>NC_138577.1:70269968-70951165 GCF_964289735.1 Phaethon aethereus
CCTGGGTAATTTAGGTAGCAAGACAGTAACAGATGAGATTATTAGCATATCTGGAAATTGATACAGAAGGATAGAGCATGTACAAGAAGGAAAAGCAGGAAACAAGAAGGCAAAGAAACAAGGCATCATCTTACACTGCCCAAATCTCTGGACAGAAGAGATGAAAAGAGATGCGCCGTCCAGCAGCGACTTGCCATCAGCCCAGCAAGTGGGGAGCCACCACAGAAGAGGCTTTTCTTGAGCCACAGATAGAACCATCTGGACTGTGGGACTTGGTTTTAATCATTTAATGACATTTTTTCAAAAAGAATATGGCAGTGTGTCCGACATGTTCCTGGAAATTTTTGATACAAAAAACTGAGAATAAAAGCTAGAATTGCTTTGCTAGACTTAACTCTGAATAAAAGGGAGGAACTGGCCAAAACATAAATGGCAGCTCACACAACAACTAATATGTTATTCTTAGGAAAATAAATAACCTCATCTGAGAAACCTGACTGAACTCTGAAACTAGATCTGTTTAGAGCAGGAGGTTAGACTGAATGGCCTCCATAGGAATTTCAGATCTTTTGTTTGGGTTTTTTTTCCAGGTTCATTTGTTTGTTTGGGAGTTTGGGCTTTTGGGGGGAGAGGACTAGGGGAACTTAAGCATTAAGACAATCATCTTCAGAAAACAAACTTCTATAAACTCAAAGAATCGATAAGCAAGATCACATGGGAAGAACAGACTAAGAAAAAAAAATTCTTAATTTCATGAACAATATAAAAGGTACAATCTATTCCAGTGCAAGGAAACAATTTTAAAGGGAAATCAAATGGACTAGAATATGATTACTTTCTTCAGCTGAAACTCAAATAAACCCCTGTTAAAATGTGAACAACAGATCAAGTGATTATGGAGAAGTATGAAAGCTATAGCAATAGATGTGTACGGATAAAATCACACAGGACAAAGATCAAAAAAAAAAAAAATCCACAACTGCCATGTAGGATACAGTAAATAGAATGAAAAAATAATTCCTGGAGAACACTAACATATAGAAGACCAAGGAAATAGTTTATCTATTGGTCAAGAATAACAAAAAGTTAGAAACTTGTGACACTGAGAAGGCTAACATACCTCATTCTTAATAAATGTAATTAAACAAACAAAAACACAAAGACTAAGAAACCAATTTAGACTATCCACGGAGTCTGAAGTTTACTTAGCTAAACTACAGGTTTTTGAGTTACCTGGGCCCAATGAAAACTCACTCCAGAACATTTAAAGAATTGCCTGCACTAAGACATAGCCCTTTAATAACTGTTTTGAAAACTTGTGATCCAAGATCACTAGAAGGGGACAAAAAGAACATCTACCATTAAAAATGTACAGAACAACAATCCAATGAATTATTGAAAATCCTTCAATTCCTAAAAAACTACTGGAAGCAACAGTCGAACCAACTACTTGTAAACACAGACAAAACAACAAGGAAATGAGTAATAGCCAGCGTTGGCTTGTCAAGAACATATCATGTCAAAAGAAATCTAATTTGTTCCTGTGATGGGGTACTAGGTATAATGGATGGGAAAGACACAAGGATGCAATAACCCTTGGCTTTTTCCTCATGTGTCATCCTCCTAAGCTACTTAGGCAAACACAGCCTGCAAGAGATACAGCTAAGTTTAATTACTTTTTTTTCTCCCCATGTGCCTATTTGGGACTAGACTAATAAAGGAACTCAAAACCAAACTTTTCATTAACCAAGGAAGAGGGATACTAAGATATCTCAGAAAAAGAAAAATCCAGATAATGTCTATTGCATGGGTCTACCACATGTGTTGCAAATACACCCAGTGGTACAGTGTTTGTTCATGAACGTTTTCCTGCACAATGCATCAAGGTCATGAATACCCACTTGATACTAATCCTGTAAGCCCTTGAGCTACACCTATGCTCTTCTCCCCATTTTTCTAGGAGGTCTTCAATGCAGGCCCCCCATTTCAGAGGCTGAAGCTCAAAGTAAGAGATATAGGACATGAAGGCTTCTCCATTGTCAGAAATACAGCCACAATTCTAGTGCCTCACAAAATCCTTCCCACTCACCCCTGCTGCCCCATTAGCTGAAGTGCAGGATAAACCTAAATATCAGACAGACTGGGGAAAATGATCCTTGCACACTGCCACTGCTCCCAAAGCATGCTGCCAAAGGGGAGTTTGCCTGCAGGTATTTGCAAACTCCGAACCATCTCATACAGGGATCCCACTACATCACCAGCAAAACTCACCGGAAGACACCACCAAAAGAGCTGCTGCCAAATGGTCATCGTCAAACTGGAAAAATTGACCAAATGAGACTGTTCAGGTATGTGGTTTAGGTCTTCTGCCATTCAGCATTTTTACTAACAGAGAAAGGGAGAGTATCCTTCATAAATCTGCAGACACTGGCAACTTGGTTATTTTGTAGGAGAGGATTAGAATTCAAATCACAAGCTTGAGACGTGATCTGAAATAGACAGGATGCAAGCTAGCTATGTGCTGCCTCTAGATAAGAACATAATCAGCTGGACAAATACAAGATGGGGAAGAACCATCTCAATCTGAAGGAAGGAACTTGGATCCACAGTAAATCATACATTAGTCATCAAAGCACATTTTTACAAAAACAAACAACTCATAATCAAAAAAACCCAAATCTCTCCAAAATCCCCAACATATCAGAAAGAGGTTACAATAAAAAGTGTCTCCAGTAACAATGCAAAAGGCTGCTTCAATGCTACAGCAGCTCTCAAGGGATTTAACTTTTTAAAAAATTCTTTCCCAGTTTCTAATGCTAGCCAGGGTTACAAACGTCTATAAAAAGCTACTTGTCACTGATTCCTGAAGTAATGAAGCTCCACCATCATAGGACACCCCCCACAAGCACCTACCCTCCCCCGCCCAACCCCCAAAAATAAAATTTCCTTCAGCTATTATAATATGTTGAAGAGGACAGGATATTTAGCAAAAGGATAAATATTTGTATTTCACAGAAGATGTCATTGGACCAGAACCAAGACCGAATGTAGTGCAGAGCTACTAGAAAATTTATGCAGGAATATGGTGCCTCTACCTGTGAAAAGTATGTGTCTTTTTAAATTTCTGTTTACACAGTAAGATACAGAAGATGCATCTGGCGATCTCCAGATATTTACAGAAACAGTAACCTCAGTTATCTCACAGCCTAACCAACTTTTAGGTGCAACAAACTTTCATCAAGGCTTAAAGATATTACAGCATTAAATAATACAAGAAATTTTGACTTATAGCCATACTGTATCAGGGAAAGATTTTTCTCCACTGTATATTCACTATTTCTGATACATAATAAGTCATACTAACTAAAATAGTTCCCTAGGGTACTGTGATATTCTGTCTTTTTCTGAGATTACCCTACCCTGGCAGACAGATTAAAGAGTTAAGACAATTTCTATATTAGTCCTCAGGAATTCTTGTTTCCTGAAATCATCTCACAGACACTTGAATCCTGTTGCAAATTTCAAGCCAGGAAAAATATTAACATTTTTTCTTATCTGACCTGGTTAAGTGCAGATTTACATTGTCTATATGCAGAGGGTTTTAGAAGATTCGCTGAAAAAAAAAAAAATTTCCAAACAAACCAGGAGACTCTTGGGTAAATTCAGAGACTGTAAGAGATGAAGCACCAGATGTGAAGCAGGGCAGATGGGTAGAAAGAGCTTACTTAGAGGGTCACAGGATGTACAGGATCACAGCAGGACAGCTGAAAGAGTTCGCAATGAAATGACGGCAGTGTGCTCTACGGACCAAAACAGTAAAATAAAACCTATTTTTCATTTGGTGACTTTGTTTTAATTTGAAACAGAAGAGGACAGGAGCCTCCCTTCAAGCATGGGAGTGCCACAAGCTGCTGCGTAGCTGGGATAAAGTGTCACAGCGTCAAAAACTGACTGAGTCATATTATGCTCAGTTCAGACAAAGGTTTAGCAGACAGCGAAGAATTTTTACCACCGAGTAGCCGCATACAGAGCACACTGTGCTTTCTCCAACGCTCCCGTGCACACAGAGAAGCAAAGGGTCTGATGCCAAAATTGATTAATATATACTAGCAGCAGGTCTGTGTTGTGGGTTCCTCCTTCCAGAAATCAAAGTAAGCATCAGAGGCCACACCTGAAACTCAACTTTCTGTTCTTGATGCTGACGTTGTGCTTACTAATTCTGCAGAAAGCAGGGCATAACGCTTTAGGTGCTGCTACTTCTCTCCATCCCTGCCCCAAATCCAGGACAGGAAAGGATACAACCCAAGATTTTGTAGAAAAGAAACTAATTTTACTTATGCATTTGCATCAGCTATAATTTTGCTTTAATAAAAGAAGCGAACGGATGGAACAGCACATTCTCATGTCAGCATCTCACAAACAGAAAAGCTTCTTTGCATTGTCTGTATACACAACTTCTACAATTACACTAGCAAAATATCACATTTTCAAAGCCAGGAAAGATTGACATCCTTAAAAAAAAACAAATCCATGTAACTTCTGAGATTGTTACAGAGAACAAGAATTATTCCCAGAACAGAGACACAGCTATCAAACTTAAAAACTAAAATAATGCTTATTTAAACAATTCTTAAAAATTTTGTATGATTTTTTCTAACTCCTATGCAATCAGTAACTACCTGCTGTCTCAAATAATCGTGTTTAATGTGGAGCGCTATTCTTCATTTGTGTCTTTTCTTGATTTGTGACATTTTTTAATTAACAAAATGGGAAAAACACATGGAAAATTAATGATAATGTGACTTGATCCTTTCATAGACTGCAGTCAGCTCCCATCATTTTGCTATATAAATCTGCTGAAGGAAACATTTTTTTTAAATCAATGAAAATAAAACAAGCACAGGTTGGGAAGGGACAAAACAAAGCCTCTACTGGAGATACATCCTTCTGGTGTGGCTGTCTGCATGCTACATACTATGTTAAAAGATTTAAGAACTTCTACAGCTAACAGTTGTCTAACATAGCAACAAGGAAGCAAAAATTTTCTATTCCATCGTAGAAAAGAAATATGGCACTTCTGCCACAGCACTAAAAATTTCTAAAGGAGAATGAGCGTCAGAATAGGACCTAATTCATAACAACAATTTTTTGCATTTCATTACCTCTGAAAGGTGCATGACTGACAGATCCAGAAACAATATTGTATTTCTGCCCAATACAAGTTTGACACAGACAGAAGATGTGCCCTAGAAATTTCACTGCCAATGTATTTCAATCCTTACCTATAGAGGGGCCAATTCAGTCTTCAATTTGCAATTCTTTGCTATCTTCATTAAAATTGCCAAAAGGGGAACAAATTTGTACCAAAAAAGGACCAAATTCTCAGATATGGCAACCTGTCCACAATAAATTGAAGAAAAGTCAATAGGCTGTTTCACTAAAGCACCGTATAACAATTTCCAATCAGTATTAATCTAGATGTCATCCAAACTACCAATCCTTTATGATAAATGATCAGTCACTAAACCCAGTAAAATTGTAATCTCTCTCACCATCTTCTTTATGCTTTTCTGCTGCATACTTTTCTTTTTTCTTTTCTACAACTCTCCTACCAGTCTTGCATACTCCCAGCGCAGTACACTGAAAAATAGAAAAAGGGATCAGAACATTCCAGAACAGTTTTCCAAAGTTGCTGCAAGATGCCCCTGCAAAAAACCTGGGGTGAACAAATGCTCTATATATTAAAAAACCAGAGAAAAAGTCATCAGCTTAAAATGCAGCAAAGGTGACCCCATTAAGAAAATATTTGTAATGGTAAGGACAATGGAACACTGGACCAGATCAGCTGGGAATTTTGTGTCATCTACATAATTTGAGATATTCATAGAAGACGTGATTTTGATCCAGCCTTAGAGCATAGAAAAGGGAAAGGATCATCTCTTAGTTTCCATTTTGACTTCAGGATCGGAAAGATAAAATATTTAGTTACTCGGCCAGAATGGATCTGAGAAAATCAGTTTAGAGTAGCAAAAAGTTCTTTAAAAAAAAATTAAAAAGCCTACAATTTTGCATCTTGCTACTTGTGCTATGCATTTTAGCATTTTGTGGGTATGTGTGTGTACTGCAAATGTTGTAACAAGTGTATCTCACAAACTTGAGCGCATCTAGTTTTGGTAAATACAGCTTGATACTGATAAATATGCAGACTCGTAACATCTTAAGGTACAAAGAATAAGCACTAAGAAGCACACTAACAGATACTTACCTCTAACAATACAAAGAGAAATGCTTTGCTGTTTCAATGATCCTTAAACATCAACAGACATACAACTCACTGGAGTCTTATATATTACTACCACGTATCACCACTTGAGCCAAAATTCTCAACCTTTCTCCAGTTTCATTCTTTCAGGCAGTAACACACAAGAGATGCAATAGGTTCGGTAGATGGATAGGTAGATAGCTGTAATCTTGTCTATTCCTGTAATTTGTCCTGTAATCCTGCAGACTAACATGGGACACATATCTCCTGACCTACTAGCGTTCCACCTACCCTCCCCTGCAACTCTTCCAATAAACCCACCCTGATTCCCCAGTACCATTTGGGGTTTTTGCACTGAACGCTGCTCAGCACCCGACAGCAAGCTGCTTCCCTGTCAACCAGCACTATCTGGCCTTTAGCTCAGTGGCCAAGGGAGAGTGGTGATTTAAACAAGAATAGCACAAACATCTCATCAGAGGCTGGTCAGCTACACGTGCTAAGAAATTTTACATCAAGTATGAACGTAAGCAGTCAGCATTGAAAGTATCTGCAATAACTGAGAGGTAACAGCAAACGGAAGCTAAAGCCTGATGCGGTTTCCCTTGGCTGCAGCCTTTCCTTTCTCTGCTCCTTTCACTGTGTTCCAAAATAAAACCTCCCACCAGCAGAAAGTAGTTATCACTGTTATTTTTAGATACCACCTCACACACTTTCTGACATTTTTTATAACAAAGTCATGCCACTGCTGTTTATGAACGGCAGCACTTGCACCAGGAAGGAGTTGGACATCCAACCTGGGATCAGAGGCAAGATTAACACACGTGTAGTGTCAAAAGTGTTTTCTCCTGACCAGTTCAGCTGCCTTGTCCTGTCTGTTGATTGCTGCAAACCCAAGTTAAATGTACCTAAATCTCCTGAATTGTTACATAAGGAGCTTATGTACTCAGGTCTGTGGTTTCCTTTGTGTTTCCGCAGCTTCCTATCTACGCTGCGTGGCAGTGCAGAGCGCAGAGATCCTGAGGCTTCTTGCCCTACTTCTTCACAGGACATGACAAAAGCTGAGATCAAGGTTTACACTTCAGCAACAGTCAGATGAATACAAATAAGTTGTTTCCAGTCCACATCCATGGTGCGTGCGGGTCTCTACACCTGCGACATCTTTAGTGGCTATACCCTCACTCATTGAAGTTGCATCTATACCATATCTGCGAAGATGAACGATTGCAGGCATAGGCAGAACATCTTGAGAGGTAATAATATGTAAAAAAATCTTTAAATTTTCATTTTAAATCACAAATAGTGGAATGTGTTTAGATGGCCATAACATCAAATAGAAAAGAGATCAGTCTGTTTTCTAAAGAGAAGTTCAGAAGTGTATGGCCAGTATCAAATTCACTGTCAAAATTAACTGAGACGCCTTTTCAAACCATAGTCCGTGAAGCCATTCTTTTCCCTTCCATCATCAGTCAAATTACAGGTAATACCAACAGTCTTTGAACAGAACCAGGTTAATCAAAAGCACAAAAGAAGAGTAAAAGTGAATCATGATACCATGCATACAGGGAGAAATATAGATTAGTGCACATAAATCTCTCCCCCCTCCTTCTCTAATGTCAAATTGAGAATCTCAAATTATTTCTTTTTAAAGGTGGAAATCAAATATTAAGCACCTTCCACCTTCCAAATATTAAGTATCTTCTATCTACAAAAACAGAAGTCTAAATTCTAAATAATGGTTTTCCTGTAAGCTTTACTGTACTAGAATTTGACTCATCTTCACTATTGATGTTAATTTGAGCAATATATGAAACACTTTTAATTCCTCATCTTTAAATCATATTCAGTACAGACCACTAGGATGCCCATAGCCACTTAAGGCTATACTGATCAGGGACAGTTTGCTCAGTAAGGTTAAAGTGACTCAGTGTCAGACAGCAGTTTTGGCTCCTGTGCTAAAAATAAAGAGCCAAACCCCTCCTCTCCCAGCTTGAGCAAGCAGCTTTTCTCCTCAGCTTTCTTCCCTTCTCGGCCAAGCTTCCTTCAGCTGTTTCAATCCCCTTTAGCCAGTCTAGCAGGAAGAGTAAATGTGTCTGCTGGTGTAGATAACTAACCTGGGCATCTATATTGTTCCAGCTAAAGCCACACCTCAGACACGTGCATGCACCATATACATTCCTTCCCAGATATTCCACATTTAGAACTCAGGACTTTAATGAAGCACCAGCAAATGCCTTGACACTGACAGCCTCCCTTCCCTTTAATATTTATTCTTCATAATTTACATTCCTAAGTACTCAGCACCTGAACACACAGACTGAAAACTGAATTTCCAGCACAGACTTGACTTACCTATACATACAGGCCATTCGCTGGCAAAAGTGACTTCTCTAAGGATAAAATCAAAACTAACTAGGATACCCTAGCAAAAATGTAAAAAAAAAAAGCCCAAGAAAACACATTTCTAACTTGCTGATCCATTTATGATTTACACTAGTATTATATCCTCCACATCATAAATATTTCTGACTGTCCTTTGCTGGTGTTCTGTTTTGGAATCTGCTCACAAAAGAATTGTATTTTTCCCGTTCTTCTCAAACCCATGTCTGCTGCCTGTGACCACCTGATGGAGCTACAGTCCAGCTGATTCTCTACTCAGGATGCTGGATCGGCTTGGGTTTGGACAGCATCTCACACACCAGTGTTATCCATACTTCACTCCTGTACAGGGAAGAGACCCTGAATGAGGGAGGGCTCCCATAATTTTGTAAGATCCATTCAATGCTGTTATACAGAACACCTTGTTCTGTTACACAGACAGAGCAGTTCCCAATTTTAACAGAAAACTGCATTTTATACCTGCAGGAAGAATAAGAACTTACCCACATTGTCAGATTTCTCCCACATACATTTTTCCAATTTCATATTAAAGTTTTCACGATCCTCACTCAATTTCTAGTTAGGTTGCTTACAAAAATCTGATCACCATACTACAAATGTCTTGTAATTTATTATAATTTCAACATGAATTTTTCAAAGGAATTATGTGGAACAGACCAAATTACCATATCTTTTCAATTAAGATTAGAAGATGTATACATCTTTGAGTCTCTAACTAGCTGATGAATCAGACTAGACATTCTGATTGCTAACCTCAGTTCAACATTCATAATTTATTAGTAAAATACAATGCACTAACTTCTTTTTGAAAAACATTTAAACTTCTACATCGATATATCTATACCTGTAGAAGAATAACATGAGGAAATGACCTCAGTTATTAGCAATGAAAGCCTTGTTACTGCAGCTGAATTCCTATCAGTTGTCTCCCAAATGAATTACAGTTTGTAGAATATAGGAAGCACAAGGTCTGTTTGTGATATTGGTGCATCATTTTTAAAATTCCAAATTATTTCCAAGCAGAAAATGTGTAAAGTTACTCTTCTATTCCACAATATTTCTTTAAAAAAATCCTTTGATTTGCAGGCTCTTAGGAACGGAACTGATAGAATTAAATAAATTGATTGGTTCTACTTTGATGTCCTCTGGACTTGTACTAAAAAGCAGAATTGCCTTGAGAAAGCAGCAATTAAAAAAATCTATATTAAACTCATGGAGATCAGTTAAAGGTGCAAAGATACAACACGGTGACATTTCCTAAATGTTCATTGCATTTGTTCACTGACAAGCGCAAAATACTTGTTCATTTATTCTAACAAAAAAGGTTCTCTACTCTCACTTAGTTCTTTTCTTACAAGAGTTCATGCTTTAACCATTTAAAAATAATTTGTTTGTTTTAGAACATCTTTAGAACATGTTTGTTTGCTTTAGAACAGCTACATCATTAGGCCTAAATGCTATCAACAAAATTAGCCCCTTCTTCAGTAAATCACAGTGATAGTTTCACTCCATTGGTGTATTTGCCCCCAATAAATCCAAAATAAAATTTACCACCTCTGTTCCCTTTAGCTTCCTCTCAGTAGAATTTTTCCCTTCAAGCATTATGGTCTTACATATTACTGACTTTCAGTCAGCCCTCCCTGAAGTTGGAAAGGTCTGTCTGTCCTTCTGTCTGCTAAAGCAGATGAACTGATTGTCATTATCAGCAAATTTGCAGAATGAAACAACATCCAGAGACCCTACCCCACCCCTGCAAACCTCCCACAAACTCTATATGAAACAAAAGCCCATTACAATGTTAGTCCTCATGTGCTGACAGTCCATTTTCCAGCTTCTTGTCCACCAGCTGAGAGGATGGAAAATAACAGCCTTTCCCACTGGTTAAAATAGAGAAGGACTGCTTAGTACCCCTATGGTCTGTGCTGTGAAGGGTCTCCAAGTGAGTGACCAGGACAGATACAGTTATCATATAATGCAGGTTTTTTAAGTCTTACAATCCATTTAACTTCTGAAGCAGGAACATCTACTTCTCCTTTTAACGAAAAAAATATGCTTATTTTAGACTAATCATGTTTGATTAGTTTCAATTTGATCAAAAGGAGTCAGACGCTAACTTCAGTGGCAACCCTACCTTGTGAGTTTCACGAGAGGATGGAGAGCTGGTTATTGGCTTTCAATCTAGTTCTGCAGACTCAAGTGCAGGAAAATCGGTTATTTAAAACCTGCCTCCCACAAACTATGTTTTCTCCCTGCCAGCAGTGCTTTGTGTCTGTAAGGCCATGCCCTGTTGCTACACAAGAAAGGACAGGCCATCTTTCCCATTGCCTCTGCATCACAAGAGGAGCCTAAGAGGAGAAGAGCATTCACCACTACTGAGATTCACATCTGCTGGCTAAAATTAGGATCTATGACTACCTAGGTTGCACACTGAGAACACCAAAGAAGTGGTTTTGGTGTTTTGGAAGCTTTTGGAAGAAGTGCAGTACCTCTACACCTGGCTACAGCTAAGAATTTCAGAGCCCATATCCTGGGCCTAATTTGTTTTTGTTTTGGAGATGTTTTATATCCTACATACATCAAGACTCTTGAAATCAGGAAATTAAAGAGTCTTTGTTTGGTGTTCATGGATTTAATTTCTGCTAACCTCCTTTTAATTATGCCCATCACCTATCTGCTGGCAAAGACCAGTTTGAAAGGGCAATCTAGATGGGTATAAACAGCAATCAGCTAACACAGTATTGCGTTAGATGTTCTACATCTTCTACCAGTGATATCTGCCAGTCAAGAAACCCTTAAATCATCAACTTTCTTATTTCTAAGAAGTATGACATCTGTTAGAGCACCTATTAATACTACAGCTCTATCAGGTAAGCATGTGGAAGCTGAAAAAGTTCTCAAAGCAATTTATGTTGTTTTACATCTTCTCCTGGGCAACAGGTGATTTCTCCTATCCAAAACCAAATTCTCTATGGTGAAATGATGACGTTCTTGATGAGACAAGGAGGTTGCATTAAATTACTGTAGACTTTTAGATCTGCTTTCCCAGTCTCTTGTATATTATGTGGACACAGTAACTTTGCTATGACTTCACTAGACTCGCAGTTGAACAGCATATTTAAAGTCCTGGCATCTAGGGATACGTTTCTCAGCATTTGCATTCAAACACCTGGTGCAGTTACTCATTTCTGGGAGCCCCACAGAGCTGAAAAATCAATGAGCTCGTCTGCCATTCAGAGAAGAATTTGCACCATACAGAGGAGTTTCTCTATTTCATGGGAAGGAAACAGCTAAAAGCTGAACTGAAACATGTGAAATCTAACTAAATCCTGTCTTTGCAACAGTCTTCTTGCCTAGATAACCAAAAACCCAAGAACAACAGCCTAATGGCTTCACTGAGCTTCAGATCAGTCACCTTACCTTTGTTTCTCCATCACCAAAATCCGGGTGTCAATTTAAATTATTAATTTATTGCTGTGTTCAGCAACACAAATCATCTTAACACCACTCAGGGATTTTCATGAGAAATATTTGGAAGTGTAACAATATTCTGTCAGTACAGATACTCACAAAGGAATTGGAAGATGCTGATTCTTTTTCCTTCCTCACCACATATGCTCAATGGCCAGAGCAAGTTGTCCCATGTATGTAGGTGTCCTTCCCAGGGGTAATAGCTCTGGGAGCAGCATGCAGCCTGTTCCCACTCCACTGGGGAAACACGGCCAACATGAAATGCAAATACTTCTCTTGAAAATCAGAAGTATTCCTGAATCGTTGTTTAAACTTATTTGTACACATAGATCCAGATGCTGATCTTGATGCTGATCCACAGCAAAACTCATGCTCAACCAGCTACAGACAGCAACGTCTACACCACATCTGAAAACTCACAGATGTGTTTTTTTCAGACACTGAAGCTACTGAGATGCCCAGCAACTACAAAATCATGTAGGACCCCAGCAGATGCCCATAAAACATGCAAACCACAATTTTGCTTTTTATGGCTTCAGATGGTAGCATATAAAACACTGAAATGCCTACCTCCATCATTTATATCAAACAGCTTCCTACTTTCCCATAACTAGTGAATATATTTTACAGAGGTTTAGTCAAAACCTCCTACTACATCTTCTCTAAATCTTTGTGTCTACTATACCAAAATAGTTCTCTCTTTGCTGTCTGTGACAGATGCTCTTCAGATTTCAGTCATGAAGTTACTTGTTTTATAAGTATCACAAAACTTTGCTCAAAGTATGTGATAAAGATAAGAACATAAACAGACATTTAATCAATACATCTGATTTTTTCCCAAGTGTTTTTTTTCTTTAAACTGCCCAAGAAACTCAAGTCTTAAGATTGAAATTGTCACAACATTGCCTTAAAAAAGCCGTGTACGATAATGCAAGCCTCACATTTTCAAATACCTCTGCAACTATCTGCTACTGTATAACTTAGTGCAATCAGTATTTTAAATATCTTTTGAATTTTGCATGTGAAAGAGATGATAAGCCCAAATGGCAGCACTTAAGATTTTTTTTTCCCAAACAGCACCTATAATCAGCTACATAGATAACGGTATGTTATCTAACTTAAAAGTGCAATCTGCTAATTACAGGAGTAATTGCTATGGTTTACATTTAAAAAGTGCCTTCAACACCTAGCTTCTCCAAAGTTGCAGGGATTACACATACTAACATAAATTGAGGTAAACATTCACCCAGCCCTCCCCCCATTTTGTTATGCTTACGTACTGCAACAGTTTGAGATAATAATAATAGGTGTTTGCTAATTATTTTTGTTAGTCTAGTAATCAATAGAAAAGCTCTATTTCTTGCAAAATAAAGTACAGAATCACAGAACCATTAAGGTTGGAAAAGACCTTTAAGATCATCAAGTCCAACCATCAACCCAATACCACCAAGCCCACCAAACTATGTCCTGAAGTGCCACGTCTACACATTTTTTGAACGCTTCCAGTGATGGTGACTCCACCACCTCCCTGGGCAGCCTGTTCCAACGTTTGACCACTCTCTCAGGAAAGGAATTTTTCCTAATATCTAGCCTAAAAAACATTTCTTAATAGATCATACACACTTTTTTAATGGTTTAAATGGTTAACTCTCAGGACTGGAGTGCTGCAATAGATGGCTATAAGCTCTTCAGAAGGGATAGGCATGGAAGGAGAGATGGTGGGGTGGCTCTGTATCTTAAGGAGTGTTTTGATCGTATAGAAACCAATGATTGTGATGACAAAGTCAAGTGTTTATGGGTAAGGATGAGGGAGAAAGCAAACAAGGCAGATATCCTGCTGGGTGTCTGTTACAGACCACCCAACCAGGACAAAGAGGCAGATGAAGCATTGTACAGGCAATTGGCACAAGTCTCACAATTGCTAGCCTTTCTTCTTGTAGGGGACTTCAACTTATGGGACATCTGCTGGAAGTATAACATGGCAGAGAGGAAACAATCTGGGAGGTTCCTGGAGTGTGTGGAGGATAACTTCCTGACACAGCTGGTGAGTGAGCCCACCAGGGGAGGTGCCTTGCTTGACCTGCTGTTTACAAACAGAGAAGGACTGGTGAGAGATGTGGTGGTCGGAGGCCATCTTGGGCTTAGCGACCATGACATGACAGAATTCTCAATTCTGAGTGAAGTAGGAAGGGGGGTCAGCAAAACCACCATGGACTTCTGGAGGGCAGACTATGGCCTGTTCAGGTCACTGGTTAAAAGAGTCCCTTGCGAGAGAGTCCTGAATGGCAAAGGGGTCCAGGAAGGCTGGACAGTCTTAAAGAACGAAGTCTTAAAGGCGCAGGAGCAGGCGGTCCCCATGTGCCACAAGACGAGCTGGCAAGGAAGACGAACTGCCTGTCTGAACAGGGAGATTTTGCTGGGACTCAGAAAAAAAAGGGAGTTTATCACCTTTGGAAGAAGGGGAAGGCAGCTCAAAAAGAGTACAAGGATGTCGTCAGGTCATGCAGAGACAAAATTAGAAAAGGAAAAGTCCAGATAGAACTCAGTCTGGCCATGGTCATAAGGTATAACAAAAAACATTTTTTACAAATGCATTAACAACAAAAAGAGAGCCAAGGAGAATCCCCATCCCTTACTGGATGGGGGGGGGGGGGGAAGGGGGAACACTGTCATCAAGGATGAGGAAAAGGCTGAGGTACCTTTTGACTGAATGCTTTCTTTGCCTCAGTCTTTAATAGCCAGAGTAAGTATCCTCAGGGTATTCAGCTCCCTGAGCTGGAAGACAGGGATGAAGAGCACAATAAACTCTCCATAATCCAGGAGGAAGCAGTTAACGACCTGCTATCCCACCTGAACACTCACAAGTCTATGGGGCCGGATGGGATCCACCCAAGAGTACCGAGGGAGCTGGCGGAGGAGCTTGCCAAGCCACTCTCCATCATTTATCAGGTTTAACAGGGGAGGACCCAGACGACTGGAGGCTCGACAATGTGACACCCATCTACAAGAAGAGTGGGAAGAAGGATTCCAGGAACTACAGGCCTGTCAGCCTGACCCCGGTACCAGGGAAGATAATGGAGAGGTTCATCTTGAGGGCGCTCACAGGGCACATGCAGGACAACCAGGTGGTCAGGCCCAGTCAGCACGGGTTTATGAAAGGCAGGTCCTGCTTGACTAACCTCATCTCCTTCTACGACAAGGTGACCCAGTTAGTACGTGAGGGAAAGGCTGCGGATGCTGTCTACCTGGACTTAGTAAAGACTTTGACAGCGTTTCCCACACGGGGAAAATAGCTGCTCATGGCTTGCACAGGCATATTCTTTGCTGGTTAAAAAACTGGCTGGATGGCCAGGCCTAAAGAGTTGTGGTGAATGGAGTTAAATCCAGTTGGTGTCCAGTCACAAGCGGTGTTCCCCAGGGCTCAGTGTTGGGGCCAGTTTTATTTAATACCTTTATCAATGAGCTGAACGAGGGGATGGAGTGCTCCCTCAGTAAGTTTGCAGATGACACCAAGTTGGGTGGGAGTGTGGATCTGCTGGAGGGCACAAAGGCTCTGCAGAGGGATCTGGACAGGCTGGATCAATGGGCTCGGGTCAGCTGGATGAGGTTTAATAAGGCCAAGTGCCTGGTCCTGCACATCGGCCACAACAACCCCATGCAACACTACAGGCTTGGGGAGGAGTGGCTGGAGAGCTGCCCGGCGGAAAGGGACCTGGGGGTGCTGGTTGACAGCCGGCTGAATATGAGCCGGCAGTGTGCCCAGGTGGCCAAGGCGGCCAACAGCGTCCTGGCCTGTATCAGAAATAGTGTGGCCAGCAGGAGTAGGGAAGTGATTATGCCCCTGTACTCGGCACTGGCGAGGCCACACCTTGAATCCCGTGTTCAGTTTTGGGCCCCTCACTACCAGATGGATGTTGAGATGCTTGAACGTGTCCAGAGAAGGGCAACGAAGCTTGTGAGGGAGCTGGAGCACAAGTCTTATGGGCAGCAGCTGAGGGAACTGGAGTTGTTTAGTCTGCAGAAGAGGAGGCTGAGGGGAGACCTCATCGCTCTCTACAACTACCTGAAAGGGGGTTGTGGCAACATGGGTGTCAGTCTCTTCTCCCAAGTAACAAGCGACAGAATGAGAGGAAATGGCCTCAAGCTGCACCAGGAGATGTTTAGACTAGACATTAGGGAAAATTTCCTTCCTGAGAGAGTGGTCAAACATTGGACAGGCTGCGCAGAGAGGTGGTGGGGTCACCATCACTGGAAGTGTTCAAAAAATTTGTAGACGTGGCACTTCAGTATATGGTTTAGTGGGCATGGTGGTGTTAGGTTTATGGTTGGACTTGATGATCTTAAAGGTCTTTTCCAACCTTAATGATTCTGTGATTCTGTGGTTGCAAAATACCTAACAGATTATTCATCTGGGGTTTTTCCCAGTTACTTACAGAGGCTTTGCTTATAGACAAAAATTTTTCAATAAACCTGTAAAACTTTTTCCCCCATGGACACAAAACATATGCTTAGCAGAAAAAAAAAAACAAAATCTGTTTGCAGACCACTAACATGATGGTTCAACTAGTAAGTTCCTTTAGACCAATGTGCACAAGATCTTAGGGACTCTTAAACCACAGATTACTGACATAACAGACTCCACCAGCTTGTGTCAATTCCTACTTACATGGCTTTAATAAGGATTACCAACACAGGAAAAGCATCAGAGCTTCACAATACCTATTATGTTCTATTTTGTAAATTAAACATTTTCTTAAATAGTATTACTGCAATGTGATATGAACACACTTTATGTATTACTGTCTCCCTCCAAACTGAGTATGAATAATCCATATGAACAACTATTGCTATATGTATATATGTTAAATAATTTTAAGATAGAATATGCGTGTTCATTTTTACTTAAAGCATTCACAAACATGAAAATTACCTGAAAATTACTGAAGAGCAGCCCTATCCAGTTTACAGAAAAGAATTTAGTTATCTTATACCACATTAAAAAAACTTCAACACTTCACTCCTCGTTTTAAACTTCATAATTAAGTTTAAAAATTTTGAAATACTGAAATGGAACTGAATATGAACACGGAACATGGAAATACCTAAAACAGTTTATAAACGTGTAACTCAGTTGTGCATTGCCTTTGAACAAATGATGAACAGACCAGACAGATCAATCTGCATTTAAGTAATGTTGCATTTTCTACAGTATCTGGGAATGCTAACACAAGATGAGCTAGGTGACTGCATTACATAAAAAATTATATTAAAATACACAGTTGAACGTATTTAATGTGAATTACAGTGAAATACAGAATAGTGCACCACTTTGATCTTAATATTAGTGAAAGAAACAACAAAAGGTAGTTTGGGATGGTGGTTCTGGCTGCCTATATTTAGAAATATCCTCTGCTTGCTAAATTGTTCAAAATTTCAATTATACCTCTGGAAACTAAATCAAAACTAGTGAATCTGTCATGGCTGTAAAGCCTCTATTCAACAGAAGAAAAATAAACCATCAGAATTTGCCAATACTACATTCCAATTTTGTATTTTTAAGTCTTGCATTTATTTTATCCTTCGAATCCACCTCCAAAGAGTTCTGTTGTCTGTTTAATTAATGACTCCACAAAACTTTGAATATAGAAAAATCTAGTGTAAGTAATAAGCATTATTATTCTCCTAGAACTAGAGGAAAGGTAGTCAACTTCCATCAGAATAAACACCCCAACAATTTAAATATATTAGTATTTATTATTCAGAGGAAAGATCTTAATATTCAGAAGAAACACCACAACAAACAAAACATCTTAAGGATTCAGATGAACAACAAAGACGGCAAAGGCGATCTTAGCATTTTTATTGCTAGCTTTTGAAGCACAGAAATAGCAACTACTTTACTGTCTCTTATGGGTTTCATAGTTTACTGAGATATTTTATTCAGTGACTCTCAGCACTAAACAGAGAGTTAAAAAAAAGTGGGTTTGGCCCATCAGCAGGTCTGGCTCCTGATCCGAGCTCCACCTCAAGCAACTCTGCATGTATCTTCTTTTTTTTTGTCACTAAGCTCTCTGACACTGGTACTGCACCTTTCTGATGAACCAGTTGTAAATCAGAGCACCCAACGCAGAAATCACGTTTCTGTTTTAAAAACAAACAAACAAAAAACACAGCTACAGAAAGCAGATGAGCTTGAATGATCACAAAAGGGAAAAAAAGATGAGAAGTTGCACAAATGCCTCATTTCCATGCTATTTATCTGACATTTTCTAGAATAAAAATCAAATCTGAGATTTTTGACATCCGCCCAGAAATGCCCCCAATCCACAACAACCACAGATTTCTTAGGCTTGGCAGGTTTTTTTGGTTAGTTGGTTGGTTGTTTTTTAACACTAGCAGTTTGACAAGATAAAAAATTCTGTAAGAAGCCAAATTCAATAACTACCCCAATCCATTCACATTTTCATAGCACCAGGGAAAAGGCATTTTCTTTTCTATAAAGGCACATAAGCTATAAATACCTTTATGATAAAAACGGTGATATGCAGTTCTCAATATCTGAAATCTCAACAAAAGGCATCCCTTTGACTACTAGTGAACAACTACTACCCTGTGACTACTACTGAATGACAGTTTACTCTAGATGAGAGGTTAGCTCCTGGTTAGAGAAGCACCAGTTTGTCAGGAGTCAGAACAGGTACACAAAAAAGGTTACTTCAGATGCTGTGGATGTCCACGTAATTGGCTGGAAAGTTGCAAGACTGCCAAATCTGAGTTCTTTATTTTCTTTTGATACTTTCAATAACTCAAGCTGTGGGGAAGCTTTCTAGTGACACCCTTCCAAAACTCTGAGAGACTTCAGAGACTCTTATGGAAACAATGATCTTGAATAAGGGAGTTGTATTTATGATACATGATTTTCATGATGACAATTTTTCTTATAAGCTAGAGATAATGCCATGCTGGTAAATGATGTACAACATGCATTGCTTAAATCCACTGCTTTGAATGGCTGAAATGTAAATCTTCAGTGCATCTCTAGGAAAGACTATTCTTCAGCCCTGGCTTGGATATGAAGCTTGAATCGGTGGACAGTGAAGGCCAGCTGCATCTTGGCATGTATGAACATAAGGTTGGCCAGTAAATCAAAGGATGGGATTTCACCGCCTCTACTCAGCACTCAATAGACCACATCTAGATATTGTGACCAGTTTGGGGCCTCCCACCATAAGGAAAACATCAATAAACCACAGTAAGCTCAGTAGAGGGCCACCAACACGGTTGCAGCTGGAGCACTCACCCTGTGAGGAGAGACTGGAGGACCATGCCTGGTTCAGTCTGGCGAATGGGCAGCTCCAGGGGCACCTGACAGCAGCCGTGGTACCTGTGAGGGGCTGTCAGGGAGCCGGGCTGCTCTCAGCAGGGCACGGCAGGAGGGCGAGGGGCAGGAGAGGCTGGGGCGGCTGTAGGGAAACCTTTCCCCAGCAGGAAAGGCGAGCGGTGGCACAGGCTGCCTGGGGGCTGTGCAGGCTCCCTCCCTCCCTGAGCAGCCTGGCCTGATCCTTGCTGCACGGGCAGCACCTTGTACTTGGCACCTCCAAGCTCCCTCCCCTCAGGTTATCCCATGACCCTGCAAAAGGCAGGCAGACAGGTCTGCAGGTGAGAGGCAGAGGCACTTCGGCACAGCCAGAAGCTGCAGCAGGGAGAGAGAGCACCCAGAGTTGCTTCAAAGAATTCACAGGCTTTAAAAACATGCAACAGCCCAGAAGTGGATTTCCTCACAAGTCTAGCAAGTGGCCAACATGCTTAGCTCAACATTGGCATAAGAGTTAAAACCTACACTTGCGCTTTCACTGTTGTTAAAATATACAACACTACCCTTCCACAGTGCATTGCACTCGCCACACTTGTTCATACTATTTTATCTGACACTCTGTATCAGAAATAGTGTGGCCAGCAGGAGTAGGAAGTGATTGTGCCCCTGTACTCGGCACTGGTGAGGCCACACCTTGAATCCTGTGTTCAGTTCTGGGCCCCTCACTACAAGAAGGATGTTGAGGTGCTGAAGCATGACCAGAGAAGAGCAACGAAGCTGGTGAGGAGTCCGGAGCACAAGTCTTATGTGCAGCTGAGGGGACTGGGGTTGTTCAGTCTGGAGAAGAGGAGGCTGAGGGGAGACCTTATCGCTCTCTACAACTACCTGAAAGGGGGTTGTGGTGAGGTGGGTGTTGGTCTCTTCTTCTAAGTAACTACTGATAGGATGAGAGAAAATGGCCTCAAGCTGGGCAAGGGGAGGTTTAGACTAGACATTAGGAAAAATTTCTTTACGGAGAGAGTGGTCAAGCATTGGAACAGGCTGCCCAGGGAGGTGGTGGAGTCATTCAAAAAATATGTAGACATGGCACTTCAGGACATGGTTTAGTGGGCTTGGGCTTGGTGGTGTTGGGTTGATGGTTGGACTTGATGATCTTAAAGGTCTTTTCCAACCGTAATGATTTTGTGATTCTGTGATAAACTTAGTTGTTTTAAACTTCAGCAACTAGTCACATGGGTTAATACTGAAAATAAAACACCCATCTGTAAACCACTTCTCAGTGACCCACTGTGGTAGAGGCTGTTACACACCAGGAGTACAAATAAATAATTCTATTCCATAATAATTTCACTTCTTTATACAACAGAAGAAAAAGGAGCCGTTAATTTTCATAAGCATTTACAATTTGAATGCTTTACCCAAATCCTGTTTTTTTTTTTTATTTATTTGTAATCTCCGCTTTCATATGCAGTAATGTCACCATGCACTAGCCATTCTGATCTATCTTACCTGACCTTGGTAAGGACCTAGACTCTTAAGTCTGTTATTTTTTCCCTTTGAAGAGCAGCCTAAAATTGGACACAGTGTTCCAAATGAGTAATTTCTAACATATCACTTTCACATTTTTTATTTTCAAACCTCCTCTTAACACATCTAAGAATCCAACTTGCATTGTCAACTCCTGTTGTTAGATGTAGTTAATGCTCAGATCAAGCTGTGATGTTTTCACTGCAGGAAACAGTGACTGTAAGTATCGCAATTATATCATCTGTATCATCACAGAGAATGATGGCTGAACAGAAGTGGATGTCAATGCAGAAAGAAACGCCTTTGTTGAATATATTTAGTGCATTAGGTCCAGTTAATAATAGCCTGGTTTTGGTAATATAAATAGTGGATTTTCATTATTGTTGCCAGTGTATGCTTTTCATTTATAATATAGGTCACATAGAGAACCAGCAGGAATTGGGAAACGACAGGCTAGGAATGGCTGTAAGAAAACCTTTTCCCCGGAGGACAGGGAGGTGGTGGCACGGGCTGTCTAGAGGCTGTGCATCCTCAGGGGGTCTCAGACCCTGACAGGACAAAACCCTGAACAGACTGGTCTGACCCTGTGGCTGACCCTGCTGTGAGCAGCTCCTTGCACCAGGCACCTCCCAAGTTTCTTCCCCAACAGAGTTGTCCTGTACTTGTGATTCCTATTTCAGTTCTGGCAACAGGGAGGGGCTTCCTTGACATCTTTTCATGCCTTCAGGAGTAGGAGGAACTACTGAATTCCATTACAAACAATGGATTTCCACTGCATACCATGATGCCCAGGCTGGTTTTATTTCACCCATTTAATAAAAACTTATCACTGTGGCACTGAAGTACTATTCCAGTTTACGAAATAGTATGCCCCCTCTGAAAGCATGACGTCATTGTTTTAAATTAAAAAAAAAATCAGATGCATTCCATGATTACAAAAAGAGATTTGTCTAGGCTGAAGATTTCTCCTGTGGTACTCAACTGGGGTTTATAACTAATTAGAGTTTCCACTGCCTCAGAAATCTCTGCACTGCACTCCACTTTGCAATACAAAAATGTGCTAATGTCAATGAAGACCTGACTCTAAGACATTGCTCTCCTCAAATCATACCTACATACAGGCACTTCAGATTACATCTAGTATGTCACAACATCCTTCAAAAATAAAAGAAAAAGAAGTCTTACAATGCCATTGACTTTAGATAACTTATAGAAAGCCTTTGTAGGGGTGTGGAAAAGGAAAAAAATACACAAACCTAAAGGGAATTCTACAAAAGACTGATCTGTCTATTTCCATCAAGTATTGCACCAAAAATATCTTCAGAAAGGCTGTTGGCTAGATGAAAGTCATCAAGTATTAAAAAGAACAGAATATAGCAGTTAGAAAGGAAACATATAAGTAATTTGACTTATGATTACTCTTGGCATGATGTTAATTAATTATCATATAAACATCAGCATAAAATTTTGCTTTTTTTATAGCACCACAGAATTGTTTGGAAAAAAAGTTAACATCATGAAGTCCAACCGGAACATAACACTGCCAAGTCCACCACTAAACCATGTCCCTAAGCACCGCATCTACATGTCTTTTAGGTACTTCCAGGGATGGTGACTCAACCACTTCCCTGGGCAGCTTGTTCCAATGCTTGACAACCCTTTCAGTGAAGAAATTTTTCTTGATATCCAATCTAAACCTCCCATGGTGCAACTTGAGGCCATTTCCTCTTGTTCTATCACTTGTTACTTGGGAGAAGAGACTGACACCCACCTCACCACCACCTCCTTCCAGATAGTTGTAGAGAGTGATAAGGTCTCCCCTCAGCCTCCTCTTCTGCAGACTAAACAACTCCAGTTCCCTCAGCTGCTGCCCATAAGACTTGTGCTCCAGCTCCCTCACAAGCTTCGTTGCCCTTCTCTGGACACGTTCAAGCATCTCAACATCCATCTGGTAGTGAGGGGCCCAAAACTGAACATGGGATTCAAGGTGTGGCCTCGCCAGTGCCGAGTACAGGGGCATAATCACTTCCCTACTCCTGCTGGCCACACTATTTCTGATACAGGCCAGGACGCTGTTGGCCGCCTTGGCCACCTGGGCACTCTGCCGGCTCATATTCAGCCAGCGGTCAACCAGCACCCCCAGGTCCCTTTCCGCCGGGCAGCTCTCCAGCCACTCCTCCCTAAGCCTGTAGTGTTGCATGGGTTTGTTGTGGCCGATGTGCAGGAGCCGGCACTTGGCCTTATTAAACCTCATCCAGTTGAACCGAACCCATTGATCCAACCTGTCCAGATCCCTCTGCAGAGCCTTTGTGCCCTCCAGCAGATCCACACTCCCACCCAACTTGGTGTCATCTGCAAACTTACTGAGGGAGCACTCCATCCCCTCGTTCAGCTCATTGATAAAGGTATTAAATAAAACTGGCCCCAACACTGAGCCCTGGGGAACACCGCTTGTGACTGGACGCCAACTGGATTTAACTCCATTCACCACAACTCTTTAGGCCTGGCCATCCAGCCAGTTTTTTAACCAGCAAAGAATATGCCTGTGCAAGCCATGAGCAGCTATTTTCCCCGTGTGGGAAACGCTGTCAAAGTCTTTACTAAGTCCAGGTAGACAGCATCCACAGCCTTTCCCTCACGTACTAACTGGGTCACCTTGTCGTAGAAGGAGATGAGGTTAGTCAAGCAGGACCTGCCTTTCATAAACCCGTGCTGACTGGGCCTGACCACCTGGTTGTCCTGCATGTGCCATGTGATGGCGCTCAAGATGATCTGCTACATCAGCTTCCAAAGTGTATGCTTTTCTTCCTATCTTTGCAGAAAACCTTCCACCTTTAATACCACCTTTTATCCTTCTTGAACTCAGGTTTTCTAAAGGTCACAACTCCCTATTATTAAATATAAACAGAACTTTTATTACATTTTGTGGAGCAGAAAAATACGGGAACTAGCACTGGTGTGCTGTTAATTCTCAAAACTTCTGAGTTTAAAATACCTTCTTTTATATCCAGTTTAAGCACAGACAGGTTGACAGCGACCTCCTGCCTTTCACCTAAACCGAAATCAATATTTTCAAAATTCTGTCATTCTTGTTAACTGGCTTTTTTTTAAAGAAGTGCTAAGCAAGTGACAGAGCAAGCACTTTATTCACTCTTCAGAGACATTTGCATGAACCTGCATGACAGAAATTCCCAGACTGATCCAACTTTGAGAAGCCAAAGGTTTACAGTCACGCAATGTATTCTGATACAGTGATGCATTAGTATCTTTTTTCAATTATAATTATTTTGTGTTAGTATTTTGATCATCACACCCTGTGTATATGGCCTATAAGGTGCATAAATATATTCCCCTTTCCTGGTGGGTTTTAGTGGCTGAGGTAGTGCACAGCTAACTTAGTTTTATGCCTCAATATAATTACTAATAACTTATTTGACAAAACCAAGGAAACTAACAGGCTATGGGAATACAATTACCTCAGGCAGAACTTAGTGCCTTATGCATATATGTGCACACAAAATTATGTGACATGATATAAAGATTTTACCTGAATAAATTTTATGCACATGACTTTATATAAATATAAAATTTATTAACAAGTAACATAAGCCAATTTACCTAATTGTTTTGTTTGTATAATATATCTGAGATAAAGTCTTGTAAATCTGTACTAATTGATTTGTAAGTCAATACCATGTCCACATATATGGAGTAATTATACAAACTATATATTCTATACACATTATATGGGCAATTCTGTTCACTGAGGCTTGGTTTATGATTACTTTTGGGTACTAAGTACAATCCATACTTTGTTCTATTTAAAAAGTAATTAATGATAAAATTTAGGAACTCTACTACCAGTGAATGAGGAATGCCTGCGCTGCAAGCTACAGCTGTAAGTCTATCTGCTGTGCCAGGTTATGTAACTTCTGTGCTACCCTGTGCGCTACCATTGCTGCCCCAGATACAAATTGCAAGTGGACAAGAGCTTTTCTCCACTGAAAGTCCACTTTTAAATATAAATATTGAACACAAGCCGGTAAAGTAAGGGAATCATGCTAAGATGTGAAAAGATATCTGATTCACTTCCTTAATAAATCAGGGGGGACATATATTAATATTCATGTCTTGCAAAGGTATCATTTAGAGAAAAGGTGAAATTGAGTAGTATCTATTTTAACAATTATCTTAGTAAATCACAATTGAAACAAAACACTGGGTAAAGCAGGTCATCTAAATCCTTACTATATTTTTCAGGCTAGCCTGATGTGACCCACTTTCTGTCCCTACATCAATCTCATGCTCAAGCTATGGCAGGGGTAATCCATTCAGAGATCTACCTCAGCATACCAAAAAGGTATAAAGGGAACCGTCTGGGGAAAGAAAAGTTGTCAAATGCAGATTTAAACTAAGATAAGTGATGTAAGGATTAAAGGAAATCAGATTACAAACAAGAATGTGATTAGCAAAACCAGCACCTCTTGAAGACAAAGAATAAGTGAGGAAGTTCCAAAATACTACACCTGTTCATTTTTAATTTCTTCATCTTCTACCACTGCTAAGCTTACCATTTGGATCTTTATGAAACAGCAAACTAACTCTCAGGAAGATGAATCAACAGGAAGAAAATATATTGTGGAAGAGATGTCTAAAAATATGGTATAGGTAGGTGTGAAATCGCCCACACAGCACGTTTGTATTTCATTTTCTTTTGCCACAAAGAGCAAGCCTGGACCAAGCATCATACAAGTCATGCCTGAATTATGGTGCACTCCCACCAGATGCATCATTTTCTCAACTCCTACCGAAGTCAGTGGGTTGAGTGCTTTCAATCTCAGTGAACTGTGCTTTAGTGCAGTATAGAGAATGCAAGATACGGTTACTTGTACCCAAGACTGCAACATTTTGTCTCAAAGAAAGACATCCATCCCACAGAGCTGGGATGTTTGGAAATGTTAGGTTTCTTGTTTGGAAAATTCCCAGAAGGCTCAGAAGCAAGCCAACAAGACATGCTAAGTGACGCAGCATCACATAACTATACCTGCTTTGTCCTGGACTTGGTTTGACCTTGTTCCTGTGGCACCTGCACCACAGTTAACATGTCCTGAGAGACTCCGTTTTTCCGAGTCTCAAGTGCCAACCTGAAATAAAGGACAGGTAAAAATAAAATACAAGTATCAGTAAAAATTTTCCATGTGGTTTGAGGTGGAGCAAACTCATTGCAGAAAAGCCTGGTTTAGGCAAGAAGCTCTGCTGTCTCTCTGTAATTTCAGTCATCCAACATTGGGTTTGCACATCCTCATGGGTTAAGGCTGTGGAAGCGGTGTCAAGAATCCTGAAATTTGCACATATTGGAATGTGCATCAAGTTCTCCAGTTGCTTCCTCACTTCCCTTCCCTTCCTTTCCCTTTTATTTTAGGATAAAAAGATATATAAATCCATCAGAGAACAGGACTCTCAGGTCTGAGGTATTCAACGCCATTTTAAACTTAAACAAAAAAGTCCACATAAAAAGGATTTAAAAATAATTTTCATATCAACAAAATGACACTCACCATGGAGCAATTTTATTTTGTCAGCTTTGAATATATTATATGTAATCTAATTTTAGATTTGCAACAAAGTGGATCTTTTTACTTCAAGAGGCGTTCACATCTTGGAAAGCAAATTAAAGTCATGCTTATTTGCCAAGCGTCCCACTGTCTTGCCTTATAAAAAACAAATGGGACTGAATACTTCACTAAAAAGGCTTGATACTTCATCTTTTCACACAAATACTCCCAACAGAATGTTTTTGTTTACAGATTTTTTTAAAGAATATAACATGCCAAACAAGATTAATTCACTGGGTAAGAGGGGTGGTAAGGACTGGAATCTATCTGCAAAGTTGGATCGGTATTACGGGTGTCAAACAAGCCCTGAACAGAAAGAATTTAAAACATTTTGCAAATGGCATTTTGGTTTGCCCATTTATATTACCAAACCACTAAACTGAAACCACACTGTCTTTCCAGAAGTAAGAAATTTACTTATTTACAGATCTCATCTCCTCTCAAAAAAAAAAAAAAAGTTCAGTTATGAAGTCTATATCCATTTTAGGGCTAGGAGAGAAAAACTCTGGCTGAAGAAGCAAAGCAGAGCATGCTGTAAGCAAGCTTCAACAGCGAACACTACTTATGGTTACCTTCTAATAAAGATATGCAGGTTACAAAAAAACCCCAAAGAAAGTCCCGCCACTTACTAAAAATATGTTTTAATACTCTGCAGTTTGTATACTAACCTACTTCCTCCTGAATTCCCACCTTGAAATAGAGAAAAATGGAAAGGGAAATACTGTATTGCCTACAATGGGTGGTGTAGAATGAATGACACAGACAAGTCCCAGGGTTTCCCACAAAAAATTTTCCATGAAAGACTTTGTGGGATCCTCTAGAATGTGTAGTGCTATAAAACAGCAAAATAGTTTCCTCTTTTCTCACAGGACATTTTACTCTCTCCCAGCTCGTAAAAATTCACTATAACTTTTGACACCTATACTTGCACTAACTTTTCATTGCTTAACACAGCTGTAGGTTTGCTATATATCAAGCTAGCTTGCTGTTGCTAGATCCAGCTGAAATCTGAAAATGGCTGGAAACTATCCATATTAGCATTTTTGTATGACACGAGAAAAAAGGGGTTGGTCATGAAAAATCTCATTAGTTCTGCTGAACGACAAGACAACTGCTTTACTTACGAGAGTGCACAGGCCATTCCTGCACATAGCCAGAGAATGACGTACTGGCGTACAGCATATCCACTCCACAACAAACCAGCTGTGGCGGGAAGACGTATCAACCTCGCACACAGCCTCTTCCGTATTAGAATTCACATGGATTATCACGGCTTTAAACTTGCATTAACATATATTCTGACAGTTTACTAGTCTGCAGAAGAGTTTTCCTCCACCAAAATGTTAAATGATTAAAGCTCCGGTGTTTGACAGCCCTAATGTCCTCCTTGCCAAATGATTAAAATCTACCAAATTTCACCTCGTTTATTTCATTTGCAAGACAGAAAATGGGAACTGTGGGATTTTTTTAAGACAATAGTCTTTTAGAATAAACATTTAAAATAAGACACAAAAAGTGACAAAGGAAAACTTTAGTTTCTAACTGGCAGGTATAATACTACTTTCCAAAGCAGAATTTTGCTCTCATGAACCAAAATGTCTATCTTCCTACTGAGTCACAGTGTAAAGCATACTCTTAAACAACTGACTTCCTACCAAAATGGAAGCTTCATTACTTTTGTGATGCATTTTGTCAGTGTAACAGGTTTACACGGCAAGGTTTTGGTAACAAGGTGGCTGCAGGGGTGGTTTCTGTGAGAAGACACCAGAAGCTGCCCCCATGTTGCACATAGCCAGTTCCAGCTGGCTCCAAGACAGACCCACCGCTGGCCAAAGCTGAGCCTGTCAGTGATGCTGGTAGCACCTCTGTGGTACCACATTTAAAAAGGGGTAAAAAATATAGCGCAACAGCAGGTGGGAGGGAAGAGTAAGAAAATGTGAGAGAAACAGACACCTTGCAGACACCTTGCAGACACCAAGGTTGGTGGAAAAGGAGGTGGAGGAGGTGCTCCACGCACCAGAGCAGAGATTCTACTGTAGTTCAAGGAGAAGATCATGGTGAAGCAGGTTCTCCCCCTACAGCACGTGGAGGACCACACCAGAGCACATATCCACCCTGCAACCAGGGGAGGTAGGTGGCAACCCACACCAGAGCAGGTGGATGTGCCCTGAAGGAAGCTGCAGCCCACAGACAGCTCACACTGGAGCAGGTTTTCTGGAAGGACCTCTGACACCATGAGGGATCCTTACTGCAGCAGTCTGTTCCTGAAGGACTGCATCCCATAGGAAGGACCCAGGCTGGAGCAGTTCTTGAAGAACTGGGTCCCGTGAGAAGGATCCAACACTGGAAAAGTTTATGAAGGACTGCGTCCTGTGGGAGGGACACCACAATGGAGCAGGAGAAGAGCATGAGGAGGAAGAAGCAGCAGAGACGAAGTGTTATGAACTGACCACAACCCCCATTCCCCATCCCCCCGCACCGCTCACAGGCAGGAGGTATAAGAGTCAGGTGTGAAGTTGAGCCTGGGACTAAGGGGTGGGTGGAAGGTGGTTCTAGTTTTGATTTTATTACTCACTATTATACTCCGTTATTAACTGGCAATAAATTAAATTAATTTTCCCCAAGTCAATCCTGTTCTGCCCATGATGGTAACTGCTGAGTGATCTCCCTGTCCTTATCTCAATCTATGAACTTTTCATTGTATCTTCTCCCCCTGTTATGCTGAGAAGGGGGGAGTGACAGAGTTGCTTGGTGGGCACCTAACAGTCAGCTAAGGTCAACCCACCACAGTCAGGAATTAAATATACCTCTTCCATTCAGGAAGGCCCTCTGCTGAGATGCTTCTTGCTTCATGTTCAACATGCAGCCAACAGGCAAGCGGGAAATTTGTGCTTACATTAGGCTGTTCCCATCACCCAGGCCCACAGACAGCCTTTCAGACCAAAGGAGTTAAAGGTTACTTCATCGAGGTTCCCTAGTTTTACACCGTTTGAAGTCTTATTAAGGTAAAGGTCATTCTCTGAAATGAGATGAGGAAGTTTATTTTGTTTAATTTTTATTATTTTTTAGAGAACAAACATGTTTTTCTAAAATATGATGAGAATAAGAATCATGTAAAGGCAACTCACCGAAAGGCATCTCAAATTTCCCAAGCCTTAAAAAAAATATCCCACAACAAAACCAGTCTCCAGGCATTCACGCATTAAAATACCTTTTCTTTCTCAATACCTTTGGTCAAATAGGCCAGGACACTAGCCCTGAAATGCTTATTAAACTAAGAATAAATAATTTATTCTACAAAATATTTAGTAACTTTCTATCTCAGAAACTACCACCATTGTATATGATAAAAAAAGGAAGTCAAATCACACATTGCTAGCTTTGAGAAATACTGAGCACATCTGGATGCTTCCCTTTTACTTAATAGGAAACTGAAGGTATTCAGCATCTGACGTAAGGCCAAGGGAGGGAAATGAAGAAATAAAAACAATGTTCAGAAAATAAATCCTTTTTAATTATTATTGCTATCCTTTACCTCTCTAACCTTCTAAGTCAAGCACTGAACATCTGGGATACTCTACAGAGAGATTAAATAGTAAGGCACACATGGATAGCACACACAGATGTCCTTCAGTTTGCATCTCCTAACCTGCCTCTAGTCATATTTCTAAAAGAGAAATATATGCATAAGCACATTTTCCTTCACTACCATTCTGCTCACACATACTCTATAACAAATGAATTAGAGAATTGGTGATATCATCTGGAATCTTTGTCATTTTCATTCTACCTCATCTGCTAAAAGAACCAAAAAACCCACCAAAACAACACTCCATGAATGATAATACAACATACTACACCTTGGTTTATAACTCTTCATTACAGCTGAGCAGGAACTGGTTGCTGGGACTTCCAGGCAAACCAGGAGCTCCATAAAGAGCAGCAGTTTTGGGTAAGCTCTCTCAAAGAAAGTGCTCTGTCTGGCCCAGGGAGCAAACTGAAGGCCAAGCAGAACCTACTTATGTGCATGTTTTGTAACGTCTGGAGTATTTTTGCCAAAATCACTCAGGCTGTGAAGATGCAAAACTGCAATGCTTACAGTTGTGTTGAGAAAAGTGCAGGCAACCCAGGAGACCTGGGAACCCACTGGGACATAGTTGCGCAAGGTCTGTCTGCTCTTTTCTTTGATTTGCAAGGCAGGAATTCCACACAGGAAGCCCCATATGCAGCTCCCTACAGACTGGATATGTCATTGTACCCTTTCCAACTGACCAAACTCTACTAGGGCTGTTGAAGGACACTGCCAAGCCAGGCTGGTAAAAAGGTAAAGGACAGCCTCAGGAACACCAGCCTGACCCAACATCATCTTCCCCAATAGTGGACCTGCAGCTCCCTATGGATGGGACAACTTAATTCCTGGGAAAACTCAATACTATGGTTATGAACATCAGGTCATGCTGCTCATCAGTTAAGCTTAGATGACACACATGGGATGCAAAGGAAATACATTGTACAGTTGCCTACCTCAGCAAGTCCCACAAGGAGTGCAGGAAAACATAGCCAAGACTCATTCAATGCTCTCTGGAAGACAGAAGCTCTGTCTTTGGGGGTTTATGCAAAGTATTCCAAATTCATTCCTTTTTCTCCTTCTCTAAAATGACACTCTGTTTCACTTGGCCTAATTACTCACCTTGTATACTACCAGTGTGGAAATCTTGTTTCCAGAGTGCTAAGGACATGTGCATAAAGATCTCTGCCTCAAGATAAACACTTTTAACTATCACAATAATTTAGCTTTTTTTGAGTAGTGAAGAAATAGTGCATTTTTCAGACTTCCATTTTTTTATTTAGATGAAATTTAGCATAGAAAAAAATAATGAGATTTTAAGAGGAAAACAGAACTCAGTGATCACCAACAGGTTCCCATAATCTTGTTACAGGACCTTGCAACTGATAGGACTCAACCATCTCAACATACCAGAGATGGATTCACCAATCCCATAAAGAATTGGTGAATTGTTAATGTCAGTTATGTTACAAAAAAATAAGTTGCATTCAGGAAATTGGTTAAGTGCTTCCAAGGGATCTTGCATTTCCCAAATTGCCCAGTTGATATGCAGACGTTAAAGAAAACAATTATGGAAATAAGGAAGTGATAAGCCTAAAATGGTAGTTTAAATGAGTAAGACAGGTAGATTCTATGAGTATTTATCTACATTGTCTGAAAATAGATTATATACTTGCAGATGGTGCCTAAACTGAGCTTTCAAACACTACTTATTACAATATTTAAATTGTCAAACCACTCCAGAAAGCTGAAAAGTATTTCCTGAACATATGTTTCTTCTCTACTTGCAAGGAAGATGGGAGGAAGGGTAACTGAGGAAACAAGAGATGCCAGCCATGTGATAACATGTATTAACTCTAGACAAGGAAAGGGAAGCTTACCTCTGCAAAAACACTTGGACCAGTAAAACCACTAAAGTTGTTTTCAAAGCTGTGTTTGCATTTTAGTCATGTTCTTCCATTTCCCCTTTCTTTTTCTATCCCCACCTCAAGCTAGATGAAACCTTTGAGGAAAAAAAAAGGCATTTTCCACACATATCCTGCACAGAGCCAAAATACAATCTGAAAAAAAAAAAATCACACTTCAAAATACTTGAAAAATAAATATTTCTAGGTGACACATTTTATAGGTTTATGTTTTTTCATAGGGTTCTTAAAGGTATTTTTCTTCAGGAGTCACTGGCTTGACATGTTGCTGATGCTTATTTCACAGAACCAAATTAAGCTGGCTCCAACTATGCTGAGAAGTCATAGAGAGCTCAGAAAGGAACGTGTTCGTAAGGGTGAAGAGTAACTGCCTGAACTTTCTGAGCTGCCAACTGCCAAACAAGCAGCAACACAGCCAAAATATAAACTATCTTCCAGCTGCAAAAATCCAAAACTCTATTATAATACTGGAAATACAAACAAATCAGTGGGATATTTTTAGTGTCCCACAGTGGGAGGCTCCTTTCCAGGCTTCTAATAAGCAATGAGAAAATTCACCCATATGAGAACAGTATGCAATTTGTTTCATCTTCCCAATTCAAAACTTATTGACAAAAAAACCTTCTACCTAAATATGAGTTATTTATTTAAATTTGGTACATCCTCTATGTCATTTACAGAAGACTGGCTAAACATTAGCCCAAGTGCATCCTGTTTTATTTGTACAGTTCAATAAGATTTCTAGAGCTGACATTCAGCATTTGGAGTATGCAAGTCAAAGGACTCGTCTGTAATATCAGTCTGAGATTTATCCTTAATAACTCTGAATCTATTTTAAGCTTTAAGGCAATTATTATCCAATAATACACTAGAACTGCTTAAAAAATGGTAGGCAGCTGGCAGTTTTCACTAACAAAAGATATGCTTACAGAACAAGAATTGAAAGAGGTGACTTAATTTTTCCCAATGAGTCACATGCCTTTTAGGATATTAACTTGCTTTGAATTATTTGAGAAAGGATTATAAAATAATATCAAGCCAATTTCTTTTAATTCCCCTAACTAGTAAATAGTATGTTTAAATTACAGCACAGAAAGGAAATTGAACTGAAAAATATTTCTAACATAGGCTCTTTTGCTAAGCTAAGCTATGTCTTTAAGTTTCCTGCTGTTCTTCCTCTGTAATTGAATGGCAGCTAAGAAATATTATACGATTCTACACTTTACAGTTAAATATATCATTAGAAAATGCTGGTGAGTGTTATGTAATAAAATATTTTTTCTTTTTAAATACATGCTAGTAGAGTTCAAGCACATTAATTTTTAAAAATAGGAGAAATAAAAAATAGAATTTCATTTCAAATATTCACTTCTCTCAGGATCCAATGACAACAAATATTAATGCAATCACAGAATGACAGAATGGGTAAGACTGGAAGGGAACTCAGGAGGACATCTGGACCAAAACCCCTGCTCATTTGTTCCCTGTGCCCATTGCCTCTTAGAAGGAAGAGAAATTTTATATATTCACACTGTGTGATCCACAAAATAAGATCATATGCTAGACATATAGTAGTGTGGTTAGTGAATTCACGCTCCGTCTTTTTAGGTCTCCTTTCCAGCAGTTTGCTTTTTTCATACCAGAGACTCATTGTCCCATAGACATGGAGACTCATTGTGTCTCTCCTCGTACTCTCTGTTCCATCCTCAACTGAAAGTAGCTTGCTAAAATACCATAGCACTCACTTTGAAGTCATGTTGTTATGTACCAGTCTACCATCAGTGGTCCTTTCTACTAGAATCCTACCTTAGTTCCCACTTTTGATTGTGACGTTAAAAGCAGGAGACCAGCAAGAATTATATTGAATATTAAGGACTAGGGCAAAGGCTATGTTTTGAAACATGAAACCAGATGTTACAGGTTGTGACTACATTAGAGGTTCTCTCCTTAAACATCTTGAGGCCTTGAAAAAATTTTAAAAGTGCTCCAGATTTGTTTCCAGTCTAATCAGCATTCAGATAAACCCACTATTACCAAGTTAAATACAGAATTCAACTCATTATAGACACCAGTTAGCAATCCTTTTGTCACTGTCTTCCCATCTTGCCATACAGGAGCTTAGCAGTAAAACCTCAGTAAACTAATTATGCTCCTTGGTTTATTTACATGCTTAAATATGTATAAAATGATCAAATACTTCTATTTGACTATGGAGAACAGTTTTTTTATTTTTGTCTTCCACAAAGATTATTAGTTGGAGAACAGCCATAAGAACAGAAACTTCGAAAATTAATTATAAAAGAAAATAAAAATAGAATGCTAATAACACAATCTTGAAAGGCTACGCTACTGCAAATGAACGCTTCCAACCTTCAAATTACTGGAAGTGACCACTAAGATTACAACAGCATTTAAAATCTACAACCTTTACAGCTATTTTGCTAATCATTAGCCTTCCTCCCCTATTAAGAGATTAATGCCAAAAACAAAGAGCCAAAGCAGTATCATCTTTTTTTTTTTTTTCCTTTGCCTGATCACTAGAAAACAACCTCCAAATCCAGGACCTTATTTAAAAGCTTACTACTTGCCAAGCTTCTATTAGCCATCTTTTTTTCTTTAAGTGGAAAGGGAGTAAGAGGAAAAGAGAGAAGACGTTCTTAAAAGCATGCATTTTTCCTGCTCTGCCCTAACACTGATTTTCTCAGCCTTAGCTTCCAGGAACTCACTTTTGTTTTCTCAGCTTTTTTCCGATGACAAGTCATGTTGTGATAAGTCATATCAGGCTGCATCAGTCATGCAGCAAATACACTGAAATGCTGAAAAACACTTTTTGCCTCAAAGCCATACTTACAGCAGTAAAGAATTCAAAAGAAGTTTCATAGGAAAAAAAACATGCCTGCGTGGCCTAGGAAAAAAAAAGGGACAGCACTAATGGCCAATTTAATCCCTACGTTAATTCTGGAGCTGAGCATAATTCATTTCTGACGCTTCTCCAAGAAGGAAATTTCAGTCTGTTTTGTTTTGGTTTTTTTAAAGTCTTTGGATAGAGAGATGCCTTAAAAACCAATCTGCGAAAGGCAAAAGCAATAGATTCGAGCAACAGAACAGATCTGTGCGTACAGAGAAGTGAACCCAGAAGACATATAGTTCTGTACATCACATATTTTAAAATATCCCACCCGTTAGCTGACTAAAAGTAATACCCACTACAGTCACTAAGTTAGCTTTCAGAGCTTAGCTTGTAAAGGCCTCCTCAAAAAAAAAAAATGCAATTAACATGCAAGATACTTTCTGACTTGGAGAACTATGATCAAACTATAAACAATAACAGTCTTCATATAGGTAAGACAGCAACAACATGTTAGACGAGTTTTATAAAATTAGGATCAGTAAAATACAGTCTTTCTGAAACAGATACTGCACACAACCTGATATGCACCTGGACAGGAAGAAAGCAGGAGAATTAAAAGGGCTTGCACCTCCAGAAACCTTAGTTGATGCAGTACTCATTCCCATGTGTGGTGGGTTGAGCCTGGCTCAATGCCAGGAGCCCACCAAAGTCGCTCAGTCACTCCCCTCCTCAGCTGGAGGGGAGAGAAAATGTAATGAAAGGCTGGTGGGTCGAAGTAAGGGCAGGGAGAGATCACTCACCAGTTACCGACAATGGCAAAACAGACTCAACTTGGGGAAATTAATTCAATTTATTGCCAGTCAAATCAGAGTACAGTAAAGAGAAATAAACCCAAATATTAAAAACACCTTCCCACAACCCTTCCCTGCTTCCTGAACTTAACTTTGCTCCCAAGTCCTCTCCCTCCTCCCCCTGAGCGGCGCACGGGGATGGGGAATGGCGGTTGTGGTCAGTTCATCACACGTTGTCTCTGCCGCTCCTTCCTCCTCAGGGACAGGACTCCTCACACTCTGCCCTGCTCCAGCGTGGGGTCCCTCCCACGGGAGACAGTTCTCTATTAACTTCTCCAACGTGAGTCCTTCCCACAGGCTACAGTTCTTCACGAACTGCTCCAGCCTGGGTCCCCGCACGGGTGCCGTCCTTCAGGAACGGGCTGCTCCAGCCTGGCCCCCGCGGGGTCCCAGGTCCTGCCAGCAAACCTGCTCCAGCCGGGGCTCCTCTCTCTCCCCACGGAGCCACAGGCCCTGCCAGGAGCCGGCCCCAGCGCAGGCTGCCCACGGGGTCACGGCCTCCTTCGGGCATCCCCCTGCTCCGGTGTGGGGCCCTCCCCGGGTGCGGGTGGAGATCTGCTCCCCCGTGGAGCTCCATGGCCGCAGGGGCACAGCCGGCCTCCCCGGGGACCCTCTGCTCCAGCGCCTGGAGCCCCTCCTGGCCCTCCTGCTGCTCTGGGCTGGGGGCTGCAGGGCTCTTCCTCTCACATATTCTTATTCCTCTCTCTGGCTGCTGTTATACAGGAGGTTGCCCCTTGCCCCGCTTCTTAAATGTTACCCCAGAGGTGCTACTCCCATCGTTGATGGGCTCGGCCTTGGCCAGTGGTGGGTCCGTCTTGTAGCCAGCTGGCACTGGCTCTGTCGGACACAGGGGAAGCTTCTAGCAGCTTCTCGCAGAAGCCACCCCTGCAGCCACCCCTTACCAAAACCTGTCACACAAACCCAATACACCATGACACATGACATGATCACAGCTGCGTGTTCTCCTCTTGCCTCATCCGATCGGGTCCACTTTGACCACTTCATCCAAATGGCAATGCTTTGAAACTCTTAAAACTATACTGACAGAAGAGGTTCATTTCCTCCTCCTCCAGGAAAACTCTTCACGGCTAAACCACGACAGCAAGGCAGGGGAGCTTCTGAGATGAGTAGCCACAAAACCTGGAGAGTGACTCTACACTAGAAGAGGAACTGATATGGTTAGTGCATAAATGTGCCAATTGCCCTAATTATGGGTTATGGGATACGTTTACCTCTGAATAAGGGGCTGAAAACAGCCCCACCAAACAACCAAGAAATCAGGCCCCCAAGATTCACAACAGCAGCTTAAAAAACAGATTTTTACAACAGTGCATTTGAATATATTTACTCCCAACTCTTTATACCCTTTAGGTCTTTGCAGCAAATGCATTACTGCAATGATGACAGCTAGAAACCTTTAAATCCTCGACATAAACCCACTACGAAAGGGGCGCCAGGAATGCCAGTATTTGACAACGGGTTTGGGGTTTGGAGGTTTTGAGAAAACCAGAGAAAGAGGAATCACAAAACATGGTATTGCAGTGGGAGCTTGTAAACGGAGGAACTCTGACAGTGCAGCAATGCTGAAAGGGAGCTGGCACGTTTGGGAATGGCATTGCTTTGCAAAAACAGAGCAGGGCTGGATTTGAGAGAGGAGAAACTATAACAAGTTTCTGTAGTTTATAGTCTTGTGGTGGGTAAATAGTGGGGAAAAAATAAAGATGCAGTGATGTCATCTGTCCACTAGGATTTCTAGCTTCACCAGAGAAGTCTGTAATTAACTGGGAGCAGGTGAGCCGTCAATACCATTTCTAGCATCCAATTCTTGCTGTGTTGCAATCATTTGTTCTCAGAGACAAGTTCTGCTGCCACTGACAAATACAGGCTTCCATTCCTCAAGACAGTGATTACTGATGGAGAAAGGGCAGCTGTACAAGCAGGTAGTTATTCTGTGATCTATAACATCCATGTGTTGTGCCAGGCACTCCTACTCATACACCCTGCTGACCAGTTTTCATAATCATTACAGGCCGAAAAATATTGTTATGCTCTGATGGTAGAAGTCTTATGAAAAACATCAGTGACTGCTGAGGGAGATGGTAGTCACCAACAACGGTACAGATTATTGCAACATTTTTCCCAGGCCTTGAAAAAGATAAACTTGACTCATCCAGAACTATCCAGAATGTTGTTGCAAAGATAAGTAACGTAACAAGTCTTTTTGAAAGAGGTTCGTTTCTCCTGGAACACCTTTTCAAGCATTGCCTGTTTTGTTTTCTCTTCCCTATCCTCCACCGTATGCTCTCAAGCTGCCTTGCAGCAGGAACGACAATAGCAGAGTATCCATGATAAGCCACAGTGTTAAATTTTCAGCTAAGACCATTACCTTCTTTCTATCTCTGCTGTCCTGGTTTCAGCCAGGATAGAGCTGGTTTTCTTCACAGAAGCTCGTGTGAGACTGTGTTTTGGATTTGGGATGAGAAATTGTTGATAATGTGCTGATGTTTTGGGTTGTTGCTGAGCCGTCAAGGACAGTCCAGCTTCTTGTGCTGGCCTGCCAGCGAGCAGGCTGGGGGTGCACGGGGACCTGGGAGGGGACACAGCCGGGACAGCTGACCCAGACTGGCCAAGGAGATATTCCCTACCATCCGACGTCATGCCCAGTACATAAACTGGAGCTGGCCGGGGGGCGGAAATCGCTGCTCGGGGACGGGCTGTCGATCACTGGGTGGTGAGCAATCGCTGTATTGGGCATCACTTGTTCTTGTACATTCCTTTGTTGGTATTATCATTGTTGTTCCCTTCTTTCTTTCTGTCCTATTAAACCGTGTTTATCTCAACCCACGAGTTTTTTTTTTTTCCCAATTCTCTTCCCCGTCCCACTGCGGGAGGGGGAGTGAGCGAGCGGCTGCGTGGTGCTTAGTTGTCGGCTGGGGCTAAACCACGACACTGCCTACAAAATATGTGAAAAGCCATAGCTGAACTAATCATATTGATTAATACTGTTTTCCTGTGCTTCCACTTAATAACCACCCATTGATTTTTGTCTTATCCTTACACCACAAACCACTGGGGATATTATTCTACAGTATCTGGTACAATATGGTCCTGATAAATAACCAAATAATATAAATAATTTTGAATCACAGAGTACTTGTGGAAGCAACCTGTAGATTTCTTTCCCTTCACCACCCAATTACTGACTATTGTCAATATTGTAAGTCTATTCTATTTTCCAGCCTGAGGTATTTTGTTCTAAGCAGCAAAGTAAATACTTGCACAAAACCTAGGAAGCCTGGTGGCAGGCTATGGTTGTCCCTGAAGCACAATTAGACAGCTGTGTACAGAATCTTTCATCTGCTGTTTTCAGTTTTGCTTTTTCCTCCTGAACTAAAATATTTCACATATAGAACTTAAAAAGGTCAAGTCCATTTCACTTTATCCTCCTTATCCCACCCAGTCCCTGCAATACTTCAATACTTCAGATCTGTGCTTCCCCCAAGGACATGGTATAGCATCCACCTGCTCACAAGATAAACACATTCAATGAATAGAAAAAACAGCGTATTTCACAGAATCACAGAAGCATTAAGGTTGGAAAAGACCTTTAAGATCATCAGGTCCAACCATCAACCCAACACCACCATGCCCACTAAACCATGTCCTGAATTGCCATGTCCACAAATTTTTATGAATACTTCCACTGACGGTGGCTCCACCACCTCCCTGGGCAGCCTGTTCCAATGCTTGACCACTCTCTCCATAAAGAAATTTTTCCTAATATCTAGTCTAAACCTCTCCTGGCCCAACTTGAGGCCATTTCCTCTCGTCCTATCGCTAGTTACTTGGGAGAAAAGACCAACACCCACCTCACCACAACCCCCTTTCAGGTAGTTGCAGAGAGCGATAAGGTCTCCCCTCAGCCTCCTCTTCTCCAGACTGAACAACCCCAGTTCCCTCAGCTGCTCCTCATAAGACTTGTGCTCCAAACCCCTCACCAGCTTCGTTGCCCTTCTCTGGACACGCTCCGGCATCTCAACGTCCTTCTTGTAGTGAGGGGCCCAAAACTGAACACAGTGTTCAAGGTGCGGCCTCACCAGTGCCGGGTACCGGGGCACAATCAGTTCCCTGCTCCTGCTGGCCACACTATTTCTGATAAATGTGTGGGCTCCTGGCAAGAGCTGCAGCCTGTGAAATTGAGCCCATGCAGAAGCAGGTTTTCTGTCAGGATCTGACACCCACAGGGGACACATGCTGAAGCAGTCTGCTTCTGAAGGACTGCATACCATGGTTTGGACCCAAGCTGGAGCAGTTCTTGCAGAACTGCAGCCCATGGGAGGGACCCTACATTGGAGCAGAAGAACATGAGGAGGAAGGAGCAGCAGAGGCAAAGCATTAGGAGTTGACTACAACGCCCATTCCCCATCCCCCTGCACCACCTGGGTGAAGGGGGTATAACAGTCAGGAATGAAGTTGAGCTTAGAAAGAAGGCAGAGGTGAGAGGAAGGTGTTGCCTTTGTTTCTCATGACCCTACTCTACTTTTAATTGGAACTAAATTAAAATAATTTCCCCAAGTCAAATCTGCTTTGCCCTTGACGATAATTGCTGAGTGATCTCCCCGTCCTCATCTCAACCCACAAGCTTTTTCATCTTATTTTCTCCCCTGAACTGGTGAGGAGGGGGAGTGGTAGAGGAGCTTGGTGGGGGTCTGGCAGCCACCCGAGGTCGACCCACCAAAGCTTGTTTTCTTTTGCTGCCAAGTCATTTTGCTGTCATCATAACAATCATCAAACATCAATCAGCAAATATCAAAGAAACCCCATAGAAAAACATTGTAATAGCATTGTTAGCATTTTAAGGTTTATAGAATAAATTATTTGTTTTTTCAAAGGGAAAATACTTTATATAGCATGGATTCAAGTCATTTTAGTATTTCTTTAAAATTGAACTGGCATTAAAAAAAAATCATAGACTCACAGAATAGTTTGGGTTGGAAGGAACCTTTAAAGGTCATCTAGTCCAACCCCCTGCAATGAGCAGGGACATCTTCAACTAGATCAGGTTGCTCAGAGCCCCATCCAGCCTGACCTTCAATGTCTCCAGGGATGGGGCATCTACCACCTTTCTGGGCAACCTGTGCCAGTGTCGCACCACCCTCATCGGGAAAAAATTCCTCCTTAGATATAGTCTAAATCTGCCCTCTTTTAGTTTAAAACCATTACCCTTTGTCCTATTGCTACAGGTCCTGCTAAAACGTCTGTCCCCATCTTTCTTATAAACCCCCTTTTAGGTACTGGAGGTCTGCAATAAGGTCTCCCTGGAGCCTTCTCTTCTCCAGGCTGAACAGCCCCCAACTCTCTCAGCCTGTCCTCACAGGAGAGGTGTTCCATCCCTCAGGTCATTTTTGTGGCCCTCCTCTGGACCCACTCCAACAGGTTCACGTCTTTCCTGTGCTGAGGGTTCCAGAGCTGGATGCAGGACTCCAGGTGGGGTTCACCAGGGTGGAGTAGAGGGACAGAATCCCCTCCCCCGACCTGCTGGCCACGCTGCTTTGGATGCAGCCCAGGATACGGTTGGTCTTCTGGGCTGCAAGAAACTTCTAAATTCATTTCAATTCTCTTATTTCATGCAAGAGCCAAAAAAGAGTAGGAATACAACCTAAATCATCCAGGCAGTTAAATACTCACTAGAGACAAATCTATTCAGCACCTAATGAGACAAAATTAGGAAGATTAAATGTAATTAAGGGTCTTTTAAAGAACAGTCCACAAGTAAATACTTCTTTACAAAACTTCTGGTTATCATCAAAACCAGAGAAACACAGATTTTGAACCATCAAAGATGACTTCTGACTGTAAAACTATTTTACATTTTTAATTTTCTCCCCAAATTACTGGAAATTATAATTTTAAAAAATACAAAGCAGATTTATACCTAATAATTTTACATTAATAAAGTAAAGGAGAATGTAGTCTGTCGGTTAGCAGAAACACAGACCGTTCTAGCACCACCATTAGACTTTCCTTAGACTTAGTACCATCTGGTTAGCCTTTCCTATGCTGGTAGGTAGGGTCTAGTCAGCTTTTACAGACTTAGATTTAGGAAACTCTGTCAATTACTGAAGTATAGCCACTGTCCTTACTTTGATTTTACTTATAAGCTTAAACTTCCATGTGTGACAAACTGCAGCATTTCACCACTGTAAGAAATAATTCCTGCTAAGAACTGTAAACTATTTCATATCCTCATTTGAATTAAAAATGAACTGCCTTTGAACCCAGTTTCAAATAAATGCCAAACTCTTTTCTGAAACAGTAAGGGCTATGGTACAGAGTTAAGATCCTTCTGCACGTCCAGTGATTCTTACTGTGGAAGAGAATCCTACTGTCCAAAAACCCATCACAAAATCCTTTGTATACTAAAGGCAAATCAACATCTGAAGTCTTAAATAAGCAAGTGTATATAGCAGATTTCCTGGTGTACTCGTGTTCCCCACACACACTGCAGGAGAAGTGGCAGAACAGTGGCATCAGCAGATCTGATAACGTACAGAAGGATGGCTTTTAACATTTAACGAGGTCCATGAATTGAGAGCCTGGAAATGAAGGGACTGCTTTGGACTACATCCAACAGCAGACAATGATCACACAGTCAGGATTTTGTTCTGATGAATGAACTTCTACATGTATCAGCATTCTGCAATATACCGTTAATGAATTACAAGTTATGAGAAAAGACAGCTGCTGAGGACAATCCCATTATTGCGCCCTATGCTAGCCATTTAACCCCACAGCCAGACGTTAATGGGAGTTCTGGATTAAGCTGTTGTAAGATGTAGACTGACTTATAAGCAGTGTCATTCCTTGTCCTCAATGTTACTCAGATTTCTTGCATCTACCTGTTTTGATAGGTGTTTGTTGTTTCCTGCTCCATGTTTCATGTTCACCCCGTCTTGGAAAATGGTACTTTTTAGATTTAATCATCTCCCCAGCAGTCTTGCACAGGTTATTCACATCACGTGTGTAAACCATCTGTAGTAGTTTCTATCACTAGGAGATGAAGGAACCAGTCAACGTAGTTGCACCCAGTGCTGAGGGTAACTTCACACAGATGTTATTTCTGCCATTCTCCATCTATTCCAACTGTTAAGAGTGTTCTGCCTTCCCTGGCAGCCTCTTCTCCCAGTGCTGCTTCTGCCCCTTCTCATCTATTCACTTGTCTGTGCCTGTATAAATTACTAACTTACTTACAAAACGAATAAAATACTTCAATACAAGCTGATTAAAATATCATCGTTCTGGAAAAGAGTTCAGAAGTGCAACAAACCTTGTAATCTTCTGTTTTATTTATTTAAGTTTCAGGAGAACAACAAGATTTTTCATCATGATTAAAACCATATGGAGCTGCAGTTTTAAACACCTTGAAATGTGTGAATGAATAACATATGAAGTATTGTAACCAAGGTTTGTGATACTGACTATTCCATCACCAAGTCGCAAGGACAGTGGAAAGAGTGGCTTGGAAGGGAAAGGTGATTGGGGGGGAGAGGGGGGTGTGGAGTGATTTTTTTTTTTTTTAATGACAAGCATAAAGAAAGGGAGGAAGAAGTACTGGAGAGCAATTAATGCAAATCAGCTGAATGGCTCTAGAGAAGAGAATGAGCATATACTACATTATAAACACATTATCTTTATATACACACAAACATGAAAAAGATCTTTTAATGGGTCTCTAAGCAAACATTGCTTCAACCAGGTTTAGCAAATGCTAACTTTAAATTACTTTTTTAAATTAAAACACAGGTTTCTTACTTAGTAACCACCATTTTATATCATCATGTAATTTACAAATTTAGGTGTATAGGTTGGAATTATTACATATAAAACAATATTAAGAACAAAATCCTTATGAATAATACTTCAAATATAAACATTTGCTCCCCCCTTTTTTTTGCTAGTGGTTAGATAGTCCTTCCAGCAAACACTTCAAGAAAAAAAAATACAAAAAAGTTTTGTCCAAATTCTGGTAATCTTTCAGATGGGACCAGGCTTGTCAGAGGGATGTTCCAGAGCCAAATGCAGGACAAGAGTGAGTGTAGGATCCACTCACCTGAGTGAACTTTGCATCAATACCCACAGAGGGTATGGTTTGGGGCACTATGTCCCTACCTGCCTATAGCCCACCAAAACACTCCTGTTTTTACATATACCTAGTATCTTAAGGACCTACTGATAAACTACCAGAACTTGACCAACACAAACCCTCATTCCCTTTTAAATCTGTAGGTCTCGTCCTTCAAGGAATCTCCTATAGTTGAAGACCTGTATTTTACCCTGTAGCCAATGGGGAATACTGAGACCACAGTGAGGTTTAAAGCCAAAAATATCAGTGATCAGCCTAACTCATTACCACAGAGACATGGCATGTTGGTTTATGAAGTATTATGAAAGATGAGTGTTACATTAAAATCCCAATGAACTGTAACAAACCCTTGACAGAAGGGTTATGTAAGATGATGCCAATACTGTTTCTGCCCAACTGCAATGACACACTCATGTTTTAACATGATTTAGAGTTTATCATATATGGATCTTGGCTTTCTGAGACCATTTGTACATCAATTGCTTCTCCTTATTTTGAGCATAACATGAACACATACTGAGAGAATGAGCCACAGAAAGAGTAAATCCTGGAAACCTTTAGAAATAGACACTGGCAAATTTAGTGCATTAAATCCTAGCACTCCTGTATATTTATTCAATCACACTCATGAGGTTTTATTTCAAAAGCTCTGAGCACAGCAGACAGTCCCTACAGATGTGCCTGTTATGTAACGCACTGTGTAGAAACACGACACATTTGGACAAGACAAAGCAATGTGTTAATGTGTTATTTGTCTAAACTCTCTGTTCAGTGAGGGAGTAGGTTCTAAACAGTGTCATTTAAAAAGCAGACAGGGATGGTATAAAGCTACAGAATACAATCTTACACATGCTGTACTGCTACCATGTATCTGGAAGACCGATCTGATGGATGCTGTAAGAGCAAACTTTCAAGCTCCTGGAAGGAAAAAAAATTGCAATAATTATCCATAAAAGCTTAGTGGAAAATTTTCTTCCATTGGTTCTATTAAAAAGTAATTAGCGCCTGTGCAACTGCCAAAAAATTGGCAATTAACATTGCTACATAGGAGAACACCGGCACTTAATCTGTTTAGTGTTCTAAAGGAACCCTCTAATGCACTAATGCTATCTGTCTATCCATCTATCTTAGGTACTTACATGGCCCCTATTACCATAATATATAGGCTTTTTACATTCTTCAATGCAGTTATTTTTACAACACCCTGGTGAGGTCAGGGTAATATAGTCAAACCAAGTGCACAGATGTGGAGCTGAGTTTAGGCTATAATGTTACACAGCATTTCATTTTCAAATCCTTTGTCAGGAGGTATTTCCAGGTGCGCTATACTTGTAATAAAACTTCCAACTAGGTCAAGCAAGAAAAAATAATTAACTTCAGGGTTTCATTTCAAATATAAAATCAATTTCAGATGTTAAAATGGTTTTGAAAAGGAATTTACTGCAGCCCAAGTTTAAAGGCTGAACCAGGGCTTGTTCTGGATACTTGCTGCAGCAACAATCCCCAGTTCCCACTGAATTTAAAATTAACTCTCATTCAGCTATTGAAACCACAGAGAGGGTCTTTCTATCATCTGAACAGATGCACATTCAATGGAAGACAACAACAGTTGAGCAGGAAAGTTGAAAAACAGGCCACGAACATGCTAGACCTTTGACATTGCTGCAATGATCGTCTAGAGAGGTGACTAGAAGACTTGAAAGAAATCACGTTTTAAAAAAACAGTTAAGACAGTACTTGTGCATGGGTGTGCGTAAAGAACAGACAGCAGTACACTCAAATCAAAATTGTGCTAAGCTCTGTTTTTCTTAAAAACCCTAACCTAAAAACATGCAAGCTACATAAAAAACAACAAAAGACCAGTATCAACTTTTTTCAGTTTTAACTGCTGACTTGGGTATAATTTTAGCTACATATAACCTAGCGATTTATCACCTCCAAATATAATAAAAATATGTAAAAAATTCCCCTTTTCTGTCTCTTCAAGTTGTGATGAGCCTTTCAACATATGTGAAATGAAATACATCACCAACTTCGGGTTTATGCTGCAACACAATTCAGGAATGAAAAACATTTTGGAGCAGTAGCTAAACAGTGTCTTCCCTAATGGTGTATTATGCCAGAAGCTGTATTGCCTTTATAATAAGAAATAAAATGCTGACAATATCCAGTGAAAGAAATAAGGGAACAACAGAGATAGAAAGAGTGAGCATTGTAAAAGATTAATTTCTTCATTTTCAGTGTCCTTTTACTACGTAAAAAGTACAGTGCAAGAAAGTTAAATGTGCTGTGTAAACAAAGTAGAGTGTATTACATAATTCACTTATTGGAAGAATTTCCTTTTTGCAATATGCTTAGTTTTTAATGGATTTCAATTTACAATTTCAAAAAGCACCTACACTAGCTCCCTGATGGCTTTGCTTAATTAAAATTCCAGTGAAAAAATGTAATGAATCTGTTTTACAATACATATTATATTGAAGAGAAGCAAATTCCACTTTTTTTTTTTAATATTTCTTCTGAAAGTGACAAACGTCACCCATAATTAGGGAATAAAAGATTCTCTTTGAGTGTCATAGTGTCTTTAAAGGCGATTATTGATGAAACTAACATGGTAAAAAGACTGCACATTTCTTCAAAAGCATGACTAATTTTTTAATGAAAATAATTTAGATTATTTTTGAGCTATGAGATAAAACAGGACTGAAATTTAAACCTGAAGATTTATATAAATTTAGACTGTAGGAGAGAAAATAGTATCCCATACCAGTAGTACAAAACGTTGATTTAATAACACTATGCAATTCAGGTCATTTAAAATTAATATTTACAGTTACTTTAATCAATCATAGGCAAAAATATTTCCATAGGCTGGTTAGACTCCACAGATCCTGAAATACCTTTTAAATGACTAGCTGCTTATACCTGACGCCTTTAAGATCAGTGAGCATTACATGAGCACTAGAAGAGCCTTCTGCAAAAGGTTCTGCAAGAGAGATTCTCAGAACACATGATAATGAAAAAACAAGGCTGAAATCTCTTCCCAAAAACACAGTCAGCTTTTTGGTGGTATTTTCTCCATTAATGCATACAGATTTTGATAGCACTTCAGTTGAAAACAGTTAACAGATAGACACACTATTACACTTCTTCACAATTCATTTAGTTAATTTCAGCTAACTGTTGATTTATTTTGCATAAACCATCTCAGAACTTATCCTATTTAGTGGCCTGATTTCAATCAGAGATTTGTTTTTAGACGTTGGTTTCAATACACATGATTCAGTTTTCCTGGACCAGTTAATGCAAAATTTGTATCCCTTTAGTGTCCTTTCTACGAAAGTCTAAAGCTTAAAAATTAGGGCAAAAATTGCAGTCACTGGGTCAAAACTGCCCCTACAATTTTAGTTGGAGCCCCTAGCACAATATACATTATGGTCCAAACTTGGATTGCACAGTACTTTCAGCGTAAGTCCCACCTGACTGAAAAGAAAAGGTGAAGCTGGCCTGAGACTAGACCATTTTCATTTGGTAGAAGAACCCTGGACTACTATGTTGGAAGGTACAAAAGCAACAGAGACTTAAAAAAATAGGTGGAGGGGAAGGGTAGGTGATCCAGCAGCTAATTCAGTAAATGAGTTTCAACAGTACCCTGATTCTACCCCTGCCTCTGCCACATAGCTTGGTGAAACCGTAGGAAATCACTGCTATCAAAATTGTACCTACCTTGTAGATGTGTATTCCTTATTTTCTGACCTGAAATATTCATATCTGATTTGCCAAAGACAAACCTATTACAGTTGAAGTCAGTAGAGCTATGAAGTGCTCAATACACTGGAAAATGAAGTTTCTACTGTTTCAAATTTGGCGCCCTCCAGGTCTGCATCTGTGAACTGGACATAACAGCCCCATACCTCATAAATGTATTGTGAAAATACATTTATTAAATATTTATGAGACTTCCCAAGACTATAATGATGCTTATCACAGAAAAGCCCAACACGAAATTAATTCTCCATTCAAAAAACCTCTGAACGTCACACTACGTATAAGGCATGGGCTACCACACCAAAAAATCATAAGGACATAGTATCACACAGCTAATTACATAGCAAGCATGAACCATCATAAAATACTCACTGTATTTTCATTTTATACTCAGGGTATTTACATTTTATTCTATGTCAGGCAGAGTCTTACATAAAACAGTTATGAGAACGCAACTGAAAACTGCATCAAAACCAATAAAGAAAACATTTTAAGAATACACACCCTAAGTTTATGTTGCATCTTCTAGTTTAAAAGCAAACCAAAATAGGGGAAAAGATCAACACCATCATTTCGCACCATACTGATAGTTGAGTCATGTAGATCATTATAAGACCCCTGGTACACAAAGAAAGATAACTGACAGCCATGATATGAAGGATCTGAGAGAGTGATGGACTTTTTACTACAGGGTTTCACACATGCAAAGATGAAGACTGGTGAAAGTCTGAGATCCTGGGAGCCTTTTCACTCAGCACTCTGAAGAAAAGGGACCTCAGTACATGGATTCAGCTCAAAACTCTTGAAATTTGACATCTTCTTGGAACAGCCCTCAAACATGCATATCTCTGGTCACAAATGGTATCATCATACCAGTTTTTCATTTATGGTCATTTTCCCATCCCCCTCTGCCAACTTTTCCTTAAGCAAAGGTAAATGGTACATGCAATTTAACTACACTGCAGCATCCTCACCCAAGTTTGCCTTCAACCTGCTGTTCAACCGTCTCCTTTCATTTCAGGTATGCATCTCTCCACCAAGTTATCTCAGCAGAGTGGCATGGTTTACTCAGGGGAGGAGGAAAAAAAATAATTCCTCCCCCACATACAAGTTGGAGTCCTGGACTCAGACATCTTATAGCAGGGGAGGGACACTTACGTCCCCTGATTATGTCATACAGGCTTCCACAATAAAATAAAAAAAAAATACTCTAGCAAAGGCTAGACTACTTTGCTAGAGTAGAGAAAGGAAGGGGGGAAAAAAGCTTTCAAGCATGTAGATGGCAAGCAAGATCAAAACAATGACGTTTTCCCATGCTTATTGTTCTGAAGTAGATCGACCACTTAGTCTAAAATAAAGGTTGCTTTTTTTTTTTTTAAATAATACCAGCACGATGCAGACATCAGCATCACTGAAAAATGCTACTTGAACTATCTGGTCTTCACAAAAAAGTTACAAACAACTGAAGATGGTACTTTATAATGGGAAGCACCTGGCAATCTAGTGATGTTACACTATCTGTAACATGTTTGTCTGCAAAGCAAAACAAAGCAAAATTAAATGACCAAACCCAAGTAAAGCCTTCAGAATGGCTTTTTATGCCCTTGAGAATGTACCACCCATTTTGGACAGTGCTCCTTTGACATTAAAATACAGCATACTATAGCAAATTAGTCCTTCAGGCATTATTTTACTTCACTGACAGAACAGGTTTGTAACAACATGCAAAGACAAATGCTTAATGTCACTCCCTCATTAAAGAACATCACTTAAATTACTATCTTCAGCTGCTATTACTCTTGCTTTTAATTGGATATCTTGATATAACATTTCTCAGAGCCTGAAAAACCTTACTAGAAGTCTACTGACTGGAAAGAGGGAAGGGGAAAAAGCCTGCTGGAGAGGACACTCCAATTCCAACAGGGTGTTACTCTTTGGACATGGTTTCACAACAGATGAAGCCTAACCCTTAAGAAAGACAGGAAACATTGAGAAAGTTCAGTCCCCTGCTGAAAGAATAAAGGGGTGTCCACAAGACAAACCAGCCCATGACACCTAATGGTAGTTAATTAGAAGCATCACTTTGTCTTAGAACAAGGACAGAATTTAAGTGATGCAAATACCCTTCATTACTGGTAAGATGTAATAATAGAGCAGAAGAGGAAAAGATATTTTGAAATATACTTTTGGAAAATAATCACAGTCTGAGAAAACAGGCAAAGAATACACAGAACCACAACATATACTTTCTTAATCAAGCACACCACAAAAATACTATGAAGTTCTAACATGCAAAGAACAAAATACTAACAAAAATCCCAAAAGAAATAGAAATATATTTAAGCCTATAAATAACAATATGAGACTACCACTGTGGAAAAGTCACAGTGGACATATATATTCCTTTATGAAAGTAAGAGCTGCAATTTAAGGTCACTAAGACAAAGCTTTTACAGGAGGTGGGGAAAAAAATTAAGAATAGCAAGGATAAAGAATAGCAAGGATAAATTTCAGTGAAAATCCCTCCTGAAGTCATATTCCTGACATTTCAGACTTCCTCGCCAAACCACACAGACATTACTCAGACTCTGAAGGCCAACATCAGTTTCCTTCACCTTGCGTCTTGTCTTTTTTAGCTCATCCCTTTGCAGCCTCAACTTTTGTCATTTAAATTACTGTAAGAATAATTTAATAACATTCCAGTAGTGTAACCATTGTTTCATAAACATGTTCAGTAACTATTAGTCTTTGAACCTACTGGACCAACTAAACCCCCAGAATCTACTTCACTGTCCAGTAAACTACTCATTCACTGACATTTGCACTTCTCATCTCCTCCTAACTCCGGTATGTCCAGTAACACACGCAACGTTGCTGTCCTTAATGGTAACACACAAGTATTCATGAGGGTGAAACCAGACACAACCTTCTCAACTGGTCACTGCTTCAGTAAGAGATTATACCATTTCAGACCTTTCAGACCCTGTAGAAAGAGCAATCATAGAAATAACCCTGAATATAATGACAGTAGACACATTTAGTTTAAAATTAAAAAAAAAACCCACCAATCAGAAATAGGTCTTGAATTTTAAAAAGATAGATGTTGACAGAATACAAGGGACTGAATAACAAGGTTAACTGAGAAGTTCATGAATCTGGATACTGAGAAGGACTGCAATTTATTCAAGTAAAAGTACAAAATCAATCAGAAGTATCATAGCCCGACACCTCCAGAACTAATTTGGTGAGAAACTACCTTAAAGAGCACACAGAAATAAACAGTCCACCAAGACTTCATAAAAATAAAGACTGTACCGTAAAGAAGAATATATCGTTAAAGAGATAATTAACAACTGATAGTACGTAGTGGAAGATTCTTCAGATTTGCTGAAGAACAGTAAGGAATATGGTTGCCAGTATACTTTAAAGACAGGCAGCCCTCAAATTTTAATTTGTATTGGCTTTCAAGAGTGCTGGTTGAACTACTTGGCTTTTATTTCTACATTGAGTATCAGTTATGTCTATCCAGCAGCAAGATGGACAATGGAAATTAAACTCCAAGCATCAGAGACAGAAATGAAATCCCAGAAACTCAATGCACCAAGGTGAGCAGCATGGGACAAGCTCAGCTGTACGGCTGTAGAAATGCTGACACAGTTACCTCCAGGGCTAGTAGCAAGACCTTTTAATCTTGGCAGTCAAAATGAGATACCAGGTGATAGAGAAGAAGTATTAAATTACATTTACATTTAAATGTCAGAATGGGAGCTACAGGCTGATAAACCTAAAATGAAACTTCCTAACTTTGGAAATGCCTGTGAGAAAGAAATAAAGACAGTAAATAAAATTGGCTAAACTATGATAATCAAATTACATAAAATGGCTATGATAATCAAACTACATAAAAATGGCCATACTGAACGAGCCTATCATCTTGTCATCTTGTCTCCAACAGTGATCAAAAACGGATGCTGAAAAGCACAATGAGTGCTCCTTAAGCACTCTCCCAGGCTACAACCACCCGAGGCCCAGTGTTTTCCTGAGACATGTGCTTCATTCTATACATTTAGTTGGCTTCTAGGCTTTTCTATGCATTTAGAGAGCTCGTTCTCATTAATTTTGTCCACTGTCATCTTCAACACGTGAAAACTCATATTCTCAGTAATGTATAGTTGGCAAGATGTTCCACAACTAAGTACCTACTGTTTGAAAAGCCACCTCCAGGTGGGTTGCTGATTACTTTATAGTTAACTGGTTTTCTACATATGCAAAAAGCAGTAGATTTGGGTCAGAAGTAAACAGCAATGAAACTCCTTAGCCAGACTTAGGCTAATGTAACATAATATTTTTATTAATTACCCTGTCACAAATGTTGTAAATGCTCTGAGGAAACCTGCTGATCCAGCAGAGCTAGGAGACAATACAAAGGGGATGAAGTAAATCTCACAGACGCTTACAAGTGGAATAGAATTCCCATTGTGTAATATGCAAGATGACAACAGTGATGGCAAACTAATCAGCTTTTTGCTACAGACTGGGAGTTCACCAGTTCATAGACGTCTGTGGAAAGGAACCTCTGTGTACAAGGTGATCACGGCATGGGTGACAGATACCAATCTGACACCAAAACAGAAAAGCAACTTCAGGAAGTAGCAGAAGAGTAGCAAGAGATAGTTCCGGTAAAGATCAGCAACACTGTGCAAAGCTCTGGTTAGACCTTACTTACAGTATTGTACACATTTCTATGAAGGTTAACTCAATCAAAATAGAGATAGAATAGCTCTCTGTTTCATCAAATGGAGAGAAAGTCTATCAAATTAATAAAATACAAGTACAGGTAGAGGAAGAAATACTCAAGAGCTACCTCAAAGCTAACTCTCAAAGAAACGTGATCTGCCTCCAATAGAAAGATCCTGGATTCAGAGACATCTATTCTTAAATAAAACATAGGCCACCACACAGAAAAGTCATGACATTTCAGAGAAAATCATAAGCTGAGTTTATGGCTGGAATGTCTTTTACTCCAATTTCATCTTCCTTTTATAATTGGAAAAACTGTCAAGACAATGCTTTTTTTTCCACGATGTGTCTTCCTTTGCCAACAGCACCCCTCCTTTTTCTTCCTTTCTTTCTTCCTGCATTTTCACCAAGTTCTTCATTCTACACCAACAGCTCCAGCACCTGTGTCATCCTGTGGTTTTACCAAGAATAAAAAATTTCACAAATAATTCTTATTCCTACTTTTTGTAGTTATGATTTTCTTCACACCTGTATTGAAAATTACCAATCTTGTTACACACGGCAACCATGAGCAGCAGAGGCCCAAGAGCAGTCTGCAAATCAAGATGGTAACACCATGTCAACTTTCATTCAGAATGTAATCTTTGGAGAACAACAAACCTTCCTAAAAAGGAAACTGTTAAATTCCTGATGAATTTAAGGCAGCACGTTTGCCTTCTCATTTAGGAAAGTAGACTATTCACTTTCAAGATTTCTCTCCTGATAACGTACACACTGCAATGATACAGAGGATCACGCTATCTCATCCTGCAAATACTTCTACTTAGCCTCCAGGTCTCTACAGAGCTTTTACAGTTTCATTATTCCTCAGATGTAGTTCAGAAAACTAAGGTAATTTGTTCTGCTTTGATGTCCTTAAAGAAAATCATTCCTTCAGAGAACTCTCTTTCTACAAAGCTGAAAACAGGACATACTTCCTAAAAAAAAGGAAGACGCCTTGTGTACTATCTGTGACCACTTCTACTAGAGGACATACATGCATGAACAGAGAAAATTCTGTAAAGCACATGTCTATGTCACAGGAATCAAGTTCTCAAGTAATCTAGCCAGAACACAGTGCTCTGTGTATGTTAATTTATCATACATATATTTTGCATCTCAAATATATGCCATACTGTGGTGGTGCACTCTCCCCTTCCCCCTCATTCACCTTGTACCTGGGCTGCTCTAAGTTGCCTGACAAGCCTTGCCCTCTGAAAAAAGGGTTTGCCAGTTGAGAGCCCCTCAACTGTACCAAGCACTCTTGTGTAGCCAAGGAGGAGAATGGCACTCAGTGTATCAGGAACCGATCACCTAAACAAGGTACAGAACAAGAACAGAACTAATCAATTATCTCCAGACAATCCTGGCAGCCTTACCGCTAAAACTTGAGAAACCACCTGCCTGGATTGTGGAAACTCACTGATGCCTAAAGTCAATCATGTCCCAGTCCTACAAACAGTGGTCCCAACTGAGAAACTTCGAGCTCTCCTGAACCGCAGCGGGCTGCGACCAGCACCTCCCTCTGAGTGGGATGCCTCTCAGAGTCTGTGAATGCTCAAGTTCGCAATCAACTCAGAGGCTTTGCTGTGCACCCTTTGAGCAACGCAAAGCTTGTGAGTATTTGACTGAATTCAAGGGGGATATTTAATAGGTACCTTTGTACATACCTATCTCTCTTTCTTTATATCTCTTTCTGTGTCTCTATCTCCACACCTATATGTGTGTGTGATTGAGGAATCTTAGTAAGTTTAAGTTCATTATGCAGCTCAGTTTTATATGATTTGATACTGTGATTTATCTCAGTAACATTAGTGAATTTGATCGCTGTTATTTTGTATTAGATTGTTGCTGTCCTCAAGTTACACCAAGAACAATACATACCACTACACCAGAATCCCCCAAAACCTTAGGCATAAACTGTTGAGCAAGTCTGGGACTAGGAGTGGATTCAGCCGCACCTAGACTCCTCTCTGAGGAGGAGTTTAGAAAGCAAGGGGGTCCACTCTGAATCTTGTGACTCAACAGGAGGGCATTCCTTTACTTTCCCTACCTAGCCTTAGTCATAAACCGTTGATCAAGTCTGGGACTAGGGGATAATTTCGGTCCACTCTGAACCTCATGACTCAATGGAAGGGTCTCCCCTATTTTCCTTCCCTTTTCCCAATCCTTAGACACAAACCGTTGACCAAGTATGGGACTAGGGGTGGATTTCAGTCCACTCTGCACCTTGTGACTCAATGGGAGGGTGTCCCCTACTTTCTCTCCTCAATATACACATTAACACAATTTGATACACAAGTAAATTATGCCAATTTAACTGTAATTTGGTTTCTCTCTGTATACTTTTTCCATTTTTAATAAGTAATAGAGTGAATCTTGCCATCGAATTCTGTTAAGTTGAGCTTTTTACAAATTCATATTAAAATCATTCACTTTCTGATATCTCTGGCAGTGATTCTTTAAGTGGCCTAAATCATCCACTCGCAACACATACAAAAATGAGAAGCAGAAGGAAATCAAAGATAAGGGTACTGCTAAGGGGAAAACCTTTGTCATAAGCCTCCTCCTAAACTATACTACCAATAAAATTATTACAAAAATTTACTATTTGTTTGCTTGTTCAGGTTTTCTGCCTAGATTAAACAGTTTACATTCACAAAAACATTGTACTATGCTTCCTATGTCTGTATTACATGGCAGTCTGCAGTAGAAAGCACTTGAAGACTCCAAGAACATCTGATTCATCAGAAGAAAACCTTAAAGCCACATACACTTGCTACTGCTTTATGTTAGAAGAACGCAAGAAGCTGATGTCTTGTCCTCTAGCCATACAGGCTCCTGAAGTCTAACACAAAGCTCTTCAATGAAAAATTGTACTGAAGTGTTTCAAGGTTATAGTTGCTGTACAAAAAGCAAGGAAACAATTTAATCTGTTCAAAATAGACATTTAATTATCATAAAGTCCATTTGCTCAATATTTAATTACAGTATATTAGCATTTATGCAACAACTTTGTTTCATTATGTACAAGAAACCATGCATAGAGGAAGACATATCATATCTGTAATTCACAGTGATAACAATGATGCCTCATTCTTGATTAATAAATTAAGACGAGAAATAATAGATGAACATTGAAGTACTCTGCCTGTACAAAACAAGCAGTTATTAAAACAAGAACTTGGTTTTTTGAAAATTAAAGCTCAATAATGTTCCAAATTCCCTCTGAGCCTTGCCAGGCTTTCAAAAGAGCTATAAAAGAAACAAAAATCATTTGACAAGCTGTCACATAATACCAGGACTTTAATGCTATATCATGAGATGTTATTGTCAGAAGTGGTGAAAACTAAACAGACGCATGCCTCATATTTAGTAAATGATCCACAAGATCTACAGAAATATAGATCCTTCCTTCTTTTCATAATAGATTATTATTAACTACACCTGACTGCATAATACAAAGCATCAAGTCAAGGTTGTTTATATTTTTCCCAAAGAAAGAATTCATCCAGAGGATTATTTATTAACTTTGACATTTAATATTTTATTTTATGCCCTTGGTTGACTAATATATGTTAAACATTCAATCTCAAAAATAATTTATATTCTAAGCCAGATGTTAGTAACAGACTATGAAATTATGTAGAAAACAACTGACTAGGTACATTTAATATATTGTTGAAAGTATTAGAAAAGTAGTCCCTACTTCTAAGGTGGTGTACACCAAATAAACTTTGACTTTGGTAGAGCTGATTTCTTTCAATTCGTAAGAAGCTTGAAGTAGAGATTCACAATGCTAGCCAAGTGTTCATCTAGATATAGTATACAGCAATCATTCATTCATACATTCAGGTTTTCTACTAGAATGCTACCTGTAGTACAATCTTGCAACAAACATTCAGAAAAGATTCACTAGTGAACAGAAGATTTTAAAAGTCCTTTAAGGACTTTTAAGATTTTAGATGATGTTTTTAGAGATTTTTAAAAGACATTTCCATCAGTTACCTATCGTTAAATATAGAATTCCTATGTATGTTTAGCTTTAATCAATCTTAGACTATAATTCTGTAACAGTTTAGCCTCAGCCAGCAATTAAGCACCACACAGCCGCTCGCTCGCTCCCCTCTCCGCAGTGAGTAGTGGTCAATGGCTCAATGTCCATATAAAGACCAGTGGATAAGTGGTGTCACTCAGGGGTCCGTGTTGGGACCAGCACTCTTTAATATCTCCAGCAATGACAGAGACAGTGGGATCAAGTGCACCCTCAGCAAGTTTGCAGACGACACCAAGCTGAGTGGTGTGGTTGACACACCTGAGGGATGGGATGCCATCCAGACAGACCTGGACAAGCTCGAGGAATGGGACCTCATGAGGTTCAACAACGCCAAGTTCAGGGTCCTGCACCTGGGTCAGGGCAAACCCCAGTATCAGTACAGGCTGGAGGATGAAGGGAGTGAGAACAGCCCTGCTGAGGAGGACTTGGGGGTACTGGTGGATGAAAACCTGGAGGTGAGGCAGCAATGTACACTCACAGCCCAGAAGGCCAACTGTGTCCTGGGCTGCATCCAGAGAACCATGGCCAGCAGGTCAAGGGAGGTGATTCTGCCCCTCTACTCCACTCTGGTGAAACCCCACCTGCAGTCCTGCATCCAGCTCTGGAGTCCTCAGCACAGCAAAGACATGGAGCTGTTGGAGAGGGTCCAGGGGAGGGCCACAAAAATGACCCGAGGGATGGAACACCTCTCCTATGAGGACAGGCTGAGAGAGTTGGGGTTGTTCAGCCTGGAGAAGAAAAGGCTCCGGGAAGACCTTAGTGCAGCCTTTCAGTACTTAAAGGGAGCTTCTAAGAAAGATGGGGACAGACATTTTAGCAGGGCCTGTTGCTATAGGACAAGCGGTAGTGGTTTTAAACTAAGAGGATAGATTTAGACTATAGCTAAGGAGGAATTTTTTCCCAATGAGGGTGGTGCAACACTGGCACAGGTTGCCCAAAGAGGTGGTAGGTAGATGCCCCATCCCTGGAGACATTGAAGGTCAGGTTGGATGGGGCTCTGAGCAACCTGATCTAGTTGAAGATGTCCCTGCTCATTGCGTTGAACTAGATGAGCTTTAAAGTTCCCTTCCAACCCAAACTATTCTATGATTCTATACAAGTACTGGGGTTCTGATTTCTCCTGAAATGAAGAACATCAATCACTTGAATCAGACACCAACTTCACACAGACACATATATATCTAATCTCCAGAATGACTGGCACTGCTTAAGGACAACAGGCCAGTTAGATGGCACTGTTCTATCAAAGTCAAATTAGGTTTATTCAGTGTACACCACCTTAGAAATAGGGGGGGAGGGAGGGGGGAAGTCATTCAAGCCACTGTTATAATTGCATTACAGTGTCCTCAGTTTCACTATATCCTTCAAACCTTACTCAAAGACAAACCTGAATATTTTCAATGTATCATTTTTTCTGTCTTTTTCTTGCTGTTTTAATTTTAAGAAAGAAATAGACTCTGTAAAGTCTGTACTAAATAAAAAGTTCTCACTCCTGTGCAGTAGATAATTTTCTCGTTTGGCATCTTCAGTACCTGACACACTACGACCTTTCATTGTGCAACTCATCCATCCCATCCCCAGTTTAAAGGAATGAAATGTATTGGCTTGGGAGTTGGGGGTTTTTTTGTGCAGTTATATTACCTTATATATCTTTGTAGTACACCGTATTTTCCATGCTACTCACCAAGCTAATTTAAAGCCTCAGCTTACTCAAATACCTTGATGGCTACACTGTATCACATCAGCAAAAGGCCTGCTTGCTAAGATGTAAGACAGCTACTGAAAATAATTAACTAAAGTGTTTGCACATGATTTAAAGTGCTTACTGTTCAAATTCTATGAAATTTTATTTCATAGACAGAATCAAATAACCACCATCTGAAAAACAAGCACATGCAAATCAATTGTCATCAGGTAGCAACAAAAACTAACAATCACAACCTCCTCATTCCCTTGCCTCAACATAAACCTCTCAGTTTGGTCAAACACTAGTTTTCTACAAGCCTTACAGGTTCAGCACACTATCTGTACTTTGATTTCAAGGAAACAAAGTTATTACCTCAGCAGAGGTACATATGATTGTGTAGTTTCCTAGTCTTACTAAATTATGCAAACTACCACACAATGTGTCCATACACAGGACATTTCTTTATCCAAATGCCACAGCTTTACTGAATCGTAAAACGGTCACATAGAATCACCTATAAGCAATAAAAGTCAAATAAGCCTAGACTTTATCACTCCAGTTACCACAGATAAAACTCAGTAACACTTGCAGAGACCACCTGCTGTCGTAAACTTATCCTATTCAAATGGTCTCTGCAATCATGAGTAAAAACATCTAGAGAATAAAGTATACTGTAGTTGGTAACTGAAAATCATTTATTTAAGAGAGTAGCATTGTAGCATTTTGAGAAAAGATAGAGTGAATTTTAAATATTCTAGATGCTGAACTGGAAAGCTGGAAAACAATCTTAACTTAACCTATCATGGACTTAAAATGAAAAGCTTTGCTTGTAATAACAACCCATGCAACTCTGGAATCCAAACAACACAGCTTTCGGTTGCTGTACCTGATTGGAAATTAAGCTAGAAAGAAATACTAACAATGCTTCCAGATCCTAATCTACTATCAGCATGCGCAAGATGCATGATAAGAACAATTGTTTTACTAAGATGAATGCCAGAATCACCTGATATTCTTAAGACCAGCCTTAAAACTTTGATGTTGACTTTTCTGAGTCAACATTCAAGAATGGAGGGACAAGCACTTTCGTGTTTAACAAGCCAGATGTTGTTTTAATAGCCATTAACAGTGAGGTAGATAAAGTTGCAGAAGCACCAGAAACTGTTAGGTGGAAAAAGAGGAAAAGGCCTAGGAAAAGAAAACAAAAAGCCTCATAGAAATGGAGGGATTAGTACGATGCAACAGAAGATAAGAAATCAAAGTGAAAATTGACATCAGCAGAGGTTGGAGCAGAGGGGCAAAATTAATCTGAATGGTTCACAAAGTTAGTTTGAGTACTTGCATTGGTTTTGTCTGGATAACTTCATTTGGAGATGGGGAAAAGGATATATCATAGTTTCATAGAGAGATGTTATGGAGGAGTGGCATTCCTGTAAAAGCAGAAGGAGCTGCAGTCCTCCCTTCCCATCATCACTGCCTAATGTCACATACATGCTCCAGTGGCTGCACTCACTTATGAACACCAGCTCCCAACACTTGGTGTATGTATCTGTTATATTCATATAGGTAGTTACACTGCAAATCTGTTATTTATTCTTCTGTCTGAAAGTAAGTAAAACCCAGATTCAGATCACAGGCAGTGAGAGGTCCACAACCATTTATTACTGTAACTTTAACGAAAAATTAGAGAATATGTCTTTCAGCTAATTTAAAATTTTCAGATAAAGAAATATTTACTGAGGGAAGCTAATGTCTATAACAAAGCATTTTTACTGAACATATACCTGATTATCTGATGCAACATCTAGAATACTGTTCACAATTCTGTGCTCCCCAGTACAAGACAGATAGCAACATAACAAAGCTTGTCCAGCAAAAGGCTGGGAAGATGACTAAGGGGCTGGAGCATCTATTATATTGAGGACTAGCTGAGAGAACTGGGATTGTTTAGCCTGGAGAAGAGAAGCCTCAGGGGCATCTTACCACAATGTGTATAAATACTTGATTAGAAGGAGTGAGAACACAAAGCCAGACTCTTCTCAGTGGTGCTAAATGAGAGGACAACAGGCACAATTTGAAATATACAAAAACCGACTTAAACAGAAGACAAAACATTTTTACTGTAAGGGTGATTCAACACTGGAATAGGTAGTCCAAAACATTGTGGAATCACCATCCTTGAAGATATTCAAGGACAAGATCCTAAGCAATCTGTTCTAGTTGATTCTTGAATGGGTTGGACAATTTCCATGGGTCTCTTTCAACCTCAACCAGTCTGTGATTCTATATTTAAAAATAAATATATTTGTTCCAATTATTTGCCCAATAACTACTGAGCTTTCAGTAGTTAATTTAGCTGGACACTTGCACTCTCATTAGCACGTGCCCTTCCAAGAATTCAGAGAACTAACACTGAAAAAGTGTTCTTTTGCCTGGTTTTAATAAAAAGGCAAGAAAAAGCAGAAGGGATATCACAAAAAAGAAAAAAAAGGGTCTCAATGGCAAAGCATGCAAAGAAAGAATTATACTTGTTTTTTGTTATGCTATAATAAAGAAAAAAACACACCGGCCTTGATTTTTCACATTTTCATAGAAAGGGCACAGTTACATGGGTATAAACCAATAAATTATAATGAAGAAACAAGCCCAAACTGTTCATTTGTTAATATTTCGAGTTTGTTTGTTTGTTTTTAAAAATCTGCATCTTTCAGGCCATATAAGCTGCCTGTTTTAACACAGTGCCATTTCCAGTAAAGTATAAAATGTTATTAGGTATCAAAATTTTGAATACTTTAAGCACTTACCTCACTTTCTGCAGCTGAATGGAAAGCCGAAATCTAGCTTCTGGCTCCCCATCAAAGTCATGGAGTTCCATGCAGATGGTCTCACTTTAAACAAATAATAAACTTCTCACACTATTTTCAGAAGTATTAAATTATCATCTCCTACTTACAACACAAATGATTTCAGTGCAAGTAAGGAAGTCTTACTCTACTTCTACCTTGAAGCTGTTCACTGAAAGAACTGTAAACAAATCACAATAAAGATAACATAATATCATCATGTTAGTGAAAGACTAATACAGTTACTGTAGTTTTATCGAGAAAAGACTGAAAAGTGTTTTAAAATTGCAGGATTTTTCAGATTACTGAGAAATAATCTACAATGAAATCTGGAAATGATTCAACATCACTGCTCTCGGTCTTCATAATGCAATGTGGCACACGCTGCATGAAACAACAGATGAGTATGTTAACCTTTAAAGACATATGAACATACTATAATTTTTGCAAAAGAAACAACTGACAGTACTACTCCTGTTTGGAGGCAATTGCTCCTCACTACTCCCATCAGCTGTAGTGCAGTAATTTTAAACCAAACCAGAATGCCAGTGGCTCAGCCACCAAGCCCTCTCCCCCCAGCCATCCAACGCACGCACATGACCTGACGCAGGGAAGCTGTAGTGAGAGATCTGCTAGAGGATTTTCTCAGCCCTTCCACAGTGAAAGCAGGCTCGGCTTTTCTTCTTCCCCTGAGTACAATAAGAAAGGGCATTTTGAAGCATTGCAGGTAGCTGCAGCAATAATGACCAGAGTCAATGATGTACAGAGCCGGATGGATATGAGCTGTGAGATAAGAAGGCATGTATACGCTGCAGACCTTAGCATACGTTCATGACTAACGTATTAAAGATTCAGTAAAACAGATAATATGTACCCTACATTGAAATTCAAGTGAAATGCTACTTCAAGACCTTTACCTTAAGAAAACAATGTACATTAGCTGCTATTTACTGCATCTATTGGGGGGGGGGGGGAAGCACAAACAAAAAAACAACAAAAACAACAAACCAAAACACCCAACTACTAGAATAAAACAAAGCCCTAGCTATGCATAGGTAACTAAGCTAGTGGTAACCTGCATAGCTGAATGTCAGTCAGAGGTTATGTGGCAAGGACAGCAGTCATTATGCAAAATAGACCCCTTCACTCTGTCTGCCTCACAGCAACAACCTCTACTAAAGAAAAAAAATGGGGACACCTGAGCAGGACATACGTCCTGGTGTCAGCAGGGATAGAGTTAATTTTCTTCACAGAAGCTAAGTATGAGACCACGTTTTGGATCCAGGATGAGAAAATGTTGATAACGTGCTGATGTTTTGGATTGTTGCTAAATAGTCAAGGACAGTCCAGCTTCTCATACTGGGGGTGCACGGGGAGCTGGGAGGGGACACAGCCGGGACAGCTGACCCAGGCTGGCCAAAGAGATATTCCCTACCATATGATGTCATGCCCAGTATATAAAGCTGGAGTGAAGAAGAAGGAAGGGATGGAGGGATATTCAGTGTTATGGCGTCTGTCTTCCCAAGAAACCCTTACACGTGATGCAGCCCTGCTTCCCTGGAGGTGGCTAAACACCCGCCTGCCCATGGGGAGTGGGGAATGGATTCCTGGTTTTGCTTTGCTTGCGTGCGTGGCTTTTGCTTTCCCTATTAAACTGTCTTTATCTCAACCCATGAGTTTCCTCACTGTTACTCTTCCAATTCTCTCCCCTGTCCCACCGTGGGGGAGTGAGTGAGTGGCTGCGTGGGGCTTACCTGCCAGCTGGGGCTAAACCATGGCAACAGGCATGAGCTACCTGGGAGCTCACTGACTGTTCAGCTGTCTTGCAAAGAACAGGTATATACAATGAAGACTCTGAGCTACCAATATTTTACAGCTTTAAAAGAAATGAAAACTAGATTACAGTGACGCTCTTCATATTGTGAAATAGGCACTATAGGAAAGTACTCTTTAAACTCAGGCACAACATTTGTACCTCTCCCGCACCTCCCGCAAGAGGAGTATTAATTAACTGTGTACAAATCAACTGTGAGTAGTAATTTGGCTGGAAGTTTGAGCAATAGGAAGACTATTCCAGAACTTTGTCCAATATGAGTAATGGGAACAGAAGCATTGTTTCATTTCCGGAGGAAACTGGCAAAAATCTGCAAAACTTCAATGACAGTGCTCAACCAAGTCATTGTTTTTGTATGACATATTTGTACATCCACATGACAGCAGCCAGTTCCTCTGAATTCTGAAGTTTTAATAAAAATGAAGCTACCCAAAACTAATTTGTGTCACCTTTAAACTTATTTTTGTTCCTACTAAGTTAATGGCAAAATCTGACTGCAGCAGACTGAAGTTCTACTTTTGTTTTCTGTATCACAATCAGTAGTGCACAAACTGTGTGAAGTTCAAACTTTAGCAAAAAGATACATAATTTCACTGTGGTACTGTTTTTATTTGAAAACTGAATTTATATATGCTCTATTTAGTTCATGGTTGCACAATACACATTACTATCAGGAGCTTAGTACTGCATAAAAGGAATGAAGTAGCTGACATGAGTGTTTATAAAAACAAAATAGCTAGCATAAAATAGCTAGCATAAATTGACAGTGTGCATCCTTCTGTCAAGCCTCTGGATATTAACAAGCAATGGTCTATATGTACGTTAGTTATTCTTTTCATTGTGTTATGAAATACAATTACTAACTCTTGGTAGCTTTGGTTACAAATCAGATGTGGAGAAACCTTACCCTGTCATATATCAGCATTTAAAATGTTCCTGACAACCTTAAAACATGGGGGGTTTGTAAGCTTCACAGCTACCTTTTAGTTCTATGAGCTTTATTGACACTAGCGGCATAAGAATTTTATCTTAATACATTTGCACTTTTTTGTTGTGTATAACTGTATAAAAGCACCATAGACCACAAGAAATGAAAGAAAAGGAAAATTATGATTCAGTTACCTGCAATAACTATTTATGGCCCTGTTTGGACCCCTGGGCAGATCACAATAAAGTTGCTGTGCAAAGCTTCTCTTACATAATAAATCATACTCTGCACTTACAATAAACATCCAGGTACAGTTCATGATTGCATTTGTCACTAAGGACTGCAGTAAGAAATCAGAACAAAAAAAAAGTCTGCTGCTGGAGAGATTCGGAATTGGCAATGCCATTAGGAGCACAGCACCTTGGTCCAGGTGCCTGAACTGGACCATAACCGCAGCTACAGCAATAAAAATCACAGGAAAGCTTCAGTCCCTCTCACATCTCACTGACCACATCTGCATGTACAGAGAGTGCATCCACTGAAGCAAGAGTGCAAGAGGAACACTGTTAAGAGGGCCAGCACCCAGAATCCATACATAAGAAGGGCATCTGCATTTATCGGATTCCAAACGTATGAAGAAGTATTCTCAAAAAGCCCTTCCGTCAAATGCCACTACCTAGCAAAAGGAGCGGCAGGTACTCCACATCTGGAGAGAGCCCAAAAAGGAGCAGAGGCAGGGATCAGCAGGAGAAGGAGGATGGGATTGAAATGTTTTGCTATTGTTCTACCTACTCTTAGGTTTCTATATAGTATATTCTATACCTATGCTGTAATACCTCCCTCCCTTGCTGTCATGCAGCAATATGAACCCAAAACATTTTTTGTATTGGTGTTTGCATTGCTGCCTGCACCTCAGAGATACTGATACATGATTGATTGTTGCTGCTCTAACCCTCTTGGTTGATACAAACTGCAATTTCCTAGTTTCTGGATTAACAGGCAAGAACCTGAAGTGCCTTCCTGCCATCTGGATCGTTAGCTAAACATAAAAACAAAAACAGAATGGAAAACATTGGTGTTGAAATTGTATCATGCTCCTGCAGCCCTGATACAGAAATGAAGACCATGGAATCCAACACCACCCTCCACTTAAAAGAATGATGACTGGCCTGGTCATGAAATCAGGTCATCTATCCCATAATAAACTTTGCCATGGTGTTTGGGAAGAGGGTGGGTTGGCATCTGCTACTGCCATCATCACTTAGAAAACATTATTTCTTACGTCATACCTAAATTTTATAGATCACATCTTTATAGAAAATAAATGTGTAAATTAGATGAGGGAGGATTACTCACTTGTTCTGTCAGCAAGACATTTTTGGAGCATTTAAAGCAGAGGAGGTAGACTTGGAAAGACTGTAAATTTACTGATGTATGTGCAATGCCTATGAGGGCTTCTGTTTCTCCTGCACCTCCATTTTGGATTATTCTAAACACTGGCAATAGCTACACAGCTGCTTCCTTTCGATAAAAGGTTGAAGCGTATTTAGCCAATTAAAGGCTATGCAAATGTTTCACACATAACTTCCAGGAATTTGTTCTGCATGATGAATTTTTATTACTACAAAAAGTATTTATCAAATTATTTAGTTAAATATTTCCTTAATGTAAACAAGTGCAAGGCTACAAAAATGTGCAACATTATCATAAAATGTGAAAGCATGTAGGTCTTAAAAATTATACTACCAGCATTAAAATGATACTTTTCTCTGTGCCCTGCTGTCCACAGGTGCCCATGCACATCCCCTACAATCTCTTCTGAAGTCATCAGAGAATTAGGGCTACATCATGCATTTTACATTCAAAATAGTTTAATTATCACACATATTCTGGTTTCCAGTAGTGTTCACCACCTCATTATTTAGGTACCAGACAGATAAATATCATCTGCAAAGCAAGACTTAATAATAACCATCTTTCTAGACAGACTGCAGAGAAAAAGGTCTTTTATCCAATGCTCTGGAGGAGAATCAAAGTTTAAAGCTTCACCAACTTAATTTTGAAATAGTCTGGACTAAAAGAATAGTCAGTGTTACTCAATCCTCTGGCACCCCTTTGATTTTTCTTTGGAATACTCATCGAATAACAGCCACTCAATCCATTTAAAATCCATTAATTTCTTCCAGCACAAAAACACATCACACTGCTGGAACATACTCACCCTGTGTTTCTTTTTAGCAAGGAGCTAAAAGAGGCCAATTCTCTCCTTAGTTAACTGTGCCCTAGAGAGAACTAGCCATACACGAGATCAGACTCTGGACTTAGCACCACTCCATCCTAACGTGTCGCCCAGTCACTCCCCGCTCCATACTTAATTCTTTTGGCCTAAGCAAACCAGACCAATAAATAAGGGGGAAAAAGAAAAGAGGCAGATGTTCCACTTCCAAGACACAGTAACTCCTAACATGTACTCATTTTAATCTGCATGATTCAGTCATGCGTTTTTACAGAAAATTTATAAGCTTTGTGGTTTGTGCATCTGGATTTAACACCCCATCCTCTACCCACTCCTCCCTTCCCCACTTTTGAATAGAAAAAATGTTAAGCATCAATTAGAAAAAGCTTTGGAACAAAGGGCAGGCGCAAACACATTAATGTAAATAAACTACAACAAGCTAAATGTAACAAGACATACAAGTCTTGTACAGCCATACTCCTTCCTGTTATAGAACAGTTCACTTTGAAGCAATGAAACTATCTTTTAATTTGACAGTACTTTGAATATAAAATCTTACAAAAGACAACTGAAAGATGCTAAGAGAGGACATCTAGCCTATCCCAATACCTATAGTGCTACATTAAGTATAATCTAATAAATAATTGAATAATTTATATTTAAGAATAACAAATAAGTAGACTAAATAGCAAAAAAAGTATTCTACAAATGCCATATTTGCAATATCACAGCTAAATATTACTGTAACTGCACAAAAAAAAAGCCCTCAGTGTAACAGAATTGGAGTGGGTTGTTTTAATGCAATGGTAATAAAAAGAATGAAAGGCTATTTTCAGAATACTATATTCCTAATTAAAATTAAAAAAAATAAAAAAGGAATGAACAACAGAAAAGGTTGTAGCACAACAGTCGGACTGCAGTAAACACCAGGTGAAAAAAAAAGGGTAGCCAAAACATTTCCAGAAGAACACAATTTGTAGTGAAAATGGAAAGAGTGAACTTACATCCTCCAGTTTATCACTTTACCTGGTCCTACAGTAAGGAACCAAAAATGAAGCACAGGTATACTTCTGCATATAATACACCAAAACTGACTATAGACTAACTTCCTGTATGCTTTAACGAAAGATCTGTCAATGCTTTCTAACACCTACAAACGATCTATGAAAGAGACTGCTTATTAGCTTCTAGTATCATCAGTTAACTCACTTTCACATAAAAAGGTATACATTGCAGATGCATCAAGAGATCTTGTACAGATTTAGTCCATACTACAAAAGGGAGGCAATTGGCGGTACTCAGATCGCAAACTTCCACTGACTTTTCCATGTCATACAGTGTATTTAATACATAATGACAACATCTCAAGAAAGCAGATAATTGCATATGCAACTCTTGCTTGTGAGAGTATCGCAGCTACCACCTTTGTAAAATATATTTATTGAAAAGCATTACTCAACAACTCATGTGTGGTTACGAACAGGATTTAACTATCCTTTTTTATAAAAATATCTTTGTTTTCCCAAAATAGATGCTCTTGGCAATCCTTCCACCCTTCAACAGGTACGTAGTACCCGATAGAGTTACAGCCCTTTTACATTTCACTCTACTTGGGAAAAGGGGTTCTACACAAGCCATTTCCCCATCCAGCAGAGGTAAATCCAGTTCTCTTTCATAGATGCAGCCAACCAGAACAGACAAGTTTGCTTAAATAAAACACGCCAGAGTGAATGATGACATACGACCTCCACCTACTGCGATGTTGTTTGCTTACTAGAGGAAAGCTAGGACTGATTATGTGCAGAGAATCATTTACATTCATGGGACAGATCACAGTACATCCTCTCCAGGTCCTGAAAATGTGCTTCTGCAGCAACAGAAGCTAGTTTGCTCTGAAAGAACTGCCCTACAAACAATGTTTATTTCCACTTCAAAATACCTCAAAAAATTACAAAGCACAGACAGCAGCACGTTAAAGAAGAGATAAATTACAGATATATTTTCAAAAAAGAATGTGAAATCTGGAATTGTGGGTGAGAAAGAAGTCTAACATCTGTGATTAGTGAGCCATGTGTTTATACATGTTTCAACATTATACGAAGCACTGGGTGAATTTCAGACTGCCTCATACGGCAAAAGTCTGTTGAATGAAACTTGTTGACAATGTTGTTAAAACAGAAAACTAATATTTGATAGCAAAAAAACACAGCCTGTTATAAATGTCAAATACAGGATTATAAAGCAATGCACAGAGATTCTGGACTTGAATTTCGGTGCATAATCCAACCATCTGTCAACCAGTTGTATAGCAAAATGAAGATAAGGTGGAAATCTCCAAAAGGACAGACAAACTGTCTTCCTTCAGCTACAGCATTTCCCTGCTTATGAACATGTACGCGGTAATCACGCCCCGCCTGCAGATTAACCTAAGGGAGATGACACTCGCCACCGGCATAAAGAAGATTGCAAAGGCAAGCTTGCCAGAAAGGCAAGATAAACAGGGCGCTCAGCTCCCGGTGAGCCAGCCTGCAGAGGCAGCGGCTTCGCCCCGCCGGTATTGCCGAGCCAGGCAGGGACTCTCCACCCAGGGCGGCGGGTGCGGGGGGTCCGGGAGCCCCCAGGCCTCACCGTCCGGGAGACCCGAGCCGGACTGCTGCCTGGGGGCGAACATGGGGCTGCACCGTGCAGCCGAAAAGTTAAACCCGCTGGAGCGAGAGTGGAGCCGCTCCTGACGCCTCTCCCATCGTCGGGATGACGGCCCGGCGCAGCCCGGGATCGGGCAGGGCTGCGAGTCCCGCAGCTCCCCCAAACACGCTCCTCGCCCAGCGGGAACCCGCAGAAGACCGTAAGAAAAAAACAAAAAATAACTCCGAGAGGTGCGCCGAGATGAGGAGCCCCCGGGAAGAGCCGCCTTGCAGCCGGGGGGGAGCACGGCCAGCCCCAGGGGCGGACCGCACTCGGGACACGGGGCTCCAGCCGCGCCGCCCAGTCCCGCTCCGGGTCGCCGGGCACCGCAGCGAGGCACCGCCACCCGGCCCGGAGAAGGGCTGGGGGCCGCCCCGCGCCCAGCCCGGACACCAGTTGCTCGACCTGCGGTGAATAAGTGGTGAAAGGAGACTGGGGGCGGCAGGGGAGCACCGGGGGGGGCAGGGCCCCCGGCCCACGAGCGAGGGTGCTCGCCCACCACGGGGCAGACCAGGGGTGCGCCCGCGCAGCCCAACGCTCCTCACCTCCTTAAGTTCCTTGGCCACGTCTTTCAGGTCTCCCAGGACTAATTCCAAATCCTCCACGATGATCTTGATCTGCTCCTTCACCTTGGTTTTGGAGGCTGCCGGCGGCCCCTCGGACGGCGACGAGGAGGAAGATGCGGTCCCCTTGGACTGGGCGGACATCCTTCGGGGCAGCCCGGCGCGACCAGGAAGGCACGCAGGTCAGGCGAGCGCGGCGGCCGCCGGGCGCCCGGCCCCGTCCCTCCGGCTCCGGGAGCTGCCGCAGCCGCTGCCGCCGCCGCCGCCGCCTGCCCGCCCGCGCATCCCGCGCCGGGGGCGCCGAGCCGCGCCGCGCTCCGCCGGGCGGCCGCGCTGTGCAGCTGCCATCGGCTCCCGGGAGCGGCGCGGGTGCCCGGCTGCAGCCCGCCGTGCGCCGCGCCTGCGCCTCGCCCCGCCCGCGCCACCGCCCGCCCCGGCCCCGGCCCCGGACCGAGAGAGGGGCCGGGGGAGGAGCGGTGGCCGACGGCGCTCCCCGGGGGCGGGGGAGCGGGGGGTAGAGCGACTCCTCCGGAAGAGGCGCTCTGGCCCCCCTGGTCCCTACCCGGCAGCCCGGGGTGGGGGGCGAGAGCACAGCGGTCTGACACTCCGCAGCCCCCCCCGCCCCGGTGGTCCCCGGGCGCGGGGGCTGGTTGCACCAGCTCTGCCGGGGAAAAGTGTTTACGGGCCAAAAAAGCACCCCCCTCCACCCCGGAAACACTTTTTAATGGCTGGCTCATTGCAAAATTCCAGTCGAAGGACACAACATCACTGCCTGTCTGGTGAAAAAAAGTCACAACTGGGAGGTGATATTCGCACACCTCTGCCCTGTAAGGTAACCGTTCTGGCTCCTCTGGGGTGCAGCGTGCTCGTTTTGGACTTTGCTGCGCTAAGGAGGCTATAGGAAGGACCGGGTTTTGTAAATGCCACCGAATTGCTAAAAGGCACTTACATCCACCCCTATAACCGCCCTGCAACCACACAGTGATCAATACACCCTATTCTAGTCGGGAAGTAAAGGTTGTGCATCTCATTAGATAGAAATAAAAATGCGCATGAGCCAAAATAGCTTTTACAAATATGCTACCTGGCTCTTTCTCTGAAGTAGGTGCCAGTGCTGCTTTTGAACCCACACATTCTCTAGCGTTATTCAGAGATCAATCTGTGGGGCAAAAGGAAGAGATTGCTAGGTATCACCCACCTCTGGTGGCTTTTCATCTTACCGCAAAAAAAAAGTGGCACGTTCAGGTAAAATGGATTGTTTTAGGTATTTCTACCTCCTACGAGCTATGAACAGCAAGAAGAGGGCGTGCAGCCAAGCCCCACTTCGAGGATCACCCTGCGTGGATGCAACTGACTTCTATGCTGTAAATGCTTCTGAAAGTTTTGGCAGCCCAAGATGTTTTAACCTAGCTAAAGTAGGAGGGGAAAAGCAGAAACCTTTCCCAGAGCAGTGTGTCTGCACATGGTAAAAATCTTACTTGGTGATGAACAGTTTGTCTCTGGGAAGGGTGTGGGACTGGGATATGAATAGACAGGAGCTGACAGCACCTCTTACTGTCTTGGGTAAGCTGTAATTACCTTTCCTCTTTTTACCACTATAAAACCTGCAGTATTTGGGTTAAATTATTTGTTAGTGAGCATATAATGGAATTCCAACCCCTCCACCCCAAATGCATCGCAGACCTTTTAAAGAGTTTCAAGCAGGCCATGAACATCTTGAACAAGAAGAGCCCGTCTTTCCTCTCAACTTTCCTCAAGTCTCATGGTAGATTTTTTTTATGTCACCAAAGCGAAAGCTCTTCCAACACTGGCTTTTAAAAACATTCCTGCTGGTTATTTTTGCTTAACTGTTTCTGTATGAGCAACAACATCATATGATTTTTGAAGCTAGCTAAGTAATACAGTCTGAATTTCCAAACTGCAGTCACCACTAAATTAGTGGTGTTGAGTAAGTTTTAATTAATATGTTTGAATACTGTTCCTCAAAGGTGTTGTATGAACAGAAAAAAAGAAAACATTTATGAAAAGCTATCAGTGAGGTTATCCATGCAGAAGCCAGCACATATCCAGTTCATAATTAGAGAAAAATGGTCAATTTTCTGACAGAAGTCAAGGATACTGTATTACAGAGTATACTGTACATATCTATACATAACATGGCTTAAATAGGTCAGGGATGGTTTCTGCTACATTTCTGTGGAAATAATCAACATTGTCACTATCAGATTTGCTTGCAGATCCCCTAAATTTTGTCTAGCCTAATTGAGCATTTGTGAGTAGACATATTTTTCCCCACACAATTACTTACCTTTTTATTGTCTCTGTATAAATCTTTGGCACCTCTCACTGCTAAGTATTTTTACTTTAAGAAGGGAAAATTAATTCCTGTTCTATTTCATCAGTTAGTTTTAACTCTTGACAAGACTTTACCCATAATCCCGTGGTTGCCATGTTTCCTTTATCCTGTGACCATGTTTGGAGACTTCCTAAACTTCTGGAGATATAAATCATGTCCATTTCACCAGTCCCTCCACCTTTGTAGTGACATTCTTCTAAAAGCTGTGCAGGATTATATAGTGGCTGATCTTTCATATAAATCCAAGTATCTACTGCTTATAACAGAAGAAAAGGGACAGCTTTTCTAAGGCCTAAGCAAAGTTCATTTTCCTATTGGTCTTGAAAGCAATTTTATGCCTTTAAAAAATGTGCTATACCTTGCTAAACCATGTTTCCATTAACTAATAGGTAGTATCCCATTGCAAAGTTATCTACTAGTTGTTCCATTCCTTTTGCTTCTTTCTCTGCAAGTAAATGTTATTTATCAGTGTGTTATCCATTTATTCTTTTTGAAGTCTTTCTGTCTGTACCTTCACCAAACCTAAAGCGGTTAATCAGGGAAAAGAGGATTAACTCCTTACTGGAAGTCTGACTGCTCTAGGCTATTAAGGAGATGTGAAGGATGCACAAGTCTCCCCAGAAAGCTTCAGGAAGAAAGTTATTTTGGAAGTAAAAGCTTAAGGCCTTCAAAGTGCAGTTCACTGATCTTCCGTTAGCACTTTTTAAACCAGAAAAAACACCCAAATAAAAGCAAAACACAAATTCAGTGAATACTTAGTGATGTGGCACTCATACCATTGCCACACGTGATCTCCTGAAAGTTCACAAGTTGAGTAAGGCTTGGCCTGATCAGTAATTGGAAAGGGCATCTCAAGAAAATCTCTCAAGATGCTGCAAAATTTGGTTTTGGTGATTCAGCAGGTGGCACTTTTCCTTTTGGAAAAAAATACTCCATACCTCAGCCCAGTGTTGCAAATAGAATGAACGGAACACACACACAAAGCTGTGATTTGATCATGCTGTTTTATTTATGTTACTTATTTTATGTGTGGAGTCACAAAGAGAGTTGGAAGCTATGCAGGAAATTGTGAATAATCATAAAATGTACATGAATCACAGAAATAATTTTTCATGAGAATCAGCCAGACCAGTTATATCAGAAATACAGAAATGTAATTACTTTTAAATTTAGTCACTTCTCTCTTATTAAAAAAAACCAAAATAATACCAAAAAAAAGCCCCAAATGCTTACCTACTTGGGAGGGGCTGATACAGTACCATAAAATTTTCATACTTACTCTTGTATGAGAAAGAAAACAAATGAGCACTTTACAAATTATATATGTAGAACTACATCCCATTTTCCCCAAGTCATTAGTATTTCAGATAGATGAATTAAAAATTAATTTGCTGTTGCCTGTTGAAGGTATTTTGTGTGGGGTTTATGCAATTTATAAAGGGTAAAACTGAACAAAGTCTTCTAGGTCAAACAAAACATTTTTAATCTGAATGTTCTGATTTATTTTAAACATTTTCAAACTTTCAAAAAAAATTAAAGAATTTGCAAAACAAAAAGATACCTAATTGAACTAGCTAATTTTGGGAATGATAAAATAAAACCTTAATTTATTTTCTATCCCTCTTTTGAACTTGTTCTTTGTCGTGGTTTAGCCCCAGCCAGCAACCAAGCCCCACACAGCCACTTGCTCACTCCCCCACGGTGGGACGGGGCAGACAATCAGAAGAGTAAAAGTGAGGAAACTCATGGTGTGAGATAAAGACAGTTTAATAGGCAAAGCAAAAGCCACGCACACAAGCAAAGGAAAAGAAGGAATTCATTCACCACTCCCCATGGGCAGGCAGGTGTTCAGCCATCTCCAGGGAAGCAGGGCTGCGTCATGCATAATGGTTTCTTGGGAAGACAGACACCATAACGCTGAATGTCCCTCCACCCCTTTCTTCTTCTTCACTCCAGCTTTATATACTAAGCATAACATCATATGGTGTGGAATATCCCTCTGGCCAGCCTGGGTCAGCTGTCCCGGCTGTGTCCCCTCCCAGCTTCCCAGGTATCCCCAGCCTTCTTGCTGGCAGACCACCATGAAAAGCTGGACAGTCCTTGACTGCTTGGCAACAGCCCAAAACATCATCATGTTATCAACATTTTCTCATCCCAAATCCAAAACATAGTCTCATACTAGCTTCTGTGAAGAAAATTAACTCTATCGCCGCTGTCACCAGGATATCCCTGAAGAAAATAGTCCACATACAAGATAGGGAAGCACTAACAGTAAACCTGTCTTTTTCATCCCAAACAAAATTGTGGAAGAAAGCCACAGACTTGCATGTTGTACATGTGCTAATTAAAATATTATTTGAAATCTTCAAAATTAATCATAAGTTAAATTAAAACAATTGGTTAAGCAATAGTACAATGTCACTAATTTACATCCCAGGTACTTATTAAACACAAGTTTTCATCTTTTATCTTTTCTATGCTGAAAGAATAACGGGCTAATCTCTTTCCTAAATGCTCCTATATTTAACTGAATATGGTGTACTTTTCTTAAGTCTTAAAAAAATCTTTAATAGTTATGCTGAAGAAGTCACACTGACCGCTTATACTCCAAACTATAGAGTTGTAGTCATTTGGGTAGAGGCTGAAAGACTCTTTGGTTAAAGGAAAAAATTAAAAAACTTTCCCGTGTGGTATAATTAAATGACATTATGTTAGTTCACTTCTTTTAAAACAACAAGTTATTCACTTAAAAAGAAACTCGGGATCTCACAAATAACAAAATAAATTACATACTTCTGAATTAAGCTGTCTCATTTCCAAACAGTAACTAGGAAACATAATAGAAGTCATGATTAAGACAAAGTCACCCTTTGCACAAAGTTTTTGGCTTACTTCTCCAACTTTTTTCTTCTTAATACTGATTTAAAATCAGGCATACCATATGCATAGTATGAAACTAGTCATATTGTGCTTTCAGTAAAGTGCACAATCCACACATATTTCTCATAAGGATTTACGTATTGGTAAAGATCATACAGGGCTGATATTTGTAGAGCAGAACTCCAAGCATGGAGCTAAGCTTTTAAGAAACTGAAGACAGCTTAGAGTATGTTATTCTCCTTTAGAAGTAAAAGTAGAGCAGAATTTTATGGAGTCCAAATCTATTTTCATTGTATGTTGTTTGTAATATGTATAAACAGGGTGGCAATAAAAGTTACTTCTCTTACCTGGCAAATCCTTGGTTAAGTGATGTAGAAAGAAATTGGCCTAACTTAAAAAATATATGCAGGAATTTCTCTATTAGATATGAATAAAATGTCTTCCATGCATAACTCATGTTCAGTTCCATCAATCTGCTTAGGATGGAGTGTCACATCAGTTAACACAGTTCAAAGAAAAATCTGTATAATGTCTCTATGTTGGAATGCCAGCTCCCAAGATGTATTATCGCTTCACAGGGAAATAAGAAATACTGCCTAGATAGAAGATAAACTTGCTGAAACGAAGTCCTCTTTGAACCACTTGTGTTCTATCAGGCTTCCTTGGTGAGCTGTAAAACAACCATAGCATTTGAACCATCTTCCATCTAGGATATTCCCCAGGCACTAAATTGCAGTGGGCTTTTTTTATAACAAATTTTACTTAGTGATGTTTCTCCAAAAATGTCAAAAGCTCTAAAAAGTACACAAGGGAAATAATTTAAATTATTTATTTTCTTCAAAATAGGCCCTCAGTACCTACGTAAAGAAATTGAGCATTTTACTAAAAATATGAGTATGAGTTATATCTGTGACTTGTTTTGATTCAGAAAAGATTCAGTTTTCAGTGTAAACTTCGAGTGCAGCCTACGGATTTAGTAAGACAGGTCCATAAAACTAAATTCAGTCAGAATACAAGTACCTAGATGTGATGTGATATTATGAACTTTGTCCAAATTATGTGAGCTTTGTCCATATATATTATACAATGGCTTCTAAAATTGATTAAATTATTCCCTGTACAATGCTTTGACTCAATAATGACCCACTGGATAGGTAACCAAAAAAAAAAAAAAGTAATGTGGGAGAATAAGAAAACTGAACTACATGCATACACATCCTTGAAAGATGCAGAAACATATTTGCTCTCACAGTAAACACTAAGTTCAATGTCCACTCTTTTGGTGGAGACGATTAACAAAAATGGTTGTCTTAATGCAAATCAATAGAATGTTATATATAACAAAAAATAAATAGGAAACAGGTCAGGGAAGGAAAAACACGATTATACCATGCTTACTGCATCTCTCTTGCAAACATCCATCAAAATGTTGTTAAAGTACAGAAATAATGGGAGATTTTTTTTTTTCTCTGTTGAATACATTCTTCATAATTCCTTGGAAAGAGTAGAAGTTTCCTTTTTACTCTTGAAAACTGAAACGCAAACAGTTTCTAAGACTGAAAGAAGAATTGTGGCTGAATGTTTCTGCAGTAATCCTAAAGCAATAGTTTCTATTAGTAATTTCTTACGCTTGTTTTTCAAAATAAGTTACTGGAAGTTATCTACTTAATCTAATTTTACCAAGATTACTTTTTTGTTTACTGGTTGACTGTCAGCTAACAAATTGGTGCCTTTTTTTCCCTAGGGAGCTATTGGTTGGTGTCAGATGCAAAGTATTTCCTGTGGAAGAATATCCCTTTACCACTGGCATCGACTTCAGTAGTGTGTTATTGCAAACATCTGGAGCACACAAGAAAAACACTGTCTGGGTTCTTTCCTAAAGCACCTCAATCAGAATAGTCCGAGCAAGAGGAATGCCAGATTAAATGAGTAACCCAAACTGGAAAAGGACAAGAGTACAGTTGCAAGAATGCACAAATAAAAAATGCTATTCTTTAACTTGCAGGCCTACAGTGGTTTTATACAGCCTCTACTTCAAAGCCCACTCCAGCTACTGCAATTAAAAGACTATTTTTTCTGTCATACACCGTAAAGCAAAGGTGAACATACACACATTCAAGACTTGCATTTTAGATTGATGAATTATCTATCGACAGTCAATGAATCTCTGCCACTTCCTCCCCTACTCCCCAGATTCAAATTATGTTAAAAGCCATGGAACAAACAAGAGAAAGAAGCCAGAAACATAAATGGGGAGCATCCATTACTCACTGATGAACATACAACTGGATTGTGTGAGTGCCAAGTAGTATCTTGAGGTACTGACTGTTCTCCAAGTGATGGCATGAGAACACACTGGTTGGGTCCATGCCTCGCTGAACTGGGCCCATAAAATTACAGACCCAAGCACCCAGGAGCACCAGACAGAATCTTCCAAACTACAGAAAAATATTCCCATATGGAATTCCTAAATTCAGATAAATATAGCAGAAAATACATGATCTTTGCATTATTCAGTTGCATTGGGTTTGCATGGCAAGGTTTTGGTAGCAGAGGGGCTGCAGGGGTGGCTTCTGTGAGGAGCTGCTAGAAGCTTCTCCTGTGTCCAACAGACCGAATACCAGTTGGCTCCAAGACGGACCCACTGCTGGCCAAGGCCGAGCCCGTCAGTGATGATGGTAGCACAAATGGGAGAACAGAGTTAAGAGAAGGGGGAAAAAACCCTGGAAACATCAATTGCAGCCAGAGAGAGGAGTGGGAATGTGTGAGAGGAAGAGCCCTGCAGCCCCCAGCCCAGAGCAGCAGGAGGGGCAGGAGGGGCTCCAGGCGCTGGAGCAGAGGGTCCCCGGGGAGGCCGGCTGTGCCCCTGCGGCCATGGAGCTCCACGGGGGAGCAGATCTCCACCCGCACCCGGGGAGGGCCCCACGCCGGAGCAGGGGGATGCCCAAAGGAGGCCGTGACCCCGTGGGCAGCCCGCGCTGGGGCCGGCTCCTGGCAGGGCCTGTGGCCCCGTGGGGAAAGAGAGGAGCCCCGGCTGGAGCGGGTTTGCTGGCAGGACCTGGGACCCCATGGGGGCCGGGCTGGAGCAGCCTGTTCCTGAAGGATGGCACCCGTGCGGGGACCCAGGCTGGGGCAGCCTGTTCCTGAAGGACGGTACCCGTGGGGGGCCCAGGCTGGAGAAGTTGGTGAAGAACTGCAGCCCATGGGAAGGACCCATGTTGGAGAAGTTGGTGGAGGACTGTCTCCCTTGAGAGGGACCCCACACTGGAGTAGGGCAGAGTGTGAGGAGTCCTGTCCCTGAGGAGGAAGGAGCGGCAGAGACAACGTGTGATGAACTGACCACAACCCCCATTCCCCGTCCCTCTGCGCCGCTCGCGGGGGAGACAGAGAGAAAATGGAGAGTGAAGCTGAGCCCGGGAAGCAGGTAGGGGTGGGGGGAAGGTGTTTTAAGATTTCGTTTTATTTCTCATTACCCTACTCTTACTTCATTAGCATTAAATTGAATTAATTTCCCCAAGTCAAGACTGTTTTGCCCCTGACAATAATTACTGAATGATCTCTCCCTGCCCTTATCTCAACCCACAAGCTTCTCTGCTTTGGTGGGCACCTGGTGTCCAACAACAGAGAACCTACCACTTTAATGTTCAGGAGTTGTTATATAGTGTTAAGGTTATCTGTTACTAATTTGGATATTAATGCTTTTCAACTATGTTTTTTTTAATTTTAAACAATATTTTCATTGAAAAAATCTCCTTGCAAATTCCCACCATCAATTTAGCTGGAAGCAGTCATCTCATTTCTTCTCTCTGACACTTTAAAGACAGGACCTATGACCTGTCTTTAAAATGTCAGCTGCACAGTGACGCATACTAGTATGTACATTTTATCTAATGCTTCTTTGAGAAATGATGACAGGTATTTTGAAGGAACTAATATTTTCAGTGTATATCCAAATGTGTCATCCACCATTCATTCAAACGAAGTGGCTGTTCTTGCTTTGAATTTGTTCCGGAGAATTTCCAGTTCTCTGCAGCTGTGCTGGGAAAACTCACAACTCCCTTTCTCCCTAGGTAAGAACTATTGCTAACAGAAATCTTCATAAAGAAGTGCTTGCTGTTTGCTTCCTTGGTACCACGGGTCCATTTTTAGCTACTGGTTCATAAAAAGAAGAGCTGTAGAGCCTATGCACTCTGGGTTGTAATCCCAGCTGAAAGGTACAAAACCATCACAGTGACAGAGCTTTAACTTCTTCATGACAGTGAATATCTGTTTTCTTTTAAAATGGTGAAATAGTTTCTGATCTTCTTAGCACGTGTTAGGAAAAATAAGTAGCACTCAGGTTACAGTATAAGGCAGTTCTACCTCAAATTTTTTTTTTTTCTTTTTTTTTAACAGGATTTAATGTTGCAAAAAGCTTAGGAAGAGAATCCAGATCAGACTGATTTTTTACATTCAAATACAGGCTGGTTGTTTGACAAGCCAAGCCATTAAACACTTGATTAGTAGATAACATGGAGGGAGAACAACATGCCGGTTCTACTTTCAGAAAAGCTGCCGTACTTAAACATAGCTAACATGCTTGGCTTGCATTACCTGAAGGCCTGACCCACAGTCTACAAGCCTCCTTTAAAAAGTGTGAGAGTTTGGGCTAAACATCTGTAAAACGGTTTTGCGACACCTCTTCAGTATGTTCAATCTTATCTTTTAGCAGAAAGATATAACTTCTGTATAAGAAAGTCATCGCAAGAAGACTCTGTATCTTAGCTTCCCTGGGATGTTCTCTGGTTTTATGCTACTGTCATTTGGTTCTATGGTAATTCAATACCAGATACAGGTTAGTGGGCTAAAAGGACCTCATGTCTAAACCAATACGTATACGCTTCTCTTCCTGAGGTCTCAACCCATACAGTCAATCTAAAATTATATTGCGAATACTTATATCTAGCTGATAATTATACTTAAATTTCTTTTAGTACAGTTGTCAACTACAACATTTAATAAATTGCTGTATAAATCTCCTATATTGATACTTTTTTAGTGTTGAAAAATGCTAAGTTTAATTATTATTGAACATGCTTTCTATACAAGATCTTACACAGAACAACTCTACCCTGAAAAGAACTTTAAAAAGTGTAAGCACAGTTAATGAAAAGAAATTCCCACATATCATTTGCAGAAAGGTGGAGAAAATCCTATTTTTTTCCCTTCCATAAAAATACATCTAATTTTGTATAGGAACAGCAAACCTAGGTTGCTCTGGTATCAAGACCAGTAAAGGAAGAGCAATCTGAATTTTCTTTGGTTCTTGCCATTTCTTAGGTAGCTAACATTTGAAAGATACCTTGTTTGTGTCATTAACACCATTTTGAAGTTTCTTACACCAACTCAGATTTCATCTAGAAATAAAATAGTAAAGATCAGAAGGCTTAATATAAACATGTTCATTTGTGTCTTTCTGATAATTTCCATTCTTTTTTCTCCACTTGAAAAATAGTGCATCAGTAATGTAACTGACAAACCCATAAGTTCTATTTGGTGTAATTTACCTTTGTAAATTTGTGACTTCAACAACCTTGTCAGTATTTGAATTAAAAACAAACAAACAAACAAACAAACAACAAAAGAAGAGCTACAAAAGAGTCTAGAAACTTCTTAAAATTCTGATCAATTTTGCAAATTGTTTGGAGTGAAGTGTTGATTAAAATTTCCGTAAATATTTTACACCACTGACTCTCTGCTTTGGAGTTGCTTAAACTAGAGGCACTGAAAGCAAACACAATGCTAAACCTGTGTAATCTGATAAACTGGTTGATGAAGCCAATAGCTTAATTTACAGCTAGTTTGGCCTGCCTTAGCCTACTACTGAGAGCATCTCTTCTTTCTCTGTGAGGTTCAAGGGAGTTGTTTTCTTGCTTTGACAGACACTGAAATCTGTAATCCCATTCCTAAATTTCCATGGGATTATGCCATCCCTTAAATTAACATGTAAATCCAAGATTTACAGAAATTGTTGGACTGATTGGTTGCACTTGTGATTTTGGGATCCAAACATTTAGTGATTTCTTAATCATTTGCTACTGCACAAAGCAAATAATCTAGGTACGAAAGAGAGATTCCTTTACAAAATTTGGTTTATATGCTCAATCCTGTTTGTATAGGAGCCTAAAGGTGACCTGAGGTCTCAAGGTCCATCAGATGAAGCATCCTTTCTCCAGATTTATAGAAGAAACAGGAGGATACTGCTGTGTTCTCACAGAGCACCTCCAAGTCAAGACAGAAGTCCTTTTATGCAGGTTGGGTAAGGGAGTTAATTCATCTAAGTAATTTCAATCAGTAGAGTGAGAAACAGAAATTTGTAACTTTTGCCTTGTTTCAGATTTTTGACACTCACTTCTGTTTTCTGCAACAGGAATGATGTAATTATTGTGCATGTTTATTCAAGAAGTGGGGTAGAATACATCCCCATTTCCAGGATCTTCTACAATGATCATTTATTCTGAAGTGTTGAAATTTTTATCAAACCTCAACTTTTATGTGATGTCTTTTGAAGTTGGTAGAATTTCGGATTACTGAAGGTCTGCTGTTGTTGTTCAGCAGTTTATTATAGCTGAGATGTTTTTTACATGTCACAAATTCTAAGTCTTTGCACTCACCAATCTAAGGAGTAAAAGATGAGTATAAACCGCACAATAATCAGATGTAAATATAAAAAATCACTTCTTTGATTTAGCATTGCCTGTGAGAGGACTTCACACATGTACAGATACAAAGGCAAGAATCTCAAATCATGGTGCAAAAAGATTCTGTGCAGAATTAACTGCCACGGTGCTCTTATGTACTATTTGGAGTAAGGTGACTCAGCTTTGTTTTTCTGCAGTACTACCAAATCAGGCATTAGAAGGCTTGGTAACTCAGTTTCTGTTTACTTTTCATCTCATGAAAGATACACATGATAAGCCATGAGATTCCAAATTTTAAGTTCTTACATTTACCATTGCTTTTACTTAGTACTTGTTAAAATATTTGCTATCATAACTGTGCTTTAACCATTGGACAACATTCCCTATTAGTGGGTGAACAATCCAGCACTTGGTGAATTTGTATTTTAAAGACCTGGCTATTTTTAAATTCTCGCAAGAAGGAAACATCTTTTAAAAATTATTGTATTTGTAAAACTTTATGATAAGAAATGTAGTGATATGAAACTAACTAGCCTGTATTTTTGTCATTTGCAAACATTTCAGATACTGTTGCCATAACCTGGTTAAGTTCAAAAGTTGAGAGGAATGGTCTTTAAAGTGAGAAGGCAGTCTGTCATTCCAATCAGTATTCTTAAATATTTGGTTGACACTCTTGTACTAAGTGATAGGAACCATATGAGGACCTAAACACACATCACTTTCACTTTTGGCTAAGACCAAACTCACTTCCATTCTTACGCTTCTATTTCTCTTAGATACAAAATGGTGACTTGAGGGGAAAAAGTGTTGGCTCAGTTGTATGGCAAGATGGGGTACTTGGAACTTTCAATATCCTGGCATGTAATTCTTTGGAACATGTCCAAAGTACTTGTGTTTTATTCCAGCTGGCATATAGCTCACTCCTGACACAGTCTGGACCTGAAGAGGTTTACTCAGTAAGTGTAAAAAGTTTCCTTGCATCAGACGCAGTTACTTTTTTTTAGCTCTTTACTAGAGTACTACTGTCTCCCAAAATTATTGTATTCATCTGTTTTTGTTCCTTTTGACTTGATTCTCATTCAGATGGAATTTTCAGTCCTTAAGGAGAATAGTAAAACTTGAGGTTGTGTCTGTCCATATTGTAATATTTTTTTAAGCTCTCTGTACATTAACTTCTGTCGAGATGAGGTAATACATCAAGAAAAAAGATTAAGATTGATCACAGGTATAAATTTTAATCTATACTAAACATTTAATTCATACAACTACAATGACTAAGCTATAATCTTTAACAGCTTTATTGAATAAAAGAGTATATTTTAAATCAAAATTATTGGCAATCTATGAATGTATTATATCAAATATGGAATAATATACAGAGCAGTTTTTTGACAATGAGGAGCAGGTCATTGCCCTACTCTTCAGGCTATAAAATCATACTACTATCTCCTCCTTATGACTTTATAAATCTTGAATTTTTTTCTGCTCAATGTCACACCTTCCTTCTCTGATTCCTTAGGACATTTCCATATGAGGCAAAAGGTGTATATCTGAATTTAGTCTGGAAGCTTTTATGCTCTTCAACATCTTGAGTGAACTCTCTGATCACTCATAGCCAAAATATGCAAAAGCTCACTATGTCTACCTATGTTTTAAACCCTAATAGTCCTGCATTGCTCTTGGAAAGAAAAACACAATAGCATACCTTCTCAAGTAGTTCTGCATCAGATGGGAACTCCTGTTGGTTATTCTCATGGGATACAGTCCTGTCCTTAATATTTCCTTTTGCTTAGTCTTAAGCTGTTGTTCTGAGACCATGTTTATGCGCTTTTTCTCTGTGAAACACAGAAAAGTCCCCCTGCAATTCACAGTGACTTCTGGTCTCCCTTCCACAGGTCAGATACCTTGGAGTTGATGTCACAATGCTCGAACTTTTGTTTCTTCACATTTTCCCCAGGAATTAGACGTATGTTTTAGCAGCATCATTGGACCAGTCTATTCTGACACAAGTGCAAAAGATAGAAGCTGAGGACAAGCAACTATTACCAGAATACTTTTCTGGCCTTTACTCTGCTCACTACCCATATCAAATGGTGCTCAGATGAGAAGAGATCAGGAATGCCTTTGGAATCTTGTCTTGATGGAGCAAAGTTTCCTTAAAGTCCATTAAGATATTAGAATATAGCATATAAGCTGTTGGCTGTCCTGCACAGATCCAGTTTCAGGTCTGATTTTAGATTACCAAAATGTCTTCAGAGAACAGTGCTGCACATTTGTCTGACTTCCTAATGTTAAAGTTAGTTAGACACTTCACATACCTGGAAATTTCTGATATGATATTGATATCTGAGGAGAATTTATTCTGCACCTTTGTGGAGAATTCCTTAATGCAGGATGTCAGTGGCAGTGGTCCTCAAGCTTCCTTCCATTCCAAGCCACAAGATCTCTCATGGATTAATTTGTGGGGCAAACAGATGGTAAACCTTACGCTCTGAGGATACAGGTCAAGTGTCCTGCACATGAGGAATCAGTGATGCACTGCACATGCAATGTATTCAACACTTCTCAGTCAACCTGATACAAGCATTTACTTCCTTTTTGTACGTCCATGCACGTGGCAAAGATCCTCAGTAATGAGGTGGCATAGATAGAAAAACTAGGGCTGCCCATTCTTGGTCTCCTCCTTTCATAGACAGGAGCTGTAGACAGGCTGGAAGTCAGAGAAAATGTTCTGCTTCTGGTATCTCATTCCCACCTGCCATTTTGTTTCATGTTTCATGAATCCTTTCCCACATCAATTATTTTTGTGTGCTATTAATGCGCGTAATATTGTCAACTAGATTGTACCTCCAGTGCAGTATGGATATTCACATAGTACCATCCTCTTACAAGCAAGCATTAATAGCAAGTATTAAATACTCATACCTCCCTTGCTCTCTATTCGTCAGCACTGCAGAGCTTGTACCATCCCCTTAACATTGTTGGCTGATTCTTCTGTGAAAGATGTATCAGTCACAGTGTTATTGTACCTAATTTGGTTGATGTTTTGGGCAAGCTCAGCGATGTTGCAGCAAGACAGAACAGTCACAAGTTGTGAGTTGCATCACTGGATGGAGGGACAGACCCATAGTCTCCAGGAGAGAAAGCATCTGGAAATAAGCTGGTGTTGCCATAGGAATTCTTCGAACTGCAGTTTGTGCCTGCCCACACAAAGATGGCACAACAAATTGTATGTACTGTCGCTCGGATGGACCCTGCATACCTCTAATCTTTGAAACTTGTGGAAATCATACTGTGCTTTCAGTCTTTTCTGTTAAAACTGTTTGAACACAGAATAATTGTGTTTGTTATCTAGAGAGAAAATCCAGGACTAAGAATCACACGTGCATGATAATAAAAGCATTTATTTGCAGAGAAGCTTCCACCACTCATTTCTAATCTTAGAAATATTATTCTTAACCAGCCAGGACTTAAATACATGTCTCATCTTTTACACAGTCCATTGCCTTAGCTGTTAAGTTGCACACAAATGATTTAAGCAAGTATATTTAAGCCATACCAAGGATTTAAAGACACAAAACCAGAGAATTGAGTTAACAGGTAAATTAAAGGTTATTTTGTAAACATGTTACATATAGTGTATGTGCACTGAGTAGAGTGATGTGTACTACGAAAAGACAGAAGTGAAGATACGCTTGAATTACTAGTGGTTCTCAACTTTTCTAAAGACATTCTTATTTTGAACAAGTGCAAGAACATACAGTTCATCTTAAGACAACGTATTTATCTTTTTAAACATACCCTTGTTGTCTGCCCTCTGACAGATTTTTAACAGGTAAAGCTGGTGTCTGAAGTTTTTAAAAATTCTTGCCAGGAAAAGGAGATAGAATTTGATTACTAAGGAGATAGAATTGGTTACTGTGGGGACAGCCAGTAAGGACATGATGTTGCAGGTTAAAAAGCTGGCTTAGTTGACCTCGCTGGCCAAAAGTAAAGTGGCAGTAAGTGCCGGCATCCAGGGAGAGTGCTTGCAACCCAGGTGAGAGGATCTGGAGGCCTGTGGATCTTCATTCTGTGCTCCTGCAAACAGCAGTTGGAAGGTTGCAGGTAAGCCCTGGGTGTTTCCAGTGAAGATCTCTTAGGGTACTTCGGCACTTTGGGGCTTGCAGCAGGAGAGGATGCTGCAGGGTCTGGTGTGAGCGCTGAGGAGTGGAGAGAAAAAGACTGACACAGGCTCTGATAGAGTAACTTTGGGAAAGCAAGTACTGCCATTTCTGGAGCGGCAAGTGGTAGGGCTGTGGATAACTGTAAGGTAAGAATACATAGCAAGTAAGATTACTCCCTCTTTCCTGTCACTGATGTCCTCCATTCATTACTGTACTGATTTTAGAGAAGGACCTCTGCCTGTTCTGTTTATACCATCCAAAATTAGATGCAATTCAGCTAGGGGTCTGAGAACGTAACTGCTGTAAACTCTTTTAAAACCCAGCACAAGGATCATTCACTCAGGAAATTGAAAGACCTGGCTTCCAACTCCTGCTCCAGAAGGACAGAATGGGTTTAAGTGTCCTCAGGTAGAGACACAGTTTTAATGAAAGAGGCTACTCATACTGCTGTGTGAATGAAACTAGGATAAACAACTTGCATGTATGCCTTTCTTCCAAAAGTGTTCAGATTTTGAATTCCTGTTTGAGAGAGGTGTAGCCTGGAGCAAATCACTGAATTTATAGAGATAAGTAGAGATGAAGACTAAATATCTCCCAATTTAGCAAATGAACTGTTGAGGACCAGCCTCACAAATTCTTACCTGTCCCTAAATATTGAATAGGGAGTTTGAACACCGAACCCAAACCAGTGGTTTCTACAGCAGAGTTAGGAGCCTTCTGCTAATTTCTGCCATGCTGAGGTTAAATAATGTTTGCAGGCCTACTCCTGAGCTTCTGCCTCATAATTAAACAAGCTTTTGTTTAGATAAAACTTGCCTTTTTATGTGTCAAGTCTTGATTTCAGATGGCTGTATCACCAAACATGGTACTTACAGAAATGTAATACTTACTAAGAAGATTAAAACATATTATCTAAAATTTAAACAGTTAAATGTAAAACACATTTAAAAAACCCCAAAACCTGAAAGCATTAGTAACGCTTTACGTAATACTTAGATAGCTGTGTCATGCCATTAATACCAATTGAATAAATATTGTTAATTCTTGGATTAACAAGGCAAGGTCTTTTACATTTGAAAGTCACAGGTTATGCACTTCCTTACATTAACATATTTTAAGCAGTTTTATGTAAAATATTTATATTAGTTGAATTAAACTTCAACAAACTGCATATATTCCTTGTAAACACATATTACCAGCACATATATTTCAATAAACAAGGAATGCATACTCTTGTCACAAAACAGTGGGTTCCAACAACTCCAGCTTTCCTAAATCACACTTACAGTGATTGAAGCCATCTAATTTACACAAAAGAGCAGTGGAAAATTAATTTAAGAACACATTTGGTTTCACATATGTTTGCAATAAAACTGTTGTTTTAAATGACTTAATTAGAACAGTTTGTCATACTTACTGGAAACTGACATAATGGCATCATTGCGACCGCAAAAAAGTCAGAGAGGGAGTGAAAGGGCTGGGAGTGGAAGGAAGAGAGCAAGTGTTCTAAAATTCCCGAAGAGTTTAACAGTTCCAGAAGAAAAACCAACCCGCAGCTCAAGTCACGCGTCCCTGTCTGTGAACACACACGTGTTTTCTTGAGGGGAGAATTGCAAATTTTTTTCTGCAATGTATTTCTTCCTCAGTAAAGTGTAATAACTAAATCTGGTTTAAGCTCTGCTACATATTTCACAGTGGCACTACACAGAACAAAGGGAAAACATACATCCATTGCCTTGGCTTTTCCTCCATGAGATTTTCCACTTGGAGCTTTAGTTACCAACAGTGTTCCTCGCAAGTCATTCCAACACATTATGGAGGGAAGGTTGGTGGAAACACAGAATCACAGAATCACTAGGTTGGAAAGGACCGTCAAGATCATCAAGTCCAACCATTAATCCAGTGCCACCATGTCCCGTAAACCATGTCCTGAAGGGCCACATTAACACCATGGCATAACAAGCACCAGTGGTGAAGCTGAGCAAAAATTTCCGGAATTCAAGTGAAAGTCATTTACTATGACTTCTGCTGATGTCCCCAGAGCAGGTTTTTCCTTTCATCCCTGTTTGAAGCCAGGCTCTGACCTTTAGACTTTCTCCACTCAGGTTCCTCACTAGCCAGCAGAGCACCCAGAGAAGAATTTTAAAAGCTTGCTAGACATGATTTTCTTCTCCCACAAGCTCATTAACCTTTATTCAGATGCTTCATCTCCTGTGTTCCTGTTTCACGTAATTTGCCATAGCATCAGCATCTGGCCACACCACAGAGCCCAGCTTCTTCAGACAGACCCATTTAGATTTACACCTTGCATTGTAGCTCTCCCTCCTCTTTTAAAGTAATTCTAGAATACGAATATTATTTGACTCAACTTATGAACAACAAAAATACATCCCTATTTACCTTGCTGTTACACAGACTGAGGGGATACGTCTCACTAGCTGATTTTTCAGCAGTTGCAGCTCCCACCTTCCCACACCACTATTACTGACTTCTGTCAAGACTGATCCCTTCAAACACACTGTGAAAAGAAAGAGTGAAAGCTTTCTTGGGACAGGCTAGAAACTGACAGAACTTTCCCATTCAAATAAAAGTTCTTTCCCTTATGCACCAGTGGTGGGGAGTTTAATGTTTTGGGACTTCATATAGCTTAATTTTACCCCCTAACTTTAGGTTATGCAGGTTTTCTGTATCATATAAATGCTTATTATGATCCATATTTTGATTTGATTTTTACCTGCGTGTAAGAATACAAAATAATATATGAAAGTCAGCAATCTGGAGCCATATGTGTTATGGCCATTAGTAAAATCCACATACATGAAATGAAACAGAAGAAAATTCAATTAGGAAAAGAACAGCCAATATCAACTTTTTTATCAGAAATTGAAGCTTTTATGAACCTGTCTGGCATAGATACTGACTAAAAAAATGTGAAGCTTTTTTGCATAGTCCTCAGAACCAGCAGTGAGTTTGAATCACAGATGGAGTGAAATAGAGAGCTCTTGTCTCTGTCTTGGTTGCATATGTCTTTGCTCAAACAGAAATTACAGTTATCAAGTCTGTAGTATAGCTTTTTTCCCATCAGCACAGTCTTTAGAATTAAACACTTCTGTGCTGAGGAGAGACTGTTGTACTGTTCCTTTCTTTCTTCTTCCCTTTAGTCTAAATTCCATTTAAAAAATCTTTCTGAAGCTAGAAAGTTACTTTGATTTTTACAGCCTCTGGAGAGAGAAGGAATTATATTGGAATTTAAGTGATGGAGAGCACTGGCAAGATTAAATCTAATCTAAAAGGAAGAGGCTCAGGAGAAAAATACTTACAAAATAAACAAACAAACAAACAAAGCCAAACCACACAAAAAAAACCCCACAAAACACCCACCACCACTAATTTTCAGGATAAAGTTTGAATTCTTGTGTTCTCAAAAGCAGTTGTGCTTTCGAGAGAATGTCCATTTTTGTCTTTAAGGAATCTACGTGACACCAAATCAAGCATTTTTTTCTTTATTTCTGCTTTGGAGTAGGAAACGCATAACTCCTGTTCAATTGCTGGGTATGAAAAAGACAAACAGCAGCAGTCTGTTAGGGAAGAGATGATGTCAAATGGAAATCAGTGGTCATTTATTCTTGAGCCTGTATAGTAGGAAATTTATAGAATGAGGAAGAAAAATAAGGTTATGTGTCAGCAGGTTGTATAATCTGTCTGAGACATCGTTATTTTTCTTAATACATCTACCCATGTTGCTGCAAGTGTTCCAAGCAGCATGGGTTGGTTAAAAAGATGAACCTTCCTGAGGAAGTATTTATACTCAGCTCAATGTGCATTTCAAGCTTGTGAATCTTTGGCAGGACACTAATGATTTTTCAACAAGTAGTCTGGTAGAATTAGTGAATAATTGCAGTAATAAGAATTGTTTGTACAGTTAGATAATAAACTGGCCATTTTATTGTCCCAGATATTGTCCCCATATTGTCCTATACACACATATTGACTAGGTTGGGAAAATTTTAAGCTTTGAAGCCTGATGCTTTTTACTTGATGCTGACCTAAGAGACAGTATATTAGCATGCTGTCTTTACACATAAGCTAGGTAAGTTTCAGTAATGCAATAAATGCCACGTCCATGAAATAGGAGGTTTCACTCATCTGAAGGATGTGGGTCCTTTCCCTTGTGTAATATGCTGTCTTTGAGATTAAGAGTTGTTAGAAAGAGGTTGGAAACTTGATGTGGTACTAACTTTGATGCCTGCCTAGCTGAATAATACACTAACATGAATAAACAGAAACTTCTCTGATTTTGACTGAGATGTCACATGGAAATGCTTAAAGCTGTGGATAGATTCTGTCCACCTCAAATACAAAAGAATATTTTAAAGTTATTGTGCAATAACATGTTGACCCAGTAATCAGACATCTTGTGTTTTTATTATTTCATGCTATTAGACTTGTTGAAACGTACGTTGAAATATGCTGGGAAATATATCTTAATGCAGAGTAAGAGTAATTTTAAATTAAAAAGACCAGTGGGGGACTTTTGTTTATAATGTTTGGGGCAGGGTTTTTTTTGCAAAAAAAAAAAAGTATTAAAGTATTGAAATTGCAGAGATAGGATACATCTTTTCAAAATGGGGTCTGAATTATCTTTTTTTTTTCTTTTTTTTTTTCTTGTTGTAGAGCACTTGAATATACCATTGGCTTTTAGCCAGGAAACTCTGCTCCTCTAAGAGAGTGCTTAGGCACCTGTTGCTGAAATGGATGATAAGCTTCAAGTCACTTCTGACTGAACGTGGGAACTGAACAAGCTTAATTTATTATGATCGTCTGTGGTGAGCTAAAGAACAACGTAGCATCGTAGTAGAATAATAGACAAGGCACCAAATTATTCCTAGGTTAAATAAATATTCTTCAGAGGAATGATAACTTTATAGTAGACATACGGTAGTAGGATACTTCTTCCTTGTGTATTGTTTTTGTTAACTATTTTGTTTCCAGAGGGAACAGGAAAAAAGTGGAGAGGTTAGATCAGGAAGGTATTTTGGACAGACAGCTACAGCTACCAAGAATATCTTCTGGAGACCTTGGAGAGACATAAAGCTCTTTGGAGCACAGTGAAATTCAAAACATTTTTTGTAAGCTTCCAGAGAGGATTGACGGCTTTCCACATACTAACAGAAAGCAGAAAAAAACTGTGGAAGTAAACCAGACTTTATTTTCTTACGTAAGAATATAAAAAAGCTGCTTTCTAAACACTTTTCAAATTAAGCAATATTTTACAGGAAATTGTACCTTTCCATGCATAATGATCCATGCTCCACTGCCACCAAGACTAGTGAAACTTTACATTTAACAGTGATAAAAATGGTAATTAAGCTACCATCCAGTGATTTTTTTTTTCATACATATGCAAAGAAGTAACCAGTTTTCTCAAAACTAAAAGCAAACTACCTTAAAGAAAACTTCACTTCTGAGTCTTCATTTAGCTTGTGTTTTCTGCCTTCCTCTATGGGAAATTTTAGACTTCACAGCCCACAGCATGGAAAGTGCTATGGAAATATGAAATATTTCAGCTCTGTAAAGTTTAAAAAAAGATTTATCAGGGTTATGAATCAGATCCAACACCTGTTTTCATCACTTTGATGATATATTTCAGTTACAGATTGAGTTATGGCAAGCAGCACCATGCAGCATACAAATGTTTCCTTGATGGATTGGATAAAACTAACAAACAGTTACAGGGTAAAGATGTTATCCCAACCAATAGACTGATGAAAGTTTTATGTAAACTGTAATAATCTATTAGAGAAAGCATCTGGCACTGTCTTCCGGAAAACATCAGAAGATCTCCTGTGAATTTTTTTCTAGTGGAAAATGTTGGCTTAGTTGAAAATTGTACTTTTGATGGGAAAAACACAGGATCACATTTTGGACAAAAACCATGTTATGATTATTTTCCTCATATTATATGCAGCCACTGCCAAATGGTTAGTAATTGACCATCTAGGGCAGAGTCGTCCCCTGACTTGCCCTAAATTACATGATTTTAAGCATAGTCAAATCATCCATGAGAGATGGCTGATAAAGAAAAAGAGATGATGAAAGGCATTGTGATAGTTTCCCTCAGGTCAAACAAGCACTTTGTCTTCACATGTCAGTGAAGATACTCAAAGAAAAGCAAAGACACAGTATCTCAGCTGTTAGTGACAAATAGTTCCAGTTCAACCACACAGACATGAGTCAGGACTGGGAACACACTGTGCTTTGTCCTGTGGGTAAAAACATGTAGTGACATTAACAAAGTTCTTGCACTCCAAGACACAAGAGAGAAGTCTTTCAGCACAAAGACAGATTGCTCAGGATCCCTATTTCTAAAGTATTCTGAATATATTCTGCCTTAATTTAAGTATTTCTGTGCAAACATTATATTTAAAATAACAGTGGGTTATCCCAGACCCAACAGATCTGAACAAAAGAAGCCAGGGAATCAGAGACGTAGAAAGCCATCTGTACTTATCGGTTAGCAAGAGAGTTACAGTGGTTTATCATGCAATATTCAGTGGAATTAATTTCTTTCATTTAATCCATGGCAGAAGTCACAGGAATGCATGTCACAGGAAATCCACTTTATTATCAACTGCTATATCAAGCGGGCATCTAAACGGTTGTAGACTAACAAGTTTAGCTCCATCCCTTCATGCGTCATGTTTAACCTTGCAGAAGTCAATAAGCTGCAAGTGTACACTCCAGGCACCTGCTTTGCACTAGTTCGTAGCACAGGTCACTGCACTGGAGCCAGATTGGGAGCCAAAAAGCTAATTTTTCCTTGTAAACAGTTGAAGGCAGATTTTGAGTGAGCCTCCTGTTCTGTGAACCATACACAAAAGAGTCAGAGATGTCTAGCATTTGCACATCAGACTGTGTGAGTGCTCATAACCTACTACATTCACCACATGTCCCTTCCAGGCTGCAAAGGAGAAAGGAGTGCACAGTCCAGATTTCTGGTCCAGGGCACAGACCTGCACTGCTGGTCCCTGCCCTGTGAGCTTCAGCTGTGTCCTGGGAGCCTGTGTTTCTAGGACATTCACTGAACATGAAGCCCCTTTTTCATGACAGGACACAACCCGGTAGCTATGCTTCTTAAAATGTATGTAAACCAAACTTGGCTAAGCCTTGGGATCAAGCAGTGGTACATAGGAATAGAACGGAGCAAAAACAGTTTTTAAGCACTTTGAGAATTACCTGTACCTTCTACTCCTAGTACAAAAGTCTTTTATGTCACTCTGTGAGAAGCAAAAAAGATTTTTCTGGCAGTTAAACATAATTCTTCTGCTCTGCATATCAGGTGATCACCACTTAAAGTGATGTGTTTGAGGAATTTAAGAAGATACAGATTCTTTATCAATCAGATTATTGACAATTTGGGGTTTTTTTATTTCATCACAAGATCCAGACTGTGAGAACATAAAAATCATACTTATTTAAGAGTTAGTCCAAAAAAGAAGATCTTCTTTTAAGTAAAATACGATTCAGTCCGTGAAACTATATGGAATTAATTGTCTTTTTTAAATCAGGAGATGACAGACTTAGAGTGAATGTCTCTTCTGGGGATAATGTAATGTATCTCACAGTAAGTAGACTTAGATAAGATACAGCTATAAGGTTATTTGTTTGGAAAAAGTCCGAGTACATTTGAAAGGATTGCAATTCTTTTTGTAAAGCTTTTATTTGCCTTCCTGGAGGGTGTTTACAAGGAAAGAAAGGAGAAATAGTTTCCCCTGTAACTCTAACAGAAGGGAATTTGCAGATATGAAGTAACAGTTTGTCTTTAGTCATAGCAAGAAAATGTTGAAATGGAAAAACTTGGTGGTCTGCATAGAATTACATGACATGATAGCTTCACCCTTTCATAAGCCAAAAGGGTCAGCTGCAATGACATTTCACAGGTAAACACACTCCTGTTTGGTTTCCCTAAAAATGTCTAGAATTCCCTGAGTTTTTCCAAAGCACATTATAATATCTCTCAGACGGATGTGGTCTGAAAGGCACATGTGACAGGCACATACATTGGTATAGCTGGTCATGGGAGTCATTAAACAAATTAAAAAATAAAATTCCAGCGTCTCAAATTTGACAGCAAACCATTTAGGAATAAACAATCATTTCAATCATATTACGAGAGTGTTCAGAATATACTGGCCTAGTCATACTGCAAAAACTTGAAAACTGAAAACATGGGAAGATTAAATCTGGAAAACACAAACTGGTAAAAGGCACAGTTTATGAATAGCAAGGTATTGAGAACTGGATTTGTGTCCCTGAGAAAGCTTCATTAACTGCTGGAATGTACAACATTCTGGAGTACACTATGCAGGCACAAAAATAAACTACGCAAATTATTTTAACAGATTACTTAAACCAAGGGGGAAGAGGAAGTCATATGGCACAAGCTGCCTGTGACTTTAGCATTGCCAGAAGTCCTCACACATGTCATTGCACATTTACTAAGTCCAGTATTGCCAGATCACACGATGAAAAGGAGAATTTTTTTTTATATTCTGCTTTAGGCAGGCTCTTTGTATATATGCAAGTATTTAACAAATAATTGGCCAATAAATGGCAACCAGAAATATGTACTTTCATTCCATGATTTTGCAGGAGCAGCATAATGTCTTGCTCTGTGCAGAGAATGGTTCCTAGTGCTCCTCACATGTGAGAGGATTTGCCAGGAACTGTCTATAGGTTTCTCTGGTGCAACCTTCAGAGGCAGGCAGTGTTTCAGATACCACAAACTCTAACCGAAGAAAAGTCCACTAATATCTAAATCAGAAGTTTGGAAAGATTTTTTTGCAATAATAAAAATTCTATTGCTTATATTTTAATGGTGTAAAATATTTTCCTTGGCATGCCTATTAACCAATTCACTGACTGTACTGATCAAGCAATCTTAATTTTAAATGTATCTAATTGCTTTACCCTCTCATTTGTGAAACAAAATGACATTATCAAATCCGTCATTTCTTTGTCTCTTCTGCTGGATTTTCCATGACTATTTTACTAGTAAATTTTTTTTTACTTTGCTGCCAGTTTTACTTTCCTTCTGCTCACTGCAAATATGCTTTATTCAAAGAAACCTTTATAGGAGGCTGAAATATCCCCTATATATCTAGACTCGCTGCTTCATTTTGGTCTTTTGTCTTTTAACTTTTTTATGTATCCCAATGTTTTCCCTTTCCAGATTGTTTGTGTTACTTAAAAGCCTCCTTCCTATTGCTTATACTAACTTTTTATATCTTCTAACCACATTAGCCTCTGTTTCCCCATTTGCTGTGTAAGTTTGAAAAGAATGAACTTCTACTATAACTTCTACAAAAGTATTTCTGTATTTTCCAGTGTCCTGGTGGTGACTTCACAGACATTAAAAGATTTCATAGTTAGTGTTCTTGGCATGAAAAACACCTTTTTTTTTTTTTTAACTTCCCTGAGTACACCTTCATTGTTATAAATCTATATTTTCTTATTTGTATCTGTCATTACAATTCTGGTCAGTGTTTACCAGTGTCTGATCAATAGCTCTGTGCATATGGAATAAGAACATTGTCTTAGCTTTTAGCTTAGTAAAACTTTTTTGACATTTATTTTACCTGTGTTGGGTTCTGAAGCTTAAACCCTCTAATGTGGAAGATACTCTATTTTAAGGATCAAAAGAAACATGGGTTTAGTTTACTGATGAAATTGGTAAACTTGTCACACATTATGTATCTTATCATTTAAAAAGAAAACTTATGCAAGAAATCTTATTACTATTACGTTACTCTTACCTCTCTGTTCCTTGTATGGATGTGTGTTGTGAAAGCAGTTGTTAGACTGACCTTAGTTTATTGGGGGATTCAGGGGCTTTTTGGGTGCTATAGTTCATATGTTACTAATTTTTGACATTCATTTAATATAAATAATAGGTTTCATTTTTAATTAAAATTTAAGTCATCATTGTTGGGGTATTTTAAAATTTCAATAAATTATTTAAACAGAAGACCTGATCATTGCAGATCATTCTGGGTGTTTCCTACTTTGTTTCAGTGAATTTCACTTCAGTTCAGGGGCCAAAGGAAGGCCACTGTCCCAAGATTGCTATGCCATTATTGCCTTACATAGATGGTTTGAGAAATTTAAATTTTCCAGTTCAGTTTATTACTGTACAACTTCAGCAAATACTTTTAGTAGTCCTGTGGAGCAGGCACCATCACTGTAACACATCAGTATTTCTTGTACCACTCCTACAAGCAGCTGGAATTCCTGATGTTTCTGAAGGGTGAACACAGGCAGAATTATTCCACAGCTTTTATTAACAAAAAGGGAAAGAGGAGCAGATATGTACAGACACCTTTCCACAGTCAGTTTCCAAAACTCAAAACCAGAAAACCAGAGACATAAATATGAGTCTTGACAAAAACACTCTCAGTGCTCCCTCCATGCATAAACGCCTCACTAATACTAGGAAATTAAAAGCAGCCACTGTGAGATTGCAACTCTGAGACATTCTGAGATGACATTCTGAAAGAAGCAGCTTTGATGGAAAAATAAATTTACATACATGATAAATATACTACAGCTCTGTGCCGCATGGATGCATTTGCATGATAAAGCCTCAATTATTGTATTAATAAAGATGCATCGTTAACAAGTAGACACTCCTGTTCTAATTGCACAGTGGCAGAAAGTTTACTCTGTGTGTTGGTTTCCTTTGAAACAACAGCTGCAATAATTTCGATGGTTTTCTTTGGTTTGGAGCAATAGTGTCACAAAAGACAATAATTATGTATTAGATTTTCTGTGATAAGCAAGAAGCACTTTTTCTGCATATTCAGAGAACAACTTAAACACATAACTATGCGTGATTTTTACTGTGAATGTCATGAACTGTCATTTGGATAAATCTAGTTCTAGTAGAAAAACTTTATCCCTGTTTCTGAATGAAATGATTCAGATGAAAAATGAGAAGGAATTGGAACTCCAGCAATAGTTTAGTGCTTCTCCAGCCCTTCAAAACCTTCAGTCCTTCCTCCTATTCTAGTAAAGAATAAAACAAAATGTTATGAAAATTAAGTGGATTCTATCTAGGGCAAGGCATTGATTTTAAAACAAACAAAAACCTTCCATCTCTCCCTCTCTAGTATCCAACAGAAAAAGAAAGAAATGCAAACAGAGGCCATTGGAGAAAGGAGCTCAACAAGTATCCTAACATGGAAGAAGACATGCCGAGGAGGCAGAGTTGGAGAGTGACAATCATCACATAACAGTGGGGTCCTAGATCTTCAGAGAGAAAATCATCTCGAAAGAAGTACACATGATTCTGTACTCTTTCTACAAATAATAGTATCTGCATGTGTTTTGAGAACTGTACAGATGCCACAGTTTCATCACCTCATAGCATCATTAACGTCGATTAACGTCGTTATCAGTGATAACACAACACTGTAACACGTGGACCCTACTCCTAGCATATAGATTAACACACTGTTGTGGAATAACAACAAAGTGACAGTGACCAACTTCTTTATTCCTAGTTGTCAACACCTAGGTGGGGCACCTCTGAAACATCCTCTTTCAGATATCCTTGGCATGTATTCAGGAAATAAAGTCCTCTGCTTGAAAAAGAAATCTCTCAGTCATTGACTAAAGATCTCGTAAAACAGTATTCCTCAGAGAATACTGCCACTCTCCCACATGGCAAAAAAAAAAGCTAAGGGGCTGAAGAAAAGGTTGTAGTTAGGAGCAGCTTACTCTTGATAAAAACTCATCTCCCTGTCTCATTAAACTTGTCAGGATTGACAAGCTCAGCAATTCACTTGGTTCTAAACAACCTCTGATTTTTCATTAAGGGAGCTGCCAGAAATGACCATAATCCTTAATTTGCAAAAATGTGCTTTAGTTCTCTCCAACTTGTCCACACAGTTGGCCAGATTTCTATCCTCCAAAATTACAGCAATAAAACATGTCATTGTGAACAGATACAAAATTCTTCAGGTCTGATGCATGCACATCTGTTGTTTGCAACCTAGTTGAAAGTTCTCTGCTTTCTGCTCAATGACAATGAAGTTGTGCTACCTAGGCCTCCTTTTATTAGGGGCCAAAACTAAGAGGGGCATGTAGGTCTGTGTGTTATCAGCAACAGGGTTTCACACACAGAATCACACAGAATCACACAGAATAACTAGGTTGGAAAGGACCTTCAAGATCATCAAGTCCAACCATTAATCCAGCACCACCATGTCCCCTAAACCATGTCTTGAAGCGCCACATGCACACGTTTTTTGAACACTTCCAGAGATGGAGACTCCACCACCTCCCTGGGCAGCCTGTTCTGACCACCCTCTCAGTGAAGAAATTTTTCCTAATATCCAATCTAAACCTCCCCTGGAGCAATATGAGGCCATTTCCTCTTGTCCTATCACTAGTTACTTGGGAGAAGAGGCCAACACCCACGTCGCCACAACCCCCTTACAGGTAGTTGTAGAGAGTGAGAAGGTCTCCCCTCAGCCTCCTCTTCTCCAGACTGAACAACCCCAGTTCCCTCAGCCGCTCCTCATAAGACTTGTGCTCCAGCCCCCTCACCAGCTTTGTTGCCCTTCTCTGGACACACTCCAGCACCTCAACATCCTTCTTGTAGTGAGGGGCCCAAAACTGAACACCGTATTCAAGATGCGGCCTCACCAGTGCTGAGTACAGGGGCACAATCACTTCCCTGCTTCTGCTGGCCACACTATTTCTGATACAAGCCAGGATGCTGTTGGCCTTCTTGGCCACCTGGGCACACTGCCGGCTCATATTAAGCCGGCTGTCAACCAGCACCCCCAGGTCCCTTTCCGCCAAACAGCTCTCCAGCCACTCCTCCCCAAGCCTGTAGTGTTGCATGGGGTTGTTGTGGCCAATGTGCAGGAGCCGGCACTTGGCCTTATTAACCCTCATACAGTTGACCTCAGCCCATCGATCCAGCCTGTCCAGATCCCTCTGCAGAGCCTTCGTGCCCTCCAGCAGATCCACACTCCCGCTCAACTTGGTGTCATCTGCAAACTTACTGAGGGAGCACTCGATCCCCTCATCCAGATCATCTATAAAGATATTGAACAAGACCGGCCCCAGAACCGAGCCCTGGGGAACACCGCTTGTGACCGGCTGCCAGCTGGATTTAACGCCATTCACCACAACTCTCTGGGCTCGAAAAGATTAACAAATACCAAAAAACCCCAGAACTCCCACAACCCTCCCATTTTCCTCAAATATTACTTCCTTTTGTTGTTATCAAGGTAATTTATAAGATTTCACCCTGGGGTAATTTACCACGCTGTCATTAATATAATTTCAATATCTGGATGAGAACAAAAAAGAAAATAAGAATTTCTTGTTTATAAAAAGCTGCATATATCCTTTTCCTTATGAAAACAAGATACTACACGCTAAAGACAAAGAATCAGCTATCATATTTTTTTCAGAACTGTTATGTAAATATGACAGTTAAGAGAGAAAAATAGGATAAAAATATTAATAAGGAATCCAGATTAGTAAAGAGATGTTTCTGTGTGCATGAAGAATTATTTATAAATTGTATTTTCTCAAAAGAACACAGAATTGCCCTTGTATAGAATCAAATCAGTGAACTGGAGCTGTTTTCCTTAAAAGATTTAACCTTTAATGAAGCCTGCTGTTCTCTGTTCTCTACTCAATGTGCTGGATCACCCTTCCCTTTAAATAGACAGAGCACTCATCAGGCAGTTCAAAAGGAAAGCCACCAATCTTTAGTACAACTCACAACAGTCATGGCATCAGTCTTATCCCATGCTAGGAATCTGGGAGAGGAAGAAGATAAAAAATAAACCCCATGAGTATCAGTATGAAGCATGTCAAAGGCCAGGATTGAGTAGCTGTAAAGGAACAGTGCGTTTCTCTTAGAATAATCACCCAGAAAAATGTTTGTTCTAGTAATTAATTTATATTTTCAAAGCTCTTGAGGACTAGAAGACTTGGAGCTTAAAAAACTGTGGAAACATTTCAAGAGTTCAAACTATCATCAGAAGGAATCTGACCCAGTTAGGAAATTTCCCCTCTTTCCTCTTCTGTCTTCAGAAAGTATAGATAAAGTGGGCCTGTGTGAACCTCATGAAGTTCAGTAAGGCCAAGTGCAAGGTCTTGGACCTGGATCAGGGCAATCCCAAGCACAATCCCTGGCTGGGCAGAGAATGGATTGAGAGCAACTCTGAGGAGAAGGACTTGCAGGTTTTCATTGATGAGAAGCTCAACGTGACCTGGCAACGTTGGCTTGCAGCCCAGAAATCTAACTATATCCTCGCTGCATCCAAAGATGAATGACCAGCAGGTTGAGGGAGGTGATTCTGCCCCTCTACTCTGCCCTCATGAGACCCCATCTGGTGTACTGTGTTCAGCTCTAGGGCCCCCAACATAAAAAGAACATGGACCTGTTGGAGTGAGTCCAGAGGAGGGCCACAAAGATGATCAGAGGGCTGGAGTACTTCTCCTATGAAGACAGGTTGAGAGAGTTGGGGTTGTTCAGTCTGGAGAAGAGAAGGCTCCGGGGAGACCTTATAGTAGCCTTCCAGTACCTGAAGGGGGCCTACAAGAAAGCTGGAGAGGGACTTTTTGTAAGGGCATGTAGTGGTAGGACAAGGGGTAATGGCTTTAAACTGAAAGAAGGTAGATTTAGATTAGATATATGGAACAATTTCTTCACTATGAAGGTAGTGAGGCACTGGAAGAGGTTGCCCAGAGAATTGGATGCCCAATCCCTGGAAGTGTCCAAGGCCAGGTTGGATGGGACTTTGAGCAACCTGGTCTAGTGAAGGGTGTCTCTGACCATGGCAGAGGTCTTTTCCAACCCAAACTGTTCTATGATTCTATGATTCCATGATAAGAATGCTTATATAATCTCCAGTTTGTTAACTCTAAACTCTGGACACATGTTACATCAGACCTAAGTAAATAAATCCCAGATTAAGATAAGTCTTGTAGGTAGAAGTATCAATCATGTACTAGAGTTAGAGTAGGTCCACCTAGGGATTCATCCAACGGATTTTATTCCAAGATGAGGTAAAAACAACTGGTGGTTAAATCTGAAGTGATGGATATTGTTGAATTAACATAGCCAGATATGATCAAATGCTGGTGATCAGAAAAGTCAAGGCGATACAGCATCACACAACTTCCATCCCATAATGGATTTCCATTAGGACAAAACTCAGCAATTGATAGGGTAATTGCATAAGATAGAGTTATGTTATGTTTCCTGTTAGCTTGTCAAGACTCTTAAATCTTAATTCAAAGCTATTTTGCAGAGTCTTATCTAATGCAGACTTCAGATTTCTAGACTCCTTACTGTTACAGTATCTTCCAGAAAGGAAATATAGGAGCTGGAATACTTAATGTTCTCAAAGATTGCATCTTTAAGCATTTTATGAGGCTTTATTCTTAAGCTAACTGGTTAACTTCTGGGATAATCAGAAGTCTGAAACATATACAACTTTCAAATTGCTTGTGTGCTAGACAGAAGGCTCATAGCTAAACAAAACCAGAAACCTAACTTCAAATCCCCATAAACTGGGTCAGGTTTGCAGTGCTCTAATGCAAAGGATAATGAATCCCTTTTTAAAAAAGATCTTGAAGAAATTGTTCACTTTCAAGACCATACATACAAACTGAAGTGCTGTGGTGATTGATGATAACGAAGTAATGGCCTGCACAGGATCCTGAAAGTGAATTTTCATGAGAAATTGAAGGTTTCTGACCAGCTTGCTGGTACTATGCAAGGATTCCGTAGTCTCTACAAGTGAAAATCTCAGACATGATTTTTTAGCAGATTAGAAACACATGGCTGCATAGGAGTGCTGCTATCTCATTTCCAGAGGAGACATGCACCTCCGGTGGCAAGCAGGCACCCAGCCCTGCAGGGTGAAAATTGAACATAAAGGAAACATTCTTCATTACCTAGATAAATGAGAGATAAACCATACTGTCAACAGTAAATAAAGTAGAAGATATAAGCAGAGGTTTCATGTGGCAGTTTTACATACAACTGGAAGATGTAATTAAGCCCTTTCTTAAACATTCTCAGCTGAAGCTGAGAATGTAACCCCCTCCACCTCCATGCTGCACACATGGATGTATGGTAGAGTATAAATCTTAGTGTTCAATAATATAAGAATCTTCTTATAGTTCTAAATAATGAGACAGAAACATTTCCTGGAACACTGGAAGAAAGCATGTGGCTTTTTCCGGGGTCTGTCGTAAGCTGAGATACAAATGATTGGAAACTAGCACAGAGAGCAAGGCTGGTTTTTTTTGTACCATCACATTTTCAGACACTTGCCTCCAGGCTCCACGGATTTCTTTTTAGAGCTCTTGTTTTTGACTTGCTGCACACATATTTTTAACTGCACTTCTCTACACATACACTTAGATTCTTTGCGCTACAGTATAGTTCTAGCGTGGTGTAATTAAGTACATTCTTCCACTTGCAAATGCTTCAAAGTCAAGACAGAAGTATCAGTACTGTAATGTTCTTGGAACTGAATAATGGGGGGAAAGCCAAACAAGGCACCATATTACAGGGGCTGTGATTTTGAATTCATAAATATTCAGATGTTCCTGAACTCATTGTTTTCCTCAGCTATATCAGTGTAACCTGTTAATTCAAAGTGGGACTTAATTTGTATAGTGAAACAGGAGTGGTTCATTTATATAAGTAACAGTCAACTAAAGAGAAAGAATACTTTTCTTCTCAAAACAGGTGATTATTAGAAAAAGAAAATTAATTTATTTCTTTGCAGAGGAAGAAAATGCTCATTCTTACAATGCCAGTCTTCAGAATATTTTTTTAAAGGATATTGTTGTTACAAATACTTTTTTTTTATTGTGGTAGTCGGGTAGAGACTGTCTGGAAATTTTATGACTATCTCAACAAAGCACAGTGTTAGGAGGGGTTAATTGAATGTCTTTTTGCACTAAGCATGTTTCCAAAGGGTGCATTTGAGCATGGGAGAAAGCAGAGGTATGCTAGAAGAAGGGATGATATGAACTGATATTATGAGCCAAGTGAACGTGAAAGTCCATGAAAGGGATAGGTAACGGAAATGGAAAGGGAGAATGGGAATTACAGATTTTGGGGCTCAAAAGTTCAAAGAATCAGATAACACTAGTGATATAGGCATAGATTACAGGGTGAAAATTAAAAGCTAAGAAATTACTTCTGAGTAATTCTGAGTCATATGAGCAAGCCACAGAAAAGGGTGCTGCAGAAACTGAAACATAATATGATAAAAGTCTGGAGGAGATTTTTAGCCATATGGCTACTTGGAAAAGAAATATCCATAACACCCACATCTTAAGTTATTATACTCACAAAAGCATCAGGATTTTAAGCACATTCCAGAATTGAAAATTTAGAAATTGAAGAGGAATGTCGCAACCACATTACACATTTGAGTGATAGGCCGGGTGGTAGTACTGTCAATGCCAATCAAGAAATAGAGAAAGTGAGAGAGACAAATAGAGGTTTTAGATTAGATAAGGAGAGGAGAAGAGAAGCTGATCTCCAAGTTGTTGTCATAGAGATATTCACAAACCTCAGGATTAGATTAGATCTAATTTAGAGAGAAAAATTATAGGAATTGACTGAAGAACCATTGCATTTCCTTCTGATGCTGCACAGATGCAAGGAACAGCTGTAAAAACTGGAGACAAATCAGTAGATGGCAGGATACTGTAAGCCAGTAAAGGATAAGATCTTATGAAGAAGAGCACAGGTGATTTTGGATGATTAACAGGAGTTTTGAAACTTGTAAGCAAAGAAGAGTCTTAATAAAAATTGAGTCAGGGGAACTCAAAAAAATACAGGGAGCTAAACTGAAGTAGTTTCGAAGTGGAGATGGAAAACTTGACAAAGATATCAGTGAGAGTTTTAAATTAGCTGGTAGATGAAAATAAGAAAGAAGTAAGGTAATTAGGCTGTTGTTGTACATTATTTGTACAGCACTGTTTGTACAAAACTCCTGACATTAGTAATGAGATTCACTTTCAGAAGACTTAAAACATGTAAGTATCATATAGCATACCAAGTGAAAACTACCACTGAAACATGCTACCATGGTTGCACACTCAGAGTTGTAAAAACTGTATGACAATGTATGACACTATAACAGGTGAAATGAATAAATTAAGTGAAAAAAAGTAAGGACATAATATCTAGCTTAAATATGCAAGTGTACTACATAACTGTTTTAATAGACTATTATAATCTTGGAACATTTTTAGAGGAGTATACGCAGTAGCAAAAAATCCCATTATGTTCAAGGTCAGTGATATGAAAAGCTGGTACAATGTAAGAGAAAAAGTCAGGAGATAATTATAATGTAATCCTTTCCAATACTCCCATTTAAAGTCACTGACAGTGATCCCCAATCTAGAAACTTGTCAATTCCAAAGCATGTGCAGTATTGCCTTGGCAATGGATTCTTAATTAATAACCTGCCTGCACCAGGGGAAGTTTAGACTGGGCATTAGGGAACATTTCTTTACCAAGGGGGTGATCAAACACTGGAACAGGCTTCCTAGGGAGATGGTTGATGCCGCATGCTCATCAGTGTTTAAGAGGCATTCAGACAATGCCCTTAATAACATGCTTTATCTTTGGTCAGCCTTGAACTCAACAGGCAGTTGGACTAGATGATCTTTGTAGGTCTGCTCCAACTGAAATGTTCTTGTTCTTGTTCTGTTCTGGTTTATTCTATTCTATTCTATTCTACTCTACCTGAATTAAATGTACAAAGGACATTAATTGTCATATCCCTATATGTTGACACATCTCTGAAATACTTGTCTTCATGTTCAGCCACATACAAAAAAAAAAAAAAAACCCACAAAATATATTATGCGTCACTGGAAAGATTGAGGAGAACAAGACAGAGCTCATCATTTTGCCCTACAGAAGACCTTGATGCACCAACATTTTAAGTGCAGTTCTGATTTAGAACATAGGGCAAGTAAAAATGTACAGAGAGAAAACTAAAATAATCAGAGGATGGAACAACTGCCTTGTGAGTTGAAACTGAAAATACTGGAATTTTTTATTTAGGGCAAAATATGATGTGGAATATGATCAAGGTTTACAAAATCATGAAAGCAGACAAGGTGAGGGACATTCACTGAATTCTACAATAACCAAGGTTCAGTCATTGAAACTAGAAGGAAATAAGTTTAAAACAGTTAAAGGAAAGTACTTTTTTAAACAACACACAACTAACTTCTGCACTTCATTCCTAAATAGAGTTGCAGAGGAAGTATCACCAGATTCAAGCAGACATTAGACAAGCTCATGGAAAATAAGTTCGTAAGATAGGCAGTGGTGTACCTTCCAGCATCCCCAATGCAACAGCTGTAGACATTGACAGAGGCGAGTACTGTGGACCACAGAATATGTCCTAGATTGAGAGGTCTTCCTAAAGAGCTAAACTGGCTAGCTGAATTGCTGTACTTGCTGAGAGGGACATGTCTATAAAGTTTTTATTTTTAAATAGAACTAAATGCACACATGCAGAATCAGACTAAATGCACACATAGAGATGGTATCACTAAAATCTACAAACTGACAGATTTTTCTAGTGCTAGCTGAGCTTTATACACAACTCCAATCTCTTTTCTTTCTGACATGGCGACTATCAAAAATATCCATACCTCATCCTTTAGCATCTCTGATTAACACCAGTATTAACATAACCTGACTCATCTTTTTTTAACCATCTTTTCTTCCTCCTGGCTTGATTTCTAGCGTTTTTGTTTATGGTGGGCGTATGCAAAATGACATTAGCAGAATAGGCCTTTGTTAAGCTCACCTTCTGTTACAAACTCATTCCACAGCTCTTATAGCACAAAACTGTAATCATCGGCACTACTTGGAAATAGGCTGCCACGTCATTTCTGATTACTTTATTACATAATTTCCTTAGTAAACAAAGATGGAAGCAGTCATTCCTGAAAGATTTTGAAGATCCTCAGATAGTGGTTGTATTTGGTACTTATTCTTTCATGATGTATTTCTACCTGGTTTGGTTGGCTGCTTTGTTTTTCCAGCCAGACAGCAAAACTTAATTTGAACTCTTGTTTTAAGGAATTTCCTTCTAGCACCTATTAATTCTGCCTTACTTTATTGCTGATCATTTTTGTCAAGGATTCAGTAGATCAGTTTTCACAATCTTCTCTTCCAGTGATTTGAAAACTATGATGGTCAAGGCCATAAACCAGGCCATAAACTTTATGGATATTGTACATTTTTACACGTTTATCTACATATAAATACCTAAAATTTGATTTTAAAATTATGTAGGAAAAAAAAAGTTCACTCTTGATATCTGCAAGTTTACACTGAAAATTCTTGTGCAGATAATAGTGTTTGCACTCAACCAGAACTGATGAAGGCAGTCATACTTTATTTGAGTAAGTTTTCTTTAAAAACATTGTAGCTATAAAAAGAAGAAATGACAGGAACTTAGACACTGTGATATGAAGTGCTGTAGTTTAAAACGCTTAAAACCAAAATAACTTTGTATCTTTAAATCTTTTAAATTACACAGAGCGTTAAATCACACACAGCACTCTGTTCCTCACTCTGGTGGTGTGCATGTGAGGGGTTGGCAATTCTCTGCAGAGGTCTGTAAAAATGCATGAGTAAAAGAAGGAAAGATTTACAGCTTTCTGAATTCTAGAACAAATGCCATCTGGACTAATTTGTGAATCCATCAGCCCTGCTTCAGCTGAGCTCAATATTCAGGGAAAGGTCTGAGTGGGAGTATGGTTATGGAGAGGAAAGCTATTGACCTATCACTACTTTGAACGCTTTAGATGCCCTCTAGTATTTTTTAGGAGGTTCTCTTCAATAGGTTACAGCACGTTTGAATAAGATGGTGCAAACATTTTTTTTAGGGCATTTGTCTCACTGGAAATCAAGTCCTAGCTTAAAACAAGTAACATGTATCCATTTAGCTTCTGGTTTTGGGCAGAGAGAAGAGTTCAGTCAGCATGGTGCTGTGTGGATTGCATCAGTTTGTTTATTGCATTTATGGATCTGCTTGGATGTTGCTACGATCTCTTTAAAATTCCACGTTTATACAGACTGTCCTTACTACTTGTTACACCATAGCCTGACTTTCCCAAACAAAGTATGAAGCCAAACCTTTCTGGGCCCAAAATAATAGTTGTTCTTTTCCTATCACTTACCATCTGCTGGTTTTGGACACAATGTAGTATGTGACACTTCCAACAGTTCACATGTCCTTCCACTGTCAATCTGGGACATACTAAATTTTTCCTGTAGTTCTAGAAACTACCTAATGAAACATTCAATGATAACAGGTCACATACACTCACCACCTTTCTTTAATATAAATATTTGGTCATTTTAAGATAGACTTCTTAATGAAAATCATCTGGGAATATTCAGATGAACTGCTTATTGCAAAATCAGTTTTGGTTGTTCCTGATTTGTAAAATGCAGTGTGTTCTAAAGAAGAAGAAGAATACTCTTTTAAAAGGAAAAAAAATCTTAATAGTTCAAATTAAAATGTAGCTTCTTGCTGATTATTTCTTATGCCAAGAATGAACCTCAGCTATTTACAAACATGAATCAAGCAAAATGTACCTCATGGTTCTGATTTTGCTTCTTTGTCAGTTGGAAAAGAGCACACTTCACAGGAGTTATTAAAACTGGATTTCCATTAACAATCTAAATTACAGCAATACTCAGAGAATGGGTAATATACTCAAATTTATGGATCTTATCATTCTCCATGCCACATAAAAAACTCTGTTCTTAATTACAGCAAACAAACTATTGCAATCAGATGTCACACATTGCAACTGGGATTTCACTCACATTACACTTATGCCTAATGACAGCAGTAGTTGATCCAAAAAGCAGTATCGTTGGTAAGACAAAGACAATGCTTCTGAAGTTATTTGTTATGTCTCTGGGCACCTAAACATCCTTAAAAATCTGTATTCCATAATATTTTATTGCTGTGGAATAGGTTGAATTGATTCCCTGATTCTGATCAATAATAGAACTTGACAAGGCACCTAGGGAGGCTTTGACTAACAAAATGTTTCATTAACCACTTCCTGGGGGAAAGTAGTCTTTTTTGACCGAAAATTAAAATTATTTAGTCCAGGAGCAATGTTCAGAGATTGCTCAGGACCTCAAAGGTACATTTTAAGACTTTACCCAACATGTCGGCATTTATTAAAGTAGAGGCAGTAGAAGTGTCTAAGGTCAGTAAAAACCTGTTTCTGGTCCTTGGGGCTATTCCTTCCCTTAGGACAGGACTTTATTGAACTTCTTCAGACCTCTGTCTGATGCCTTCTCCAGCTAGCTGAGGTTCCTCTGAACAGCAGTATGACCATCAGATCTATCATCCCAGTTTCTTACTGTCTGAGAACTTGCTTAGGGTGCACTTTACACTATCATCCAGATCATTAATGAAGATGCTGGACAATACCATATATCACAAGTTTTACAGAAATCCAAAAAAAGGAAAAACTGTCAGGGCCTGGAGAACACCACAGGCTTTACCAGCCCTGCCAGTCTCCCCATGGTCTCCCCTCACCCTGGCCATGGCCCAGAACCCCCTCTCAGCACCCTCCCCCCAGTTCTGTCAGTCCATGCCCCAGTGCCACTGCCTCAGGGCTGGTCTCAAGCTCCCCACATCCCTGTTCTGCCCAGCCATGGGCCCTACTGAGCCAGTCCCAATCCACAGTCTGACGTCCTGGCACAGCCTTGGCCTGTCCTTGTCTCCATGGCCCTGCTTGACCATCACAGATTGTGTCTGACCCTGGTTCCCCTCACTGGACCAAATCCTGACCCCTACCTGCACTCTGATATCCCATCCATACCTGTCACCATGGCTTTGCCCAGCCACCACTAAATCTGGTCCCAGCCTTGCCATTATAGACTTGAGTCCTGAGCTTGACCTCACACCTGCTTCATGACCATGGTACTGCATTATGATCTGGACTTCTGGTTGGATCTGGCCACCACCTCCAGGTCTGTCCTGCCGGACTCGCTCAGATCGTCACCTCTCTGTCCTATCGGTGAGCAGCCCCTGCTCTTGCTGTTTCCTGACAAAAACATGGACTAGTTTTGCAGGTATTTTCCTTCCTGATATTGCTAAAACAAGCAAACTAAATCCCTATATAATTCATACATGGGTGGATGCTGCTGCACTTTCTGCTGGTGCACTCATCCTATAGAGAGATAGATTCACAATTCAATATGTGATTTTAAATGGTCATAACTCATTCAAACCAATCCCAATTATTTCCATCATAAGATTTTTTTAATTAGTGATGGTTTTGTGTCAGATTTCCACTTGCAAGACTCAGCTCTTTTCAAAGCAGTATTCAAAAATAGGTCGGTTTTTTATATTGCAAAGAATCTTTTTCCCCCCGCACCACTACTCTCAGAAGTACTTTAAATGCACTTCCTTAGGTTTTTAAAAATCAGTGAAAGGCAAAGATCAAATAACAGAAAGAAATATTTAGGAAAGGGTTTACAGTGGAAATCCATAGGCAACTTCATTTAAAATAGTAATTATTACTCTGCTGTACTAAAGGGGGCAAAATCTCCATTTGATTCTAACAGGTTTATTTGATGATTTTTTTAACTGATACTCTTCTTTCCTCCTATGTATTTTTCACCCCCAAATTTTTCAGAGGTGCTACTATTAAAAATATTAGCTGACCAGCTATGGCCAAATAGCAATTTTATATCTTCTTGGTGACAAATGACAGGGAAAAGGTCCTCGATACCTTCTTTGCCTCGATCTCTCCTGGTAAGATTGACCTTTGGGAATCCAGCGTTCCCGAGATAAGAAGGAAAGTCTGGAGCAAGGAAGACACCCTCAGTGGAGGATGAGCAGGTTAGAGAACATTTAAAGAAACTGGATATGGATATGCTTAGGTCCATGGGACTTGATGGGGTGCACCCTCAAGTGTTTGGCAAGCTGGTCAGTGTTTTTCATAGGCCACTCCTGAAATACACAAAGGATAAAAAGGTTCCTGGGAAAAGTCAGCATGGATTTATGAAGGAGAAATCCTCCTTAATGGATGGACTTCTATGTTGAGATGACCAGCTCAGTGGATGAGGGAGAGCAGTGGATGTTTTTTATCTTGACTTTAGCAAGTCTTTCAACACTGTCTTGAACAACACTCTCATGAACAGATGGATAAAGTACTGGCCCCATAAGTAGACAGTGAAGCGAACTAAAACCTGGCTGAGATGCCAGACTCAGAGGATTTTGATTAGTGGCAAGATATCTCCAGCTGGAGACTAGTTACTAGTGGTGTCGTCCAGGGGTTGATATTGGGGGCAATACTGTTTAACGTGTTCATTAATGATGTTGGTTACAGGACAGCGGACACCCTCAGCAAGTCTGCAGATAATACAAAGCTGAGAAGAGTCATTGACACTCTATATGGTTGTGCTACCATTCAAAGGGACCTTACCAGGTTGGAGATATAAGTAGGCAGGCATCTGATGAGGTTCAACTAAGTGATGTACATGGACATTCTGGAGCAAATCCAATAAAGGATCATGAAGATAATTAAGGGCTTCAGGTAACTGACATAGATGCAGAGGCAGAGAGAGCTGGGAGAGCTGGTTCAGCATGAAGAAGAGAATACTCAGGAGAATCTTACCAATGTGTACAAGTAGCCAGTGGGGGAAGTAAAGATGAAGACTCTTCTCAATGGTTCCCAGTGACAGGACAAGGGACAGTAGCTGTGAAATGAAATACAAGAAGTTCTTTTCAAATATAAGAAAAAACATTTTTACTATGTATTGGGTCTGTCTGAAATGGAGTTAATTTTCCCCATAGCAGCCCTCATAGCGCTGTGCTTTATACTGGTAGCTATAACAGTGTTGGCAGCACACCAGCGTTTTGGCTACTGCTGGGCGGTGCTGGCACAGCATCAAGGCTGTCTGTCCAACATTTCTCCCCCCACCAGTAGGCTGGAGATGAACAAGTTCTTGGAAAGGGACACAGCCAGGACAGTTGACCCAAACTGGCCAAAGGGATATTCTGTACCATATGAAGTCAGTTCAGAAATAAAAGCTGAGAAAGGAGGAGGAGGAGTGGAGGCATTTGTTTTCAAATGCTTGTCTTCCAGAGCAACCGCTATGTGTACTGAAGGCCTGCTTCCTGGGAAGTGGCTGAGCATCACTTGCTGATGGGAGATAGAGAGTAAACCTTTTGTTTTCTTTTGTTTCTGTGTGAGGCCTTTGCTTTTTGCTTATTAAACTGCCTTTATCTTGACCTAAGTGTTTGGTTATTTTTTTCCATCCTAATTTCTCCCTTTGTCCTGCTGAGGAGGGGAGTGATAGAGCTGCTTTGTGGCACCTGGCGTCCAGCCACGGTCAACCCACCCCAGAGGGTAGTTGAACACTGAATAAGTTAACCAGAGAGCTGACAGAGTCTCCATCCTTGGAGATACTCAAAATCTGACTGGACATGACCCTGAGCTGCCTGCTGTAGCTGACTCTGTTTGAGCAGGGGGGATGGACAAGATGATCTCAACAGGTCTTTTCTGGCCTCAAAAATTCTGTGATCCTGTGTGAATTTGTGATATATACACAGATATATATCCTGTATTCCACAAAAAATAAACACTGACATCAAAAGTATCTTTAAACTGATTAATTGTCAAAAAAAAAAAAAAGGAAGGATGTAAAATATCAGCTATTTTTGGACTGGATGCCATGATAAATGTTTCATTTTATCATCTATGATACATGTAAAAATCCTACTGGGGGATTTGTTTTAACAAATTCTGAAACATAATTGACTTTTTCATGTTTTTTTTCCTGAATAAATATGCAATCTGTTATTGTAAATAAATAGCTGGGTGGCTAAACAACATTTTGTTTGGTTATTAATTGTAGAAATGCTACATATTTATTCCCAAAGACATATATGGCAATACCAACACGTGGTTCAAGAACTTTCTTGACCTTAAAGAACTCAGTGAAGATTTCTTGAAACACCTTTTGAAATGAAGAATAACTTTTGTATCATCAGGTATGTGCCTCTCTTAAAATTTCTTGAAAAATTAGGGTTACAGTTTATTTAAATTTCATACTGAGTATATCAAAGAAATAAATACTAAAATGGCTACTAAAATACTCTGATGCACCTACATCAAAATAATGTAAACATATTTTTAGGCTGCAAAGTCAAATAATTAAAATAAATAAAAGCAAGTATATTATTTCCTAATGCAAAAATGCTAGTGCAACATTCCTTCAGCCCTTACGCATCAAGGCTGTATTCTGAATGATGTAGAAGTCCCTTAGGAAGAGATTATGCGATGATGTAATCAATGACAGTTTCATAGTGTATATGTGCAAAAGAAAAGAAAAGAAAAAATTCAAGTGGGAGAAAAAGTGAGGTTACATAGCAGCCTAGCTTTGAATTGTTTGACCTTTCTATACTTAATACCATGAATAGTTATAAGAAATTATATTTACTATACACATATCTAATGAAAGATGTAAGTGTGTGTGACAATCCTTTCCTACATCTATCATCACAGTTTGACTCCAAACCTTCAGCCACAAAGCAGACTCCTACCACTTTTAGTATTCAATAACTCTGTATAATTATGAACTTACAGATACACTTACATGAAGTGTATTCATTTTCCCCTCCCCTCTCAGTAGAATATTACTGTAAAAATACATATCTGTTCCAATGGTAGTAATTTTTCAGTGTCAGCCATTAGAATTTCATGCTGTGTTAATTGTTCCAAATAAGAGGTAGAAAATCATGAAGTATAGTTTGCTGTCACTCAGTACTTATTAAATGTAGCTATGATTGCTAAGATTTACATTGAACTCTACATATGAGGAAAGCAGATTCTAATTTATTCTAATTATAATTCAGGGTTTATGCTGGACAATAATTTTTAATACATGGTGTAAAATTTAATTGTAGTTGTGTTTAAAGATTGCTAAAAGAATTATACATAAGATAGAATTGTAAATGATACTGACTCATCAGTTAATTTCAGTCTATTGGATTTTCTTATTTAAAGTGGTCTCAGTGTTGATTGCTGGCCAACAACAGTAGCAACATGCATGGAGAGAAGTAATTCCTGCCCATTTTTAAAGAGAGAGAAAGAAACTGCTTAATTCTAAAAGAACATAATTCTTTGATGCAGAACCTTGAATAGGTAGATAACTAGAAGACACACAATCAGGATGTAAATACAAGATAGGACAAAAGCTGCTTTGTTATAAAAATAGATTTACTTGTGATTTATGTTGATTCCTAACAAACATAAAAATACCCTTACAAGGTCTCAGGAACAAGGCAGAGGGACATTTGCCAATAACTTCAGTATCTTTAGGATAAGAATTACAACGTCTGTTGAAATTTGCAAGAAAACAAGAACACCATAAATCTTTTGGTGGAGATCCACACAGAAATACAAACATAAGGAGCAGGTGAAAAGAGAACATATGTACTGACCACTTAAAAAGGAAAAGAGTGTGCAGTGGCCATTGGTAATGCATTGCCTTGAGTTACAAAGCTGTATAATGTACTTAATCACTTTTTGAAACATATGCCCAACTTTGGCCATGTCGATCTCCAATGGACTGTGGTAAATTCAGCAATGCCCATGTCCTCCATTTTGAACTATGTTAATGCTAAGTCCATTTCCTTGCCAAGAACATTGATTTACAGGAAGCAGCAGAGGGAAACTGCTACCACATTACAGAGAGAAAGGGAGCTGTACATCCTTCAACAAGTCGTACGACAACGGATTCTTCTGAGGATCCTTGATCTACCACATTCATCAGCTGGGTCTACCACTGAGATTTATTATAATCTCTGAGTGATTGCACCACTAGTCTAAGCAACTGGCAGCTGACCCACAGCAGCACTAATTCTTCCCTGACAAGTACAACAGCATCAGTTGCGGTATAAAATGAGAGTGTTTCACTCAGACTCTTTTGCTTGTAATTAGGACTAGTGCCCTAATTAAAAGACGAAACTGCTTTCCTAAGTTCTACAGTAACAACTGCAATAAAGGGAGGCAGTATGAAGATTTTAGTCATGAATGTTTAACTAAGACTCGACATTTCACAAGGTCTCTAATCATGCAATTTCTATTGCATGAGGAGGTCAGCATGTTAATAGTCTTCATTCTCACAAGGTTCTGCTACAGGGTTTCTCCGTGCATGTGCCAGAGCTTTGTATCCTGAAAGAGATCTAATTCATAGCCTGTCTTTGCTTCATTTTGCTGTAGCATTTGAGACCATTTAAAACAAAGAAAACAAAATAAAGAAAAAGGTAAGTACATCATTGCAGAATCCCTAATAGGATCTGGATTAAAGTCCTGACATTCAAAAACCAGAATAACTTTCAGACCTCAACATGGTAAACCTGTCTCGATACACAGTGGTGTGAAGTGTTCCTTCCAAATAGCTGAAAACAGGTTCTGTTCATGAATTTTACTAGGTTACTTAGCAGCATTAAAAGACTGAAAGTTTCACTACCTTCCTAAATTTATTGCTTCTACACATGTAATATTCTTATTCCAGTTCTGGCCTTGATTACAGAAAGCATTTGTCTTTAGTGAGGCATTTCGCTTTAAAACTGATACTTTAACTGCTCTGGATAAAGCTTGGAGTGATAAACAACAACTCCTGTAGAGTGAAATAATGAACAACAATTTAGCTAGCACCTATTTTTATATTCTACCTCTACTTTAACTTCTATTTATTTTTATCTTCTACTTCTATTTTCTAACTGAATTCTGACTGAATCTACTTGGTTGATATTATTTATGTACACTTTAACAAGGGAGAGTTCAGGTTAAAAAGAACTGTATCTACACTATTCACTGTTGTAAAACTTTTCATGCACATCTGGGATCTGGTGATGCAATTGAAGGAATAGTTTTCAAAGCATATGCAGATTTACCATCTGAACAAACAGATTATTGTACTGGTCAAAGAGAAACCGGTATAGTCACTGTGTTGTCTCACACATAAAGGAGCAAGAGAAAACCCCTTAAATCTCAATAAATATCTTAATTATTAAATGTTAACTAATGGAAATTGGTTTGAGTTATAATTCATTTTCCATTTTAGTGCACAGTTCTTAATGATTAGCATTTTTATTGTTAAAATACTGCCATGCTCATGACCAAGGAAGATCAAGAATATAATTTTGCAATACTTTTTCATAAAACCTAAAACATATCAAATACTGTCTTTTCCTCAAAAGCAATCACAGTTCTTAAAGAGAAGGAGCACAGTGAAATAGGACAGTGCAATATAATCTGCAGCCATAGCAGGTTTGCAGGACAAATGAACAGATTGAACAAAAGAGTCAAGAATCAAGAACGCCAATCATTTCCCAAGACTTGGTAGATTTGCTGATAGACTGCGACAAAATTTTGTACCTGTACAGAAATTGCAATGGAGTCTTTAACTTTTTCTAGTATATATAAAATGTCACTTTCATCACCACCCTACACTATGTGGAACCAGCTACCAGATGACAATAGAATAAATTTCAGTTTCCAAATAAAACCTCATCTCTTGAGGGAATACCTTGCAATATAGTTGTAAGGGTGATGCCTGAATTTTTAAAGCACATGAAGAAAAACCAACTGAACAAGCAGGAACAAAGAAAATAAATGCTACCATTAGTAACCAAAATTTGGTGACTACATAACATGTCTAGGACCTACATGTAATATTGTACATTAAACATCATGGTCTCCTGTTCAAATAAATGCATGGAAGCTCTTTTATTACTTTACTTGCAGCAAAATGAGGTCTGAAGCACTGTGTAGTTGCATGATCAGGTGCAATAATCATTTACACATTTACCTGGGTTGTTTTTGTGTGTTGGTTTGCGAAAGCCACACTTGTACAGTTCTAATTTTTTTATGTCCCATGAAATAAAAAAGGATTATTTTACATAGGTATATGAAATTTATCAGTAATAAAAATAGTGGTATGAAATAGTATCACACAAGAGACTCTGGTCCAATATTAACAGCCCCAGCACTCCTTTTCACCAGGGACAATCCCACTACTTCATCTGTTCACCTTGTGAGGTTGTGTGATAAGGCCTGGTCCAAGCAAGTAAGAATTTTCAACTTATTATCTGTAAATTTTATCCTGTTTCTTTAATGAAAAGAAGGCTAACATCATACAAACGGCTCTACTGTTTTAAACACAGCTTTTGGTGACTTAATGTAGTTAATTTAATGAGATGGTAATGTAATTTCTGTGAGCTTCAGTTTTTAGTCATCTGTATTCTTTTCATTTAGATTCTGATGTACTAGTCAGGAATGTTAAAATATTTGAAAGAAATAAACTTGAACACCACTGGAAATAAGTGGTTTGAAAAGACAAAAAAAACCACAGGAAAAGCAATATAAATAAGGAGTAAAGGAAAGAATGAAATAGCTTCTTTGGCAGTTCATTTTTTTCAAAGGGCCATGAAGACCTCATTATAAGGTTCATAGAAGTTAAGGTCTTCAAGTGTGTGCTCCAATTCTCAAATCATAAATGGAATATATTGAGTCCTCATAGGGCATCAGCTACTGAACATGAAGAATTCATTGGTTTTGTCAGTGTTTTACATGACCCTTCAGGGTACCATTTCATTGTGTGAATAACAGGACAGCCAGTATCAAGGACAACTTCTTTCCCACATAGCAGAAAAATTTCATTTTCATGAACCATGGGTATGTGTACACAAGACATCTGGATGAGATTCTCTTGACTCCAACTACACAGATTCAGAATAAATCAGCTTCCCACTGAGGCCTTTGACCACTGCAAAGAGTTACTTGTATTCCTTCACATTTTTCTGGGAGTCCTGGGTTTTTTTCTCCTTCCACATACCTTGGACTGATTTGGTCTTTGTGAGAGATAGAATTTTCTATCTCATGAATAAAGAATCACTGACTTAATTATTTGTCAGTGACAAAGTAAGTTAAGACTGGAGGAGGCCACAGGATGACCTTGCTTTCCTTTGATCCAACCTCCCACTCACTGCAAAATTTATTTGGAAAAAATATACTATCTGGTTTCTCAACATGGAAAGAAAGTGCAAAACACTGTCTATGGCTTTTGGAATTGGTGGGTAGCTGTAACATTCTTCGGTCATTAGTTAAATCTGACACCTAGGAAACACAGACCCTTTGGGTCCTTGTTGGGATCTAAGTTGTTCCAGCAAGTAAAACTACGAAATCATGTTGCATCTTACATCATGGGCTATGATTTACCTTCATAATATGAAGGAAACTGAATCTTATCTACTATTCACAGCGACGACCTTCCGAGGATGCATTTCCCAGCTGCATGCTACTCTCCACTCCAAATCAAAAATAAACATAGGTAAGATTATGTCTCCAGAAGCAGTGCTGCCAGTAGCTTCATAATCACAATCATCAAAGGGATAACAAGAAGAATAAATTCTACTAAAAAGGGGAGGATAGGAGAAAAATGGAGCAGTCTGGCTCATAGAGAAGGGGCTAGCAGGAACATAGAGATTTCCAGGAAGGAATTGCTGAACGATTAAACATGATGAGATGAATGTATGAATGGCTCAGGAAGTCCTGAGCTTGTTGGTTATTAAAAGCATATGATGAGAGAAATAGCACAACATACACTTCCAGTTTTTATATTCTGTCCTAAGGCATAAGTGACTGTCAAAGACAGAATGCTTGGCTAGGCAGATATTTAGTGTGAATCAAAATGGAGTATCTTATATTACTGTCTTTCTGGTTCACAGATCATGCTATCATATCTTGGTACAAGAATAGGTATGAGGCACTGTTACAGTTTACTTTACATTGCTCAATTTTGATGAAGCAGTGTGCCCAGCTAGTGGTCACTGATGTGGAATCAAATCCTAAGTTGAATAACATAGTAAGGCCAAGTACTTTTCTGTATGCACTCTTTACAAAGCACAGTCAGCCATATTTTTGGCTTTATTCCTAATGCAGCTGCTATGAACTGTTTGCAAGTGATCAGGGTTCTGGTGAAAAAAACCCCTTGGGTCCAATTCAAGAGAAAAATATCCAGATTTATTCTGTGTTTACATGAATATTTACAGAATATGCCTGCTGTGAAAATTTGTGTTCAGTGTATGTAGCTTTTTTTCTAGAGGCCTCTTTTTGGTGTAAAGCATAGCAATAAAATAATTGCTACTCAAAGCCAAAAGTAAATGGTCACACACAAATGTTATTCTCAACTTTTCCTTTGACTGCTGCTGTGGGCCAAATTCTATTGTCAGCTATGCTAATACAAGCCTGATTTTAGTGTACTTACTGTGGGTATTTACCCATAGAACACTGCATACATATACCACAAAAAAATCACCTCCTTATTTATTGTATTCCAGTAAAATCTGTTTTCTTTTTTCTTAACAATCTGACCACTAATTTAGGTTAAGGCTTTTTCTTGCACAACCCATTTCAGTCTTTGAAAATTCAAAACTGAAATGGTCTTCAGTTACTACACATCAGAGTAGGAAGGATAGGAAGATCAAGTGACAGTTTTATATGGAAAAGGTCAAAAAGTTGATCTGCCCAGACCTTTTTGTACCATCTGACAGTCCTCAAAGATTCCAAAAAGGCAGACAGAGCAGGCTTGGTAATATTAGAAGTGTGCCATTCAAAATATGGCAGAATAGAAAAAAAAATATACACACAATTTTTATATATATGATGTACATTTTAATAATTTTATAATTTTATAATATTTTATCTGTAGCTCATACATATCTCCTGTTCATGTCATTTGTACGTTTTTCTCCATAGTAACATCACAACTGTGTAAGAGAAACATGTTGAACTGTGGGGCAAAAATATTCCTCTATCAATCAGCTGGTTTAGTCTGACAAATAAGGTCTGTATAAGCACAGTACAGAGAGTGGCAGATATGTCATCTACTGACTGGAAAGCAAAGCCTTTACTGTCCCAAATGCAAATAGAAAGGTCATCATTATACCTTTAAAAACATCAGAAGCGATCCTTTCCTGTGTTAGACCACAGGGGTTTATGCAAAATTAACCTTTTCTTATACTCCAAGGATCTGTTTATAATTTTTAATTGTTTTTATTGCACCCCTGTAAACACAATAAAAATATTTAAGCTGGCTCTTTAAGCAACAGGCCAAATTAAAGCCAATGCCACTGACCAGCCAGATTCATCAAAGATGTACTTGGGCTTTTGTAACGTGTCAGGGAAGAAAATTAAAAGCTTTGGAGTTGATGAAGATTTCTGAGGCTCTTGTGTTAGAAGAAGTTTTTACCTTTCTTTAGAAAGAAAAATTTTCCCAATGTAGATTAAAATAACCAAACATCATAAAGATGTAAAGGCAACAGATCAAAAAACAATATGCAGACATACAGACATATTTCATCATAATTCTCAGTGATTACCTTATCTTAAAATCATGATGAAATTTGAGGAACAATGCTGTACATTTGAATAAGATCATTACTTTTTTACTTGGCTACAAAAATTGACTCAATAGGAGATTATTATAGCTACTAAGTTCTCCTCTGTGCCTTACTACAAAAATGAAAGGAGTGTATTGTGTGCACATGCTTATAACTAAATAAAAAATATAAATATACGTAAATAATATAATATGTGTGGCTATGTATGCATTATCCTGAGAAAACCTGAAGGGGCAGAATTTACAATACCAAGCTAAAGGAAACTACTTTCTCAGCCTGCTTCTCCTTACTGCTTTATAATTAAGCAGTCAGAACCTTCCCGTACCATTCACCAGGAGCTGTTAGCCTTCAGGCTGGGAGAAATTGGTGATACTTTGTTGTCGTTGAAGATTATTTTCTAACAAACAACATAACAATGAGGGAGAGAGAGATGTAAATGCATTATATCTGAAAAATTCAGATGGTCTGTTGGTGTATAAGAAAAGGAATATGCAAGGGTATGTGTGAAAAGCCATCTTCATTCAGAAATGTTTAATTCCATATTGGGGCATATTAGCCTAATACAGCGCTGAAAGCAGAAGTGGAAAATGTTAAACTAATGTGAAAGCAGACTGAAGAACAGGATTTTATAACCTTTTCATGATCGTAACAAAGACTCTAGGTTTTGATGGGCCCCATCAATAATGCTTGGCACTAGTCCTGTTTCCAGAAGTTTAGCAGATAAAAATAAATTATCTTTCAAAATAAAAAATAGTTAAAAGGTACATAAACTGTATTTAGCCTGATTCTTTTTATCTGTCTCGTTAAAGAGATTCTCAATTTTGTAACAAAAACTGAATACTGACACTAGCACAATGTTGTGTTAGTAATAGTACGATAAACGATGAGATATTGACACATGCCAAAAAACATGATCTTCATTTTCTAACACTTGTGCACTCAGTAACCCACATTCCAAAGTAGGTAATTTGATTATTTACTACCAGATAACTTAAGCATGGGGAAAGAGTAGGGGCTGGCATTTTTCCTTCTGTTGCAACCATGCTATGATGAATCAGGTGACATGAAATGAAAGATAATCCTTAGTAGTTGCAAAGAATGAGATAGTGCAGCTTGCTAAAGCATCTCACTCACTATTTCCTAAGAGAAGCCCGCATGATGAGTTATTTCTGCCTCATGCGCTAGGGCGTAGGCACCTCATCACTCAAAGTCTTTAGCATTTTTAACCAGGAGAAAATTTGTCATGGGGATGCTAAGTTTCAGGGTTAATATTGCCATTGTGGTTCTGTGACAGTGTACTTTGTGAAATAAAAAAACAGGGAAAAACCAAGAGCAAACGATACACCTCAAATCTTAATTGCTTTCTTGGGAGTAACAGATTCAGAAAAACATTGTACTGACAGAGTAGTCTTGTACAATGATTACAAAAACACCAACTATTTCTGATCCTTCCTATAGTTTTGTAGGCTATGTGATTGTGGGTTTCTTCTGGTTAATGTGTAGGAATAAAAATGATGCACAATACCACTATTTTTATTAGCATTTTTTGTCAGGCTATGCATAAAAAGAAGCATTTTTTTATTCATTCAGTATTGCCAAAGTTTATTCCTAACTGGTTTGTGCCTTTATAATGTATGTACTAATTGACAATGCAGAGTCAGGGATCAGAAGAAAGAACTGTAAATTAATTAAAAAAGCCTCTGTGGGGATATTCACTTCATGGTGGTAAAATTCATTTTCAGCTGTATTCAATGTCATCTCAATAATTACAAAGTAATAATTTTGGAGAAGAAGTTGTTCTTATATTATGGTCTGTTAAACTGATAATACACTGACAATCTGTCTTATAAGTGGCTTATTTTATGGTGCAGTGAACTGATGATTCTAGAAGGCTTAAAGCTGACCCAGAATTAATCATGTTGGAACAACTTCAGGGTTACAAATCTGACATAACTAATTAAAATAATGTATTTTCTTTACTTGCACTTTTGCTACCTTTGGCAAGAGGTCCTACGTCCTTTTCACTTCTGAATGGCTAAACAATGTTTTGCTAAGTCTCCTGTAATCTGCCTTAAAAGGCAATTTTTTACTTCAGTTGAAAAGAAAGGAAAAAAAGAGTAAAGCTGAAATTTCAATATGTCCTAAGCAATCCTGTAAAGAAAGGCATATTTCTTTGCCTCCTTATGCAGGATGTGTAAGTGTTGACTTACTCCTGCCTGAAGTTACGCTTAGCTCCTGAATCTGCAAAAGGTGGACTAGAACTTGGCACTTGTTTATGACTTTAGCAAATTGTGGTAAGAATTTATATTCTAGTGAAAATTTATTCCTAAACTGTAGAAACAGAACAATTGCTTCTAATGTGAGGTTTGTGAAAAATGAATCCACACTATGTAGTTTGAAAGTTTAAAAGGATTTTTTGCAAACATGTTTGGTTTTAAACTTTGCACAAGGAACCTTATTGAAGATGGAGGGGTTATCAGAGTCCTTTCTCCTTCCCTACCGCCCCCAGCTCTTCATCCAGTGCTTGCTTGTCTGAAATGCTTGCAACACTTGAAATAATTTAGCAGCTAAGGGGGCTTTCTGCAGTCCAGCAATCCTACATTTGCTTAGTTTGTTTCTTTGATTTAATTCTGTAACTGTTGCTCCATGATAGAAGTGTGAGTGAAGTTATTCTATCCCTCCCACCTTTAACTGAACTACCACAATTTTCCTCCCTCATCTGTCACATACATTAAAAAAAAAAAAAGAAGAAGAAAAAGGAAAAAGGCATTTATCTTTAAAATTTGACTAATATTTTTCACTACTTTATATAAATTCTGTCAGCCCACCCATCCATCTTGGTCTTACTAGCAGCTACGTATGCAAGGATGTTACTAGGGAGATGCAACAAATTCTTGGCTGCATGTGCAAGCTAATAACACAGACCCTCTAGGGTAAAAAATGTTCAAGTACTTTACTCACAGTAGCATAAGCATTGGTATCAAGACATTTCAGGGCAAATCAACACCCATATTTGACATATGAAAATAAACCTGTATGCTCCTGAGGTGGGAGATTTTTGACAAATGACTCACCAGTTTTATAAACTATGTTACCACGAGAGGTTCAGTGACTTGTTTAGCTTTATGGATTCAAGAATAGAATTAAAGTACTCAAAGTAAAAGAAATAAACCACAAAAGATTAAGGACAGGCATACTTAGGTACTGTCCACAGGTGTTATTATGCTATTCATTACATACAAATAAAAGTGCAGAAAATACAAGCCAATTGGGCAATGTACATGGAACTTTGTCTTGTTGTAATAGGAAATGACACCACAATCCATTCTTCAGAGAAGCAGATACAAGTCCTATACTATTTGGGCTGTTATAAAATACTGAAGTGCTCCTACTCAGTACTCCAGGTTTGTTTCTAGATTTTGTGACACCAACAGTCCTTTTTACAAATATGTATGTAATACTCATAAGCCACTGTTTTCAAAAACAATGTGAGGATTTGTTAAACTAGCCTATGTTGTTATGTTCCAAAAGTGTTTTAATCTAACTATCTAACTTAGAGAGAAATGGAAAGTTCATACTGTTGGAAAAAAGATTAGATCATTTGACATCTGTGTTCTCTTTGGGAAAACACTTTATCTCAAATTCATTAATATTCAGTCTTAATGAACACGGCATTGAATTTGCCATTGCCTATATTTTTCTGCTGAATTTCATCAAATCACACTGTGCACACTTTAAAAATTAAGTTTAATTTTTCTTTCTGTCATCTCCAGATTGAATCCACAATTTTCCAGACATTAGTTTTAGTTTTCCCTTAGTATGTGTGTTAATTTAGATACATCTAGAATAGTCGGTTTAGCTATCTCTGAAGTCTTACTCAAACTGGTGGAATTCTAAGGCAACGATTAAACACTAAACTCATCAGGTCCTACCATAATTATCTTGTGCACCATATTCAGTGTTCAAAGAAAATACGACTGTGATCATGAGAGCCGTGCTATCAGGCGGCAGGGTATTGATACATGACCTGATAACACTGAATCCTGAATTGGCATCAGAGGTTAAAAATAATGCAAAATATGAATATAAATATAAATATAAATATAAGGTATATATTGGGTTTTGTGTTCAGAATGAACAACTAAACATAATTATGCAATGCAGAAAAATGGTAGAAACCGCAAACAACCAGGTGGAATGAACAGTTTACATGTACAAATCTATGCAGCTCTGCCTTCTTTCCACTTTTCCCACCCAAGAGCTTGGAGTCTGCTAGACTAGTACTAAAAGCAGCACCAGGCAAGCATAGAAGCTGTAATCCTTGCTCTGACTGCAGTACAAAAGAGGAAGGAAGACTTACCAGATATCCTGAGGAGCTTATCTGCTTTGTCCTGGATTCATAGCGCTCCCAGCAGGGCTGTTTTTCAGACTCTCTGTAAAAGAAACATCCTCAAATGAGGGGTGGTTGTAGAGTCTACAGCTGGACAGTCTTGCCTTTTCAAGTTGCTGTGTACTGAGTCCACCCAGAAACAGCTGTGTAAGCCCTCCCATGCTGCTTGTGTAGTGAGCCATATTTTCTGTTGGCAGAAAATCCATTGGGATCAATGGTGAAAGGTGGTGTACACAAATTACCTTATATTGACGGTTTAAAAAAAAAAATGATTGTGATGTCAAAGTAAAAGGTTATTTTATTCAGATGAGTAGGATTCAATATTAATCCAGAAAAAGCCAAAGATTCTGTTTTAAGATAAGTATTCCAGAAATATCAATCAAAAGGAAAAAAAAAAAAAAAGTTGCTTCTAAATAATTATCCTGAACTTGACAAGATGAGTGAGAAGCTTCTTAAGCTGAAACCTGAGAACCTTAATAAATCACTTAGTCTGTATACCCTGTTAGAACTTCTTACTGTCTGCAACGGTAATGTTTAATATACAACATTACACTGCAAACGTACATGTGTAGATAACAATTCACAGCTCAGGGGTGAAAAGACAGACATGATTTATTTCACTTTGATAAATTCACAAGAACTATTAGTGCTTTAGTCTTGAAACTAAAAGAACTCTTAAAATTCTGAAAGGGCTTTGACTGCCAGCCTACAGAGTGATCTGTAAGGTATAGATGAAGTCACAAATAGTCAATGAGCCTGCTCTCTACATTTCAGAGACATTGTCTTCTCAGTCAGTGCAGACCAAATACAAAGGTCTGATTGTTTGGTTAGTTTCTTTGAAGAATCCTCTTCACAATGTTCCACTAGTTTCATGTGCTTTGCCGTTTCAGCTCTACACTCTCATGCTAGGTGAATGCTTTTGGTGCACTCTCTTCTTCCACTGCTTTTATCAACAAAGCTGAAAGGCAGCTCAGAAACTGTACAGTAAAATCTTAGCTGCCTCACTATCATCATCAGTATATATTTCATAGAGACAGAGGAAGGACGGGGCCATGGACAAGGAGACCTATTTATAAACCTACCAAAGCATTTGATTTTGCCTACAGAAAACAGGAACTTCAGAGGAGGTCTGCGTGGTGCAGTGGGCTTTGTGAACAGTTAACTCTGTAACTGGAAGCAGACTAAACCAGGTAAGCAGAACAACTGGTTCTGCTGAGAAGTTGGAAGTATTAGTCTAGGCAGATTTCTGCACTGGTATCATTGCATTGCTTCTGGGATCTGAGATAGTATTTAGATGTAGAAAAAGAGTTTTTTCTCAGCAGAGCACTATATAACACTGTGTATACATACTTAATTTTTCTTTCTGCAGAAAACAGAGTGACAGCTCTTTTCTAAGGTATTCTTAGATGATTGCATGAAAAACTATAGAAATCTCTTTTTTATCATTATCAATGATAGCAGATATAGTTGTATTGATACTAGGTACAGTCAATTATAATAGCTTTATAACTGTATAGTAGCTATAAATGATCCACAAGTGCTCCAACACTAGAGATTCTGTCCTAACATTCTGAATACGGGAGGGAATCGGGAGCATGTCACTAGTTACCAATTTAGTTATGCTTAATCTGATACTGACCAAAAGTTGCTATTGTTACCATATGATAACACTGATTTATATAAAACAAATTACTGATCTCAATTGGTTTCATTATTAAGGAGAAAAAAAATTATCTTTCTATGTATTTATCCCCCACTGGCTAGGGACTCACATCTCTGGCCCCTGAACTCAGTCCTGGAACTGCCTCTCTAGTTTGTTTCTGGACAATCAGTTTGACCTTTTACCATATTGACTGTATAAAACAGCATAGCACTGGCCAAATTACAACCTGTGGGGTATGGGATCCACAACCTAAAGATCTAGCTGCCCAAAAATAAGTGTACTACTTTATGGAATGATGTTTCTAATATAGTGTCTTCACAAACTTATCAAGTAGTTCTGATATACAGAAATATTCACAAAGTTCTAGAATATTGATGCTCCATTGCAATGAGTTGTTACAAAACTGTGTGTTTTCCAAGTTTTTTTCTCTTATCACTCAGGTAGCAAAACAGAATATAACACTTTCATTTTAAACAGAATGGTAGGCCAGCAATGGCAGTCCCAAACAGTTTCATTGGCATAGTTTTTATATGTGTGAATTGAAATGAAGCAAAAAATAGAAGAATAAGGACTTAGCTGAAAGTTTTCATTGGTATGAATAGAACAGTGACTGAATGTTCAATCAGTGGAACCTGCAGAGAAGGCAGAAGGAGTTTGTGTGGGGCAGAAACTACTAAATGTGATTTTTTTTCCCCCTCTCTTCCAATTTGGCTACAAAATGAAAAAGGCTCAAGGTCTAAAGACAAGACCTCAAGAAAATTTGAAAAGTCCTCTTGTCGTCTTCATGCCACCTTCCTCTTACAACTAGAAGTAGTAAATATGGCAAAGCCAAGGGCTATAAAACCTGGGCTGCCAGGGAAATTCTCTAGTAACTTTAATCAGTTTTCATAAACTACCTGGGTTTCAATCAAAAATTCACAAATTATGAAGAAGAGAATTCCACTGGACCTGTTTAATGTCTAAACCCACTCTTTCTAGTCTTTTATTCTGCAATTGAATTCTCAGGGCACATGTATTTTCTGAAATATCACTGTCAGAGTTATTGTGGGAACATATTAGAAGAAACATTAGAAGAAGGGAAAGGAAGAAACACCTCATAAAACCTCTAGAATGACTGGGGCTTTCTTGGGGTTTGTTGTTTGGGGTTTTTGTTTGTTTTTAAGCCGGAAAGGTGGCATTCTCAGGTGTATGCTTGTGACAAAAAGAGGGAAAAAATCCCATTCAGACAAATTTGCAGCCAAATAACTCTGACAAGGAAAACCCCTGTCTACCATGACACACAATCTAAAGGATTTGCCAAATGAACTTGGATAACAAATTTGGAGTTGCATTTGCCTATGAATTGGCTAAAAATAATGGGATTTTCATAAGCAATCAGTAAGTTTGCCATGCATGTTGTCTTTTCTTAGCATATGTCCTTTATGGGGGAGCAAAAGACCCAGAAAACATCCAGTAAAACAAATTGCAGCAGCAGTATGATATTTTGTTACTGTTGATGGTATGAAAACTAAAATAAAAAGAGAGGTATTTCTATGTAGAATATGAGATATTAAAGGCAATTACCATATTTTAAAATCTTCTTTAGTAAAAATTTCAGAGGTGTGTATTTGACAAATCACTTTTAATCTTTTTAGACAATTTAATGGGGACTTGAAGACTAATCTAGTTTTCCCTTACAATGGTTGTCTGGGTAACAAGCAACTGTTTTATGCTTCTTGGCAACAGATCCTTTCACACTACTGTAAAAGGCTCTACAAGAATGAGGTAGTTAATATCATATGATATTGATTATTTTCTAGATGAAGTTTTCTCAGAAAATAAGTCCTATTGTTTGGTTTCTGTCAAACAATAGGTTTTGAAAATTCTGCAGGCAAATCCCCGATATTGCTACTTTCCTTTTCTTTCAGATACCTAAAGATCCTAAATACCTAAGTTCCGCCAGTAAAGTTACCCAAACACCAGCATGTCAGCTTGCAGGCTTTCTGAGAGTCATGTGCTTGTTGTTATCACAGCTAGGTACCCAAGATCTTGAACCCTGATAAAGTATTCAGTGTTCTGTATATTCAGTTCATGAACTGTATTCTTCAGTTCATTAATGCAGTATCCTCTTTAGATTGTATCACATATCTACAAACCTAAAGTGTTGTCCCCCCATTTTTCCAATAACATCATGGTTAAGATAGCTACCTAACATGGCAGAGAGGTAACAAAGTTCAAAGCAGACCTTCCGTCTGCTGAAGAAGATTGAATGTACTTGTCCCACCTCTTAAGAGACTCTGTCTCTCAGCTGTTCCTTTCAGAAATGTTCCATTTTGTATAAAATACTTATGCACTCAGGGACTGCTACAGAGATATAGTGACATTTTTGAAATGGTGGTCTATCTGTAAGTCTTATAGTTATTCTCATGCCATCTCTTTCTTTGGTCTGACTAATATTTCACTGTTCATGCTAATTACTCTGTATTATTCTTTAAAACTCATGAAACTAGAAAAGCCTAGGAACCTTAGTTGACGGAGGAGGAAACTACAACTGTAAGAGTTAAGTCTCTCTCCAAGAATACTACATGGTAATCAGAATTTATGCAAGTCACCTGGAGCCTCAGATCCTCATATGTGGAAGGTGATAAAAAAATTAAACGATACAACATAGAGTACTGTCTGTTTAACATATCCCATTGAACTGATTTCCCACTTATTCTGAATACAAATCTCAAGAGCATGAGGACCCAATATCTATTCATCAATAAATGAAACCAAAGAGATATACCTGAATTGGAAGATTTATTTGAAATGGTTATACATTTGCTGTATGATGAAAATACAGATGTATCCTGAATTACATCCTGGCCCAATATAGCTTATATTGATATTAAAAACAGTAGGGTAGGCAAAAAAAACCCCAAACAACAAAAACCAAAATACCATCAAAGGTCATTAAAAAATTTAGGAATGCATAATGGAAAACTTAGACTAAATAAGAAATAATGGAAAATATACAGAGATCTCTGTGGAAAAAAATCACATTTTTAATGTTTCAAAACTGATGACGGTATTTTAAAACAGTAAGCAAAAATATTAGAAGTGACAGAAAATAGCAGTTTGGCCAGTTTAACTGAATAGTTGAATGATTTTTTTATAAAACTTCCTCTTCTAGTCTTCTTCTATGACTTCTTTGGATCATCATGGCTCTGGCAAGTACCAATAGCAGTAGGTAGCTCCACTCTCCCAGTTACACAGATCAACCAAGAGAGAGCTGCTGCCTCCAGTCACCATGACTTAGAAGTAGACTCCTTTATTTCTCTTTATTAATGGTTACAGGAGATTGACCATGCCTAGTATAAATTATTTCTACCCCTAATAATATCTCCTTTACATAGGGTGAGTTAAACAGTTTCATTCATATACTGTTATTATGCAGTGCACAGTAACACAGAGCCCCTCAATGTTATGCTGAACTTGGAAGTCCCAGCTACAGCGAGTATCTTCTAGCTGTGACACCATGGTGTCATGTAAAATTAGACTGTCATTCACATGCCTGACCACAAGGGCACTAATTGTAAATGAGATGACTCATCTTGATCAGCTTCCCTGGAATAAAGCTAAAAATAGTGTCACTTAGTGATAACAAGCTAATGCAACAACAGCTCTCTGAAATTATGGCATCTGATAAAATAGCTAATAAACAACGTTTTGTAAGAGGAAGTGAAAATGTCATCTTAAAAAATGGGATAAACTGAAAAAGAGGGCTCATTTAACTCATGCATTGCAATAGCTTTCCCAATGGAAATACAAGGAAAACACATCTGAGTTCAAAGACAAACTGTTCAGCTCTGTAGCCTAAAACTGGAAATTCCTCTGTCATCTATGACATTGAGATTTAAAGCACATCACCAGATATGGAATAGGTGGATGTTCATACACAAGAGTTCTGCATGTCAAGTCATATTTTGTACACCTTAAATAATAAGCAGGTATTCTTAGGAGGTACCTATTTTAGAAAGAGTTAATAATAAGGGAGAACTTACTCCTTTTGTTCTGCATTTTTAAAGTGAACTATTTGGTGTTTGGACACAAAAATTTATTTATCCTAAAATTATAGAGGAGAAGAAGAAATAGAATTCTCTTTTGATCTTTAAATGGTTTGATAATACAAGAACTGGCTGTGAGATGCTTAAACCTACGGATATGCAAACAGAGAGGTTTGACCTCATTATCTAACACGAGAGAATCAGATAGATTTTTAAAATGTCTCTGCAGGATGAATAGTTGTTTGCCAGAAACATAAAATGTATTTCAAATGCCACATGGTCAGCCAAACTCATGCGATCAATTTAGGGTCTCCATTTCTATTTTTTATCATGAGGAACTCCCATAGTAGCCATCCCATTGTGTCTATACCCCAGGAATGCCTGTATGACCGGAGACAGTTATTTTCCGATTAATGGATTCTCAGTCTAAGTTGCTGGGGCTTGCAGAAAAATTCTTCCTTGTGACTACGAATGCTGTGAAAATAGGAACTAAATGGCTTGTGGATGCCTACATTTCCTGGATGAAATGTGTTTCTAACTAGAAACTAGATCTACTGGAAAAAATACATTCTGTACTGTGATTAAAAAAGAAAAAGGGAGGGAAAAGCCTATCAGTAAGTGAAACAAAGTTCACACTTAACATTTTCACAAATCAAAATGATGATTTGTGCAAATTAGTTGTCAGCCCCCTCCTATTTGTCATAATGCTCATTTCCACCGCTTAGAAAATGTAGCTGAAACATTTCACAATAAGTTTTGTTCTCAAAAAGAATGATTTGTTGTTTTGTTGTTGAGAAAACGTTGTTCCACCAGACATTAGAAACATGGTAGACACATCTGTTCGGAACAATTCAAAGAACGGACTGCTTCTGTAGACTGTGTAAAGATAGAGACACCTTCATAAGGAAATTCATACTACCCACTCTGTTTCTGTTACGATAGGATGATTTCTCTTTCCCTTCCCCTTTTTCTCTCCTCCATTTACCTTCTCCATCACTCCTTTGGCTCTGTTAACTTTACAGTGATACAGGCAACTAGCTTGAAAGATTTATATCTTTCCATGGCTGAAATAAAATGCAAAAATTGCCACATTTTGAGTTCAGCTAAAGTTGTCTCCTTGCTAGTTAATCACACTAGATGCTATCTGTGTATGGACAGCAGTCTAGGTACTCTGTAACTGTTGATTCTGAGTAAAAAAATATATAGAATTTTGAAATAGACACTTGTAAGACTGTCTAAATATTTAAATGAAAAGAGGTTCATGCTTGAAAGTCACAAGTCACTTAGGTATTTTTGAAAAATTATCCTCTGTTTCAGGAAAGAAAAAGTCAAAGATTTATCCTAAATATAAGCTTTTAAACAGATAGCAACATAAACCAAATTGTGCTATATTTTTTAAAAAACACGTTGTGTTCTTGAGATGACATTTATATGGCAAAATGTAGCTTGAAACAACATTTTATAACCATGCTGTAAATCCTTGGATGAAGAGAGATCTCCAAGGAGAAAAAGAGCTCTCACACAACAATGGCACAAACAGAATTGGCAGTCATTTTCTGTAGTTTTAGTGAACATCTGGAACTCATACGTTTATTGTAGAAAATTGCCAAGATCTAAGACCAGAAAGTAGGAGTGGTCTGACAGCTATTAAAGAAGAATAGAGCAAATATTAAAGAAATATAAGCAAGTAACACAGCGATAAGGAGTTCTACATAATTTACAAACACGTTCTGTTTTTGTTTGAAAGCTGTTCATTGTGCTAACTCAGTCTGACTACCACCATTGAACTCTTGATTTCATTGATTATATGATAAGAAATATCAGATATAAACAAGTACCACCCATCCTCAGCAACACTATTAGAAGATAATTGTAATTATAATAAACTACATTAGTAGATTTTATAAGTAAGGTATATGATTTTCATCTATGTTTCAAAACATTACGAAACTTAAATACAGAAAAATGTATTCTATAATATTGTATTGCATAATATAGAAAAAGAAAGCATAAATCTAAATAATATTTTATCATAAAGATTATCTCCTTAGAAAAAAACTCTACTAAGGAATAGATTATGTGAGCAAGATTTACCCTCTTCTTTACTCTGCCACACCTTTGGTATGGCAATTTGGAAGCTGTAAGAAGCTGTAAACTAAAAACAATCTCTCCAAATAATCTGATTTGTGATAGAGATGCTCCTAAAATGGTTCTCAACTCAGAAGCAGAAAAAAACATCCTTAAAGACTGCCTTCACATGTTCTCAGCTGTTTTCTTGCCAAAGTTCTGTTATGGGACTGAAATGCTTAACTATGTAGACATGAGATAAAGATACAATGTCTGGCTTATAAACTGTTCTGAAGCTTTAACCTAGTGTTTTTATTTGGACACATCTCTATATTACACTTTTAGAATCAGAAGGAGAAAAGAGTTTGCTGGAAGGAATTAATTAATAAGAAACCAAGCACGTTATCTGAAAAATAGATACACCATTCTATGCTACTGATATATTCTATCACAGTTTCTGAAAAGTCCATGTTTGCTCATCTCAGAAACTTTGTAAGAACTCTAGGAAGTCAACAGACTGGATTACAGGCTGTGAAAAAAACAAATCTATGGTTGTGTTTCTGCTGTGAGATAAGCAGGTGTCTTGGATCCTGTGGCCTTATAGTGCTCTGCACAGAAACAGGACACATCAATGTTGAAATTTTTTACATGAGTTTTCTGGGTGACCACAGGTGTGATACTGACAAAGAAAAAGTTATAAACAAAGAAAGCCAAACAAATAATTCCTAATGTCTCATTTAGCGATGTGTGCTTGGGGAAGGCCCTCACGAGCTAATTGAAACAGAGGCACATACATATGTTTTCTGGGACACCTGTTCTACTCATGCTTGCATGAAGTTTTGCTGGCAAGTAATTTCACTGATGTCAGCAAATGTAGTTTATATTTTCAACAATTTTAAGTGAGTTAGATTCATGCAGGTAAAGAACAAAATGGAAGTAGTGGTATCACTTAACCTCACTTACATATTTTGTGGGGAAAAAAACACCAAAAAAACCAAAAAACAAATTCCGCTATGAAAAGCTTTGTTTCTGAATATCTATTGCTTTTCTTAATTTGCCGGAAAAAATTAAGAGTTAACATTCCTAGCTTGAACTGTATATGCCAATGTTAAGTTCGGATCAGAGAATTTATTACAAGTTTTCAACCCTCAAAATAGGAGAGGAGTCTAAAGAAAAAAAGTTAATGTTCCCACAACAATGGTACAAAACAGAATCATCAGCTTTTTACAACACTGAACATCTGGAAGTCCTGTGTTCACTCCTGGGCCAGTAGGGGAGCACACATATTATTGCCTCTAGCTTTTTTTTTCTCATGAAATGAATTATTTAATTTCTTTCATTTTCTCACTTACACAAAACAAAACAAAAAACCCTATTAAGTCCAAATGACATCATTAAAATGGAATATCTCCTTTGGAAAAAGCCAAGCCTGATTTAAAGATTTCAAACAGTACTGAATTCAGTACTTGCTTTTGTGTTCCTTTCTGCCTTTTTCACAGAATCACAGAATCACAGAATCACTAAGGTTGCAAAGGACCTTCAAGATCATCAAGTCCAACCATTAATCCAGCGCCACCATGTTCCCTAAACCATGTCCTGAAGCGCCACATCCACACGTTTTTTGAACACTTCCAGAGGTGGCGACTCCACCACCTCCCTGGGCAGCCTGTTCCAATGCCTGACCACTCTCTCAGTGAAGAAAGTTTTCCTAATATCCAATCTAAACCTCCCCTGGCACAACTTGAGGGGATTTTCTCTCGTCCTATCGCTGGTTTCTTGGGAGAAGAGACCAACACCCTCGTCGCCACAACCCCCTTTCAGGTAGTTGTAGAGAGCGATAAGGTCTCCTCTCAGCCTCCTCTTCTCCAGACTGAACAACCCCAGTTCCCTCAGCCGCTGCTCATAAGACTTGTGCTCCAGACCCCTCACCAGCTTCATTGCCCTTCTCTGGTCATGCCATCCTACTTCTCCCCATCCTACTAAGGCAGATAAAGAGTCCCCAGAACTTATATCATCAAGAATATACACACTCTGTTGCAGAGGAGGATGGTGAAACTATGATCATGTCTCTCATACCATTAGGTGTAAGCTCCAGTCCTGCAGACTCTCGTTCCACTGCTGAGGCTTCCATGGGTAAGGAAGAACCTTCCACAGCTGTTTCAATCGTTAGCTGAGAGCTATGTTCCTGTTACTCTTAAAAATAATTACTGTAATTTGTTCATGGTGCTCACATGTCTTGTCCCAAAATCAGAGCTCCACAGAAACAGAAGGGTGAAAATTGTTCAAGTAAGCAGAACATACAACTAAAGGAGCGTGTTCATGATACACAGAAGGAACAGACATTCACATAATTTCTAGAAACTGAAAATGTTAACTAGATTTAGTAACAGCCTTAAGCAAAACAGCTTTTAGAAGAAGAAACCATACTATTAGTTTTGTTATCATTAAATGTTATTTCTAATGATATCTGTGGTAGCTGAAGGCGCATATCTACCAGGGTAAGTATTTGAAAATAGTGAGAAATATGTAAGACATCAAGTATGTGCTTTGCAAAATTATTATATGAAATGAGGCTGTTTCTTTTATTTACTTGGAGTCTTCCAGAGAATAACTTGGATAGAAAAGTATGCAGTTAGTATTCATTCACTTTCTCCGATGTGATTCCAAAGAGTGTAATAGAATTACCTCTGATTAACAATTGTATAAGAACTATCTGTATGTAATTCCCAGTGCTGTAAATTAAAGTGACTAAAGCTAAAACCAAGCCTGAGTGAAGGAAGCACTGCAACTGATGCCTGTGCAGGGCCCTTCCTTTCCCTGCTACAGCTGGAAACGACCTCTTCAAAAGGCAACACCAGAGCTCAAGGAATCCAGCTTCTGAGTTAAGTTCCCCCTGAGAGGGGAAGGAAGAAAGTAGCAGCAAAAGGCATGGAGCCTGAGGACAAGATAGATAAGTGAAGATGCAGTCCACAGGGCTAAGTTACAGGTACATATATTTCATTTTTCCAGTGTTTGGCTACATGAGCTAGAAGGGAAGACTGCAGTGGGAAGACGGATTGTGGGCTTAGGGACTGCAGGTAGTCAAAACCTATCATGGTGTTTTGGACCACCACAACCATGGTGCGTTCTGTAGTCAGATGATGATGGCATACTCTGAAGGCTGATCAGAGGTGGATGTCAAGGGATGAACCAGCAATCTGAGTAGTTTTTATACTGTACTGTTTGTTCCAGAGAACTAATAAAACTGTGCCCTAAACTCTGCATGCTTTAGTGAAAACCTGCTGAGACTATTGGAACTGTGGCAGATTTCTGTGGCAAGAACATACATTATTTTTTAACAATAAAACTACAATGTGGTCTCATAATTCACATGTCTAGAGATTAACATTGGTTGAATATGGGGTAGGAACTGATACAGTTAATGAGACCAGAATTAATGAAAAAGGAAAGTTGTTTTTTTTTTCCCCTGTGTTGTTATCCAAATCTCAGCCATGTCAATCACTTGCTAAGAGCATAATTAGAAACTCTGTGACAAGAATTTCAAAAGTCTATCTCACAGTGTATGTGATCTTTCTCTAGCATGTACTGAAAATAGTGATTGTGCTTACAGGTATCCATTATCTTGTACCGAGTGTGACAACACAGGGGACAAGAAGGTGTTTGTTTTTCTTTTTTTTGGAGATCTGGATAAACTCACTAGATCAACATGAGTATCAAACAGATCAACTTCATGGGAAATTTCAATAGCTGAGTAAAAAGAAGCTCAGCAACTGGGCATGTATTACTGTGTATCCTTCAACTGGAGAGAGAATCAAAAGAGCGTCCTATTTAATAAACCTGTTAAATTAATAATTCCTCCTAACAAAGGCAAAAAACATCAGGTGTATCTAAGGTTCATTTAACAGCATCTTGCTGAGTGTGTGATACTTCAGCAGCCTAAGGTAAAGGACTCATGAGCATGGATGGAAAAGATACTGGCAGGACTGTCTTCAATCTGTTATGAACTATTGGTATAGAGACAAAAGAAACTTTTTGGATCAACATCCAAACCTAGCCAAATAACTCAACTAAGATGTTCAGCTATAGGAGTTCAACTTTGCAAACAATGCTATGACTAATACTATAAAAACTGATTTGGCATCTTGTCATTTGTAGTGATAAAGAATGAATCACTGTGATAATCTATAAAACTACTCTTGTACTTATTAAAAAAAAGCACAGAAAAACAAATGAGCTCAATAATAATATTTTAAAAGAAAAATAACTTCTGAATTCTCATACTATTCTCTTAACAGAACAACAACCTATGGGATCTGCATTCCTTGACAAAGTCAGCAATGCAATCAAAATCTGGAATGACCTGAATTTGATAATATACTGGCAGAAGTGTTTAGATATACACTAAAAAGCTTCCTGTGTCTCTGTAAGTCTCGGAAGTTAAAGATGTTGTTATTCTCACTTATAAAAAAAAGGCAGAAGCAATTGCTACAGTATATTGCCAATCATTAATTGTGACTTCAGATTCAAAGGACGTATGGGTGAAATTACACTTAGCACTCTTCAACCGTGAGAGAAGTAGGGTAGATGGTTTGTTGTTCTCTGTCTTCTGTAACCTGAGACACGGTTACAGCTGCTGTCAATAAACTTCAGTATTGTTATCTTCCTTGAAATTTTGGATCTGACAAAAATATGTTGATAACATAACATCTGATAACAAGACTGTTCCATGATGGCATGTTTGATACAGTCAGTTAGGACAGTGTCCTGAACAATTCTTATCTCATTGCCTTTAGCAAAGAAATAACCAAACAAAAAAACCCAAGAACTCAATATCATTCTGTCCTCTAGCCATGCTACTCCCAGATAAAGCAAGGAGCTAAATACATTTTTCATAATGTGGAAATTGCTTAAACTTAATGGGTGTTGAAAACCTCAAAAATCTTCTTAGGCAGTCGTGAGGTGTGGTATGGTAAAGGTTTTACCCTTGAGTCGCTGATTATTGCCTTTAGAAACCTTGTTTGTAAAAAGGTAGGGAGTCATTATGAACAGTGGGAAAACACTGAAGTGATAGGCCTTCACCAGGTAAAATTTAAACAGTAACATGTGGTCAGAAACTATCAAATAATTGTGTCATCATAACGATACATCAGATGACAGCCTTTTGTACAAGGGCCTGACAAATGCACTACCAGATAGAGCACATGTTTGGGCAGATTAATAAGCAGAGTTTGGAAAGAGCAAAGCAGAAAATTTCAAACTAAATAAAACTACATGGTGGCAGCAATATCTAGTTTGCTATATGGGTGTGAAACACTAGCTTCCTATTGATGGTATATACAGCTTTTAAATGGGTTTCATCTGCACCTTCTATGTGCCATTGTGCTGGTTTTGGCTGAGATAGAGTTAATTTTCTTCACAGTAGCTAGGATGGGGCTGTGTTTTGGATTTGTGCCGAAAACAGTGTTAATAACAGTGTTAATAACACAGGGATGTTTTCATTATTGCTGAGCAGTGCTGACACAGAATCAAGGTTTTTTCTGTCTCACACCACCCCACCAGCGAGTCGGCTGGGGGTGCACAAGAAGCTGGGAGGGGACACAGCTGGGACGGCTGACCCCAACTGACCAAAGGGATATTCCATACCATATGACGTCATGCTCAGCATATAAAGCTGGGGGAAGAAGGGAGATGGGGATGTTCGGAGTGATGCCATTTGTCTTCCCGAGTAATGGTTACTTGTGATGGAGCCCTGCTTTCCTGGAGATGGCTGAACACCTGCCTGCCCATGGGAAGTGGTGAATGAATTAATTGTTTTGCTTTGTTTACACATGCAGCTTTTGCTTTACCTATTAAACTGTCCTTATCTCAACCCACAAGTTTTCTCACTCTTAATCTTCTCTCCCCACTCACACTGTGGGGGAGTGAGTGAGCAGCTCTGTGGTGCTTAGTTGCTGGCTGGGGTTAAATTATGATAGCCATATTGTGTATGATATAGCAGAATAACATTTATAACAATAAAGTTTTGGAACACACTGATCTTTCAGGGGGTAAAGCAACAATCATCACAGAACAGCTGTGCGGGGCTGACCATGTATCTAGAATGGAAGACACCAAAATGCCTCTGCAGATGCTGAATGGTGAGCCATAGGAATGGGTGAGGAGCACCCAGGAGCACCAAGGAGCACGACCTTAGGCAATATGAATTTCATGTCAGTAGCTAACTTTTTCTGTCAATATAAAAATCACACCAATGTGCAGTAGTCTAAATGTGACAGTCTTGGTTTGAGAAGCTGCATTCATCTAATGAATGAAAAAGTTTCCAAAACAGCAGTGCAATTAGCAGAAAGATGCTCCAGTCTAAGTAGAATCATAGAATAGTCGGGGTTGGAGGGGACCCTTGAAGGTCATCTAGTCCAAACCCTCTGCAATGAGCAGGGACATCTTCCACTCGATCAGGTTGCTCACACCCCCATCCAACGTGGCCTTGAATGTGAAGTAGGAGCAACTTCTTCTGTTGGGTTCTATTCATCAAGCTTTATATCAAAACACCTACACAGAAGGTACTTTTCTTCTTCTATGGCAAAGTACTACTCCTAAAACCTAAAAGTTAATGCACAAGTTTTTAATATCTTATTCCATGTGGTGTCAAGGTTCCATCTGAAATGTAACTAACTACTCTTACTCTTATCATTTTCTATGGGAATTAAAATCTCTAAGCACATTGCTAGTCTCAGGTCTTTAGAGAGCTAAAGTCTTATATTCTGTATGTTGCAAGTTCACCAAAGTTAGCCACAAGCCTATTAAAAATAAGTGATTGAACAAGCCCTGCAGAATATTGGAGAGCAAGAGTAATTATCAAACACAAATCACTTTTCATTTTGCTCTTAAAAGTTATATGATGTTTTAATAAAGTCTTTTCAAATTATGGGAAGTAAATTGCCTCAAAAGGAAGGTATCATTAAAAACAGCCCTTTTTTAACCTTATCATGTTTTTATCTTGGCTCATTAGAAAACAGGTTGGCACAGAAGTCACAGTCTTTGACTGATCATGTTTTTCTTTTAATGAATTTTGATCTCCTTAGAACACTTTGCTTATTATACTATCCTACTAGGAGCCACCTCATGAACTCTTTGTAAATCAGTTAAATTTATGTTTGTACAGAGAACTACTGATGTTGGTTAATGTTTCATTTGCTGTCATTTGGAAAAAGAGAGACTGAAACTGTTAACATGATCTCCTTATGTGAACAAAAATGTCCTGGTATCATGGAAGAGAAAAATCTCATGTGAAACTCTGACCTGGAAATAGACTAGTATCATAAAGCGTTAAGCAATATTGTATGTTCTTTGAAGAGAAGATCACAGCACATCATCTAAGAAGATGCTGTGTTGCTGACCAATTCTGTCCATTGTAATGACAACCATCTGGGTAAAGAAAATCTCCTCTGCCAGGACTTGCAAAATAGATACACATATGCCTCAAATGTAAAAGCCTTTACTAAGTGTGGACAATTTTAATATCTAGAAGTGAATCCCAAATCAAGCCCACAAATGTGAACATTTACAAAGGTTTGGAGAGAAGATTTATGTCTGTAATTAAGACTCCAATTCTAATTTCACAGCTGTTTTTTTCACTTAGGAAATCTCGATGAATAATTTTTTTACGTATATATGGAATTTTCTAAAGCCAAAGTTTTGTGACTTGAGGCCCTTTTAATAGAGGCAGATATTCATATTCCACAAACTCTCACCAAGAAGAGAAAATTATTCACTCTCATGTGACTGTACTGAAAAAAATGGAAGATTTGCTCTTTCATAGCACTAATAATAATAATAATAATAATAATAATAAAGTAAAAATTATGCTAGACCCTCCAGCATGTTAAGGATTCAAGTCCTTCACAGGGGTTCATGTTTGTCACATTGCAACTCACCATTTTAGAAAGAAAACCAAGCAAAGGAAAATGCTATTACGAATTCTGCAAACAAGCTAAATTAGTTTCCATGGCAAAAATGAATCTAGCGATGATTAGTACAGCACTGATGAGGTTACTACAGTGTAAAGTAGAACATGCTGGTTTCAAAAGGCTTTTATAATCCCCTTGATAATGCAATATAACATCCAAATAACCACTATTGAAGCATGAGTTAATGACTAAAATGCAAAAGGTTCAGCATGAAACTTCCGGAAATTACTGTAGAGGCCTTAAGTGCAGTTGTTTATCCAAACTCTCCTAAAGCAGCCAGATACCCTCTCTTGTATAAATTTTGATCCCTCCCCTCTTTTAGGAATATTACCTAAAAAGTATCCAACCAAACCAAACAAGCCTTTTGTCTGCTACATTTTTGTTTTAGAAGTGAAGTCGTCAAAGAGGAGAACTGTTTTGAACTAAAACTGAAAAGACAGTTTACCTACATTCAGACACTAAAGAAACCCAGTCTTTTCTTATTTGTGTGGACTCAAGATATTAATTCCTGTTTGTTTGTTACACTTTTTACTTACTTTTACATGAGATTTTATTTTGAGACAGCATGTTTTAAACTTTCAGCATTTCCATAGGCATTGTCTCAGAGGAAGATATATGGGGAAGATGACAGGTCATCTGTTGGTCCATGTTGCTTTTTAGTTAGTACTACTTTTATTGAATGTGATGCTAGCTTGTGGGACAGCCAAAACATGAAGAGTATTTTGCTTTCTACCACTGCAGCTTCTTTTACAGGGCTCATGCATCACAAAAGCAGGCCTATACCTTCTGAGATTTTGTCTTCCTCTCAAGTGACATGAGTTTTTCTTACCAGTAACTGCAGGTGAGGCAGCATTAGCAGTTTTGTCCCAAATGCATCCAATTTCCAGGACTCAAAACCGTACTGGTCACTACTGTGTAATGTTTTACACAAAACGCTATCGGCAACACTATTATTTGTCGTTTTCCAGTGTTACTCATACTTGTCACACACATAATGCATGCACACAACCAGAAGAACCTTTCAGTAGGTGTTCTCTGAACAATAGTCAGCGAAGACTGGTTTCTACAGATTGTTATCCTTGCAAGAGTCCTGGATCCTGCCATCCTTCAGCTATCCTACACCTCTGCCCTGTCGCACCAGACTTTATAGGATTTAAAGTCCCTTCCACTGTCCTTCATCACCAGCTGGGCAAGCAGTAGGATGCTGTGGCTGGCTCCAAGCTAAATGTGTGATGGGCTGGCAAGTTTGCTAATGTGCTAGCCAGCCAGGCTAAACGAAAGCCATAGCTGCTGAGCTCAGACTGCAGCTTGTTTCTCCACAGTGGCAGTCGTCTGGACATCTTTCCTCTACTTATTCTCCAATTTTTACAAAATATGTCCCTCTATCCCTCTGCTGTACTTGATGTAAATTATGCAATATGTTTGCAAGTTAGTTGCGGGATCTGAGGAATAAACAAGCAGGCAAACAGTGTTATATTTCTAAGTTTTAGTTCCTCAGGAAATCTGATTAAGTTTTGGGAACTGCTGCAGATTGACTCTGTAGTATTTAACACCCAGTACTGCTTCTTTTATCATGGCTACCATTTTTCCAACATGAATGGCCAACTTGAAATATTTCAGGAAGTACTTCTCACACCTGTGTAGTATTACCATATCACTGCATCTCAGAGCCTATGGGGGAGAAGTATCCTAAGCATGAGAGACTGAAGAGTTTAAAACCTTTATGACAATGTTAGTCCAAAAGTCCCATTCAACTATTACAAACTCAGGACATGTAGCTAAGTTCATCTATGTTTGATACTTCTATTTGCCTGAAATCATTATATTATTTAGAAAAAAATATTGTCTTCTTAAGGCATTATTTCCAGTGTGATGCTGTCATTTTAGAAGATGACAAATGCAACATTTTTCTCCATCAGACTAGCATAAAATACTTCCATGACAAGAAACGACAAAAAAGTATGCAGATTATTGTGCATTAAGAAGCAATATCTGGCATGCCTGTGAAGAGTACTGAGGATCATATTACTCCTCCACAGTAGATCTGTTGACATTTGTAATTTTGCATGCATCCAAATTCAATTGCTTTTTAAAGCATCACTAGAGATGCCAGAACAAATATAGCCTGTAGCAAGCTCTAGGGTCCCTCTGTTCCCAGGTCCCATTCATTATATGACTGTCAACCAAGCATCAAATCTTTTCTTCAGATCTAAAATTTATTAGAATAATATTAGTATTAAAAGATTTGTTGCAAGCATCAGTTTAGGTAATTATTTTCATAAACGAGAAATTCTGCTTCACACAGCTAACTTCTTGATTTTTACCTGGCCACCTAAATTGTGACTGCCACCAGCCCACTTACCTCTATCTGCTCCTACAGGCTAAACTTTTTCATGTCATGCCCAGCAATGTTGACTACAACAGTGGAAAATGTGCAGCTGATGTTAGGTGGAGCATTAGACTGTGTCTACTAATTAAATTGACACTTTTATCTCTCTCTTTTGATACTAATATATTTGTTCTAAAAAATTACAAACAAAATTTAACAAATTTAACATGGATATCATGTACAGCAGAAATAAATGACTGGAAATCTATCTACTTTTCTCAATGGCATGAAAACTCTCATTATTGTATAAGGGACTTTTTGCACCCAGATAATGTAGAACTAAGAAAACGGAGAAACTAATTTTTATTCTTATTGCACTAGCTTTGTGCGTTGTTGTGCAGACCTTAGTAGTGCTATTGCAGCAATATCATGAACCTCACATTTTACAGGGACAATTGCACTCAGCCTAATGAGAAAAAAACCCTCACTTTAATTGCTAGCAACGTATGTGAGAGTTTGATTCTTTACTTGCATTTTTTTATTTGGAGACAGATAGACAGAAAAGAGAGAACATGTATAGCATGTGCATCAGGTAGACCCTGTTTGGAACATAACCCATAACATGAGAGTTTGATATAATGTCAATCGCAGCAACAGCTGGAATTCACATTATATTATTATTTTTCACATAACATACAAAGTACAAAATCTAAAACTTTTTCTATTAATGTTCTTGGCCAAAAAGGTAAATAGAACTGAAATGCAGAATTTAGACACAACATTGAGTTGTTATTTTCCATACTATATCAATTTATTTAGCCATTATTTCTCACAGTCTTCTCAAGAATTTCTAAAACTCTTGAATTATACTCAGTTTATTTGTACTCCATGAATGGCACTTAATGAGTTAATCTGTGGCTTTCTGATAACTAAGGAATTCATTATCTCCATTCAACTCCTAGAGAAACATTCCTCAGACAACTGTAAATTCCCTCAGATGTGCCATGCCAAAGAGCTAATTTTATGCAGCATAGCTATATCAGAGCAAGGACAATCTCGCCTATATGTGTGGTAGTCCTTGTAAACTAAAGCTCAAACCTTATAAATTAATGTAGTGGAAGTTGCAGGTTAAAAGACATTAATAGGCATCATATCCAGAAATCTAATATTTATGAGAATATTTGAGCTCCATAAAACCCTTATAGCTTCTCAGAAATCTCTTATCTGGAGCATGATCTAACTTTGAAGTTAGCTCTGCTTTTAGCAATAGGTTGTACTAGAAACCTCAAGAGGTTTCTTCCAACCTCACTTATTGTGCAGTTGTATGATTGAATGGTAGAAAGCTACTTAGTGTGGATTGTAGTAGGATGTGAACTTTTGAAGGAGCTAGTGTAGAAAAGGAGGTTTATATTTGGCTAGTTGTTTACATTTTAATTTTTTTAGTGTCTGCCTGGATACTCAGTATATTAGAAGAAAAAAGACCTGCCAGAGTCTGTGAACTTAAGTGAATGTGGTATATTATATGGATAAAATAACATAATCTCCAATCTGTAGTCTCTTGGCTGGGAAAGAGCAAAAGAATTCTGTCATGACCTTAAGCAACGCCATTGCATAAAGCAAAGGCATAATGAATAAGGAACACAAAATCAAGGGTGTATGGTATCAAAGAACTTCTTATGCTTTGGAAAAGGGACAGAGACAAAGCCAGGAGGATGGGCCAAGCCCTTATTTCCTCAAACCATTCTTCAGCTTTAGGAGAGACTTTCAAATTATCAAGATTTTAAACATCAGACACTGTAAAAATCAAAGACCTTAAAGTTCTATATTGGTCTACATATTATTTGATGAAGAAAACATTAGGAAGTAGTGAAAAAAGCAGAAGCAAAACAAGGTGGTAACATGATTTGCTTTCATCCTGTTTGTTCTCCTTTCCCTCCAGGTTCACTTTCTTTGCTCAGACTTTCTCTGCATAATGTGCTTCCCATATGTCTCTCAAATATATGGCATGCAGTATACATAGACTTCTAGTCTATGAAGGCACATCTTAGGGGGTAAGAAGCATTAAAGGAAACTGGAATTAAAACAAGATGAAATAACTTTTCCATTTTCAGATTTCTAAGTGGTAGTTTGGGAAAAATGGTTCCCTGTTCTGTCATTGAACACCACATTTTATCTTTAATCTTTAGTTTTGATTGTAGCATAGTAGATTTAAATCAACATATGGCCTGCAAGGCAATACAAATTGAAATGAAATATAACTCTTCTCTTTGGTATAAATTTAATTTGGAACATGATTTTTAAAAGACTTTCAGGGCAACACAATAGAAATATTAGTAAAAATCTCACTAGATGTTAGGCAGTTAAGGAGGAAAAAGACAAACCCTAAAATGTTAGATTATGGATATATATTGAAATATATAAAAATATATCAGAAAACAGAACTACATACAGAAATGTAACTATTACTGGTATCTCATAAGCACAGCTCAAAAACGTTTGCATGGCTAAGACAGAACCTGATAGCTATGTGTATTGGGTTTGTATGGCAAGGTTTTGGTAGTCGGGGGGCTACAGGGGCAGCTTCTGTGAGAAGCTGCCAGAAGCTTCCCCTGTGTCTGATAGAGACAACGCCAGCTGGCTCCAAAACAGACCCACCGCTGGCCAAGACCGAACCCATCAGCAATGGTAGTAGCACCTCTGGGAGAACATATTTGCGAAGGGGAAAAAAAAACCTGCTGTACAACAGCATCTGGAGGAGAGGACTAAGAATATGTGAGAGGAAGAGCCCTGCAGCCCCCAGCCCAGAGCAGCAGGAGGGGCAGGAGGGGCTCCAGGCGCTGGAGCAGAGGGTCCCCGGCAGCCCCTGGGGAAGCCCACGGGGAGGCCGGCTGTGCCCCTGCGGCCATGGAGCTCCACGGGGGAGCAGATCTCCACCCGCCCCCGGGGAGGGCCCCACGCCGGAGCAGGGGATGCCCGAAGGAGGCCGTGACCCCGTGGGCAGCCCGCGCTGGGGCCGGCTCCTGGCAGGGCCTGTGGCCCCGTGGGGAGAGAGAGGAGCCCCGGCTGGAGCAGGTTTGCTTGCAGGACCTGGGACCCCGTGGGGGCCAGGCTGGAGCAGCCTGTTCCTGAAGGACGGCACCCGTGGGGGGACCCGGGCTGGAGCAGTTGTTGAAGAACTGCAGCCCGTGGGAAGGACCCACGTTGGAGAAGTTCATGGAGGACTGTCTCCCTTGGGAGGGACCCCAGACTGGAGCAGGGCAGAGGGTGAGGAGTCCTGTCCCTGGGGAGGAAGGAGAGGCAGAGACAACGTGTGATGAACTGACCACAACTCCCATTCCCCGTCCCCCTGCGCCGCTCAGTAGAGAAAATTGTGAGTGAAGTTGAGCCCAGGAAGAAGGGAAAGGGGAAAGCGTCTTAAGATTTAGTTTTTATTTTTCATTATCCTACTCTCATTTAAATGGTAATCAGTTAAATTAATTTCCCTGGGTCAAGTCTGTTTTGCCGTTGCCGGTAACTGTGAGTGATCTCCCTGTCCTTACCTCAACCCACAAGCCTTTCATTATACTTTCTCTCCCCCGTCCAGCTGAGGGGAGGGACAGGGCTGCTTTGGTGGGCACCTGGTGTCCAGCCAGGGTCAACCCACCACACTACATCATCTTGTTCATGAAACAATGTTTCCACACAAGATAGCAATTTCTGGTGACATACCTCCTCCTCAGGGTTAATTTTTCATTCTTAGTCTGCTATGCAATAGGCTTCTGATCCTTTAGGAAGACAAAATGCAAAGAAACTGCTTTCATTTTAAAATCATTACTTATTTAGACACTTACTATGATTTTTAGTCAATCCTCTTCTTTTTGTTAAACATACTTCTCTTCCTGTCTCTTGCTCTTTTACTAAGCAGAAGTCAAAGAGCTGCTTTGCTAGAAGTCATAAGATATAGGAGCACATTTAGCAGTTTCACATTTCTGTTCTTTGAAGAGAACTTTTAGAACTACACTGGTGTTTGTCACCCTTTCCATTGTCCATATTTCGGTTGAGAGATAAATTGAAGCCTGTATGCTTTTGCCAATATATTTGCCAAGTTCATTGACCCATTTTATGAAACTGCATGAATTAATTTGGTAAACTGTGGTAGAGACGTAAAATTATGAGTCTGAAAAACAGGCAAATAATAATTACTACTGCACTAGTAAAAGTACCATTGCAAGGTATTTCCTCCAAAAAATAATTAATCATTCATTCATTCATATATTTGCAGCAGCTAATGATGAATAGAAGGTGTTAATAAAAAACTTGTACATACCAAATAAGTACCAACAGCCTTGATTTTTCTGCATCATTTGCCATTCTAGGACTCTATATTTGCCATCTGTCTTTCCTATGTCCATAGTCAGTGCTTTCATAGCTGGTAATTTTTCCATTCTAGCTCACCTCTGCCAGAGAAAACTACTCCACAAACTGCACAACAGTATATTTTTATGATCGTTCCTATTCTATATGAGTGAAATACAGAAATTAAAGGAAGTTCTTCATATATTGTACTGGTCTGGGCTGGGAAAGAGTTAGATTCCTCATAGTAACTCATATAGTTCCATGTTTTGGATTTGTGATCAAAACAGCATTGATAATATAGGGATGTTTTAATTATTCCTGAGCCATGCTTACACAGCATCAAGGCTTTTCTGCTCCTGACGCTGTTGAGACAGCAAGTAGGCTGGGGGTGCACAAGAAGCTGGGAGGAGACACTGCTGACCAGAGGGATATCCCATACCATGTAACACCATGATCAGCGATAAAAGTTGTGGGGAAGAAGGAAGATGGGGAGGATGTTTGCAGTTATGGTATTTGACTTCACAAGTTACTGTTACGCGTGATGGAGCCCTGCTTTCCTGGAGACAGCTGAACACCTGCCTGCGCATAGGGAATGGTGAATGGATTCCTTGTTTTCCTCACTTCAGTGCACAGCTTTTGCTTTACCTATTAAACTGTCTTTATCTCAAACCATGAGTTTTCTCACAGTTGCCTTTCTGATTCTCGCTCCCATCCCACTAGGAGGAATGAGCAAGTGCCTGTGTGGGGCTCAGCTGCTAGCTGGGGTTAAACCACATCATATATCTCCAACATCTGGAAATATTACAAATGCTAAAAATATAACTATAAAATGACAGCAAAAAGCATTAATGCTGGACAGAATGACATAATTAAGAGAAGTGTACTATATAATTATTACGATATAATTAGTGTTCTTGACTTATTTATAAGCATAAGAATATTTGATATCAAGTTGCCATGAGTCAGTTAGCAGCCATTAAAGTAAAGCTATACAACCAATTTTTTTGCTCTCATTATGCGAGCTAGTCATTTCATCATCATGCCACACAGAAGCTTTAAAGAAGTCATTGGACCTTCATTTACTTCTAAATACTGGTCATAACCTTTAATATTCTAATCAGTCAGAAAAGGTAGGAACAGTTATATCACTTTATAATTATATTAACTTTATATTATTGTTCTTGTAATATATGTATTACATGTGTAGATAATAGTGATGACTGAATTTAAGAAATATAAAGAAACTTTGCAGTATTATATTTGGTGTTTTCAACACATAATATCCTATTTAAAATACAAAAATGGTACTTTCCCATTTACTTCAAGACATTTAGAAATCACTTTTCATTTAATTTTAAATATCCTGATGAATTTTTAAGCTACTTCTTACTTAAATAAAAATCTTATTATGTATTTAAAGAAAAAAGGCTTCAGTTGCAATAATCATCAATTTCAGACTGTTCGATGGGATCAGAGCAGATCAATGTTATGATTTAATTAACATATTATCAACATGAAACTTGATAAGCTATTCCATAAACAAGTGTTCTCAGAATACAATGCAAATTGGCTAAGGACCTAAAAATAGATCTAGCTTCTATCTAAACTCCTTTTGTCATGATTTTTTTTCTGGATAAAAGTATACTTTTTAGCAGGTTCCAATAAGGTAACCACATTTTAAAGTATTTGATTGAGTTTCCTACACTAACTAGTGTTTCAGAAATTAGAAAAAACAGGGAGTTTATTAACTACAACAAACTGTGCACAGTAGAATGAACACACTGGAAATACCTCACTATCACTTCTTGCATTAAAGAACATACTATATGCAAATGTGGTTGATATAATTTGAATTCCTGAGGACTTCTACTTCGATAAAAATCTTCGGGGGTATCAAATAGGCAAGGTACAGTATAGTGCATACACGCAGAATTGCTGTAATGTTTAAAGGTACAGAGAGGAATGCAACTTGTTGCCGTCTGTACTGCTGTAGGTAGTTTCCTCTTAGTTTTGATTTAAGTGTCACCTGAAGACTTGATATCAGTGTGGCTTGTGCTCTGCAGAATCGTGCTTTTGAGCAACACCTGCACAGATGTCTGTGGCTGGTAGGGTTTTTGATAGAAGCAGCCTTCATGTGGCTGCTGACAGGAAAATTCTGCAGAATCTGCACAGAATGCATTATTTACAGTGCATTTCACATCCAGGTTATTTTATGCCCATAAGGTCATGCCTTTCTGCGACCATTTAAGTACAGGAGAGCAAGTATGCATTATCTTACTTCAGCAACCTTTCGTAGCCAGGGAATTTGGTCTAGGACACTTGATATAAGGAAACCCTATCTTGATCTGTAAAGAAAGATCTACACAAAGTTTATTTTCTTTAGTTTATAGAGGCCTGAATTCCCTCTGTTAGGGTTACACTACAACATAGAAGTTGTTGACAGTAGGAAGTATGTCTGAATGTTTTTTGTATTTAAAACAGTCTGTCACAATATCCAAAGGTGGAAAAATATTATGTAAATTAATCAAATTCACAATAACAGTAAGAAAAGGAGGAGACTATATCAAAGCAGTCTCAACATGATGTCTCAAGATATTGCATTTCTTGTTAAACTTGTAGCTCTACAACTCCCTGAGAGAGTTTTCAGGGGAATAACATCTAGTTGGTCTGATTAATTTTGCAGAAAATGTGTGTTTAGAGACAACCTTAGGATCTGTCTTTCAAGTAAACAGTACAAGGTGGTCTTAATATGGATATTTTCAGTTGCACGCAACAGAAAACCTAACTTTATTTCTTGCAGTTAAACTATCTGCCTAAACATAGCACTTTGTAGGTTTCTTTTTAAAAGAATTCTTATTCTATGGTTGTCTTTGTGTTTCATAACTAAGGAAAAGTGAAGGAAATCCACTCCTTTGTGCAAATAAAAAGCCTCTCACTTTTGACTCAAAGGCAGAAATATAGTGTTTGATCAGATATAAAGTCAGTATCCAGCTGTGCAATCTTCCTTCTTTATTGTAAAAGTCTTGGAAACATTAAGAATCAGATATTAAAGCCAAAATATCTTGACAATGTCAGTTTACTCTTCTTGCTAAAAATAAAACCCAGGATTTTTTTAGTAAGTCTGGTATGTCAGTTCTTATTCTTCCTTTTAAAGAGAGAATTATAGACAGAGCTAGTCCATATGTACTCCTCATAATCCAGGGGAAAGCAGTCAAGGACATGTTAAACCACCTGGACACCCACAAGTCTATGGGGCCTGATGGGATCCACCCGAGAGTACTGAGAGAGCTGGCGGAGGAGCTTGCCAAGCCACTCTCCATCATTTATCAGCAGTCCTGGTTAACAGGGGAGGTCCCAGAAGACTGGAGGCTTGCCAATGTGACGCCCATCTACAAGAAAGGCCGGAAGGAGGATCCCGGGAACTACAGGCCTGTCAGCCTGACCTCTGTACTGGGGATGATAATGGAGCGGTTGGTCTTGAGAGTGCTCACAGGGTATGTGCAGGACAACCAAGGGATCAGGCCCAGCCAGCATGGGTTCATGAAAGGCAGGTCCTGCTTGACCACCTTGATCTCCTTCTATGACCAGGTGACCCGCCTAGTGGAGGAGGGAAAGGCTGTGGATGTTGTCTACCTGGACTTTAGTAAAGCCTTTGACAACGTCTCCCACAGCATTCTCCTGGAGAAACTGGCGGCTCGTGGCTTAGACGGGTTTACTCTTCTCTGGGTGAGGAACTGGCTGGATGGCCGAGCCCAGAGAGTTGTGGTGAACGGCGTTAAATCCGGCTGGCGGCTGGTCACAAGCGGTGTTCCCCAGGGCTCGGTTCTGGGGCCGGTCTTGTTCAATATCTTTACTGATGATCTGGATGAGGGAATCGAGTGCTGCCTCAGTAAGTTTGCAGATGACACCAAGTTGGGTGGGAGTGTTGATCTGCTGGAGGGTAGGAGGGTTCTGCAGAGGGATCTGGACAGGCTGGATCGATGGGCAGAGGCCAACTGTATGAGGTTTAATAAGGCCAAGTTGCAGGGTCCTGCACTTCAGCCACAATAACCCCATGCAATGCTACAGGCTTGGGGAGGAGTGGCTGGAGAGCAGCCCGGCAGAAAGGGACCTGGGGGTGCTGGTTGACAGCCGGCTGAACATGAGCCGGCAGTGTGCCCAGGTGGCCAAGAAGCCCAACAGCGTCCTGGCCTGTATCAGGAATAGTGTGGCCAGCAGGAGTAGGGAGGTGATTGTGCCCCTGTACTCGGCACTGCTGAGGCCGCACCTTGAATCCTGTGTTCAGTTTTGGGCCCTTCACTACAAGAAGGATGTTGAGGTGCTGGAGCGTGTCCAGAAGAAGGGCAGTGAAGCTGGTGAGGGGTCTGGAGCACAAGTCTTATGAGGACCAGCTGAGGGAACTGGGGTTGTTTAGTCTGAAGAAGAGGAGGCTGAGAGGACTCTCTACAACTACCTGAAAGGGGGTTGTGGCAACGAGGGTGTTCGTCTCTTCTCCCAAGTAACTAGTGATAGGACAAGAGGAAATGGCCTCAAGTTGCACCAGGGGAGGTTTAGATTGGATATTAGGAAAAATTTCTTCACTGAGAGAGTGGTCAGGCATTGGAACAAGCTGCCCAGGGAGGTGGTGGAGTCGCCATCTCTGGAAGTGTTCAAAAAACGTGTGGATGTGGCACTTCAGGACATGGTTTACGGGACATGGTGGCGCTGGATTAATGGTTGGTCTTGATGATCTTGAAGGTCCTTTCCAACCTAGTGATTCTGTGATTCTGTGATATACGTGTATGTGGAATTTTTAAGAGATTATATGGGGGAAATTTCAAATAAAGTCACATAAAGTGGTACTAATTGTAATAATGGTCTGATTATAGATATATTTGCATTTTAATCCTCCTGCCAGAGGACTTTTGTGTTTGCATTCACAGTATATATTTACCTCAAGCTTAACTCTGTCACAATCAGTTGCAGTATCCTCTCTGCTGTCCCTTCTATCCATAACATTATTTCAGTTAAATCCATACAAGATCAGAAACTTAGCTAAACCTCTGCAACTTTGTTGAAACATTCAAGTTATTTTAAAATGACACCAGTGTAAAGAAAAAGAATCTGATATTTGTCATATCAGCTTTCTTAATCAGCTCACCTGCTACAAATTCCACCTTCACCATCTGGGAATTTTGAATTGCTATTTGCTGGACTGTTAACTATATTCCAGTTTGTCTTCAGCCATTTGCTGTTTGCTGCAAAAGCTGAATTGTCTTTCACTACACAGAGACTGTAACATGTTTCACCTACACTTAAGAGGACAATAATCTGGGCAAACACACACATTAGTATGTCTACAATAAATCAAAGAGCTTCACCACCGAACACCGCTGTCATCTTAAAGTTAGTTCAGGATAAATTTGGTAAGTGTGATGTCTTCCTAAAAAGTAAAATAAAAAAAATTATTTTGAAAGTCAGAATAATCTGTCTAGCTTTACGACTGAACTCTTATTTACAAGGATAAATCCAGCTTGCTTAATTCTTAGTTTGTAATCCCCAAATCCAATATACCTGCTGCCCACTGTATGATGCTTTGAACTCTTTCACACAGTGAACCCAAAACATAAATTATGCTGAGCTACTCCAGTGCCGAGAAGATGAACTGCCGGGAACGTTATTCAATCCCTTGAATAGTGGGATAAGCAGGTACCCTCCACATCTACGTAAGTTAGCTCATTTTATGAACAGGTTAAATTGGCACATTTTGGATCCTTTCTTCTGCTTTCCTCCCCTTCCTACCACTTAATAATAAACTTACAGTAAAATTTTTTCACCAGATTATTCTTCACTGTTCTTGCACTTTATTTAGTACTGTAAGATAAAAATACTTCTTGTCACCTTCTTTCTTCAATTCAAGTACATTTGGACCTTGTTCCAATGTGTCTATCACTTTTTCAACAACATGAGTGTTGTATATATCCCATTTCTGATTTATGTTTCCACATAAAGAACTACAAAGGCTTACAGAAGTACTGCCCATGGTATGGCATTGTAGTCTTTGGAAAGACTTTAGTAGATTACTTCCAGGAGTGTTTCAAGAGCACATCCTCAGTTAAGTGTGTAAGAGTTCATACCGGAGAATTTATTTTTCTGTATCTTAATATATGCCAACCAGAAATATTTTTCCACTAAAATTGTTTGCTTTTAATTCATGAAAGTTAAAAAGATTAGAAGTTAATACACGTTAGGTATTATATACACTATGCAAATTAAAACTGTTTGGGAATTTTCCAGTTAGACATATTTCAGTTTCTAAATAACAGTATTCCTGCAAAGGAAAATTACATTTTACTAATATATTACTTTTTTGTAAATGTGTTCAAAAGGAATAAATAAAAGACATTCATATAATTTACTTGCACTTTTATGGTGGGTTGACCTTTCCTGGCAACCAAGTGCCAACAGAGCAGCTATATCACTTCCCTTCTATCAAGAGGACAAGGGGAGAAAATAAGATGAAAAATTTGTGGGTCAAGATAGCAATAGGGAAAACACTCACCAATTACCATCATGGGCAAACCAGATTCAACATGGGGAAAATAATTCAATTTTATTGCAAATTAGTAATAGAGTAGGACAGTGAGTAACAAAAACAAAACTAAAATCACTTCTTCCCAGGCTCAACTTCACTTCTGATGTTTGTATCTCCTGCCCACGAGTGGTGCAAGGGGATGGAGAATGAGAATTGTGGTCAGTTTATAATACTTCATCTCTGCCACTCCTATTCCTTCGTGCTCTTCCCCTGCTCCACTGCGGGGTCCCTCCCACAGGATACAGTCCTTCACAAACTCCTGCAGTATGGGCCCTACCCATAAGCTCCACTTCTTCAAGAACTGCTCCATCGTGGGTCCTTTCCATGAGTACAGTCATTCAGGAATGGCCTGCTCCAGCATGGACCCCCCATGAGGTTACAGGTCCTGCTAGGAAGCCCACTCCTGCATGGGCTCCTCTCCATGGGCTACAGCTTCTGCATAAGCTCTCTATGGGCCGCAGCTTCCTTCAGGGCATGTCCACCTGTTGCATTGTGGGGTCCTCCATGGGCTGTATGTGGATATTTTCTCTGGTGTGGTCCTCCATGGGCTGTAGAGGGACAACCAGCTTCACCATGGTGTTCTCCTTGGGCTGCAGGGAAATCTCTGCTCCTGGAGCCCCTTCTCCCTCTCTTCTGTCACTGACCTTGGTGCCTGCATAATTGTTTCTCACACATATTCTCAACCCTGTCTCCAGTAGCTGTTTCATAGCAATTTTTACCCTTTCTTATATATGTTATCACAGAGGCACTACCAGCATAGTTGATGAAGTCAGCTTTGGCCAGTAGCAAGTCCATCTATGGAGCCAGCTGGACCAGGTTCTGTCTGACATGAGGGCAAGCTTCTGGTATCATCTCACAGAAGCCACCCTGCAGCTATCAAAACCTTGCCACATAAACCAAAAACAGATTTCAAAAGACCTTTGACAAGGTCCTTGACAGAAGACTACTAAAGGAAGTATGTAGGTATAAGGTGAAATGTAAAGAATTGATATGGATCAGAAACTGCCTTGGAGACAGGAAACAAATACTAAATGACCTATTTTCATCAAAAAATGATTTGATGAAATAGGCAAAAGACAAATAGCAGAGTGGCTGGGGATTCTGTGCTAGATCCAGTCTTATTTATTATGTTTATTAATGATCTGGAAAAAGAATGAGCAATGAGATGACAAAAAATTGCAGATTACACAAAGTTATTTGGTTGGTAAAGTTCAGTGAGGAATGCAAGAAACTTCAGTGAATCATACTGGGAGTTAGATACATTGTTAAAATGATGTCCAATAAAGTTCAAAGTTGATAAAAGAAAACCAACGATCACTGAAGAGGAAAATACATCTCATGAGGTTCTAAATTACCTGTACCATTGGAGGAAAGATTTTTAATAGTCACAGCTCAGTGAAGATCTCAATGTCATACCCAGTTACAGTCAAAACCAAGTTAAAAACAGCATATGGAATTGATTGCGGTGTATAGAAAATATTGACATATATTAATAATATATAATATATTATGTATGGACTTTCCAAGTCAAGAAAGCTAATAATGTCAAGTGTCTCAGAGAAGGAAAATAACAAGAATATTGAAAGATATCAAATGAAAACATGTTGAAAAGATTAATACTGATAATATCTATGAATAGCAAAAGATTTTCAGAAGGTAGATGGAGAGATTCTGTTCTAACACAAAATGGAACTCAATTCAAAGTTTAGTTTCAAAACTCCGTACAAATTTTAACATTATGCACAATAACCCATGAAAGTAGTTGTCCAAGCATGTCATGGTGATCAAGAATGTAGTAATCTTCAAAAAAATGGATTTTTATATAGATAACAAATATAGACAAAACTGTAACTGTTAACAATACACAGGATCACACACACAGAATCACTAAGGTTGGAAAGGACTTTCAAGATCATCAAGTCCAACCGTTAAACCAACACCACCATGTCCCCTAAACCATGTCCTGAAGCGCCACATCCACATGTTTTTTGAACACTTCCAGAGATGGCGACTCCACCACCTCCCTGGGCAGCCTGTTCCAATGCTTGACCGCTCTCTCCATAAAGAAATTTTTTCCTAATATCTAGTCTAAACCTCCCCTGGAGCAACTTGAGGCCATTTCCTCTCGTCCTATCATTAGCTACTTGGGAGAAGAGACAAACACCCACATCGCCACAACCCCCTTTCAGGTAGTTGTAGAGAGCGATAAGGTCTCTTCTCAGCCTCCTCTTCTCCAGACTGAACAACCCCAGTTCCCTCAGCCGCTCCTCGTAAGACTTGTGCTCCAGACCCCTCACCAGCTTTGTTGCCCTTCTCTGGACACACTCCAGCACCTCAGCATCCTTCTTGTAGTGAGGGGTGAATATACCAAATGTTATGGAAGCTATCAAATTTTATGGAAACGAAACCTCTTAGTTCAAGGTTTAAATCACAACCTAATTACAAGCAATTAGAAAAATATCTAATCATAGGGTGATTCTTCTATTTATTTTCAGTGGGGTTATTACACTGTCTTTGTCACTGAGGCTGCTGCTTTTTGATGGAAGCAGAATGTATCTCTAAACAAACTTTATATCATCTCCAGAATGACAACCCTCTTGTTGCCAGCAATCTAGCCCTAATTATGACTGGAGAAATTTTACGTGTCTAAAGTAAAGCAACAAACTTCATTACCTACTCTCTTAAGAAATCAAAATCTTCCATGGTACACTGTGAGCTAAACTCAGGCTTCTAAGCTAAGTCTTCGAAGATAAATACACAAATGGGGAAAGAAAAGTTTTATTTTTAAAAGATACCTATGGCTGGATTTGCTAAACAGCTGAATTGATCTCATTTTTCTGAAATTCTTCTAACTGTCTTTTTATGCATTTGTAAATAACACCAGATCGCTGTTAGAAAACTTAGTGACAGGACTTCTATTAGGCCTTTACCCTTAGACTTTCCATTAAACACATACCTGTAGCAAAGGCATTTTGTTATAGTTTTCATTACAGCATATACACAATGCGTAGTTTACAGACCTTTATTGCAATTAGTTTAGGATCATTTCCTTTTGAAAATGTATTATCATCAAACAGCAAATATATATCCTGCTGAAGTTTTCTCACCTTGAATATAATTTGTCAAAGCTGCTTGTGTGTTTTCATGTTGAAATATTTGTATATTTTTTCAGAATTCACAGTGAAGGCAGCATTCTTAACAGTCTCCATTTTCATGTTAAAGGCATGTTACACTCTCCACAGTGTCACTAAGTCAATCCCACTTAGTAGATAGAATAGAAAGCTTTTGCAAGTTGAAAATTAAGTACCAATACCTGATATAAATGAGTTGACATGGTTCTGATCATTTGTTCCCTGAACAATTAATATTTTGAAATTGTTCCCAAGCAGAAGAATGGTATAACAACTCAGAGTAGACCTTAAGCACTTAACATAGGGGTAGAACAGGGAGCCTTTAGGAGAGAGGAATCTCTTTAGTCATCTCTGACTGGAGAATACAGTGGAGGACAAAGCATACATAATTTTTACCTGAACTGATTAATATTTTTTCAAATGAAAGGAAAAGCATACTAATGGGGGAAGGAGAAGGGGTAGACTACTATGGACAATGAAAATAGTGCTACAGAAAAGAAAGTGGCCCTTTCCTGAATCTTGTTCCCTCTCAGGTGAGGTACAGGACAGATTAAAATCTTCCTTATTTCCTGAACACCATCTTAAACATGAACCACTATGCAAAACTCAGCAGCAGAAGTGCTGTTGATTGCAGTTGCAATCTTTTGTGTAATTAAAGGTCAGCATGCACAAGTAAATTAAATACTTCTCAGAAGGTGTTAGGGTAGGAAAATCTATTTGTCTTTTCTTCTACAAAACAAGGGCTGAATGCACTTACAAAGCTAAATCTTCTTGTAAAAATGCTTCAGAAAAAAACATTTTAATACCATTTAGAATTCCAAATCCCAGATTAAGAGCACAAAAGGTATTGTGTGTCACAAATAATGTGAAATGTGATTTCATGGCATTCAGTTATCAGCCCAGGAGCTGATAGTGAAGAACAGCAGAAGGTTAGGAACACAGATGTACTGAGTCTGACCAAAGATATTGTTTCTTATGGTGTCAAGAGCAGATGTTTATAAAAGAATGTAAGGTAACAATACAGAGTTGTACATCTTTCAGAATATCTTCATATCTTCTTGAAGAATTTCCAGAAGAGCTTACAAATTTTTTTGACTGGATAATAAACTGACAGTTGGAAATTTGGTGTTCAAAATACAAAGTAATAACCAAGTGAAAGAACACCCATAACTATAAGTGGCAATAAGGGACTCCGGGTAATCCGTTTGTACTCAGGAAAGAGATCCTTGGAACTGTGGATAGGTATCTGATTGCCATTACAACACTCCTGTCAAAACGGTAAAAATAGTCAAAATATAAAGTAAATGTTACAAGCTATCAGTAAAAGAAGAGAAGACAACAACAACAAAAAAAATCACTGGGCCACTGTATAGAAGTTTATATATGCTATGTTATGAATAAGTGCACCACGATTTTCATCTATTGAGATCAGGGCAAGTGGGCAACATCAGAAATGTGCCCATGTCTAGGGAACAATCACAGGCACCAGATGGCCTGCCCGATGTTGTACAAGTAAGCCAAGGAGATATTAACATGCAAAGAACATAAAAACAAATCTCATTAAGAACCACTCAACATGTTCACTTCTGCCTGGACAAAAGAAGTCTTCCATGAAACCGATGGGCATGAGAACTCCGGGATACTCTGAAAGTCAGTGACAGCGAAAGAAGTTAGCCTACAATAATGGTTGGTCTGATCCTTACCATCTATTTTCACATTATATACACACAGGAGAATATTCGATGCTTTCTCAGCTCTAGAATCAGAATAATAAATTTTATGCTATCCTTAATAAATTTTATTGATTAGCAAGGAGCTCTACTTATGGTAATAGCTTACAAGGAATGGTGTCTTCTAAGCTGTAGTTTGCAGACAATAAAATTTGGGGTTCAAAATTCAAGCTGGTATATTCTTGGCAGCCTATGGATATAGAAACAACAATCAAAACCCACCTCAACACTATGACTGGCCTGTCTCAAATTTTATGGTGGAGCATGGTGCAAGCATTTAACATCATAGAGGCCTTATAAGCTTGCTAAGCCTACATGGCATAAGAACAGATATTAACCTCAGGTCCAGGAAACACCATTTTACAGAGCTAGTATGAGCTGCCACTCAGAAAGGCCCAATGCCATTCTGACAGGATTATATTCCCTGCTTTTCCAGAGCAATCATGCCTCCCAACTGAGGCAACACTGCACCTCATTCTTGTGGGCAGCGTAAGCAAACTTAAGAGAGAGACAGCCATGAATTTTGTATCCCCTTGGACCTGGTCCACTGCAACCAGACATACCATATTCTTCATGGACTTCCCAAAAAATTAAGTTAAACCCCTGCATGTGTACATGCCATTCTCCTGAAGTGGAAAGGATAAAACTTAATAGATTTCTGAGATCCATAAAGCAGATGGAGTTAGAGCAACAACATGCTGAATCACTAAAAGAACAAATGTCTAAAAATAGGGCAGAATGTGCTGCTTAAAGTACTGCACACTTTCTTTGGCAGTTTCTTTTTTGTCTCTAACATTGTCACCCCTCTCCCAGCGTTTTTTATGTGTTCATTCTTATTTGCCTTGGTACTCTTGTTAAAAAGTATAATAATAAGGGATGTACATTTAAGTCTTTATTGCCATCAATGGTGCTTTCTTGTTACAACTGCTCCCGTAAGGGTTTTGTTTTACACAGAAACAAAGATGTCAGTAAAGATAACAGAAATGTTTTCTAATGTTAATGTAGATATTCTAGAAAAAGATAACCTGGTTAAAAAACAGGCTTTTGTATAAGTACCGAGTGAAATCAGGTTTTGTGTCTGCAGTAATGCAAGTGACAAGCAAAGAAGTCTCTTTTCAAAGCATGTTTCTTCCTACATCACTGTGACAGCATTTTAAATCATCCTCCTGCTGAGGGTATATATATTCTGCTCCTTATTAGCAACACTGCAGATTTGGGCTATCAAACATGTCCTTGAATGAATCAGGTGAGGCTTTCATACATAACTAGGAAGAGATACAATCTAGGAGAGTCTGACATTTCAAACTTTATTTAAATTGCAGACTTTCTCCCCCCTATCCCTGTGCTTGTAAGAATTCTTACACCCATCAGCACCTAGATTCATTGACAATCTGGTGATTGCCTTGCTTGAGGAAATGCACACACAAGGTGGATGATTTATTGCTAATGTTCAGGAGATCTTGAGTTAACTGATGAAAAAAGGAAATAGTTGATTTCTTAGGTGCCACTGCATTTTTATTTATATTTTTAGGTAAATGACAGGTATTCCTATCACCTGCATTCTACTGAAGTACAGGTAACTTATAGGTCACCATTAGTACTTGATTCTTCTAGAAAGTTTCTCAATATTTCTGAATATATTGGTGTAAAAGGTGATGGACATTAGCATGATGAGCTAACATGACAACAGTATTTTTTTTAAATACAAGGAGAAAAGTTTTTATTGATTCATTATTGTCAGTCTATTTTTTTTCTACTTGTGCTTTACTTATTATGTAATTCTTCCTTCTCTCTGCTCCAGTTTATTTTCTGTAGCGTGGCAAACCATTTTCCAATGGAGTATTCGGACAGTTTGTTCAAATGTTCACGAGGGTAAGGATCTTAGGCTATGAAATCATTATAGCTACTTTGGAGAGAAAAAAATGAATAACTTATTTGCATCCTGAAATACTCCACAGAAGCAGCATCAGCTTGACACCATCTGTTTTAGAATTTGGAGAAACATTTAGTCTAGAAATTGGAAAAAATACGCATTTGAGAAACTTTTCATAAGGAAGAAGTAAAACAAATTTTTACAAGGTAACTTGCTACTGTGTGTAGGTTTCGTGTAAGTAAGAGATTTACATAGGCACCGAAGTGTAGATTAAGAAATTTATTCTGTGGCAGCTAAATTTAGATTTATATATGACAAAGGTCATAGGTGCCAAAGACAAGTGTAGATTATTTGTGTGTAGAAGTGCTGATCATTTAAGTCAATGACTGGGTATCAAGACTTCCACTTAGGGATTTGATAGATTCTCCATTTTGTGGGAGCATAAACTAATTTACAAGGACAGATTTCCAGCCAAAATGAAATGTCACAGTTCTTCTACCCACTGGTTCTCTAAGCTGACTTTAAATGTCAGGATCCAGAGACTCAAGAACTGTGTACACAAAAAAATCATTCCGGAACTTTTTTTTTAATAAAAGTAGTGATGTTAAAAAGACATTTGTCCACACATATTGAAATTATTTAATGAAGATGTGGTCTTTAACTCCACTTATAATGTAATCTAATAAGCTTATTAGCAAATACATGCATATGAAATAATGTTTTTTAAAACTCACACCATCTGATTGCAAATGTTTTTAAATAAAGATAATGAGTTTGAGGCAACTGTAATACATGGAAGTTAATAATACAAATTTCTTAGTGGTATTTCTGTGCATTTACTCTATGACAGAATGTTCTTACATATTGACCTTCCCACTCTAATATTAAAGAAATTAGTTCATTGGTATATGCAAGGTTTCTATAGGAACTACTACTCCAGTATACGTGTATCCTATCTATGACAAGTTTATTCTTAATTATTGCTAATGGGATCTAATAATCTAGGTGGGGAAATGATGGTCTGGATGCATCTGATGACTGATCCAGGGCTTCTGAAACTTGTTTGCTCTTAGCTGAAGGAAATTATCTTCAGCCTCAAATTTTGTGGTTTCCGTATGACAACTTGTCCAAGGCATCAAAAATAATATTTTCAGTTCTTATGGTTTAAGTTAGTGTTAAACATCTTTGTTAAGTTTTTGGGGGGTGGGGTTAAAAAAAAAAATTTATTGTCCCATCAAAGTTTTTGGTGTGATAACTGAACTGGGAATTCAGTTCTGGAAGGCTTATAGGATAGTCCTCCAAAAGAGTATCTTTAAAATTAAATGCAGTCATAGTTTGTCTCTTCTTTAAAGATGACAGGAATATCAGCAAAGAAAATGGGCTTTAGTACTCTAAGATAAGGAGTTCAGCCACTTGCTTTTCACTAAATGCCTCTATACTCCAGTTTATTATACACTTGATGCAGAAAATACTTTTCCAGAACTTGCCTGCAAAACTATTTACCCTACTGAACAACTATTTCCATAATTTTTTTGAGAAAGCCTGAATCTATACCATTACACTTGAAACAGTTTTGCTGTGCAGAACAGAAGCCAAGATTCTCTTGGTTATAAAGAGATAGCATATCTCTGTCGTGTTGATAAAATGCCAGCCAGAAAACCTTCTGTATTCAGTCCCTGTTACAAGGATAATTGGTGTACTTTACATGAAACAGAAAGACTTAGTAGTCAGTCCTAGACTTAGGGTTTAGAACTTCAAAAAACAGATTCAGGCTATCAAGGCATGCTCTTCATTTACTAAGGCTGCAGCAAGCTGTATGCTTTCCTGCAGGCTGCTTTCACAATGCTCAGTATAGGCAGACTCACACTTTGTGATCACTTGTAACACGCCTGTTGATTTTTGGGTGCCACCTAACCTTTCCAGAGTTTTTACAAACAAACTGTGGTGTTACCACTGAATTCTGGATGTACAGAGAGTTGCAAAAGCTAAGTCTCTCTTTAGATACACTTTGATGTACCATTTACGTACCATAAGAGGGTACTCATTCAGCTACATTGGTGATGGGAAGTACACAACTGCATAATGACTCTGCAGATGCCAGTGCAAATAAAAAGGGAGTAATGAGGAGAAAGAAGAATGGGAAAGGGAAAAGCTACATCATGGAGGAACTGTAGGAAAAGTAATAGGTAAGCACAGTCCGCTCCTTTTGCCACTTCAGTCCTTAAGTTAACCAGTATGTACTATAATGTTTACACATATGTAACAATAACCATTATTTTAGTCCTTAAAATAACCCATTATATGTTAAGTGAAAAAAGAGCAATAAATACAAACAGATGATGTACCAATTTTTTTTATCTATCTATCCTTCCTATGTATGTTCCCAACAGGGTCTTTTCAATGTAGGCTACATTATTCTGAAAATGTTGCTTCTTTGTGTAGAGTATTTTGCACATATTAAACACTGGGGATATCAAAATAATAAGGTTTAATTTTAAAGTCACTGAAAGAGTCCTTATTAACGTAAAATGCTTCCATGATCAAAAAAACAGTGCCATAATTCTCTCCTTGTCATCAATCACTCCTTCACATTTGTGTATTAAGTAGGCGTTATTAAACCATTCATCAATATTCTCATATTCTTTGTGTTCAACTTAAATTTTATCAGCCTGGCATCTTTCTAGACAGGAAGAAGCTTATTTTTAACCAAGAAAATACAAAAAAATGCTTTGAATGAATATAACTTTTAAACTGTAACACCACACTGTCCTGCAAAGATAAAAATATGTTATTGTAATTTTAGAGTAGAAGTAAATTAAGAACATTAATGAAATGCAAGAACTTAGTGAGGATTTATTGAAGAACTTGCATTAAATAGGAATTTGTCTAGAACATGGTAAGAAAGCTAAGCAAGAAATTGAAGACTAATCTAAACATACAAGATGCAAAAATGTATATGTAGATTTGTAATTTCTGAGAAATGCTGCATTTTCATGTAATGTTTTAGGGGCACAATGATTTTTGAGTTAACTGGGTGATGTCACTGTCTCTAAATGCAAGTACGAGTTATGTAGTGACAGTTCCAGCATGTCTAGCACAGCAGTAACATGCCCAGTGCTTCAGCAGTAATTACTCACAGGCATCTTAAGCCAAGACTGTACTGGGATTAACACTTAGGCAGAGGGGTAAAGATTCCTTTCTACACTTCAATGATGGAATTTAAACCTGGTAGAAGAACTCTTCAGAACATTACTGTCTTCTATGGGTTTCTTTTAAGAAGTTAAATTGTTGATTTTCCTAAATCCCTTTTCTTCAGGAATCAAAACAACACTACTGGAGAAAAAATAAATCCAGGACATTTATTTTTTCTAAAATTGTACTTGTATAAAATAACAAGCAGGTTCAGTAAATTCCACTTCTGTTTAAATGACCGGTGTGCAGTGGTTGGTGATCAACATCTCAAGTTCATTCACTCACAGCAGTGTGAACTTCACAGTTCAGAAAGAGCGGAAACAAACTTTCTAAATGTGATCCTGAGAGATCTAAATTCTTAAGAGGTTCATCTCAAGAGAGAAATCCAGGGCTAAGCATAGAGGGCCCTGAATATTATTATGAGGAGTTAAGCAAACATTTCAGAATCATAGGTTCTATCTGTTGTCTAATGATTGGACATGGTTTTATCAATTATCATCCCATATCATTACAAAATATTAATTCTTCTGTATTCTAGACTGTGGTGTCTTACAAGCCCCCTACATGCCGCTGCTGTTAGGAGTAAAACCTGTGATTACATTTCTGGGAGGAAGGGCAAAATCTTGCTAAATTTTCTGGGTTTTGCCCGAAATGTAAAGGAATGTGAAGGGGAGTGAACTTGTGTGCTGAAGAATGTATCAGACAGTCATGGGAGTAAAAGGAAAGACACAGAAGTGAAAGAACAATCTAAAATCCATTTCCACCTAGATTGTTATATATCCTGAGCCAGTCGTCTTTTCAGTTTTATCAGCTCCAAAGGGTGATTTTGGGGAACTTATTCCTAACATCCATGTATGAGCAACACCTAGGTTTTGCAACAGTATTTGCTGTACCTACCACAAACAAAAATGCATCAATGAGACAGTCAGATATACATTAGTTAAAGGTCATGTAAAAGAAAGCAAATTAATTTTCATTTAAAAAATATGTTCTGTAATAAATGTAGCATACCTATACCTCATTGCTGCCACCAATTTTACACAGTGTTGTGAATCTTCCTTTGAAAACAGGCCAATCAGAGTGGCAAAGCATAGTAAGTAGACACAAATTGTTACATCTGCTCCTATCCTCAGTTTATTATTTTTGGATATAAAATTCTGTATATTTTTCACCTGTTGTTTCACAACTTTCTGCATAAGGTGATGTAATATGGGTAAAACCCCATAGTTTTCGCTTTCTGCAAGGTCACTGCACAACTGGATTATGTTGAGTTGTGACATCAGTAGGATTACAGAAGGAGACGATTTCTCCAGATTAGTTATCATCTATAATGCTTAGAGGAGATGCAAAGTGGACTGCTGAATATATGCAGACAGTTTTCCAGGGAATGAAAATATGAATGCAGATAATTTTGTGTGTCCCAGCTACACTGGACAATCGGTGAAGGAACTTTGTGTGGGGCAAAACCCCATGCTTCCAGACTAGGAACCCTAAACTCCATCTAACTAAATGTATATGTGTTGTACCTGGAGTGCATCTCTTGGCTTTAAATAGCCAGACAGTTAAAAGGCTGGAGTTAAAACAAGAAAAGAAGACTAAAAAAACCACACACACTAATCACTTAATATTTGATGATGTTAGTAATATTGTAACAAAAATAATTTCAAGCCTATTTTACTGCTATGAAGACAATTATTTTAAACACACAACAATCTCATATGTGGAAGTGAAGACAGGCTTATGTATCACCATTCATACTTGAAAAGAAGGATCTGCAGGGTTAGCAATGGATGCTAACATCCTTCTCCAGGGATAGAGAGCAGAATAAACTCTCTATGATCCAGGAGGAAGCAGTTAACAATCTTCTATGCCACCTGGACACCCACAAGTCTATGGGGCCTGATGGGATCCACCCGAGAGTACTGAGAGAGCTTGCAGAGGAGCTTGCCAAGCCACTCTCCACCATTTATCAGCAGTCCTGGTTAACAGGGGAAGACCCAGACGACTGAAGGCTTGCCAGTGTGACATCCATCTACAAGAAAGGCCGGAAGGAGGATCCCGGGAACTACAGGCCTGTCAGCCTGACCTCCATACTGGGGAAGATCATGGAGAGGTTCATCTTGAGGGTGCTCTCAGGGAACACGCAGGACAACCAAGAGATAAGGCCCAGCCAGCATGGGTTCATGAAAGGCAGGTTCTGCTTGACCAACCTGATCTCCTTCTATGACCAGGTGACCCACCTAGTGGATGAGGGAAAGGTTGTGGATGTTTTCTACCTGGACTTTAGTAAAACCTTTGACAGCATCTCCCACAGCATTCTGCTGGAGAAACTGGCATCTGTTGTGGCTTAGACAAGTTTACTCTTCTCTGGGTGAGGAACTGGCTGGATGGCCGAGCCCAGAGAGTTGTGGTGAACGGCGTTAAATCCAGTTGGTGGCTGGTCACAAGCGGTGTTCCCCAGGGCTCAATTCTGGTCTGGTCTTTTTCAATATCTTTATTGATGACCTGGATGAGGGGATCGAGTGCTCTCTCAATAAGTTTGCAGATGACACCAAGTTGGGTGGAAGTTTTGATCTGCTGGAGGGTATGAAGGCTCTGCAGAGGGATCTGGACAGGCTGGATCGATGGGCTGAGGTCAACTGTATGAGGTTTAATAAGGCCAAGTGCTGAGTCCTGCACTTGCGTCACAACAACCCCATGCAACGCTACAGGCTTGGGGAGGAGTGGCTGGAGAGCTGCCCAGCAGAAAAGGACCTGGGGGTTCTGGTCGACAGCCGGCTGAACATTAGCCAGCAGTGTGCCCAGGTGGCCAAGAAGGCCAACAGCATCCTGGCCTGTATCAGAAATAGTGTGGCCAGCAGGAGCAGGGAAGTGATCATGTCCCTGTACTCAGCACTGGTGAGGTCACACCTTGAATCCTGTGTTCAGTTTTGGGCCCCTCACTACAAGAAGGATGCTGAGGTGCTGGAGCGTGTCCAGAGAAGGGCAGCAAACTGGTGATGGGTCTGGAGCACAAGTTTTATGAGGAGCGGCTGAGGGAACTGGGGTTGTTTAGTCTGGAGAAGAGGAGGCTGAGGGGAGACCTTATAGCTCTCTACAACTACCTGAAAGGGGGTTGTGGCGACGAGGGTGTTGGTCTCTTCTCTCAAGTAGCTAATGATAGGACGAGAGGAAATGGCCTCAAGTTGTGCCAGGGGAGGTTTAGACTAGATATTAGGAAAAATTTCTTTATGGAGAGAGTGGTCAAGCATTGGAACAGGCTGCCCAGGGAGGTGGTGGAGTCGCCATCTCTGGAAGTATTCAGAAAACATGTGGACATGACACTTCAGGACTTGGTTTAGTGGGCATGGTGGTGTTGTGTTGATGGTTGGACTTGATGATCTTAAACTTCTTTTCCAATCTTAACTACTATGTGATTCTGTGATAATGAAAGAGATGAAAGGACTGAGAACCTGTTACTTGGTCGTGATCTCCGAACTGCTCAATGTTCAGCTCAGTTCAAGATTTTAGGCAGTGAGCATAATTTAGATTTAAAGAAAGATCAAAAGGACCAAAATCCTAAGATGTCCCTTGCTACTTTGTTATCTGTGATTTATAACACATGCCATATTGTCTTGAAATAAGGCAATTCCTGTCAGTGCAAATTATTTTCATCAGTAATTCTCTGTCATAAATTCATAAGAAAATTATTTCTGTAATGAGGAAGAACCTGACATTGTTTAAGCTTTTTACAGTATTACAAGTTATTTTATTGTGTATGTTTCTGTCTTACAAAGCTGCGAGAAACTTGAATGAATGTTTTGAGTGACCGTTCTATTGACAGGAAAACTCTAAAAGCACATCAGCTAAGCTTGCATAGGCATATTTATTTTATATAGTTTTAAAAATAAGGTAAAAATACTTACTTTGTGTTGTGTGAGGTACAACCTTACATATAAGCAGGTCTCTGCCTCAGAAGCACCTCCTGATTTGTTTCAGTACAGATGGAGAGAACAAGAGTGAGATGCTGATTTCTTTCTTTAAAGGTCTCCTGGTTTTCTGACTTTAGTTCCTTGCTGTCAATAAAAGTTATGAAAGTAAAGAATTAATTTATAACCTTTTTGTGATGCTTCATAGGCTTTTTTAACTACCTGGGGAGAAGACTCAGCTATTTCCTGATGAGCGTAAGCAATTCCACAGCAATTAGAAAGGTGTATCCCTCATCACAATCATTAAAGAACATGCAAAACGGTTGCACTGATTTAGCTTCAGTTGTTGCTCAAATGTCTTTCTGAGATTGACTCTGAGAATGAAATTGGCTTAACTTTTAAATGATGCATATTTATGTAGTAGCATATATATTCAACATCATGTCTGAACTGTTGCAAAAGTGGAGAAACATTACAAAAAGAGCCGTGCGCATCAGAAGCCAAACTCTTACAAATTCTTTTGAATTCTTGAAATTATTTTGGCTCTTCCACTTCCCATGCACTTTCCTGACAGCATTGGCTATGTCAGTCGCAGACAATATCTGAAGGAAGCCTGAAATAAAATCACATTGAGAAATTATGTACCTTCTATCACTGGCAAAGTTAAAACAAGCTCTACGGATCAACTGGGCTCTTTTTAGGAGACATTAGTATAATTCTTTAATAATGTGGGGGAATATTAAAAATTTTTAAACCTGACCACGGTTGAAATAGTTAAGATTAAGACCTTTACATAATGCCGGCAAATGGAACATTTCAAGTTTGTTATATTACACAGAAACAATGTAGTATGAGACCTCAAGTGAGAGAGGAATTTCCATATGACTTTTGTACTATTTGAAATGAATGATTATTTTGATTATATTGCAGATAAATGATAAAGCGAATTAACTTATTTGGCCACATAAAGAAACAGCAGAAAGACATAGAGTCATAGCTCTTCACTCCTTCTACAGGTTTATATTCATTTCCCTAAGAAGCACATTCAGAGAGATAAAGAATATTACATTTCCCAACTAAGATGATAAATGACTGCTTGCAAAGTATAGATAAAACAACACTATAGAAAGTAAAGTTTAACAGATATCCAACATATTCCACAATTAAATTTCATATTACAGAGGTGGTCAAGCGTTCTCAGGCCAAGAAAAGAAAGCATACAATATTAAAGGGCTACATATAAAACACCTGGCTATAGCATCTCTCACAGTATTCTTCATTTCTTCTGCTGCCTCTCACCAACCCCTTAACAGCCTCTGAGCCCCAAGAACATGCCACAAGCACACCATACACTCACTATACACACTAGCTCTTGGCTTCAGCTCTATTCAGAACACATAGTTTAAAAAATAGTAAGAAAAAGGGAGAAAGTAAATAAACAACTTAGATCTGCATGCCACTCTTGGCCATTCCTGTTACAGAATAAACTCATGGAGTGAGAAATCAGAAGCTATTTACAGAGGAAAAAGAAAAATGTCCATGTGACAACGGCAGTCCATAAATATCCAGTACAAGCACATGAAGAATTGTGACTTATCTATGTGACAGGGAAACTGTGTGCTGACTCAAAACTGTATTAAGATCGGTGTTTTCCTAGGTCTTTACCATTTGAGGAGTTTCTAGTTAGCATCAGCCCTCTCCATAGTTTTTTGTTTTGCTTGTCTGTCTTTTATGGTTTAAATGGGCCTCTATGCATTCCTGTATCAGCCGGAAGTGGCATACTATGTTGATTTCTTTTTATATATTTCTAGTTGGTGTTGTATTACCTAAACCTCATACATATGTACACAATGCAAAAGAATGAGAGAAAGATAAATAATGAACACAGAAGTTGGAATTGAGCATGTAAACCTAGGTGACCACCTTAAGTTAAAATAAATTCCATCCAAAACTTTCTACTGTAAATTGGAAAGCAGATTTACAAGTGAATCAACATTTCTTAGAGACATGTACATATGCAGACATATTATAAACGCAGGTAAACAATTTAATGATGGCTTTCATCTCATCCATAATCTCTGCTAAGTAGTATGTTACTTAGGTTCCAATTGTTTCCTACAGACTGCATCTGCTTAGAAACAATGAAATATTAAATAGTTTCAAAATATTACCAGTAACAGAAAAGCCCTTGGATAGGTGTATCCATTGAAGGGCTGAACAAGCTGATGATATGTTGCAGTGGATATGTTGCATTTATTTCTCTTTGATTAGTTTGTCTTTGGACTTTGATTAGGTCTAATTAGATAGCCCAAGTTATTCCTGACTAAACTTTCAGTCATTTACAAAAGAAGAAGAAGAAGAAGGGGAAAAAAAAAAAGAAAAGAATACAAACAAAAAAAAAAGGAGGGAAAAAAGAAAAAAGGGAAAAAAGAAATAGAAAAGTCTGCACAACACCAACAAAGTTCTGTAATGTAATGAAACAGGGAAAAAATATAAACAATTTTTTGGTCCCCCCTTTCATCAGCATTTCCCTTAACATTCCTTTTCTGAGTTTAAGCTTAATTTAAATCAAGTATTCACATAGTGTCTTTAATTTCACCACAATTATTTTCATGGTAGATTTGTAAAAATCCAGTCAGTCCTACACCTGGAAATGCTTAAGTAGAAGACAGAATATAAAAAGCCCAATTCTGTCTTGTTATATGAATACTGCTTAGACAGAGCAGGACAATACACGTGTAAAACTAATGAATGGATAATGAGGCTAGAGTATTTATGTTTTTAAAGGTAGAAAAAGGAGCTGAAATACTTTGTTTCCAATTGTAGCAAAATCGTTTTCTGTGGTGCATAAATCTAAATTACTCACTACTAACCCCTGTGTACTGTCAGACAAGTGGCTGTGTCAATCTTACAGCAGCACGTATATATAATACTTTGCAAAGGAATGGGAGTTACCACCAGATGCCAGCTTAAATCTCTTGAAATCAACTCCAGTTACTACGAAAGAATCTGCAAAACAATTATATAATTCTATTTAGCAAACAACATTATTTTTTATTCTTCTTAAAAAACAATAAAGGAATAGTTTGGGTCTGATAAAATAATAAATTATAGATTTTCCAGACACTGCAGCAATTACAGCTGTAGAAAGTTAATACTTCTTACAGCTACCAGTGAAATCTTTTGAGGACATCCTCCACATGTTCAGGATGTGTAAGACCTTTAAAACATAGTCCATTAACTTTTTAAAATCCTCTCAAAGAATAAGATCCTAAGCTGTTGCTTTTTGAAAAGAGTCAAAGTCCTTCTCTTCTGCAAATAATTATCAAAATTATGTCCAGACCACCAATAACTGAAACTATGTAAGGGCAAAAAAGCATAATAAAACTGGTAAGAAAAAAATAGTGTTCTGAAGCACTGGGCAATACTTATCCAGTGAGCAGTTACCAGTACTACCATGGCACCATGTTCTTGTTCAGTTGCACTGGAATAATCACCCTTGCAATAGGATTCACAGCCTAAGTAGGACTGTAATGCACAGTGACATGGAAAACACCGAAAGTTCTGCTCTTCTGTGAGCTTACCCCATGCTCTGTCTTTTCTTTTTCTTCCTGGAGTCAAGACTTAAGCAATGAAAAAGCAGCATGTGTTCCCTGCTCTGTTTTTGGTTTTCTCACTAGAGAAAATAATTTTTGATGCTGACGTACGGTTGGGATCACTTATTATTAAAAGGAACTTGCAAAGTAAATGTCACCCACAATAAAAGCAACAGAAGTTGATAAACGCTTGAGCAGGAGGGAAAGAATATCTGATATTAACAAAGTAGTTGAACATGTGATTGTAGAAACTATTCTTCTGTTTATTAAGAAAAATACTAGAGTTTCAAGATTATAGTCCCATTTCCTCACCATTTTAATTTAATTTTATGGTGCTTTTTGCCTTGTTTATTTTAAAGACTAAGGCTAAAATATTGAAGTTGTTAATAAGACATTAAACTTTTCTCTGATGTGATCTAAGCTCTCCATTGGTTTGTATTGCACTAGTGGTTCACACTCATAACTTCAGCATGAAATATTGCCTTTTAATGAAAGGACACCTTTGTAACCTACATTTGTGAAACAGATAATGCTGTCAGAATGAAATTTTTACCCAGACATCCACAAGAATTAATAGTCTGTACATTAAAAAAAAAGGATGTCAATAAGCTTAAAGACCCATGCTCATTACTAACCATTTTTCTGCAACTCTGATATTTCTCTTAAGTTTTTGTTGACTTAAAAAAAAAATTCCTCTTATAAAAGTAACTAAAAATATAATTAAAAGCAGATTTTATTTCCAGTCATTCTGGAAGCAGAAATCACTCATTTCGGGGAGTGTTGACTTTTTACAAGATTCTTGCAAGACTTATTATCAAAAAAAGCTTTATATGTCTTTTGTCTTAGCATGACTTACACTTGCCAGTTAATCTGGATAATCTTTTACTGGACATCATTAGGCATACAGACCAAATCAATTAGTTCTATTGCTGTGTTTTCAGAGTTAATATACTGTTATGTTTATAACTGTCACCTTATAAACATCTCAAGCTGTCTCTGTTTCTTTTTTGAGTGATTTTGAGCACTGCTAATAGGTGACAATTTTGTTTCCCAAACACTGTTACACACCCACTCCCTCAAGAACCTGACTCCCTTATGCAGAGGAGAGTTTAGTGAGAATATTTCACATTACAGCAGCACTAATTGGTCCTATGCTCACCTACCAGCCAAAGAAGAAGGAAGCTTTCTGAAGATGGGCCAAAAGCCAATCATTTGAGCCTTCTCTATTCTCTGTTTTGAAGGAGCCAGGCAACCTTGAAATCTGTAAGGTGTATTTATAATTTTCAGTGTAGAACAATGTACTAAAATGTTAGCTCTAACTTCTAAGATCAAAATTTTTTATTGTTTTCTGTCAGTGATAGACCTAGTCAATATAATTCATGTGTTTGACATTTTCAGACTCTCCAAAATGTAAAATATCAAAAATACTACTTAGGAGCTGCAGCTAGGGAAGTACATTACAATTTATTTTTGAAGTTGATTACATCATGCAAATAATTCTTCCTCACCTTTTACTGCAAGTCTGCTGGAGAATTCACTTCACATAAAGATTCATTTTAAAATTCCCAAATGGCTAGTATCCTAGAAGCTTAAAAAGTAAGGCACTGCCAATAGTTTTTTCAGGATTCAAATAAAAGCCTGAGCTGCTGTAAATGGATCGCAAAAACTGCAAATCCTATTAATGCGGTGCAACTACAAAAGGTAAAATGAGGCATACAGTAAGCTGGAGAATTCACATAATTTTGAGAACTGATATGATTCACAACATTGTTAGAAGTGTGATGTGAGCTGCTCCTAAAATTGCTTTTGTTTAAGAAATAATAAAAAAGCAAATGTAGTTGAATTTGAAACCATCCACTGGCTCTTTTTCTCTCTGCTGTGAGTGTCTGATATAAGATCAGAGAGAAAGATAGTAGCACAGCTTCGAAGGCAAGCACCCAGTAGGTGTTTGAGGACAGTAAATCACTGACCCTACTCCTCTTCCTAGAAGAGGAGCACACAGTATAGAGAGGATTTGGTGATCCTGGACAGGATGGAGGATAAGCTCTTCTCCAGCTTTTTAAAACAATGCTATAAATTCATTAAGATTAAGCTAGGGTAAATACTGTACCAAAATATGCTATGGACAAATGTTTTGCCATGCAGGACTAATCTAAGGACAAGGTAGAAAGTTACAGTCTACATCAACAGATAGAGGAACACGCTCCCCTGGGAAAAAAAGTACCTTTATCTTCCCTTCACTCCTGTGGCAAATCTGTGTGTGATATACATCAAGAACTCAACAATGCAAGTAGGGGAAGGAAATAGTTTCTGATCATGCTTTTTCCCCAGCGAGGAAAAGTAAACACTTTTACTTTCAGAACAGACTTTATGAAAAATCAAACTGATGTAAGAAATGCCAGAAGATCCATGTAGGTAATATCCTTTTTTTTATGCCTTTTCCCAGCAGAATATCACAACTTACATGGTATGCTACCATACTTAGCAACATATCATACCTTTAAGAAATTGATGTTTCAAACTGATTCTGCCTAGCATTCTAACAATATTCTTTCCTAGCACCAGAAAGTAGAAAATAGTCTCTGACAAAAAGCCAGTACAGTCTACCTGGAAAGACTGAGAGCATCATTTTAAGAGGAAAATGATTACCTGGAGTTAATGTAGTATTCAATATAAAATGAATTAGAAAAGCTGAGATAAAAAAGATATATGTGGAAAATAAGAAAAGATATTTCAGCAAAATCCTTAACTGTGGGGAATTAGAGGACAAGATTTGTATCATCTTTATTCTTGCTTCCATTAATTTCCATTCTTTATGATTTCTCCCACATGAATAACTACATTTATCACTATTGCTAACCAGAGTGCTCTGGAGGTTAGAGAACAGACCTCAGCTTCATTCAGCATGTGCAACAAAACAAACAGCACCAGAGCCAGCACCTTGACTGCAGACTCAGATACTGTCATGGCCCCAAGCAGATGCTTCTGCCACAAGTTTGGCTACAGAGGTCGTTACTGCTCCTGGTCTTGATTTGCCAGCTCAGCTTTCCAGCTTGACCTTGACCCAGCCCCATCACCACCACCTTGCCTGGTGATGGGGACTGGGAGCTGCCCTGTGGGATGGGCTCTGAATGGCAAGACCCTGGAGGCCCTGCCCTGTCAGCCTGGGGATCCCAGACTGTGCCCCACACCCCAGCTGGCCCTTGTTGCACCCTGACAACCAGACAAAGAGCCTTTACATCTTTGCATCCAAATGTCTGAGAAAAAAATCTTTAAGTTTTGCCTGTACTCATTCTTTTCAGGTTGTACTTTTCACTGGTATTTGCAGCACTTCTGAAGACTACAGTAGAGAATACTAGATTTGCATATTAAAAAAAAATAAAAACAAAAAGAGAGAAATAAGCAATGTTTCTATTTATGTTTGCCAGAATTTCAAGCTAAGAATTCAGTGGTGGGCAGTAGAAGACGGTGACCCCACAAGTATCCAACTTAAATAGCCTTTGTATTCTCAATACTTTTCTAAACCCACCATCATTTAAAAGAAACCAAACAAACCACAAAACAATTAAACTTGAAGTCATCTCAATTTACAACTGCTATTTGTTTTGAAAAATTATTATGTAGGTTATTAATGTGCGCTGTCACCCTTAGAGCTCGCAAGTCAAAGCTATAGCATTCCCAGAGAGTGAAATAAGTGTCAAAATTTTCACAAGCAACAGTCTGTCATTCAATTCATACCTGTTGCATACATCAAGTTTCACTAAGAAACCATTTTCCTAGTTTATAACAAGGACAGGGAAGGAAATGTATTTTGCTGTCAGGGACATCTTTTCTGCATTTTTTTCCCCCTCATTCTACATTGGAACAAAACTGGGACCTTATCTTATAAGTGGGAGATACTGCTTAAAGTTCATAGTCCAAATAAGAGCAAAGCAGAGAGAGGAAACTGTGATTCCTTATATTTAAGCTGGTTACCCGACTGAAGACCAGAATCATATTCTAAACCAGAGACCTTTGTCTGCTTCAAACTGCCAGTGATTAGTAGGACTGTGAAAAATTGGCAGCTTTATTGAAGATAGAAAGTTGAAACATGCACAAATACCTTTAGCAACAAAACCAGGTAGCTATATTTAATAGAAGTTCTGTATCACAATAGTATTTATTAACCAAATGTTAATCAGCTGTGCAGCTGATTTCTCTTCTATCCCATGAAACATTCATTCAAAGGCAGCTCTTGTGCATCCCTGAGGCTGAGCATGAGTGTCCTGGAGGCAGTGGCTGAACATGTCTTGCACTCCAGTTGCTGAGACACTGACCCAGGCTAGGTTTGGGCAACGAACCAACCCTCCCAGATCTGCCAGGGTGCTGCCAGGCCCATGGTGTGAGCATACATGCCATTGCTGACAACACAGCTGCAGGACAGGGTTCTTGGCCGAGACCACACACGACACAAACGCAGATGGAGAAACGTGCACTTTTATTGAATGCAAGAATGGCTGAAAAGTGACAGTTCCCAAGAGATCCAGGGCACCCGTGGTGCCTTTGTCCTACAAGAACAGTGGGCAGGCACTTAGCCAAAATGGCCCAGAAAAGTCCCAGCAAGGTGCTGTGCTCAGTGTAGCCAAGGAAGGTGAAAAACCCACAGGGAAAAAAAGACCTTCCAGACCCTAGACCCAGGGCACCAGTGGCATCTTCATGCTGAAAAAGCAGCACCTAATTGCTGCAAGAGCAGCAGCCAGTCACTTGCCCAAACCGGCCCAGAGGAGCCCTGGCAAGGGGCCGCGCTCAGTGCTGCAGAGAAGGACGAAAAGCCCCCGGGGACCAGCGCCAATCTGCCCCGGGGGGAAAATTCCTTCCTGAGCCCAGAGCTGGCGATCGGCTGTTCCCTGAGCCCGTGAGCAAGACCTGCCTGCCGGCCCCACGGGGTGCTCACACCTCACAGGGCCGCCGCCGCTGCCCAGCCCCTTCCCTCCCACAGCCCGGATCCACTCAGGGGCTTCCCAGAGTGGCAAAAAGCCCCCGGCCGGATCCACCTTGGGGGTGAGAGTCCCTCCCGTGCCTGGCAGGACACCAGTGGGTGCTCCAAAGCACTGGGGAAGGAGCCGGCTCTGTCACCCCTTGCAACACCTCCGCAGCCCGGTCCCTAGTGCCGCCGCCACTGGCTCCGCGGGGGATGAGGACGGCGAACTCTGCTGCGCTCCTCAAGCGCCGAGAACGCATTCCCGTGGTCCCGGCGGCCACCGAGCCAACCTTTCCCTCTGCCATCCCGCTGGAAAGGCCCGGCAGCCGTGGGCACCTCCAGGCATTCGTGGCGCTTCTGGTCTCCCCAGGAGCTCGTCTCCGCTCCCCGCAGGAAGGACGGAGCAGGATTTCCATCCACCGGGAGCAGCTTTGAAGGTGGCCCTGTCAGGAGCTGGGGTTGCGGCAGAGAACCTCCAGCAGCCTCGTCCAGCCTCCAGTCTTCCCCTGCAGCCCCTGCGGGGGATGCCACGGGACCTCTGAAGACGTCCTCTCCCGTGCCGTGGGGCAGCCCCCGGCCAGCTCTGTCCCGACGGCGCAGCCGGGTGGGCTGACGGTGGCACACGGGAGGATGCCCTTTCTGCCCTGCCCGGGCACGGCGACGCTGCGCTGCCGGGTGGTGGCACTGGGACCCGGGGGTGGCAGCCACCCCTGTCACGGTGCAGGCCCGCACAGCAGGGAGGCCTTCGGGGTGCTGGCCCCAAGGCGTCCCTGTGCCCAAGGCCAGGGGCTGTCCCTGCGCGGGGTGGCCCTGCACCAGGCACAGCCGGGACAGCCTGCTGGGCTCCCTCCCCGTGACCCTGTGCGGCAGGCTCCTGGCGTCACTGCCGCAGAGCCCAGGCTCAGCTCACAGCCCGGCCTCGGCCGGAGGCTTCTCCGGCTGCGCCACAAGCAGCCAGGCAGCGCGTTAGCCGCGGGCAGCGTTGCCTGTGCCCTCAGCCTGGCGGAGCCCCGAGGAGTCCTTCCCCGCCAGGACCGAGGGAGACCCCCTGCCGCACAGGGCTCGGGCACTCCTTCTGCCAGCCACACGCCCTCCCCCACAAAAGACCTGAAGTCTTGCTGTGACGTGAAGTCCTTGCAGTCATCTCCTGCTCTGTTCGTCCTGTTCAACAGGCGCAGTGGCTGCACCAGGGAGTATGGAAAACACCCTGTCCAGCCTCGTGCCTCTGCAAAGTCATCTTCTGAACAATGGCCATGGTCCGGGCTTCTGCAGGAGAGGGCAGCCAGTGCCTCTGGCACCCGGAGTGCTGCTACACTTCAGTGCAACGCTTCAAGCATCAGAACACAGGACATGCCACTGCACTGAAGCTTCCTGCTGTGGACCCAGCAGAGACATTGGTCACTGAGAAGAAAAGCCGACCTGAGAAGGCAGGCCAGCCCATTTATGACTGCCACCTTGCACCGAGTGGCAAAGGTGGGGTCAGGCTTGTTTTTTCTGGAGCTCCTCCTTGTCCTCGTTGCACAAACACCATCCTGAGTGCTCCAAGACGGAGAAGTTGTGGGGATGCCTCCATCTTGTTTCCCTCTCTACTCCCTCCTGCAAGCTGCGAGTGGCACAGGAGGGGAGCATCTCAGGGCAGAGCTGGGAGCATGGAGAAGAAAGCAGGGCGAGTACGTGACGTGCAGCAGGGCTTTGCCCACCGCCCTGGTGCACCATCAAGCACAGCATAGCTAGCCAGTTGAGGGAGGTGATTGTCCCAATCTACAGTGCACGGGTGTGGCACCACCACAAGTAATGTGTGCAGTTTTGACCACCTCAATATAAGAAGGACATTGGAGTGAACGAAGCCCATGGAATGGAAAAATAATATCTCTCTGTTAAAGGACAGGGAACAGTACTTAATGAGAATGTATAAATCCGTATATTGAGTATAAAGATGGTTGAAGTATGTAGAGTCAAAGAATCACAAAATAATTTGAATTGGAAGGGACCTTTGAAGATCATCTACTCCAACCCTCCCTGCAATGAGCAGGGACATCTTCACCTAGATCAGTTTGGTCAGAGGCCCGTCCAACCTGACCTGGAATTTTTCCAGGGATGGGACATCTACCACCGCTCTAGGCAACCTGTGCCACTGTTTCACCACCTTCACTGGGAAAAGTTTCTTCCTTATATCTAGTCTAAATCCACCCTCTTTTAGTTTAAAATTATTACCCCTAGTCAAATTGCTACAGGCGCTGCTAAACAGTCTGTCCCCATCTTTCTTATAGGCCTCCTTTAAGTACGGTAAGGCTGCAATAAGGTCTCCACAGACCCTTCCCTTCTCCAGGCTGAACACCACCGACTCTTTCAGCATGTCCTCACAGGAGAGGTGCTCCATCCTGTGCATCATTTTTGTAGCCCTCTTCTGGACCTGCTCCAACAAGGGCATGTCTTTCTTGTGCTGAGGGCTCCAGAGCTGAATGCAGTACTCCAGATGGAGTCTAACCAAGAGCAGAGGGACAGAATCACCTCCCTCAGCCTGCTGGCCACACTTCTTTGGATGCAGTCCAGGATATGGTTGGCCTTTTGGGCTGCAAGCTCATGTCTAACTTTTCGTCCACCAGTACGCCAAGTCCTTCTCGGTAGGGCTGCTCTCAATCCCGTCATCCCCTAACCTGTACTGACACTGGAGGGTTGCCACGACCCAGGTGCAGGTCTCTGCACTTGGCCTTGTTGAACCTCATGAGATTTCTTGAACTTGTCCAGGTCCCTCGGGGTGGCATCCCATCCCTCAAGTGTGTCAACCGCAGCACTCAGCTTCATGTCATCTGCAAAACTGCTGAAGGTGCACTCTATCCCTGTCTCTGTCATTGATGAAGATCTTAAATAGTACTTATCTCAATATGTACCCCTGAGGGACACCATTTGTCACTGATCTCCATCTGGAAATTAACTCGTTGACCACAACCCTCTGGATGTGACCATCCAACCAGTTCCTCCTCCACCCAACAGTCCACCCATATCTCTCCAATTTAGAGAGAAAGATGTTGTGGGGGACTTTGTCAAAGGCCTTACAGAAGTCCAGATAGACAACATCCCTAGCTATAGTAGTATAAGTTGTAGCTAAGTGTAGCTAAGAAGAATTTTCAGTAATGAGAATTACATAGAATGGAATGGTTAGAAGATATATAAATGCATTAAATTATGTGGGACCTGAGCATGACTCAAATGGTATGGAATAAGGAGTGGAGATTGGATTGGATCTGTTTGGGATGGAGTTAGATTTTCCCATAGCATCCCTCATAGTGTTTTTCTTTCTATTTGTCAAAAGAAAGGTGTTGATAACACACCAGTGTTTTGGCTACTGCTGACCAGTGTTTGCACAGTATCAAGGCTGTCTGTCCAACATCCCCCAAAGGGCAGTAGGCTGGGGATGAGCAAGAGATTTGGAGGGTACATAGCCAGAACAGCTGACCCAAACTCACCAAAGGGATATTCCATACCATATGATGTCCGCTCATAAATAAAAGCTAAAATTGTGAGGAGGAGGGATTAGCAGAAACAAAGTGTGATGAACAGATGGCAACCCCCATTCCCTGTCCGCTTGTGCTGCTTGCGGGGAGGAGGTAGAGAATTTGGGGGTAAACTTGAGCCCAGGAAGAAGGGAGGGGTGGGGGAAGGTGTTTGAAGATTTGGTTTCATTTCTTATTATCCTATTCTGATTTCATTGGTAATCAATTACATTAATTTCCCCAAGCTGAGTCTGTTTTGCCGTTGCCAGTAATGGGTGAGTGATCTCCCTGTCTTTATCTCGACCTACTAGACTTTCTTCTTATTTTTTCTCCTCAGCTGAGGAGGGGGAATGATAGACCAGCTTGGTGGACACCTGGTGTCCAGCCAAGGTCAACTCACCACAGACTATTAGAGTGTGTCCAGAAGAGGATGACCAAAAAAGGCCCCAACAGCAAGACTTATGAGGAGCAGCTGAGGTCACTTGGTTTGTTCAGCTTGGAGAAGAGAAGGCTGAGGAGTGCCCTCATTGCAGTCTACAACTTCCTCAAGGCGGGGGCAACAGAGGGAAAGATGTCAATCATCTGTCTCTGGTAAGCAGTGATAGGACACATGGAAAGGGAATGAAGCTGTGTCAGGGAAATTTCAGACTGGACATTAGGAGAAGGATCTTCACTGAGAGTGTGGTTGGTCACTGGAACAGGTTCCCCAGGGAACTGATCACAGCACCAAGCCTGTCAGAATTTGAGGAGCATGTGGACAATATTCTTAGTCACATGGTCTACTTTTAGGTAGTCCTGCAAGGAGCAGGACATTGGACCTTATGTGTCCCTTCCAACTTGAGATATTCTATGATTCTACCGAAAGGGAGGGTGCAAAGACAACAAGAGCCAGGCTCTTTTCAATCATGCACAGTGACAGAAACAGAGGCAGTGGGCACACACTGAAACACAGGAGGCTCCCTCTGAGCATAAGGAAACACCTTTTCACTGTGAGGGTGATTGACAAGAGAGCTGGTGGAATCTCCATCCCTGGAGATATTCAAAAGCTGTCTGGACACAGTCATGGGCAATTGGCTCTAGATGATGCAGCTTGAGCATGGGGGTTGGACCAGATGACCTCCAGAGGTCCCTGCCAACCTCAAGCCTTCTTTGAGTCTGTGATTAACATAAGCTTTAAACACACAATTTAGTTTCATGCTTAGCAGTTCAACATATTTAATGCCCAATGTAATGTGTTTTTTTCAGTCATATGGACAGAGAATCAGCATACATTTTTGTGCTGGTTTTGGCTGAAGTACAGTTAATTTTCTTCATGTTTTGGATTTTTGAGCAAAACAGTGTTGATAACATGGATATCCTGTGCCTACACAGTGTCTGAGTCTTTTATGTTTCTCATGCAGCCTTACCAGTGAGTAGGCTGGAGGTGCACAAGAAGCTGGGAGGGACGCAGCCAGTACAGCTGACCCCAACTGAACAAGGAGATATCCAATACCATGTAACACCATGCTCAGCAACAAAAGCTGGGGGGAAAGAAAGAGGAATAGGGGGTCGTTTGCAGTGATGGCATTTGTCTTCCGAGTAGCTGTTACACACGATAAAGCCCTGCTTCCCTTAAATTAGGCAGGTTAAAAACCTGCCTGCTGATGGGAAGTAGTGAATTAATTCCTCATTTTGCTTTGCATGTGCATACAGTTTGTGCTTTACTTATTAAATTGTCTTTATCTCAATCCATGAGTTTTCTCAGTTTTACCCTTCTGATTCTTTCCCCCATCTCACTGGGGGAAGTGAGCAAGCATCTGTGTGGGGCTTAACGGGGTTAAACCTCAGCAGGATTGAAGGTTAAGCACACATTTTAATCTGTGAGCAAATATGAACCAAAACTAGATTTAAACCTATAAAATTAAACTATACATGTATTCACTATGGAAAGGAGCCTGCTCCAATGATCTCTGTCAAATTAGGTCAGTTGAAGTTACTTATGCTGCCTTTGGTAAGATCTGATTCAACACAGTGCACATGTGGTATAGAAATAAACTTCTGCATATCACAGATGTGATCAAATGTAGTATAAAATAAGAAGGAAAAACTATATATAAAAGACAAATTCTGCTGCTTTTATGATCTGCAACTTTGATGTGACATAGTGGCACTTTTTATTTAGGAATAATAGTACAGAAGACAAACATTTCTTTTAATGCTACATCCAAAGATGTTTCAAGTGCTCATCAAGGAGAAGGTAATCTAAAATGACATATTCCAGGAAAGGTATTTCAACCAAAAGCAGTTGCTGCATCATAGATCAAGCCAATGGCACTGGATTTAAAAATGGATATGGATACATATTTAGGAGACAGCCAAGCTTTATTGCTGCTTTTGTCATATTTAACTGCTGCTACAATCTTAAAATATTTATTCCTTAAAAAATTATATAGACAAAATGAAGCAGGAGAGAGTTTTCATGTTTCATATTCAAAGGAACATTTTTTCCCTGGTGGAAGCACATCGCTCTCATTAATGTAAGTGGAAGTTAATCATAGAAGAGTGAAGGAAAAGCTTCTTAAAGTACACAGACATAAATACACATAAGGTGGACATCTGCTGACAATGCCATGTTTTAGTTCATTCTTGAATTTGAGCCACACCTGCTAATATTCCCAGAACTGAACTAATTTTAAACTCGGAGTATGTTGTTGTTAAGGTACTACACATGACAAAGGAAAACACATTGCTCAACATGTAATATAAGAAGCAATTCACTATGACAAAGTGTGCCAAAACTGTAGTCCTCCTTACTTGTTGACTAATTCCAAGGATTTCAATTCTTCACAAAGGTAGCAATCCAAGGGTGCTAGAATCAAGACTTCCATAAAAAGACTGTCATGTTTACAGAGTGGGAAAGGGAGGAGAAAGAGTACTGTTTCTAGTCAGCAGATTTTCTCTTTTTCCATATTTACAACTTTTTGCATTCTGCCTGGTCCATGGTGTACAAGTTTAGGAAGTTTAATTGAGAAGTAAAAAGAGAATTGGTGACATAATAGAAGAAAAAAAGATCCAAATAGGTGGGGGATAGGAAAGTCTAAATTTTCTATAATGTAAATTGGTTTTGTTGCTCTTACAGACAGAAGATGTGAGCTGAAATTCAAGACACTTATGTACTGAAAAGATATTTGCCACCTGTCCTTTTAGATTTGTATCAGTACTATTTCCATGCTTTGTCAAAAGTTCTTTCAATCCCAGATTAGCTCCCTAGAGGAAAAAAAAAAATAAGTTTGTTGTCTTTTCCAGTGACCGAAGTTTGACAAATTACTGATATATGTTTCAGTTAGGGAAAAAATATTTTCACTTGGATTCCTTATTTTCAATCTGCTGGCACCCTTCAGTTTTGGAAGTAACTATTTTTGTATGTATCTTTTCAAATGTAAATTATTAAAATTTTTTAGAATTAATCCTAAGTTTAGCTCTCCCAAATTATTTAAATGGCTACATCATTTATATTTTATCATTCTCACAGCTTCAACTCTAGGAAATATTACATTACATCTGCAAGGTATTTCACAATTTGCACTGAGGTTATTAGAGTCATAAGAAATGATGCAAATACCCCATATTTCTTCAGTGCCTATCACTAGACACTTTCTTAAAAAGAATAAAAGACGAGGAGGCAACATTAAAAAAAAGCAAGACATAGAAAAGATGCCACAAAAACTAAATTGAAGACTGAACCTTTTTGCTTAGAAAGGAGACAAGTAAAGAGAGATCTTATTTGATTCAATGAAGGACAGATTGAAGTACATTTCAAGATTTCAGCACGTAGAATTAATTTGACAGATAGTGGTGTCTTGTGGTTAACGTCTTTATTTTTCTGGCATGTAGAAAATACTGTTAACGTATCCCCAAACATTCTCAAGTCCCATCCTTTTTACTTATAGGTAACCGTGACACAAGTGAGGTAGGTGTTTTACTTTAGTGAGTTGCAGTAAAGGCAAAAACTTTCATGTTCTTTCTAGAGGAGGACATCTAACTGTGTGATCAGTATATAAGATAGGACAGAAAGCACAGTTATATTCTTTTCCTAAGTAAAACTTCCAAGAAACTCCCTATGCCTTTTTCCCAAGAAGGGCTGTAGGCTTATAATTTATTATTTATAAATTGAACTAGCCCCAAACCAGAGTACATTTGCTGGTTTTAGTGAGACAGGAAAAATGTTACAAAATACAGCAATAAAAACAATCATTCAAGGACTTCAAACAGAGAAGAGAGACATGAAAAAATAGGAATAAAACATAACCCAGGGAGAAAAGCAAGGTCCATAACACCAAGATTTACATGGGCTTGTCAGTCTACAATGTCCAGCTATCAACAGCTGCATAGACACTTTAATTATGTAGAAGTTTTAACTTCCAAGAAGTTAGAGAAATCATTAGAGAATTAAATTACTAAGTATAACAAGACCCTAGAAAATGTACATAAACTGGAGTAATCATCTTGGTATCACTGCTGGTGGACACAGTGAGCTTTCTCTTGAGTTTGGATATGGTAACAGAATAGCACAGAAAATTTAAGATAAACATAAGAAACTGATTTTATAAAATACACAGTCACTCCATATAGCCAACAAAAGTCTAGTGAAGCTTTCCTACCTAACAGGTGCTGCCTAAATAATAATGGATGTCATGAACTTTCTGACATCGTTTTTCATAAAGAAGTCAAGTTTCTATTGTAAGTGTAGCAACAACTTTTCCTGCATGGAAAAAGGGATGCTATAGTTATCTTTATATCCTCTTTAATCTAATGAAAACTCTTTATCTTTAGCTGTATGTTAAAAACTGTATTATAAAAGCTTCCCAAATTATGTAAGAGAGGCTCCCATGCACTTTAGGAGCTTTGTGGTGTATAACTGAATGATACTGTTAAGTGGCCCACAGACACCTAAGAAGCATATTCATTGTTCATACTATATGCATGTGTGGAATTAATGTATTTAGTGACTTAGAGCTCCTTTTGCAGTCAGGGCAGGTAATATTAATTTAGCTCTTGGAAGTAGAAAATATGTCCCAATATGTGTAAGTAGTAATACCAGGAGGAATAAAACATGATTTGCAACAACTCAATGCTTTCAACACTTACAAGCAACCCAAGTATTTTCCATCTGAATTTGTTGTCTTCAAAAAGATATATAGAAGCAGGGAGGCAAGTGGCCATGCAGGAGGAGGACCTGCTATTTGTTTGAATTTGGCTTCCCAGGGAAGAAAAAGAATGAATCTACTGTCACCATACGCTCAATAAACAAACTATACCTCACAGTAAGTAAGTCTTACTCCTGCTGCCATATACGGAACTGTCGAAAAAGATTAAGTGATGAAAAGGAAACATCACTTGCTTGCCACCTTATCCCAAAACCTAAGCAACTACTATTTTAGTAGTAGTACAGCTGGCCTAGGCTAACATTGGCAATGGTGTGGGATATGTTTCCAAAGATTTTGTTTCTAAAAAAATTACCTTTTCAATGTCAGTTGATGGGAAGCAAATTCATTACAGCTCAGAGCATAAGTTGTCATTAATGGAGACTGTATGTCAAAATTATTAATGCAAAATTCTGGAAAAAACCCTTCAAATTCCAAATTCTAAGCTAACCTACAACAGAAAATAAAGCAAAAACCATCTCAAATACATGTTTCATCATCTTAGATCACATTATGGGTTCATCAAACACTGAAAATTATCTGATCACTGAGTAGTTTGTTAAACCATTCCTTGACATTCTCTTTAATTTATATAACTGTCAAATATTAAATGGTTATGACAGATATGAAATTGCTCTGAATTTATGTTGACTGGACAGCTGTGATGCTTACTGTATCACTACATACTATTCAATTTAAATTTGACAAGAAAGATAAATATAAGCAAGAACATAAGAAAATAAGTTAAAATAATTTTACTTAGTCCTCATTAATACATCAGAAGTCTGTCAAGGCACCATGCAAACTCATGAAGTGGGGGGAGGAGAGGGAGGTGTTAGTAAAGTGCTAAGGGAATTCAAGCAAATGCAACAAGATTATTCCTTCTAAGAGAAGATGCATTTCCTAAGGTACTGTTTAACAAAAACATATGTGACAAAAAATACACATATAGGTGTTTAAGGAAGCTGTTTACACTGCCTGAGGTAAGAAGGTTTTAGTGCATCTCAGTATGAGCATGCCAATTTTAAAATTTTTACTTGCACTTGTGTTACTTCTTACTGATGAGTACCAAAAAAACCCACTTCATTTCACAAAGTTGCTATTAGCTACTAGTAAGAAAATTTCTAAAGGCACTCTCATATGCTGATCCCAGTTGGACATGTTTGACAACATAGCTCAACAAGTAAATGACTGAAGTGCTGGTAGCAGTGAAAGTCCTTCCTTTGAAGGACTTGGAGCACTCAGAAGGATTTGGAAAATTCATCAGAAATATCCTGAGATCTGTAAATATTAGAGACAAACATGTAAGTCTATTTGATTAAGTATATAAATCTTAACAGATGTCTACCACTTTTGACAGAAAACGTAACCCACTGTTCCATGGCTTATTTGAGAGTGGCATCATTCTCATTTATATGAAATATTTAATTATCAGGACATGGAGAATGACTTTGCAGGTAGCAGCTGGGTCTGCCTTCTGTCTGCTCCTTATGAACTGTCTGCAAATTGGTACAAAACAGAAAAACATCAACAGAACAGACTCCGCAGGGGTGTATATGCTGTCAAATTACTTTGAGGGACAGTCTTATAATAGTCAACAGTGTATATATCTTCATTTGGTCCTGGGTTTCAGTATGGATCAAACCACTTATTCTTCCTCTTCTATCTGATTGTGGAATATGGGTAATTCATTCTGGTTCCATTCTCTACCCACAGTATATACAGATGCAGACTGGTCTTCACCATTTAATCAAGGGACCACAACTCTGCACCTCATAACAAAGACAATATAAACATAAATATTTTGAAAAATGGACTAGACCTGTTATAGCCTAGTGCTCAGTCCATTATATCAGAAGGAGATAAAGCTGGATTCAGGTCTCCTCTGACAGAGAGAATAGTTGAATTTGCATTCCTTACACATTGCTTGGCTTATTCCAAGACAATGCTGGTATTTTACAGTGTGTGGATGTTCAAATACTACCTGTTCAAATATTTTTCCACATAGATTTGACAAGTCTGATAAACATGAGAATGAATTTGAAATAATCAAAACTACTTTTTGGCTGTTAAAGTTTGGGTTTGTGTTTTGGTTTTGTTTCTGTTTTTAACCAATAGTTATGCAGCAGTACTAACAGTTTCTCTTTTTGCCATCTGCTATTTTCATTAAGTGATATGTTATTTTTCATTCTGTTTGTTAAATAAATAATAAGAAAAAATGTAAAGTTCAGCATTCCATCATCCAGCATTTTTAATTTTCTGTGAACTTTCTCTCTCTTAATTTCTCATTATTGCTTCCAAAAGAACTATTCCTCTAATACCTTTTTCCAGTTAACTCAGTTGCTGAAAAAAATGAAACTTCCACTGCTACACCAGAGTGCTTATTAATATTTTGTTGTATGCAAGGAGTTTAGCTATCACAGAATCACAGAATTTTTTAGGTTGGAAGGGAACTCTGGGTACTACCTCGCCCAGTCACTTTGCTCAAGCAGGGTCAGCCAGAACAGGTTCCCCAGGACCATGTGCTGTCAGGTGTTGAGTATTTCCAAGGATGGAGACTCCACAACGTCCCTGAGTGTGGTGGTGAGATAAAGTAAATTTTCTTCATAGTAGCTCTTATTGTTCATGTTTTGGATTTGCGACCAAAACAGTGTTGATAACACAGGGATATTCCGTACTTACACAATGTCAGAATCTTTTCTGTTTCTCATGCAGCCTTACCAGCGAGTAGATTGGGGGTTCTCAAGAAGCTGAGAGGATGGCCAGGCTTGCCACAGCCAGGATGACCGACCCCCACTGAACAATGGAGTGTCCCATATCGTGTTACACCATGCACAGCAACAAAATCTGGGGGAAAAGAAGGACCAAGTGCGGGGGACATTCGGAGTTATGATGTTTGTCTTCCCAAGCAACCGTTAGCGTGATAAAGCCCTGCTTTCCTGAAGACGACTGAACATCTGCCTGCTAATGGGAAGTAATGAATGAATTACTTGTTTGGCTTTGCTAACATGTGCAGCTTTTGCTTTATTTACTAAACTGTCTTAATCTCAATCCATGAGTTTTCTCACCTTTACCTTTTCAATTCTTTCCCTCACCCCGTTTGGGAAGTGAGCAAGTGGCTGTGTGAGGCTGAGCTGCTGACTGGGGTTAATCCACAATACTGAGCAACCTGTTCCAGTGCTTGACAATCTCACAGTAAAAAAGTATTTTCTTGTGTTCAAATGGAATTTCATGCAGTTTAATTTCTGCCCATTGCCTCATGGCCTCACCAATGCTTAAAAGAAGGGAAGGATCATCTCCCTTGACCTGCCTGCAACACCTCACAACATTCCTTACATCTTACCAAGAAGGTTGGGTTCTCTGACAGAGACCCACACATTTATTTATTCTTTTCTATTTTGAATTTAAACCAGTATTTCAACACATGTAGCTAAAAATTCCAAAATTCCTGTTGTTTTTAACAGTCATACAAAGAGTATTTCATATTTGATAATTTACTTATGTGACAGGAATGTATGGTAATAAGATTAGAACTGTAATTTCATAAATTTAAGTGAAAGAACTAAGAAATGCTCCCACTGAAACCCTCACTTTGGGCTTGTATAAATTTCTAAAAGAATCACATATAAACTGTAGCTGGGTAATTGAACAGATGCCCTTAGAAAAAATTAAGAATAATGTCTAGTTCTTTGTATCAGGTTTACCTCAGGAAATACTTTGCTCACTATTATCTCACCACCAAGATACTGTATAACAAGTAAATCTTAAATATTTACCTTGAAGCACAGACATTACCAATTTCTAGTATCACTTTATAGCACAAATTCAGGTATAGCATACTCCTGCTAAAGGTGATTTTGTTTTACCAGTTAGGTATGCTACTTTTGTAGAACCTAATTCTTAAATAATTTAAAACCAACCTTATGTGTCCTTAGACTCCAGCTGTTTGCAATGCTCAGACAACTACTGGAAGTGTCTGGAGGATGACAGCTCAACTTCGCAGGAATATTCAAGAATTCAAAGTTTGTTTTCATTCCTTACAAGATCAATGGCAGCAAAGAATCTTTTGAACACGCATAATGCAGGCCATTGAAATAACTGTTTACAACTCAAGACATCATATTTTTAACTGTGGTCTTGGGAGAGCCAGGGAACCCAATCATTTACAGAGCTTAAAAATAGTTCCCAGTAGACATCACCTTGTTCCCGCTTGACAGGTATCCTCAATGATCTTTCTCAGCTTAGGATCTCAGCTCAACATGAATCTTTTCCATCTCAGAAGCAAGACCTTCTAGGCCAAACTCAGTGATACATTTACCATGGATATATGGCTCTGTGTCAGAGCTATCACATAGTTGGCTTTTAGTAAGGACAGACTAAACTTGCATGTACCTACAAAATAGTATGTAGTCATATCTAATTCCAGATGGACTCACTTTTCCTCTCTAGAGCCCAGTGAGTAAGGCCTAGTGATCTGAAAGAGACTTCAATTTATTCCCTACTTCTACCTGACTTGAATTTACCCCCACTGCAAAATTCCCACCTGACTCCAGACTTAAAACCTGAGTTTCTCTGGGTTAGCTTAGCTTATAGCCTATGGAAATATGTCTCATACTGAGGTCTAAGCTACATACTGAGGTCTAAGCTACATACTGAGGTCAAGGTTACAGTCTTGGTGCGTCCATTGTTGTGAGCGCTGGAGTTTCCCCTCACATGTTCTGGTTTCCAAGGGAAGGAAGCCAGGTGCACAAGCAAGAAAGGGGCCACAGTAGACTCTACTGGTTCTCTCATCAGAATGGTGGGAAACACTGTAATATGCACCCACACAGCAGTAGAGACAGTATGAAGGTATTAAGGTCATGCCCTACAGGCATCCATCTCCCTCCTTCTTTTGCCACTGACAATAAATAGAACTTAGTCGACCATTTCAAGATCAGGTTGGACAGTACTCTGAGCAACCTGATCTAGTTGAAGATGTCAGCTGCTCCTTGCAGATGACCTTTTAAGGTCCCTTCCAACCCAAAAATTCTATGAGTCTGTGATTTTTGTCATTTAATTAGTGTGTCTTCAGTGATGTTACTGTCTTCCTCTGAAACAGCAACACTATAGAGCAGCTGCAAACAGTTTCAAGCTCTTTGCTCATTCTCCAAGCTAAATATTCATCTCAGGCCTGTCAGCCTGAACTAGCTGGTAGCTGAACTAGCAGAGTGCCTAGCTTAAGCAAATATGCCCTGATTATTAACCTGCACATGGAACTATACAGCATCCAGACTGGCACTGGCTCACATCCAGGAAGCTTGAGGACAGTGTAAATGACATCTAGCAGTACATGCGGATATTTATAGAAATATGCAGAAGTTGGCAATTACAGATCTGCCTAATTATTCATGATATTAACAGGTTATAGTTCTAATCCAGACTTTCATGCAGGCCTAAGATCCACCATCAATGTTCTGTGTGTATTCCAGGTTGAAAACCTAAGCCATTGAGCAGAAAGAAGCTTGAACAAAGACACAAAGGACTTCAGTGGACAGCATGAGACTGGGTGTGGATACTCTGGCTGACCATGGGCAAACAGACTGACCTAGTGGCCCTTAAACAGGCCAAATTACAGGCCAGATTTTATTTTACTTTTCTCTTGCCTGGTTCAGTCGACTGTCCTTCATGGAGAGAAGTCAATTTATGCTATGCTTGGTCAAGATTATGCAGCAGCTGGAGTAGCCTCTTCAAGCTCCCTGAGTGACCCATCTCCAGCATTGTTAGACCAGCAGCTCTGAATTTAACATGTACCTTAGGTGCTGGTGACTCACCCCATAGTCCTGCCAGCTACCCCCACCCTAGCCACACCAAAAGCTTCACATTACACAAGTGATGAGGAGATTATTGGGCCTAGGATGTTGTGTCATCTTTGTCTACTTTATAAAATATACAAATTCATCTATTCAAGGGCAGTTGTCAACTGGGAATCTTTAATTTGTATAACGTAACTTAGTGCCCCATTAGCAGTACAAAGAGGTAATAACTGGATCAAAGATTCCATCTGAGAGTCAAAGAAACCAGCAAAGCAAGAATGAAAGTTCTTAGTGGAGAACTACTACAATAAAATTATGTTTCTTGTTTTCACCCAGGAATCCTGCCAGATACTGTCGAAGAATTAAAGCAACAAAATGAAAGATAAATGGGTCCACTGAAAAGCCAGTGACTTCTTTTCTAAATAAACATTATTTTGCATTTTTTAAGAAAATCAAACCCCACACATTAAGTTCTACTGCAGCTTCCAATATGTGCTACTTAAAAAAAAAAAGTAGAAGAAATCTGTTCAGTAATTAGATCCTGAAATACAACTCAGTAACAGACATATAGGCACCATAGTAATAACTGCAGCTGAACTTAAGATCTAAACCTTTAGCCATAAATGTGAGGCCCATATTGGTTTACTGGTCCTTATGGAATCCAACACAGGAAAATGTCTAAATTTACTGCAAGGCAGCTTGTAATTTAACTATCTACAGGATTTTAAAAGCTTCTCAGAGTATGTTTACACTGCAGACAGCACATGCTGCAGCTTATATAGACATTTGTGAGCTAGCTTTAAACTGCTAACCATTAGAGCACCAGTATGTTGCTACAAAGCCAGCAGAGGAGGGTGGGTGAGTATTGTGTCAGTAATGCCAGCTTCCTTTATCAAATTTGGTATATTTTTGTTGTTCATGTCTTGACATTTACTTTCAAGAAACAGATGTCCCCAAAATGAAATTCTTTTTCTCTAACTCAGCTCTTTTTAAAAAAAGTGTGTAGGTAATCTTCTGTAGCTATAAAGCCATCTTTGAGTGATCTGATACACATTAGGAGAGCCTTTGCTTTGATGAACCTGAATGGGACAAGTCCAGGGTGAATTAGAAAATTCACAACATACTATAATGAACAGGGTGATTCCTGTGAGAACTTAATAGCAGCTCAGAATATGAGTTGCCAAGAAATGATGAGATTTATCTCATAGCAATTATTAGCCTGAAGTAGCAAGAGTGTAGAAAAAGGTAAGATTTGGGCCTTACACTAGCTGTTCTCCCAAATACCAGAAGTGACCATCTAAAGTACATATCTCAAGAAACTGTAGTTAATAATCCTAGGAATATGTAGTGATTATCCTTAACTTTTCTTTCCTGTGTTCACATTTCTACCTGCGGTCAGGATAAGATAAAATACATGGTAAATTGGCAATGCTGACATTTTAGGTTCTTTAGGATGAAGGAGAAATGACATCCCAGAGTTACTAGGACATACATCTAATGACTGTTCATCCTGCAGCAAGACTGACAGATGAACAAAATGTTTCCACCTGAAGCTTGGTAATAAGTCTTACATATATGTGAGTTAGTGTCATTTGGTCAAGAGACTTACTCAGTCAGGTCCTATTTTGTCTGCAGAGATCAAATCCTGTCAATTACAACAAATCTTTCCCATTAGTTGTAGGAAATATTTTACATACAACAGTTATCCATAACCTTACTATGGTTTGGCTGGTGATACAGGTACGCAGGAAAGAGTTCACATGACTGCAAATAGCTGCAAGCAAACAACAGGATCTCAAAGCAATTTTCAGAGGCAGTACAAAATGGAAACCATAATAACACAAAACAGGATATTTTGTTTCTAAGCTGTGAGTTGGAGAGTTACTGTTTCATATTTTGTACATATCATTATTTTTAATAGTATACATATTATATTATTTACAACATCTATAGACTGTTGCTAGATTTACAAAACAGAAAAGATATAAGAAACACTTTGAAACTAGATTCATAGATCCAGAAAATCTATAGTCCACATTGCCTAGCTGCACCCAGCTTGAAATGAAATGCAGAAGAAATAATAATTGTTAGAAACTAAATTTAGAAGGCATGAGATGTGCTTGTTTATAGCTAATGGCCCCAGATAAAGTATGCCAGCTGGTGGCTGTGGCTTCCCTGCTTCAGAGTTTTGCAGTGCAATGAACCGTACGCTTAGATGACTCACTGCCCACAGGCAGGACCAACCTGTTTGATGCTGAAGAAGAGCTAGCAAGAACAGTGGGGCTCTGACAAGGCAGACAGAGCTGGCGATGCCCTGTGGATACAGCCAGAATATGGTACTGAGATTGCTGTGTGCAGGCACAGTGACAGAATCAACATAGGATGTACCTTCTATTCCTTTTGCTGCTTTTGTATTTTTATTTACTGTGTGTTCCAGTGTATGGCAATTGTTTGTTACCTGATATGTTTTTAGCACAGGTTTTTCTGCTTGTGCTTTTTCATCTTTCCTTGTCTTTAGTTACCACTCTCCCATACCCATGTCTTTTTCATCTGGCACTGGATCCCCGAAGATACAGAATTTACTGAACTTTCCTTTTTGGTGGATCACACTCATGTTTATTCATTCATTTATTTTAGGGTTAAGTTTAGAGTTAGGGTTTGGGTTACAGTTAGGATTAAGGTTTGGGTTTAGGGTGAGGTTTAGCTTTAGGGTTAGGGTTAGGATTGTTAGGGTTATGGTTAGGGTTAGTGTAAGGTTTAGGGGTTTTGGTTAGGGTTAGAATTAGGGTTTGGATCAGGGTTTAGTGTTAGGCTTAGAGGTTAGGCTTGGCTTTATACAAAGAGATACAAAGCAGAAATAACCTGTACACCAGAGTTCACTACACTCTACCCTACTGCAAATGCAATAGCTACAACAATACAAGGTAATACACTAATCTTTTAATCATTCTGTTCTGACCTCATGACTGGCACGCTTTGAGGAGGGAAAGTTGGACTGGACACTTCTTGAGGACCCTTCTGATCTGAGTTGTCCTATTATCCTGTGAACGCAGGAGAATTTTTCCAATGTCTCTAATAGTTGTCCTTTCACTGACTTCACTACCTGAATTTCTCTTTTCCCTCCTCTTTATTCCATCAAGTCCAGTTTACTGTTTCTTAGTTCAGTAATGTCTCAGTATTTCTGTACATAAGTAAGAATACGATCCACAGACTACAAGATTTCCAGGGCACAGCCAAAACTGGTTTATGACTGCACTTTACATAAAACAGTGTGGGTTCTCCTCTAGAAGTAAATATGTAGTACAATTAATGACACTTTTGAAGTTTTTTTCTAAAATGTCCTATCTAGCTGTTATCCATTAGGTAATTATTAATAGAATTTAACTGAGAAGCCAAAAAAAGTTAACTTTGTGGTTTTCTTAATTCAAAATATTTCAACCTTTCAATTTCTTAGTAGCTTTTTTATTAAAAACATCTGTTAGTAAGGAAAATTCTCCATTTATATTATCTGCTTCAATTGTGCTTGAGTATAGCAGCACTAATGGTGCACACTGTTAACTTATTGTCCTGTTTTCAGATGGGATAGAGTTAATTTTCTTCATAGAAGCTAGTATGAGACTATGTTTTGGATTTGGGATGAGAAAATGTTGATAACATGCTGATGGTTTGAGTTGTTGTTAAGCAGTCAAGGACAGTCCAGCTTCTCGTGCTGGCCTGCCAGCGAGCAGGCTGGGGGTGCACAGGGAGCTGGGAGGGGACACGGCCAGGACAGCTGACCCAGGCTGGCCAGAGATATTCCATACCATATGATGTCATGCTCAGTATATAAAGCTGGGGTGAAGAAGAAGGAGGGGGTGAGGAGATGTTTGGAGTTATGGCATCTGTCTTCCCAAGAAACCATTACACGTGATGCAGCCCTGCTTCCCTGGAGATGGTTGAACCCCTGCCTGCCCATGGGGAGTGGTGAATGGATTCCTGCTTTTTCTTTGCTTGTGTGTGCGGCTTTTGTTTTCCCTATTAAACTGTCTTTATCTCAAGCCATGAGTTTCCTCACTGTTACTCTTCCAATACTCTCCCTCATCCCACTGTGGGGGAGTGAGCAAGTGGCTGCGTGGGGCTTAGTTGCTGGCTGGGGTTAAACCACGACACTTATTTGAAGAGACTAGTTCTTCATTTATACACCTTTGTATTTCAAAGAAACAAGGGTATGCTTTTATGTTGTTGCTGGTCCTCACATTAAGTGGGGAAACCTGGATATAGTAGTTGAGAAATAAATATATATATATATCTTTTTGGAAGAATTATTTATATTGCTAGTATTGTTACTGGCATTTTTTGGCTGTGCTCCTCTTCTCTGCTGGTGGGGGGAGCTTCAGAGAGGACAAAAGAACTTTGCTATCAAGCTTTTAAAAGTCAATGAAAACCCCGAGGAATTGCCACCTTCTCTCTGACTTTCTTCAGAAAGAAAATATCTCCAATATTTCTACACATAGCTGCATTGTGCATCATAGATGGCTAACTGAGTCAAAACAAGGAATTTTTTCCATGAAAATGTATGTTCTAAAATACCAAGGACCACATGCGGAAAATTCATAACCTCTGTTTTGCAGGGAATCCTACTTTCTCATCATAGTAGTGGCTTTTGGCCATCTTCATACAATTTTTATGAATCTTCCTTATATTCCAAATCTACATAGGGAGTACAGTGGAATAATGCCACATTTATTTGTGTCTCAGTCAACTACAGATGTTAGAAAAACGGTAAAAGCTATCATCAGTCACTGTCTTAGGACAGCCTGTATGCAGTCCTTCATCTTCAAACGTGGCTACAGCCATATCTGTTACAAAGAGAACAGCTTCTTATGTTCCTTCCTTTTGTGCATAGCACAGGTCTGATTATAACTAATGACACACAATGTGAATCATTTGAGGATAACTGTGTACAAAGGCAGACTTTTCAGTAGCTGGGCACACCAAAATGTTTATAGCTTGCTGAATTTATCATACTATGTGTAATAACAGACTTTAAGGCTGAATAAAAAAAGAGAACAAAAATCCTCTTCTTTAGCATCCCTGAGCGAACTTTCCATTTAACTTTGTTGAGATGCATAGTCACTAATCCATTCAGCATAAGACAACTAAATAGGGAGCAAAGAACAAGGCTAGCTACATGATTCTGCCCCCAAAGCGTAAGCCAGCAAAGATAGCAGGCTATGGCATTCTTCTCATCCCCTGTCTCAAGTGTGACAGTTAAGAATTTCTGCTTCCTGCTCATACTAAAAAAGTAAAAACCTTCTGCTCCACAATATATCTTCCATGTTTTTCAAAGGGGCACATTAAATTGCAACCTCAGTTTTACAGTTTTTTCGGAACATACACCTTACCTGGATACACTCATGACAACCTGAGTTATGCAGTTAAACAGTAAAGCCTTTCCAATCTCACTTGGGAAAATAGGAATAATTAGGTGGCAAATGTTTCTATTGCTTAGATAATTGCAATAGTGCTTTTAAAATTATAACTAAAAAAACCTCTGAGTTGGTGGTTATAGCTAGGTCTTTACTATGGTATAAGTCCTTGACATAGATATGGTATTTTGATACGTGGGTCTCCCCCTAACATACAGTAGCTGCTCTGAAACAAAGTGGTCTAGAGGTTCATCCGTACAAAGGAAACTGAAGGGCAACAATGGGAAACAAAACAAGTCTTGGATATTTGAACAAGGCTTACGATGCTTTGTATTTATTCTCTATGTCTTAAGTAACATTATCTTGCTGGAACAGACTCAGTGGTTGGTTCACTGTTCATGAGGAACTGTATTTGTAAGGTGTCACAATAGCCTTTTGTTTTGTGTAAAACAGAATAGAACTGGAACACGGACGATGCGGCAGGCTTGGTCGGACTCCTGGTTTCAAAACAATAACTCAATGTGATGATCAGTTAGTCCTACTTGCTCATAATCCAGACAATAAAAAGGGTGAAAATAGGAAGTAATAAAAGCTGAAGACTGTACATAACATGGAGTAAACTCATCTTCACAGAAAGAGGGTGAAAGACATGCTGTCACATTGGTCTAGTTGATAACTACCAATTGCCTTGTCATATGCCCTTGGCACACAAAATAAATGGGATCATTGTGCTTGGATGTTTCACACACTCTGCAGAAAATATGAATTAACCTCAGAAAAGTCATGTGCCATTTAGTAATGCAATTAGACACATCCACAATAAGTACTGTTTCAGTACCTTCACCTGAATGACTTTCTAAAGGAAAGACCATTGTTGCATCACTGACATGTTATGGGATTTATTTGTTACAGCAGATATGTCTGAATATCATTCTTTCAGACTGCAGAAGAAAGATATTCAAAAGTGTCAATTCATACATATTTTCACTAAATTTCTTTGTTCATTTATGTTTTTAAAGACATAGTGTGTGAGGAAGTTGTCTAAACGTAGGTATCTAGAGAAAATGTAGATGTTTTAGCATGTCCTGTGTTGCTTTCTGATGTTGCTCCACAAAGCATAAGGGGTCTCTCATAGGCCTAGTTGTAGTCCAGCATCCAAGCTCACTCCTTTACTCTTTTACAGGGAGAAAGTGCTATAACCTCAGGTAAGATTTGCATTTTCCTTCTTCTTCTCTTAAACCTTGGTGTCTAAAGTGCCCAGGCTTAGTGGAGATACAGAATTTGGTACTGGATTTTTCCAAGCAACTGCTTGTTGTGTTTTTCTTTTTCTTGAAAATTTTGAGTATTGGAAGTTAAAGACCAGGAGTATGCTTACACAGTAATTTCTTTGCAACAGTAAACATAACATGGCACCTAATGTGTCCAGCATCCACTAAACATAACTGAGTACACCTAAGATGCATAAGACACTTTCACAGTCATTGTCACTGACATGTCCCCTGGCATGGCTGGGTGTGCTAAAGCCACAACCCTTTCTCTCACACTCCATAATAGCACTCTGACTTAATTTTTGCACTCCCAGAGAAGAAAATTACAGCCTTTTCTGTACACAGGTCAAAATGTTAGCCAAACACTGTCTTTTGTCTTTGACCTCAAGCCTTCGTGTGAAAACTTCAAAAGGGACAGATCCCATACACTAAGTAAACAACTTTTACCCTGCAATGGACAGTCACACTTTCCCAACTTCCAGTTTTATTATTCAGCTCTTTCAGATTCAGCATAAGAAGAACTTCTCTTCCTACAGTATATCCAGTGGGTTCTCTGTATCATCCATTCCAGGTGCTTGACTCCAGCTCTTTGCCATCCAGCTGGCTAGTCTTAAAGAAGACTAGCCTACAGAATACAGTTTACCCATTTCTCTCCCAGAGTTCAAGGGCCTTCCGTTTAGTCCTCCCTTCAATACCAACTTCTGAAAGTGAAGTCTTGTGCCAGCAGGCTTCACTTCACTTTCATGCTTCTGCTTCCTTACTGTTACAGAGTCAGACTGACAAGCTCATTAGAGGAGCAACCAGTACTAATCCTCAGCTGTTGTCCAGACAAGCATGGTGCACTACCCTACTGCTGTCCGTTGTTCTTAGCCCTTATGCTTCCATGAACCTATTGTTCAACTGTGTGAAAACACACATGCTCATTGGCCACCTGTGTTTTCTGTAAAGCATAGGAAAGTGTGCAAACAGGACGGGTGTCAAGTGAATTATACAGAACTAAATCTTCAAGAGTCAATGTTTCTGACAGAGACACATTCCAATTATTTTTGAGATAAGGTGAATGGAGTACATCAAAAGCAGGGTTGTGGAATACAGGTTTAGTCCACACTTTATGAAAGGCAGGAATTGTCTATTTCTCTCTTCGTATCTGGCAAATTTATTTGTATTCCTATATCCCAACACACAGGTGAGAATTTGAAGGTCTTTATATTTACTTAGAAGTTGATGCTGTCCTTAGCCGTTTTGCATTAGGTAGTGTGGTGCAAGTGTAACAGCTCCTCTGAGCAGTTCCTTTCCGAAAAAAAAGTTATAGTCTCTTTGCTGGCTGCAGTTGGCACCTGGAACACCACCAAAGTACTTAGCTTACCAGTGATTCATTCAGGTGCCCTTCCAAATTGTGTTAAGACTAAGGTAATTGACTTCCATAAATTTAGACCAAAGGAAATGTGTTTCTTAATTCAGATTTGTTTTTAAACCAATTTGGTTCCATTTTAACAAAAAAGGTAGCATGAAGGTTATACATTTCAGCATGGTCCACTGCTTAAAACAGGGTTACAATTTCCCAATTTTACTTATGATAATGTCTTAATAGCGTATTATAATATACATATGTTCAAGAGTCAGTGTTTTTCATACTCATGTTTAGGTCACACTGTTTTAAATAATGACAGAATGTGTTTGCAACCATGAGGCAACTAGAGAATGTAATAAAAACCATTGAGAAGTGGTGGTGTGATCAGAGGAGAATTCTGTGAGCCAAGCGATTTATATATCCCTCTATTACTTCTGCTTGGAATAGCACTTAGTCTAACTATGGCATCTTTAAGTTTCTCACTCCTAAAATTACCTAAAGTGCTCCAAGTATTACATACATAACTTTAATAGGTACAATATCTTCTACTGTGTATTACCGCAGTAAGAAAACTGTAAAATGGACTGATGTATTGACCGGAAATTTATCTAGTCCACTGTTTTCCTGCAAATGCTATATACAGATAGTTTTAAAATTCCCTTAATCTCAAAATTCATGCAACATTACTAACCTCATCTTAGATATAAGCAATTGGTTGAATTCTGGATCATACCAATAATGAGTAAACCATAGATATGACAGCTTGGGGACGAGCTATAAATTTCACATATGTAAATTTTTTCTGTTACTTTTGATGTCGCAACACCTCTGTGAATGGCAGACTTTTGCATATGAATTTTTGAGGCTTTCTTACAGCACAGCATTTTTTGCAGTTCCTTGAGTTTTATAGACCTTTTTTGTGTTTTGTAAAAGACTGAGTAGAAAGAAAAAAAACCCCAATCTCTAAATAAGAGGCTTCTTAACACTATTATCTCTTGAGAGATTGCTTAATTTGCTCAGATAATGCTTTCACTTCTCCTGTTTTACAGAGTAATTCAGTGTGATTAGTACAAATCTCCAGTTAAAACCTGAAATCCCTACTTGTATAAAGCAAGCATATGAAATGCTTATCTCTCGAGGAAAAAGTCTTTATCACATTTTCTTCCTTCTTGTTGATACTTCAGAAATGCCCTTGCTTTTATTAAATTCAGTAGATTGGCTTAGCTTTGTAGAAACTCATATAAAACTCCAATATTTACGTATAAGTATTGACTTGCTTACTATTGGACTTTTTAGGGTCGTTTAAATATGAAATTACATTTAGTAAGAATACATCAGGGAAAAGAAATCTAGATAATTACACTTTTTATTATTTCTGGACTTTAAATGTTCACCTGAAAAAAGATGCATAGCTGGGTTTTTTCATATCTTCTAATTCACATTAAAAAAAAAGATCCACTTTTTCTTCCAGGAGTGAATTTTGCTTTGGTATTTCTGATTATAACGGCACTACTAGATTAAATTTAAAGCTACTCCATTATAATATCAATTTTAAGAAAAAACACTCTGGATTTCTTAAAGGCAATTTACTTACTGTAAAATAAGAAGGCTTCATTGCCTGTGTGGAGATAGTTGCTTTTAATACATTTTTTTTGAAACAAAAGTAAACCAAAGAAGAGGACTCATTTGTAAAATAGAAAAGCAGTGACATAAAGAGAAATTGTTGAACGCTTATTTTGCAATACTCATATGGTATGAAACAGCTTTTTGCTTTGTCAGTTAAAAAAAGACTGAAGGTGGTAACTTCCTCAGAGCAAAGGAAATCTGCTCTGTGTTTACTCCCTAGATTTATCAAAATACAACATGATTGAGAACATTCTGCTTACTTTTTAATTAGAAATCCAGACTTCTTTTAATAATAAGGTCTGCTATTATGTCTACTGGAACTTGAGGTGACATGGAATTCACCACCTGTGCTGAATTGTTATTTCTTTGAGGACAGAAAGTGAAAACCTCAGCAGTACTCCTCAGAAATGAACCAATCTATAGTGCATTGATGCAATTCCTGTGATATGTCCCTAGTAACCAAGTTCATTACACTATACATTATTTGAAACTATTGTCAGAATCTACTTATTTGTTGCTAATGTTTTCTGATGAAAAAATACATACCTGGAAATACAAGCCACGATGTATGTGTACTTGAATGGCAAATTTGATATGGTATTTTACATGTATTCTCACTTGGGGGCACAGTTCCTTTGGTGCCTACCATATGTTGAGTAGTCTCTTTTTAGATATGCACTATTTCAAACGTACTAACCTGTTATTATCCCTCAGCCTTACACATCCCAGGAGAGAACATAATGTAGAAGAAAATACGGTAACATGAGAGGCATTGTTTGAAGCAATAAGAACTCATTGCTCTAAGTCAACCACTACTTTTAGTACATGTGTCAAAAATAATGTAAAGACTTCAAAATGAAAAAAAAAAAACCTTCAGCAAGCTTTCTTTATGAGATGAAAATGCTAACATCTTGTATGAGATCGGCAATTAAGATTATAAATGCAATATAGTTAATAAATCACAAGACTACAGAGCTGGGAGATAAAGAATTGTGTTAGACTGTTTATTGCATCTTACTACACCGAGGCAAAATCAGGGGTGCCCAGTTAATCCTTAACAGATGTTTGTCTAACGTATTTTTAAAAAAGAAGATATTTCTCCAGTCCCTGTAGATAGATCATTCTAACCTTCCATTAACTAAAATACCAGAAAGGTATTTTTAGTTTACCATCTTTTATCGGGACCAATCCTCTTTTCTGACTCCTATTGCTTGATATCGCTTGCATTTTGCACTGTATAAAACATCAAATATTTTTCAGGTTTTTATGTTTTGTTTTTGTTTTAAATCCTCAGAGATTCCTTTCCCATTAACTAATCTTTTTCTTTATTATTCCTCCTTTTAAAAATGTGAAAACTGCTAGGTACAGTTTTCATGCAAAAATAGTGTTGGTTTCTTCTTTATTTCTGATTTGATGGCTAGGTAGATTAAAACATCCTGCAGATATCAGAGCCTAAAGAAACCAAGCCAGACAATTTCACCAAAAGCAGCTATTTTTCAGGAATCTGATAATGGAGAGAGAAGTAGTTTGCTTGGTCCTGCACAAGACCTGATTCGAACACACTGTTAACAATGACTTGGATGGGTGTATTTTCATTAACTTAAATAGTCCGGGCTAATAAAAACTCAGTGGTCTATTTTATTTGATTTTTAAAAAGGTTATAATTAGACAGTTATTGGTAAATATTCAAAATATTGACTCCAGTGATTCCAAAGTCTTTACTGGTTTTGCTGACTGCGAGCCCTCTTTACTCAGTCTGGCCCAGACTGGGTCTTGGCTCCTCTTTATGGGAAAAGGTCAACAAGAGAATTACCTGGACCCAACCTGCCCCATTACATCTCTTAGGTAATATAACAAAAATCACAAACCTAGACTGCTGGAATGTTGCTTTTATAGGATTAAATATTATTGAATGAAGTTCTGAAGTTTTATTCAATATTGTCCCAATCTGACTGCATAATTATATAAAAAAAAGGTGCTGATTCCTCACTTCTGTATGTTGGGAGTGATTTGAATTTGAGGTTCAGTAAGAGATTCAAACACTTTTTAATTGCATGCAGATGGCAAAAATGAATAGAGTCAGCATTCCAAATTAAAAAGAGTTCTGTCCACCACCGTAGATGGTATTTTCCAGCTGATTAAGACATCTATACTGAGATTCGGAAATGAACAAATTAAGACTTCAGATCATGCTGATCTGGTTTGCTTCTCTAGGACTTTTTCTTGAACATTTATGAAATTAAACAGAAGAAATGTAAGCAATGCATTTTATAAATTGAGATAGTTCTGTAGAGTCACACATACAGTACAGAAAAAGCTTACAATAAGGAGGTATTAAGATCACGTGAAGTTCACAAAAGGACAGGGATTTCTACCTGTGCAGCTACCAGTCCTGTTCACACAGAACGCATGATAACTTGCAGAAAGTAGGTTAGAAGGTAAGTAGCAGATTTTGGGACAGAGTTTCTCTTTTGCTTGATTTGGTCTACGTATAAAACCAAAATAAGTCCTTCCTCCTTTTTTCCAACCCAATCTTGTTTATTACTATGCCTTAGTGGAGCAGAAGTCCCATATTAGAAAATGGGTGTTTGGTATATGCTGACATAATCTGGATAGACAAGGAAGAAAATATAAAATGCCTGCATAATAGATATAGTATTACCATTACTGTCAGTCTACCTGTGGGGGAAAAAAGATAATTTTCTTTGTTTTCTTTTTTATTTGAATATGTTTTTGTGGGTATATTTTCTGATGTGTTCAATGAAATCCAGATGTTACTTGTAACCATACTCAGTATAAAGTTACATGCCATAAGGACACATTCATTAAAAAAAAGTAAATAACAGTTTTTGGGAAAATTTGCCACTACTAATAGTTTCTACAACATATCCTGTTTCTCCAGTGCACACAGTGCAGTGTTAATTGTCAAATGACAGAAATTCGGAGGAAGAAAATCAACTCATTTCCCTGAAGTGGAATATCCAAATTTGTGAAGATCTCCATATTTTTGGGAACTACAGGCCTGTCAGCCTGACCTCAGTACCGGGGAAGGTTATGGAGAGATTCACTTTGTGGGCGCTCACAGGGCATGTGCAGGACAACCAAGGGATCAGGTCCAGCCAGCATGGGTTCATGAAAGGCAGGTTCTCCTTTACCAACCTGATCTCCTTCTATGACCAGGTGACCCACCTAGTGGATGAGGGAAAGGCTGTGGACGTTGTCTACCTGGACTTTAGTAAAGCCTTTGACAGCGTCTCCCACAGCATTCTGCTGGAGAAAGTTGCGGCTCGTGGCTTAGACAGGTGTACTCTCCGCTGGGTAAAGAACTGGCTGGATGGCCGAGCCCAGAGAGTTGTGGTGAATGGAGCTAAATCCAGTTGGTGGTCCGTTACAAGCGGTGTTCCCCAGGGCTCAGTTTTGGGGATGGTCTTGTTTAATATTTTTATCAATGACCTGGATGAGGGGATCAAGAGCTCTCTCAATAAGTTTGCAGATGACACCAAATTGGGTGGGAGTGTGGATCTGCTGGAGGGCACGAAGGCTCTACAGAGGGATCTGGACAGGCTGGATTGATGGGCAGAGGTCAGCTGGGTGAGTTTTAATAAGGCCAAGTGCCAGCTCCTGCACTTCGGCCTCAACATGCAACGCTACAGGCTTGGGGAGGAGTGGCTGGAGTGCTGCCCAGTGGAAAAGGACCTCGGGGTACCGGTCAACAGCCAGCCGAACATGAACGAGCAGTGTGCCCAGGTGGCCAAGAAGGCCAACAGCCTCCTGGCTTGTATCAGAAATAGTGTGGCCAGCAGGACGAGGGAAGTGATTGTGACCCTGTACTCAGCACTGGTGAGGCCGCACCTTGAATCCTGTGTTCAGTTTTGGGCCCCTCACTACAAGAAGGTCGTTCAGGTGCTTGAGCATGTCCAGAGAAGGGCAACGAAGCTGGTGAGGGGTTTGGAGCACAAGTCTGATGAGGAGCAGCTGAGGGAACTGGGGTTGTTCAGTCTGGAGAAGAGGAGGCTGAGGGGAGACCTTATCGCTCTCTACAACTACCTGAAAGGGGGTTGTGGCGAGGTGGGTGTTGGTCTCTTCTCCCAAGTAACCAGCGATAGGACAAGAGGAAATGGCCTCAAGTTGCACCAAGGGAGGTTTAGATTGGATATTAGGAAAAATTTCTTTCCTGAGGAGCAGTCAAGCATTGGAACAGGCTGCCCAGGGAGGTGGTGTCGTCACCATCTCTGGAAGTGTTCAAAAAACTTGTAGACATGGCAATTCAAGACATGGTTTAGTGGGCATGGTTGGGTTGTTGGTTGGACTTGATGATCTTAAAGGTCTTTTCCAACCTTAATGATTCTGTGATTCTGTGAAATTAACTTAGTGATTTCTGAAGCATTACCGTTTGGACTGTGAAGACTAACAATAAGACGCTTATTTCATACTGGAGAGGAACAACAGTTTTTCTGTCTTTACTGGAAAAAGTATATGCTGCTACATGTGTGCTATTTTTTTCTTTTTCGTAACTCACTCCTACTCCAAAAGACTGCAATGTGTTTTTCTTGTCCTTCAAAATACAAACAGCAAACTGCATCTTCTGTTGAATAGAATATTCTGTTGTCATCATACTTATGTTTCCTCCTGGCCCCACACACTCTAGACTACAGGAAGGTAACACTAGAGATATGTCATGCCAAAGCTCTTTGACTGGCATCTGACCTACATCAAAGTCTTTGTTGATAACTCTTGCTCTATTCTGTTTTCACATATAGTACTATAGTCTGTTGCACAATGAGCAGATGTTCCTCCTACTGTGCTGTATGATTGTTTTAAGTGACTTTTTTTAGAACAAATGCTCTCCCACGTACACTTCATTTTCTCTAGTTGTTATGGGCTAACAGCTGATAACTAATCCTTGCTTAAATTTAGGGACAAATGCTCATCAGGAAATCCCACCCAGGTCATGTGCCATCATTTCTAGTAACTAGAGCTAGTTTACTACATTATGCCAGAATAGATTAGTGTATCAGTAACAAGAAGAAGAGGAAAAAGAAGAGAAGAAGAAAAACAGTAGTGTAAGGAGCTAGGCAGGGAAATCATCAAGCTCAAGCCACAGCAAGTCCACATTCAAAATTAATAGCCTGCAACCAGGCCAAATCACACAGGGAGTCAAATGCTACAGCAGAGTTCAGAAACAAGAATCAGGTCCAGGAAAGAGACAGAAGTAGGGCAACAAACAGGCAGATGCAGAGGAAATATGAGATGCATAGGTTAGATCAAAAACCTCAGATGTATCTGCAACATGCACCTGGTAAAAATCCCTTAAACACCAGCTGGGCATAACAGTCCACAGTATTTCTAGGGACAGCTGGTTCATCCACCACAAAGTAGCTGATGGCAAGATAAAGGAGGAACATCAATAATTAACTGTTTGGTGGATGATACCAGAGGCTTAAATATCCCCAGCAGAGCACTCAGTCTTTCTACAGGGAAATACTTAGAACTGGTTCACTTGGAAAGAAACTGCTTGCTAGCAAGGGTAACAAAATAATCCCAACTTGAGTTCTGGCATAAAAGGAAGTGAAGTTTCTAAGGAATAAAATGGAAACAAGCAAAATAAGTGTTTGAACATCAGAAAAGATTGCCAGCTGCAGAATCTGTTGCCATTATATCTGCTCCAATTTATCCATTCCTACTACATAGTCAGAATAAGATTTAAGAATATTGATAGACTTCAGGTGCACAGTTCCACAATGTATATGTCTTACTGATTGGTCAGAAAAGGAAAAAAAATTAGGACAGGTGATCTGTATTGTGTGTCAAGTTAAGAGATCTAAACACTGAAAAATCCCAAAACTATTAACAAATAAGGGTTTGCAAGCAGTGTTTGACCGAGTCCTTCAGAAACAGAAATTCCTCAGAAAGTATTTTTTTGGGGAGAAAGACAGGGAGAAAGACGTTGAAGTGGGCTGAACCTGGCTGGATGCCAGGTGCCCACTAAAGCTGCTCTATCAACCTCACTCTGAGCTGGACAGGGGAGAAAAGCTTGTGGGTTGAGATAAGGACATGAGAGATCATTCAACAATTACCATCATGGGCAAAACAGACTCTATTTGGGGAAATTAATTTAATTTATTGCAAATCAAAATCTGTAGGGTAATAAGAACTAAACCTAAATATTAAAACACCTTCCTCCCACATCTCCCTGCTTCCTGGGCTCAACTTCACTCCTGATTTCCCTATCTTCTACCCCCAAGCAACACAAGGGAACAGGGAATGGGGGTTGTGGTCAGTTCATCACATATTGTGTCTGCTGCTCCTTCCTCCTCAGGAGGAGGACTCCTCACACTCTGCCCCTGCTCCAACGTGGGAGCCCTCCCACAGGAGACAGACCTCCACAAACTTCTCCAACATGAGTCCTTCCCATGGGCTGCAGCTCTTCATGAACTGCTCCAGCCTGGGTCCCCCATGGGTGCCATCCTTCAGGAACAGGCTGCTCCAGCCTGGGCCCCATCACGGGTGCCGCCCTTCAGGAACGGGCTGCTCCAGCCTGGGTCCCCCATCGGGTCACAAGTCCTGCCAGCAAACATGAGGCTTCTCTCTCCATGGGGCCACAGGTCCTGCCAGGAGCTTGCTCCAACATGATCTTCCCACAGGGTCCCAACCTTCTTCGAGCACCCACCTTCTCTGGCTTGAGGTCTTCCCCAGGCTGCAGGTAGATATCTGCTCCAGCATGGAGCTCCATGGGCTGCAGGTGGACATCTGCTCCACCACAGACCTCCGTGGGCTGCAGGAGGACAGCCTGCCTCACTGTGGTTTTCACCAGGGGCTGCAGGGGAATCTGGAGCACCTCCTCCCCTCCTTCTGCACTGACCTTGGTGTCTGCAGAGTTGTTTCACACATTCTCACTCCTCTCTCTGTCTGCAATTATTGCACATCATTTTTTCCCCCTTCTTAACTATGTTATCCTAGAGGTGTTACCACCATTGCCAATTGACTCGACTTTGGCCAGCAGCAGGTCTGTTTTGGAGCCAGCTGGCACCGGTTGTATTGGACACAGGGAAAGCTTCTAGCAGCTTCTCACAGAGGCCACCCCTGCAGTACCCTCCACTACCAAAACCTTGCCATACAAACCCAATACAGACATGTTTAAATTCAACTCCTGAAGAACCCCAGTTCTTCAAGGGATGCATTTGTGCAATGAGCCAGTTGTTGATTAAGAAATAAATACAACTTTCTTTAGAAAAGCCAGGATAACTCAATAGTTTTACAATTTTTCATCATTCATGGGTAGGCTTACATCAATAATAAATATGAGCTACAAATTTCCACATCAAACCGATCTGCATTAAAGATGAAGCTAAATTGGAGCATGCTATTGATCATGGAATAAGGCTCCTCGGAATATTAAATCCATTTGGCTTTCAACTTTATTTTGTTGAATTGTGGTAGGGGTCAGGAACCGTATAGAATTTTGTGAATGTTTCACTTTTTCTGTTTTCGTATTTTACATTTTTTAGCACATTTTTATTTAGCTATGATTACTAATGTAAAACAGACTGAATTTCTATGTCAACCATCACTAATAAGTATTAGCTGGGCTGCAACAGAAACAATGTCATTTAACTCCTGTTGCTTTGCTGATCAACAAATCAAGGGCATTCAAATATCACTGACCTTTATTTTCTTTATTTTCTTTTTATTTTCTAATGCCCACTTTTATGGGTTTTCTATGCCTTTTTACTGTAAGAAGCCTTGTGGCCTGGTATGACAAAGACACTAATTGCAGTCTTTATTACTACTGTAATTCTTATCAAAACACATAATCTTACCATCCCTAACTGTACATTTAGCTACACATATTCTCATATGAAAATGAGAGGAGGGATTTTATCAGTTTGTTTATTAGGTAAAAGCTGGTTCTCGTATCGAAAGGAACAAGATTTACCAATGTGCTACTATTTCGTGGAAGTAGCAGCAAATGTCTTCTCCCTGGTAACATTAGACTGTTGTCATTTGTAAATAGCTGTGTTGTGAGAACACAGATTTCTGAAAACAAGACCATCCCTACTATACATTCTTTAGACGTATAAAACAGACAACCCCAACCTCAGAGCATCAGAAGTGTCAGTGTGCTAGAAATATGGAAAAAGTAGGTAACATTGGCCACTGTGATGTGTATTCCCTATTATTTCTGGCATAAAATTTTCATAGAAATTCCATCAAAGAGAGCTCAAAGGAAGATGTTAACAGACTATTTACAGGAAGCTCCCAAATTTAAGGGAAACTGTAGGCCGAAGGGTATAGAAAAGTAGAGAGTATTTCAAAATGTAACCAGTGAGCAATGGAAGTTGCAGGTAGGTGTTGGGCTGATCAAAACCAAGGAATGTCCAACCCTGTCCCCAGTACTGAGTCCCTGCTCTTTCAGAAGACTTTCCTGAAGCAGCCCCCTTCAAGTCCCACTCACAGCTACTATTAACTATGGAACTAGTACAGACTAAATATTGTGCCGTGCTCTTCATCCTGGTGCAAAGGAGGCCGTTCCTCACCATACACTGAGACCCACAATGGCACTATCACTCGATGGCTAGCATGGGCACAAGCACTTCAGACGACAGCTAGTTTGAGCATATGAGAGATGCCTTTGGTACTAATGTACAGAGAGAGTACACCCACAACAAAATTCAAGGGTGACTCAGAAATATTGTTCTATGACAAAAAGATCTGGGACCTTCTCTGAGAAAAACTATTAGGGAGCAGTACACACATTGCCATGGTACTATCTTCTGAATGGACAGCTCTTTTGCTTTACTTCTCCTTTACTTCACTTACGTCTTGTGGATTCCAGTTTGAGCACTTGGTACATCACTTTTTTGCTAGTCTTAATATTTAGCTTTGCACCTTACTTCATAATATCAATTCCTACAATCAGAAAGCTTTCTCATATTCTTTCTGGACTGAAAATTGGACTTGCTGCCTGAGAAATAACTTTTCTCAAGAAATATTATAATGCTGGATTTTACATTATTGGACACCATAATAATGAATACAAAAGGAGCAAAACACTATAAATTATATAAATACAAAAAGCAAAAAGAAGAAAAATAGATTAAATAAAAAGAAAATAAGAAAAAAACCCCATGTTTAGAGCTCATTGACTTTAAAAAGCGGCAGAAATGAAGGTGGGAAAGGCTTTTCATTCAACTCAGAGGCTTTGCACTCAGAAACCCTGTAAATAAATTAAATATAAGGAACATTTTGACAAAGGAGTAAAGATGAGAAATATCCTCAAGTAAAAACAATTATTTTGGAAAGGGAGAGAGAAAATGTCTGTTCTTCAACCCACAGCTCAGACCCAGAGGAAATAATACACACACACACACAAAACCTTTGACAATAAAAACACTAGATTTTCCCTAATTTAAAAAAAAAAATCTTTTTAATATAAAATGTTTCCCAAGGGAAAAATATATGAAGAGTGTGGGAACCAGACAAATTCTTGAGAATTAAAAAGAAAAATACCTTTTGAAAAAAACAATAAAAATAAGACACATACTTCTGCCACTCTCAGTTGTAAAATAAGAGAATGTACATGGTTATAAAGGCCAACGAATGCCCCAACAGGCAGCTGCTGTGAGATGATAGAACTAGTTAATAAGGTCTCACAATGCCAAATGAGCAGAAGGTTCTCACTGTGCCACCAGTTATGTTGTATCACAATTCACTGCTACACTGCTATCAGACAGCTGCTTTAAAAAAGTCTGCATATGATGCTAGAGATGAAGTGACCTAACTGTCTGTAACTCTGTGTCTCTGAAATGGGTTGTTCAGTCTGTAGGAGACAACATGTTAACTGAGTGGCTTGGCATACATTTCCTGCCAGTTGTTGCTCTGTTTTGATATAAGAGCCTACAGGCTACTATGTGACACCATAATTGCCCCTCATTCCCTAAATGACTGTCTCTTACAAGTTTCTTACACAGAGCTGTGCAGGAAAAAATATTTCCTTAACCAATGGAGGCAATCACATTGCTCTTAAGGTGGTTTTAGGTCAATAAAGCATTAATTCTTATTCATAATAATTATATCAACCATAGTATCTAGGAGAAAGAGTCACACCGTGGTAGGTATTTTTCAACAAAAGAAAGAAAACTTCACTGGTCTTTTCCCACTGAGATGACAATTCAAGTGTGAAATGAAAGGCAATAGATAGATGTAGCCTGATCTGAAAGCAGTAACAGCAAGGAAATCACGTTTGTCAGCATAAGAGGTAGTAGACTCAGCACATCACAGCTCAGGATGCCTTTCATAAGCACTGCAGCAGACCTGGACCTGAAAAAAGATAATGAAGTAGCATTACAGATGTTTGCAGGGAGTGCCTCCCAGGAATGATGAGTTACTTGGGAAAAAGAATGGAGATGACTCTTTGAAAATGTAACACACAGGGAAAGAAGATTAATATGAAGAAAAAGATTGCATATAGCATGAAGATTGTCTTTAAAATGTCTGAAAGTGATTGAAAACCTCTTATATTTGATGTGGTAGAGTACAGCACAAGTAGTTTGCATTTGTCTTCCCCAGAGTAAAGGATCAAGACAAAAGATTATGTGAACTTCGGCAAGTGTTATGCCTGGTAAAGAGAAAGCACTGTTTCAGACATTTTCAAGAGAACTAGGATGATTGAGCTATATTGGGATATAGGACCTGCAAAGAGTTTTGAGCTTAAATGACACCCAGGAGGCAGAGCTGACCAATGGGTGGGAGAGTTATTTTATCATCTGTTATCATGAAAAAATTATGATAAGGGTTAGGCCTTTGGAAAGACTGAAACGTTTACCTACACTTAAGGTAACAGGTGGATAATTTCCAGTGGGAAAAAGGTAAAAGAAAGAAAGTGGTTACCATGTTGCAGTTTATCATTATCAGAAACTTATATTGGCCAGTAAATTTTTGCAGAAATAAGGTTCAGCAGAGAACAGTGGAATCATAGAGGACTGAAAGAAATCTGTGAAAATCACACTGAAGCTGAAAAGAGAAAAAAAGACCTTCCCCTGAGGGCACAACCTGTTCCGTCTTCCCTTGACATTGGAACATCTCTCTGTCGGTAACTTTTTGGTACAGCTCTTAAATAGTGCAGCACAGACAATAGAAGAGCATGATGGCTATTTTTCTTGTCTGTTTGGGTTTTTTTGGTACCAGAATCTTCCATGTAAATAAAAGTAAGTGAAGTTTCAGAATAGGGGAATTCAAATGCTGGCAAGTAAAAAACTTGAACCAGACAACTTGAAGAAAGAAGGATAGCTAGAATGATTGGATGTTCTAATGTTACAACAATTAGGGGGAGAGGAGGGTCGAACAAACAGAAATAAAACAGAAAAGGGAATGGTATCTCAGCTGTAAAAATGCATAAATATAGGCTAATCTTGTTGCTTCGATATGGCAAATAATTTTCATCTTCTGATCCTGGGCAAATCATAAGTAATCAGATATTTTTTGTCAATTTTTAAGATCTCTGATTTAAGTGGCATCTAGAAACCAAAGATTAATAAAAAACATTATTTTTTAAAAATAATTCTAGTTATCAAAGTAATGATGAGTAATGAGTAATCTACTCATTCCTATTATATTCACTCATTAATAGCTCCAAAATAGAGAGCATTTTGTAATATATACATATTTTTAAAGAAGATTCCTCTTTTTTGTACCTCTTGAAGCACTTAATCAGCTGTAAAATCCTATATTCAGTAGAAGTAATTGTAAAGAAAATAGATTTCCCAAGCAACTTATTTTGTCTGACAATTTTTATTTAAAAAATTTGAATCGAATTGTTAAACATGATAATTATAACTACACAAAGTCAAAACAGGTAGTATTTGGAGAGCAATTCATGTCTATGGGGTATCAAAACTTACCTTTTTTACAAGAGGTGTGTGGTTTAGTGGTAGAAGAAGAAAGACAAGAAAACAAAAAACAACAGAGCTGTTTCACTTTACAGATACAGAATGATTTCTCTCTGTCATAATAGTGACTCTTTGACAGAAGCTGCTATGCTGTGACCCCTTGGTCTTACTCTCTCTATTAGTTTCATTCTCAGTGGGACTCACTTCTCTACTTTTGTTGACTTCATCTGCCTGCTCCTCTTTAACCTCTTCCTTTAGTCTTCTTACTCACTTCCTTTCTTTAAATTTCCACAAAATCTCTGTTTGTACCTTGTAATTTGTTGTCTTTATACGGACTTTGTTCTTTTTTGCAAGCACAGATACACTATTAACATAAATTTAAGTGATTTGTTAACTGTGCTCAATCAGAGAGAGAACAAAACATGAAAATCTGCTTCTGGAGTTTAATTTCTAGTTAAAAATAAAACATTAATTTTTGTATCAGGTAGCAGATACAAGCAAGCATACAAGCAGTTAGTTAATAAACTAATATTCCTCAGTTATCTCAAATATTGTATATCTATAATTCAAATAACATGATTTTAAGCCACAAGACTGCAACAAAGCTGTGACTCTCTAACAGCAAAGTGATAACAAATTCTATCAGATAATGATCCAGTTTTTAATCTTTTGGCAAACTCTGAGATGCAATGGCTTAGAAAACACTGAGTGAATATACTTATGTTTATAATATTTATTCAAATTACCTTTTGTGTCAATGTAGCTCTAGATATTAACAAAACATTTATTAGAAGTGGGTATTTAAGAGATTCTGGCTTTAGATCCCAAACTGAATGAAATTAAATACTGTAATGTGGTTAACCCAAACTGTTGGGGACAGTACAACTCTACATTCAGACGAAAAAATTATCAGCCTATTTGGATGAGGGTTGAATAATGTCAATTACAACAGTCTTCATTTATGATGAATATCTTAAAGGTCAATGCAGATGCAGAAAGCCTTTTGCAGTTTCTTACTGGAAATAACATATTTTCATATTGAAATTCATGTATGTGTTTTTGCTTGAAATATTTGTTGTTGTTTTGGAAACATATCAACACTACGGAAAGTTTGAAAAAAATACTGCATGGATGCTAAAAGTATTTCCCTGCTTTGCAAATGACAGTTTGAAATCATAGGGCAGGAGGCCAAAAGCCAGGAGAATACACTTCTAAAAACTTCAGTGATTAATATACCAACAGGTCTATACTTCAGTTGCTAACACTGATAACTGAAACGGTACTACTAGGCCCCGTAAAGCCAAAAAATTAGTTGGGAAATGCACATACTTTTTAAACTGTTCCATCCATTTTCCACCATCAAAGCAAATCTCAAATAAGTCTTTAATTTGCATTTTAAAAGGCGTCTTGATTGCTGGTTAATTAAATATTGATTATTCAAAGACACTTATTGAAATTTAGTAGGAATGCAAGAGATAAGCAAAGCTGCTAACTCATACAAAATTACCTCTGAAATATTTGTATAATTACATTCTTATTGTTTGAACGAACTCTTATTGTTGCTTGAAAGGATATTTAGCTTTGTAATTGGTAGTAATAAAGCCAACAGGAACTTTTTAGTTCTTAGTTAATGTAAACACTTCTGCTCTTTGATCCTAACTGCAGCTCATCTCTTAGGTCAAGGGGAACTGCAGAACAAGGAAAAACTTCATATTTCTTTCTCTTGCAGTGTGCTATTTCTCTTACATTGAGGCCCTGCAACACCTTGATGCCTATCCCAGTGGCTCAATATGCGTATCCCTCTAACAAGTTCAATAAAGCTTTATGTCAAAATTATAGATATTTTACTGCCTAGGAGATGCAAGCTATTACGTTTATAAAGTGGACTATTTTCCCTTGCAGTTTTAGATCCATTTTGGTTTACTCACTAGCAAGCTCAATTTCATATTAACATAAGAAATGCAGAGCCAGAAATTACTCATACAAAACAGTAGGATGAAAGAAGAAATCTGAATTCAAATCCAATAAACTTAAGGAATATTCTGATGGTGTTACAGATATAAAATTGGTTGCTTAGGTTAGATACTGACACTACAAACACTCAGCAGGAACCAAATCTCTTAGGGAATCTGTCATTGAACTTAATTCCTGGGAGAATATATTTAACCCCCCCACCCCGACTAGATCTAAGGAAGAAATTTTTCACAGCAAGGGTGGTGAGGCACCGGAATATGTTGTCCAGAGAAGCTGTGGATGCCCCATCCCTGGAAGTGTTCAAGGCCAGGTTGGATGTGGCTTTGAGCAACCTTGTCTAGTGGAAGGTGTCCATGTCAGGGGAGTTGGAACTAGATGATCTTTAAAGTCCCTTCCAACCCAAACCATTCTATCATTCTATAATTCTATGAAATCCTTGCACAATAATGGGCCCTGGATGCAGAGGCAGTTCATAGTATGGCTCTCGGCACACTTCATATTGTGTTACAGTCTGATACCACAAATCATTTGGCAAAAAAGATTGACTGAATTCATGAGCATGTCTGATTCAATCGCTGGGCAAGGGACATCCAGAACCAGGCACTGTTGCACTCCAAGTAAAGGAGTTGCGTGGACCAGCAGAAGAAGTAGAGCAATGTAAGCTTTCCCACTAGTATTTCCAAGCATAGACTTGAAATGAAAGAGTTCAGAAACCGAAAGAGTTTGAGCAAGAACCTTCACTTAAAACACAATATTGAAGCATGTAAGGCAATGCTTAAGCTTTTGCTGTTTCTTTTTTGAGGAAAATCCCTCTCCCATCCATGGCACGAAAGAGAAAGAGGACAAAAAGATTTATCAGGAAAGTTAAAATAACGAAATACATAACTTAATTAAATAACAGCTGTGCAAAACATGATTAAGTAATTGAAGGCATAGGCTCAAGGACAGAGGAGATTATTTTAGGCAGTCAGAAGTGTATAATTATGAGTAATGGGCTAAATCTGAGCAAGAGAAAATTTTAACAATAAAGCCCAGAAACAAATTCTCACTAGTAAGCTCAATTTGTGTACAAAATAGATTTGCTGGTGTAACTGCGAATGTGCTTTGGGTAAATCTAAACTGGGACACTGAGATATGGTAATGAAGAGGGGTATATGCCAACTCAAAGGGAAAAATACCCAAGAATATACGAGCAACACAGCATGCCAAAATAACCTTTGCTGGAAGGGTCTCCAGGGACACAGGGGATATAAAATATATATAAGATATAAAAAATTAAAATTTTAATATCCCAAATTACAAGTGATTGAAGAATTACTTCTTTTTCTTTCCTAGATCATATGGGGTTTTTTCTGCAACATTATGCTACTCCCATTCCAGTATCTTGTCAATATATGTGTTTAATTTTACGTGGGCGTGATGGAGAGAAACTCATTGATGGCTGGGTCAGGGCGTGTGGGGATGGGTAGACAGGGCCAGGCCAAGACATCAGTCCATGGCTGGGGTCACGATCAGGCCCCCTGAGGAAGACCAGGTCGGGCTCAGCCCTAGGATGGAGACACAGAGAATCACAGAATCACAAAATCATTAAGGTTGGAAAAGACCTTTAAGATTATCAAGTCCAACCAACAACCCAACACCACCATGCCCACTAAACCATGTCCTGAATTGCCACATCTACAAGTTTTTTGAACACTTCCAGTGATGGCGACTCCGCCACCTCCCTGGGAAGCCTGTTCCAATGCCTGACCACTCTCTCAGTGAAGAAATTTTTCCTAAGATCTACTATAAACCTCCCCTGGCGCAACTTGAGGCCATTTCCTCTTGTCCTATCACTAGTTACTTGGAAGAAGAAACCAACACCTTTCAGGTAGTTGTAGGGAGCGATAAGGTCACCCCTCAGACTCCTCTTCTCCAGAGTGAAAAACTCCGGTTCCCTCAACTAGTCCTCATAAGACTTATGTTCCAAACCCCTCACCAGCTTTGTTGCCCTTCTCTGGACACGCTTGAGCACCTCAACGACCTTCTTGTAGTGAGGGGCCCAAAACTGAACACAGTATTCGAGGTGCGGCCTCACCAGTGCCGAGTACAGGGGCACAATCACTTCCCCACTCCTCCTGGCCACACTATTGCTGACACAAGCCAGGATGCTGTTGGCCTTCTTGGCCACCTGGGCACACTGCCGGCTCATATTCAGCTGTCTATCAACCAGCACCCCTAGGTGTTTTCTGCCAGGCAGCTCTCCAGCCACTCTTCCCCAAGCCTGTAGTGTTGCATGGGGTTGTTGTGAACCAAGTGCAGGACCCGGCACTTGGCTTTATTAACCCTCATACAGTTGACCTCTGCCCATCAATCCAGCCTGTCCAGATCCCTCTGTAGAGCCCTCCTACCCTCCAGCAGATCAACACTCCCACCCAACTTGGTGTCATCTGCAAACTTACTGAGGGAGCACTAGATTCCCTCATCCAGGTCATCAGTAAAGGTATTGAACAAGACCAGCCCCAGAACCGAGTCCTGGGGAACACCACTTGTGACCGGCCACCAACTGGATTTAACTCGATTCACCACAACTCTCTGAGCTTGACCATCCAGCCAGTTCTTTACCCAGCGAAGAGGACACCTGTCGTGGTGGTGGGGACTTGTCCCTGGGCCTTGAGATAGCCCCCAGCATCGTCCAGTCACAGCCTCCCCACACAACAAGAGGCATCCACACACCTCACATCCTGGTGGCAAAGCGCTCAGTACAGACCACCATGGTGGTGGCAGGAGTGTGCACGGAGCCGGTCTAGGGATCAATGCCACAGGGAGGCCTGGGGCAGTGTTCCCTGTGTTCAGCCTGGGAGGATGTGCAGATTACACTTAATTTCTGACATAGCTGCAGCTTTCAAGCCTCAGATTTTTATATTTTAGCATTTTCTGACATTACTTAATGTGATTGCTTAACAGAGCATGTGTTAAATAGGTGCTATGGATTTGAGTTTGCACTGATAAGGAACTGGAGCATGGCCAGGCAGAGCAGAGCTCAAGGGTAGGAGGGATCGCTTGCTTCTTGTTTGCAGTCCTCCATGCTGCCAGTGGAGCATTCAGCTACAAAAGCTGGATAAAGCCAGGGATCAGCCAAATCTGGCAATGTTCCAGACATATTTGCTTCTACATATCTTCTTCAAACTGTAGTTAATTAGAACTATGCAAGGATTGCAGTGGTAGAGAAATACAATGCATCTTTTTTGGCTTTAACAGCTTATATTATTTTTCTTTTTTCTCCTATCCATAATATTAACCAAGTACTCATTTCATACAGGTGCTTCACTCAAAGACTAAGTATCAGAGAAAAACTCTATCCCTGTCAAGGAAAGAATACAACAGTTTTCTCACTTTATTCTCCAAAAGACTGGTGGGAAGACAAACTCATACAGTTCCTGAATTTGTAAATGAGTACTTCCTAAATCATCTCATCAGGGACAGAAACTGCACTCTGAAGGGCTTCCCATCAAATCTTCACAAATATCTCACTTAGTTAATTATGGGACAGGAAATCTTTAGAGATGACAGAAAGGATATGAATGCACAGTGAAAAAGATGCTGCACTGTATTTTGGATGCTCGCTGCAGTAAACTTTCTGCTGCATGCACCTGAATTTTTGACATTCCAAGTATTTTAACACAAGAGGCCCTTTGAACCCACATATATGCACCAGCAGCAAAACAAAATGATCCAGGTCTGCTCTAGGAGTCCCACTTCCTCCAGTTCCTCATGTGATTTTTATCTCCCTTCACCTCAGGAAACCTCAGGCCTTAACCTGGATAAGGTTAATCAGAAATTCTTCAGGACATCTCACAGTCTTCATAGATCCTTGTATCCCTATCTTTCTTCTTTTTAAGTATAAAGCAGCAAAATGATACTCTGTTTGCAAGGCTATGTCTCCCCCACATTCTCTCCATCATTTTCAGAATGAAGTATCTGTTTCAAGTGCCAAGAATTAAAAAATATAGTTTGAACATATTAAAAGAATTCTATATGTTCTCTGATGACTACCCAATAGCTCTTATGAGAGCTTTTTGTTGACAAGATCATGCAACCACCAACCAAGCACATAGTAACTCATATTTGCAGTCCTAACTGTCAGATAAAGTAATTCAAGCTACTTATTCAACATCTTTCACCGGTAATATTTCAATGGTTATATGGCAGGCAACACCAAGTTGGGGCAGATGACACCAAGTTGGGTGAGATTGTTGATCTGCCTGAGGACAAAGAGGGCAAAAAAGTTCTACAAAGTGATCCGGACAGGCCAGAGCAATGGGCTGAGGCCATTTGTATAGGATTCAAAAAGGCTAAGTGCTGGCTCCTGCACTTGGGTCACACCAACCCCATGCACTGCTACAGGCTTGGGAAAGAGTGGCTGGAGAGCTGCGTGGCAGAAAACACCTGGGGGTGTTGGTTGATAGACAGCTGAATATGAGCTGTCAGTTTGCCCAGGTGGCCAAGACGGCCAACAGCATCCTGGCTTGCATCAGCAATAGTGTGGCCAGCAGAAGTGGGGTGATCATCCCCCTGTACTCGGCACTGGTGAGGCCACACCTCGAATCCTGTGTTCAGTTTTGGGGCCCTTCACTACAAGAAAGACATTGAAGTGTTGGAGTGTGTCCAAAGAAGGGCAATGAAGCTGGTGAGGGGTCTGAAGAACAAGTTTTATGAGAAGCGGCTGAGGGAACTGGGGTCATTAGTCTGGAGAAGAGGAGGCTGAGGGGAGACCTTAAGGCTATAACTATGTGAAAAGGGGTTATGACCAGGTGGGTGTTGGTCTCTTCTCCCAAGTAACAAGTGATAGGACAAGAGGAAAGAGCTTCAAGTTGCACCAGGAGAGGTTTAGACTGAATATTAGGAAATATTTCTTCACTGTAAGGGCTCTCAAGCACTAGAACAGGCTTCCCATGAAAGTGGTTGAGTCACCATCTCCCTGGAGATATTTAAAAGACATGTAGATGTGGTGCTTTGGGACATGGTTTAGTGGTGGACTTGGCAGTGTTAGGTTAACGGTTTGACTTAATGATCTTAAAGGTATTTTCCAACCTAAACTATTTTATGACTCTATGATTGTATGAAGGGAACTGCTTAAGCTTGAGTTTACAGTACAACTTGTACATTTCTGTTTAACCTCTGGCATGACCCCGGATTCAAGTGAATGTAATAGTCTGTCTGAGCGATAATCCTGCTGGGTTATGTAAGGAAATGATTAAAGGTTTCAATATGTCCTGTCAGCTCTGAGCGCTAATTCCAAAAGCACATTCTGCTTTCTTTGATAGACTTTTAAGAGAGTGCACGTCCTAAATGACTGTCAGTCTGCATAATAATCTGAACTTTTACACTTAAAACTTTTATAAAACACTGCAAATAGTGGTTATTTAAATAACATTCATTTAAATGTTGTATATTTCTAGTTATGCCTTCATTCTCAGCTTTAGAGTTTGGAATTTCCTGCCCCCTTCCACATGGGCAAATATTCACAATGCTACATCTTCAACTTTCAATATCGAGAAACTAAACTAGATTCTAAATTCAGATGCTCTCCTTTGTAATGTCCCAAGTCTTACACAGGTATAAAAATAGAGATATAATGTCTAGGTATTAACTTGTATGATAAACACATATGACTCCAGATCTAATCTCTGAATCTCTGTAAGGATCAATTCGTAATCTCCTGGAAATAGGACATAATATGAAACTTATTGTTTTAGTTTACAGCTTCTTAAGAGTTTTTGTTTTTCCAATTACTATCACAGTTTGCAAATGTGCAGTATTTCTTTAATTCCTAGTCTTCAGCATTTGCATATATTTAAAATATCTGCATGCAGGAGTGAGGTGTCCTGCCTTCTGAATTTGATTGTTTTCTAAATCCCCATTTTCCTTTTTTAAATTTTCATTTGGGTTTGTTTGGTATTTTTTTCTTTCAGTCAAAATATACTGGGAATACTGGTTTCTATTAAGTTTGCAAATACAGGCAAATACCCAAGTTATAGTGTTTAAAAAGTGGCAATACAGTGCTTAAGACCTACGAGCTGAGCTTTTTACTTTGTCCTTTTTTTGTGGTTTAGCCCCAGCCGGCAACTAAGCCCCGTGCAGCCACTCGCTCACTCCCTCACAGTAGGACTGGGGAGAGAATTGGAAGAGTAACAGTGAGGAAACTCATGGGTTGAGATAAAGACAGTTCAATAGGTAAAGCAAAAGCCACACACACAAGCAGAGCAAAACCAGGAATCCATTCCCCACTCCCCATGGGCAGGCAGGGGTTCAGCCATCTCCAGGGAAGCAGGGCTGCATCACGCATAAGGGTTTCTTGGGAAGACAGACGCCATAACTCCAAACGTCCCTCCACTCCTTCCTTCTTCTTCGTCCCTGCTTTATATGAGCATGACATCATATGGTATGGAATATCCCTTTGGCCAGTCTGGGTCAGCTGTCCTGGCCGTGCCCCCTCCCAGCTCCCTGTGCACCCCCAGCACGAGAAGCTGGACTGTCCTTGACTGCTTAACAACAACTCAAACCATCAGCATGTTATCAACATTTTCTCATCCCGAATCCAAAACATAGCCTCACACTAGCTTCTGTGAAGAAAATTAACTCTGCCTGAAACCAGGACACCTTTTCAGTCCAAAGGGACAGGGAAATATCTAAAGATTAGGAATCCTTTGTTTTATGTCTGGCATGTCTGACCCCTATATCCCACTTACGGACTCTGACAACTAAAGTGACTTTATCCACTAAAACATTTTTAGAGCGCACCTAACTCACTGGTAATCAAAATAAAGTAGGGCTGGAACCAACATGAAACACAAACCTGAAACAAGGAATCACACTTAGGGATTCCTTCTTTTTCTTCTCTGTAGTTACAAATGGTAACTCATGTTATGTACAATTCTATTAAAGGTTATCTGAAGCAACTCAAAGCAAAACTTCAGATAAATGCTGTCTAGCAGTTTGAAACATTCTGCAATGATACACTTTGTAATCTGAAATGGAACTGGGGAACTCTTTGGCACAGACTGTCATGGAAGACAAGGTTAAAACATCGATCAGAATGAGACTAAAACAAATCACAAAGCATAGATTTCTTGTTCATCATCAAACAATATGGTTTAGAAGCAACCATTGATTCATTGCTTGGAGCTGAGAATATATCAGGAGAATAGGGTAATGAAGAACATCTTGCAAGTTATATTAAGGTAAAAAGAAAGCAACTTTCTTTTTTACTTTCCATTTTTATTAAGATGTCACTGTCTAGAATAAAATCACATTTTTATATAAAAGTAACTTATAAAAGTGGCATTATATTTTCACTATTTTTAATCCCTTTCCTGAGTTTTGGATACTGGACACTCTTCGAAACAGATAGCACAACCTTTCATATAAAACAACTAAAATAAAAATTAGGAAAACCAGTGTTCCTCTGGTGACCCATATATTCAATGTAATCTAAACTATACATTCTAACATCAACAACTCCTGTACAAGGATGGAGAATATTTTGTTTTGGTCTGGAGATGAAAGATGAATGCTGTTTATATCTAAAGGCCTAGCTTTTATTTTTATTTCCACTAGAACAACTTCATTGCCTAAGGAACCAATAGAATCTATAGAAAAACTTGGTCTTTTTATTAGTCTAAATTTTGAATACTACATCAGAAAGTCATTTTTCTGAGTATTCAAATAAATTTGCCCTTCTGGGGAAGAAATTATTTTAATACTGAAGAGCAAGTCTTTGAATTGTTGTACATGTGTGATGGTTTAACCCCACACAGCAACTAAGCATCACGCAGCTGCTCGCTCACTCTCCCCTGGTGGAATGGCAGAGAGAATCTGAAGAATAAAATGAGAAAACTCGTGGGTTGAGATAAGGACAGTTTAATAGGTAAAGCAAAAGTCGCGCACTCAAGCAAAGCAAAACAATTCATTCACCACTTCCCATGGGCAGGCACGTGTTCAGTCATCCCCAGGAAAGCAGGGCTCCATCACAAGTAGTGGTTACTTGGGAAGACAAACGCCATCACTCCGAACATCACTCCATTCCTTCTTTTTCCCCCCAGCTTTATATGCTGAGCATGACATCATATGGTATGACATAGCCCTTCGGTCAGTTGGGGTCAGCCGTCCCAGATGTGTCCCCTCTCAACTTCTTGTGCACCCCAGCATACTTGCTGGTGGGGTGGTGTGAGAAGCAGAAAAGGCCTTGACTCTATGTAAGCACTGCTCAGCAATAATGAGAACATCTTTATATTGTCAGCACTGTTTTTAGCACAAATCCAAAACACAGCATTACTCTACCAGCTATCAGGAAGAAAATTAACACTATCCCAGCCAAAACCAGGACAGTATCCACCCCACATTCTATACCATCTATGCCATGCCCATAGTACACTTTCCAATACATTCTAATTAATCACTACCACTTTTCCTGTCCTAAGTGAGCACTACAAGTGGAGCTCAAAGGCATGGATTAAATTAATGGATGTTTGTGGACATTTTGTTTGGTAAAATCTGCAAAATGTCTGCATTTCATATACCTCTCAGTTTTGGAAAGAGAGCTTAAGAGTCTACAGGATTTAAAATAGCCTTGTCTTTTCCCTTTAGTTTTGCTTCCACTTCTCCCTTCTCATCTCTCTCAAAAAATTTAATCATGAGCAACATTTTGTTGAATTTTTCCCCCCTTTCACAATTTCATACATTTTCTAAATTTCTGAGACTTACAAGTTTTTGTAGCCCTCAGAAGGGAATTTTTGTTGTTATTTCTTATTCTGAACACCTTTCGTTACTTATTTTTACTGTTATCACTGAAGATTAAGCAAAATACATTGTTATTTATATCTCTCTAAATTTCTTAGATTTGATTTTTTTTGGAAAAAGATTAAACTGTTTTTACTCCTACAATCTTTTTCTCAAAGTTTTATGTGAATATATTTTTGGAGAATGGTGACTTGTCTGTACTATTCAAAGTACAATTTGGCTTATTGTTCTGTTTATATATTATAGCTAGCATTACTATTTCTTACCTTAAATACAAATACAGCTATGATTTTACAGCAATTTGGATGAGATGCAGATGTGTCTGTTAGTACCATCTGATTCTGCAAATGATTGAGCATTAACAGAAGGTTTACAGGATGTTGACGTTAACACTGTAAACAATTTAATTAAAGGCAAGTCATGATGAGAAGTTTTTTCAAACTACTTAGTAGATTAAACTGTTTTTGCAATGTTCCATTCCCATAACAACAAAAAATACAGTACCAGCACCAAATACAACAGTTTTGTTTGTTAGTCTTTCCTCAGATGTATCCTGATAAACACTTTGCTCTTATGAATATATGGCTATCATTTTCTTATTCCACAAGATACAAATAATAATCAAGATAATTACTATCATGTTCAATCTAGATCCATTCTGACAGTATATAATGCAACTTAAACATGTAATGTTTACATGTTTACTGACAAGATTCTTAGTACAAGACAGAAGCAGTAAGACAGGTAAAATACTCAGTCCTAGTATCAATTATCCTATTGTCAATATCCAAGTATCAATTCTAGCAGATGCTGATGATAAAGAAAAACCAAGGGCAAAGTATAGATACATTTATTTTCAAGACTGAGCCCAGGGTAAAGATATCACTCCGTATCATGCAAGAAGACTAAACAGAGCTTTACATAAAGACTGCATGTAACTTGTATGCTGGATTGTGAATGGCAGATAATATCAATGAAAAACATGGCTATTAGATAACATCTTCAGCAGTTTTGTAGTTGTCTTTGAAAGAAAGAGAAGATAAGGGCAGCAGAAGATTTTTTGTTTCTTCCATTTGGGAGCAACAGAATGGTATAATCATATATGCCTTTGTTATTATTTAGCCAGAGTTGATTATTTGCGGTTTGATTTCTGTATTTATAGAGAAGAGATTTACATCCAAATAATTGTACTTGATCATGTCTAGACTCACACCACTGTGAAGCCATGGAAACAGGTAGTTAACAAAGTTGATAGCAAACTAGCTTGTCAGTGAGTGTTTCAGGTGTACCCCTTCTACTGTGCAAATGAAGGGTTTCATGCAGCCACCTTTATGCTGTTCTTAATTAATTCCTGCAGAAGTACAAACAGAGCATATAATTTCTAACCTAAAGAAATCATAAAATACAGAACTTCCTTGAGTATTTCTATCTATTATTAATCATAGCTGTTATACTGAAGGTATTTACAGTATATATCTCATGCTGTTACACAGAAAACACTTTGAGATGGTCTCTGGCAAATTCCCGAAAACAAATAACACTGAAAATCATTATCCACAGTGGGATACTCCTAAGGGAACATCTGATGTACATCAGATAATAATTTAATTTACATAATATAATCAGATTTCTAACGCCAAAAGTGTTGTCACAGACAGACAAAAACCCGTCAAAGTGTTGTGCATTGCTCAGCTGTGTCTGCATGGTGCGAATGCAGACCACAAGCTGTTCTTTTGGCCACTCACCCAATTGCCTTTGCTATCTCTTGGGAAAAGCCAGTTCAGATGTTCTGCTGAAAAGAAGTGGTGTAAAATTTATGGCCAATGCAACAGTTTTGCTATCTGTCAGTCATGAAAGTTTTTCCCCAGACAGTTCTGAAACATACTGAATAGCTTAAGATTTAATTTTTCAATTTATATATAAATTTAGAATAGATTCTACTGAACAAAATGAGGCATGTAGAGCATGGTTTTGAGAACAAGTGGAAATGGCACATTGTTAGTGTACTTTCAGTGGCAAAAATTTCCCTGGATTTAATCAGGGTAAAATGTCTGCTGATATAAAATATTTTATTTTTAAAATATATTTTACTATCTAAAATAATTTTGAAAATTGCAATTGTCACTGCATTTATACTGTTATCACAAAATACAGTATCATGTAAACATAAAATAGCACAGGTTGCAGAAAGAGAAAAATAAAAAGATGTAAAACCTAAAATCACTAAGCTCTTTGTAAAGAATTTTCAGGGTCCCTTCATATTCCCATCATTCCATGTATGGTGTGAAACATGGATGATCGTTTCGATATATGGATGACCTTTCCAACACAATGAAAAAGATACAAGAAATCTTTAGCACAAACAGTATAATTTCCACTTAATTAGCTATCTCAATATACCAGAGGATGAAAACAATGACTGCATTGTCAATAATCACATAATCACAACTGATTTCTGGTGTATGTTTTCAATGCTCAAATGTAGTTTCCAATGATTCAAAACCTCCCAAAGGAAAACTGAACTGCTGACAACATTTTTTAAGGATCAGTCAAGAAAAACGAAGTACCATTTTTTGCTTAGTTGAGTAAACTAATATCAAAACTACCTGATGTCCCAGGATGAAGTTCATTATTTCAATGTACGTACTTGTTTCAATTACACTTTCTACAGCCACACTAAAGACCTATTTTGTGGGAGACAGGACTTTCTAACAAGCTATAGCAAGATTCTTTTGACGAGTCCCTTCCAGGAACTCAAACTTATCACAGTTTTCAATCTTCCATTATATAGGTACTGTGTATGTTCTGCATACTATTAAGTACTCAAAAAAAAGAAAAAGATATTTCATCAAATTTCACTGAAGACCTCCATTGTCTATCTAGTGCATTGGTTATATAGTCTCTGCATATTATGGTAAGAAATATATTATGAGAAGATACCAGAAATACAAAGGCATATATCCTTGTTTCAGCTGGGATAGAGTTAATTTTATTCATAGATACTAGTGTGAATCTATGTTTTGGATTTGGGATTTAAAAATGACATTTTGGGCTGTTGCTAAGGGGTCAAGGATTGTCTGGTTCTTCATGTTGGCCTGCCAGCGAGGAGGCTGGGGGTGCACAGGAAGCTGGGAGGGGACACAGCCAGGACAGTTGACCCAGGCTGGCCAAAGGGATATTCTATACCATATGACCTCATACTTGGTATATAAAGCTGGGACGAAGAAGAAGGAAGGGGTGGAGGGACGTTTGGAGTGATGGCGTCTGTCTTCCCAAGAAATCATTACACGTGATGCAGCCCTGCTTCCCTGGAGATGGCTTGAACACTTGCCTGCCCATGGGGAGTGGTGAATGAATTGTTTTGCTTTGCCTGTGTGCGTGGCTTTTGCTTTACCTATTAAACTTGTCTAAATCTCAAACCATAAGTTTTCTCACTTTTACTCTTCTAATTCTCTCCCCCATCCCACCGTGGGGGAGTGAACGAGCAACTGCGTGGAGCTTACCTGCTGGGTTAATCCATGACAGAATAAACCGGGAATAATCTCCTTCATTGAATCAAACTAAATTTGGCTCAATTCAACATTTGTATTAGACTGAGGTGCCACAGTGACTGCCAGTATAATAGCTGAGACATCCATGCCTTCAGTTGTCCCAGCTAGAGCTCAGTCTGGCCACAGTTGTAAAGGATAATAAAAAATGCTTCTACAAATATATTAGCAACAAAAAGAGAGGCAAGGAGAATCTCCATCCCTTACTGGATATGGCAGGGAACATTGTCTCCAAGGATGAGGACAAGGTTGAGGTACTTAATGCCTTCTTTGCCTCAGTCTTTAATAGTCAGACCAGGTATCCGCAGGGTATTCAGCCTCCTGAGCTGGAAGATGGGGATGGAGAGCACAATAACCCACCCATAATCCAGGAGGAAGCAGTTAAGGACATGTTAAACCACCTGGACACCCACAAGTCTATGGGGTCTGATGGGATCCACCCGAGAGTACTGAGGGAGCTGGCAGAGGGGCTTGCCAAGCCACTCTCCATCATTTTTCAACAATCCTGGTTAACAGGGGAGGTCCCAGAAGACTGGAGGCTTGCCAATGTGACGACCATCTACAAGAAAGGTCAGAAGGAGGATCCTGGGACCTACAGGCCTGTCAGCCTGACCTTCGTGCCAGGGAAAATCATGGAGCGGTTGGTCTTGAGGGTGCTCACAGGGCGTCTGCAGGACAACCAAGGGAACAGGCCCAGCCAGCACGGGTTCATGAAAAGCAGGTCCTGCTTGACCAACCTGGTCTCATTCTATGACCAGTTGACCAGGTGACCTAGTGGATGAGGGAAAGGCTGTGGATGTTGTCTACCTGGACTTTAGTAAAGCCTTTGACAGCATCTCCCACAGCATTCTCCTGGAGAAACTGGTGGCTTGTGGCTTAGACGGGTTTACTCTTCACTGGGTGAGGAACTGGCTGGATGGCCGAGCCCAGAGAGTTGTGGTGAACAGCGTTGAATCTGACTGGCGCCGGTCACAAGCGGTGTTCCCCAGGGCTCGGTTCTGGGTCTGGTCTTGTTCAATATCTTTATAGATGATCTGGATGAGGGAATCGAGTGCTCCCTCAGTAAGTTTGCAGATGACACCAAGTTGGGTGGGAGTGTTGATCTGCTGGAGAGCACGAAGGCTCTGCAGAGGGATCTGGACAGGCTGGGTCAATGGGCCAAGGCCAACTGTATGAGGTTTAATAAGGCCAAGTGCCGGGTCCTGCACTTCGGCCACAACAACCCCATGCAACGCTACAGGCTTGGGGAGGAGTGGCTGGAGAGCTGCCCAGCAGAAAAGGACCTGGGGGTGCTGGTTGACAGCCAGCTGAACATGAGCCGGCAGTGTGCCCAGGTGGCCAAGAAGGCCAAGAGCATCCTGGCCTGTATCAGGAATAGTGTGGCCAGCAGGAGCAGGGAAGTGATTGTGCCCCTGTACTCAGCACTGGTAAGGCCGCACCTTAAATCCTGTGTTCAGTTTTGGGCCCCTCACTACAAGAAGGATGTTGAGGTGCTGGAGTATGTCCAGAGAAGGGCAACGAAGCTGGTGAGGGGTCTGGAGCACAAGTCTTATGAGGAGCGGCTGAGGGAACTGGGGTTGTTCAGTCTGGAGAAGAGGAGGCTGAGGGGAGACCTTATTGCTCTCTACAACTACCTGAAAGTGGCTTGTGGTGAGGTGGGTGTTGGCCTCTTCTCCCAAGTAACCAGCGATAGGACAAGAGGAAATGACCTCAAGTTACACCAGGGGAGGTTTAGATTGGATATTAGGAAAAATTTCTTCACTGAGAGAGTGGTCAAGCATTGGAACAGGCTGCCCAGGGAGGTGGTGGAGTCGCCACCTCTGGAAATGTTCAAAAAACGTGTGGATGTGGCTCTTCAGGACATGGTTTTGGAAACATAGTGGTGCTGGTTTAATGGTTGGACTCAATGATCTTGAAGGTCTTTTCCAACCTTAATGATTCTGTGATTCTGTGGTTCTGTGATTCACATATTTAAGCTGTTGAGCTCCTTTTAGATCAGGGGAAATTAGACATGTATGTGGATTTTTCCAGCATTGTGTATTTCTCCAGCAATTTGAAATGCCAAAAAGCATTCTGTGTTCATAAGACCATAAAACAAACTGCTGAGGTCTTCGTTTGTCTGTTAGCCCAAGCTCATGAAGATCTCACAGTAATATTCAGTTGGCAACACTCAAGAAATATTACTGTGAAAAACCTTTTTAAAAGGAAGGTAATGAGAATGGAAGAATCATGATAAAAGGAAGTACATAGGCTGATAAAATCACAAACCCACTATCAGAAGTGAAGAGTTGATTTCTTTATATTTAAACTTAAAATACTTCTCCTGAAGTCAAGAAACAAATTTTTAATGTTCCTAATCCATAACTATAGTGCAACAATATTTTAAGTCAGAGGAAAGAGACCTTCTAAGAAAGATGGGGACAGATATTTTAGCAGGGACTGTTGCCATAGGACAAGGGGTAACAGTTTTAAACTAAAAGAGGGTAGATTCAGACTAGCTCTAAGGAAGAAATTTTTCCCAGTGAGGGTGGTGAAACACTGGAACAGGTTGCCCAGAGAGGTGGTAGATGCCCCATCTCTGGAAACATTCAAGGTCAGGCTGGATGGGGCTCTGAGAAACCTGATCTAGTTGAAGATGTCCCTGCTTGTTGCAGGGGGGTTAGACTAGATGACCTCTAGAGGTCCCTTCCAACCCAAACTATTCTATGATTCTGTGATACATGAATGTCTCCCAAAAACAAGATGCACAAAAACAGGGCTCGTTCAAAAAAATCTTCCTTTTTCCACAGCACCTCTTGAAAAATTGCCAAAAAAAGTGACATAGCCATATCTGCTCATTCGAAGTTAAATTTCTGACCTCTTTTCACTACTGCAAAAAAGAAAATTCATATCAGAAACTTTAAATTTTTTTTCACTTGGTTTCTATGGAGATTATAGATATTTTCAGGAACAGATTTGAAAAATAATTTTAATGTTTGTTCTAGAGAATGGTCTTTTCACAGAAATATTACCAGTAAAAAAAGAATAGGAAATAAATTCCACAAGAGATTCTCTAATGCTTTAAAATGCATCATGATGCATTCAATAAATTGCACAAGCTTCATGGTGATGCATGGTGTGGCAATTTTGACAGAATAAGTTATGCAAACAACCTTTAGTGATATTTTGGAAAGTAATTTGCAAAACATAGTCCATACACTATATACCTCTTCTGTTTTCCTCATTTCCTACTGTTATTGAAGTGTGGCCAAAGGTTTTCTTAACAGTTTACTTACATTAGCCTGCAGCAGTTAAGAGACACTTCCCGAATCTGCTCAACAAAGACAGGAATCTGGATAATATTTATGGAGAGAAAAATCAAAACCTTTTTAACTTGAACTATAGCCCTCTCTTACTGAAATTATACGTCCGCTAGAGGGTGCCCTTCTGTGGTGGAATATCTAACGGCGACTGCAAAAAGAGCTCCATATAGTGTTCTTCAGAAATATAAGTGAATTAAATAAAGCTATGTGTTTTAATGCTCGGCAGAAACTGGTCATCTGGAATTTTAGAAGACTTAGGGGTCAATAATTATTTTGTCACACCTTCAAATTAGACAGTTTGAGCTCCAAGATAAATAATAGAAAGAGGAGGAAAAGGGCCATCCCTCCCAGAAATTCTTAAATTGTGGCATTTGAAATGCAGTGAATTTTATAAACCCCACAGAATAATGCACTCATAAGGCCTGACCTAGCTGTTTCTGTTATTGCCAAATTTTCATATTCTTTTTATTTCTCCAAATGTGATAAGAAAGCATGTTATGGCTTAGGGTTGACTTTAAAATATTGCTTGTTTATTACTGTGACCTTTATTCCTGCTGTTATTAATGGTTATTTTCTTTTAAACAATTTCTTTATAACTGTTTAGAATTTTGCCAGGATTTGTCATCTGGGGCTAAAATTTCCATGCTCATTGGCTACATAAATGAAATGTTTCTTTAATCACTTATACTAGCCCTTTCTCCCCAGTCCTCCACAGTAGTACCTGACTCTGTATAATCTGGAACTGAGTAAGAAAGAGTTTTCATTTCCTTGCTGATTCTGATATCGTTTCACATCCCACAAACCTGCTTTATCCTAATCCCCATATGCTAGGTTTTTAGTAAAGGTGGTTACCAAGGCTGGAACAGCATTTCCGAAAATGAGAATAAAATTTCTTAGTACTGATGAAACCAAATAACTTGCTGATGACCTTATTATGTTACAAATACCTAGTATAAGGGAGAGCGGAAAAAAGGAACATAACAGAGGGAGTATTTTCTACATTTTTAAATTTTGAAACCAAGGCTGTTCACTTATTTTTCTTGTTACAGGGGATTTTTTTTTTTCACCTAACACTTTCACTGTTAATATCCTGAGGCTCTGTCATAATTTTCACAGTTACATTTCTTCAAGCACAAAGAAATACATGTTGCTTGACCTTATCATGTTTACTGAAACATTTGCACTAGTGTTCTGAGGGTACAAATTGGTCTGCTGGCTACTTCAGTGCCTAAAATAAAAGAAGAAAACCCTCTTTTTTATTTTGCTTCCTGACTGACTTTTACAGTCCCAGGATGTAGTGAGTCCTTTATTGAGAAATTATTATGATACAATCAAAATGGAAAACAGAATGTCAGAGTGTAATTGTTCCTTGAATTTCTAAATGATGTTAATTTTATCTCAAACTAGTCAAAATCCCTTTCAAGATTTTGTTCACAGGAGGTCTCATTGTGGAGGTAGGATTTACAGAGATATCTCAAGAGCACCCAAAACTGATTTCAGCTCTTTAATACTCAGCTCAGACTGCTCCTTGCATAAATACATCCTTGTAAGAACATTATTGTTTTCTGACAGTAACCTATGTTAATTCTGCTGTCCAATTTTATTTCAACTTCAGATCTTTTTGACAGTTTTTTATGAAAAAACAAGTTTTTAAGTCAGGATTCACTTCTAAAGTGAGGCTATAATTTTTTTATGTGTATTTATCACATCACTAGCATCTTGGCATTCTCAGTTCCTGAAAAAAAAAAGTCTTTCTGACTCAATATACCATCTGTATTCTTTGAGAGTTTGCAAGAGCTTCAATGTCATACTAATAAAAGGAAATTTCAGCACAGCTGTGACAGCAGCAAAATCACCTGTAAGACATACATCACCAAGTGGTCTCCTAGCCTCACTCCACAGTCAGTGGAGTGGATTAGTCAGTGAAATTATCCAACTACAGAATTTCACCCAGGCTAAAGCTGTCATATCAGTCTTTAATTTTTTCCACATTCCCTCTTGCTTTCAGTATTTGATTTAGAAAAAAAATCAATGAGAAAACCTGGAACAATTAAGTATGGTCTACCAGCAACAAATGAGATCTGTTTTAAGATCACAACAAAGAGACAAAAAGAGAAGAAACAGCTGCTTGCCCTTTGTCTTCATTTCACAATGTCCCATTTTCTTCTTTTGCAGCCTCAGATAAAATCTGCCTTCATACAATAAAATAAGATGAATGTGCACACAGTTTACCACCTGGATATGTCATGCGTATGCAAAATATATGCAGAGACCATGTAACATATATCCAACACACTGGTCAGGCTAAAAGAAATACTGAACTGAATGTTTTATTTTCACATTATTTCGATTATTCACCAGTTTAAGGTGTAAAATGCTCCCTTACTTTCAAAGTTTGACCACAGTAAAGGTTACATTGTTAATGTTAGAATGGTTTAAAGGTATTTTCTGGTAGTTTTCTCACCATAATGGAAAGGCTAAATTTTTTTTGAGGTCAGACATAGACAAAGTACATCAATAGAAATACTAAACATCAGTCTAAGGTTCTTTTTATCTATCACACATACTGCACTGATTACAAATATTTTTGCTCCTTGAAAAACTACGGTGTGGCTTTCAACAGTGCAAACATTCTTCACCTTCTTATTTCTGAATAATTTAAAGCTAAGTAATAATGTTCTGATTATTTTTTTCTGGAAATGAGAGTAGAAGATGTTCAGAGCAAATAGTATTTGAAAGAATAACATAAAAAACTTAGTGTTGCATAGAATGTATTACCATTCATAAGCATACATTCTGAAATGCCTAACTCGCTGTCTTCAAAATTTACTAATCACATAAAATATGTACATTTCCTACACTACATAGGGTACCTATCTACATTTTCAAAAATCATGGTCCACCACAAAGTACAAACCTGTAGTTAATGGTACCTTGACAATTATAAATTTAAAAGACATCTTTGGTTATTTTGTGTCCTTTTCAGCTTACAGACTATGAACATTGCCAAAGACTATCTGCCAGAAAAGCATTGAAAAGCTGTCTGGATGAAGGTATTTATACGGAATATTATTTACTTTGTGAGCAAATCATTCATATAACCCTTATATAAATTTTCTGAAACAAAGTATACACATAAAGATTACACAGATAAGCAAAGCATCATCACTGGCTCTTATTTAACTGGAGTAAATTATTCTGTATGTTTTTTGGGGTATGTTCATGGATCTCCAAATGTCTTTCAACATTATCCTTTCCCATAGCTACAGTGTAAACACAGACTCCATGCGTTTTGATTTTACATGTATTGCAAGCCCAGAAAAGGGACCATGTAAGATGGTGAGACCTCACTCTAAAACAGATAAAACTTGTCACTTTTACCATTTCATTTCCTTTTAACCACTTCATCATCTGTTTGTCAATCATATTATTTTCATGGTAACAAGCAGCAAAATGTTAGCATTAGTTTATATGCCAGATATTAAAAGAGCAAAATAACATATTATTACTTTTTGCAGTACTAGGAGTTACACACACACACAAAAATTAAGAACAGAGTTTTAACTGAAACTGTCCAGCAAGTCACCAGAGAAGCAGAGTCTTTTTAAAAACTTAAGTACAAGTAAAACATGCAGGATACAAAGATAAAGAAGTGGCATTTGCCAATGAGACCATGTTATTGTTTACCCGCAAGTTTAATACAGATATTTTCAGTATTTTCTCATAAATTATGTATCTAAACTATAAAAGCTGTTACCACAATATAAATTTCATTAAAAGGGCCAGGTTTTATTGCTATTTTTATTTTATTTTTATCATACTTTGTTGCTTGCATAGGGTCTGTTTCATAATTCTGTATTTGCCACTAACCACACTCATTTGCACTCGTTTAACAACACAAGTGGCTATAAGCCTGAAGTAACTAGGTTGCTGGGGGGGGGGTTGTGCCTGCCTGAGGAATTAACCTGCTCCAACTGCAAGAGCCCATTCATCAACTTGTGAGCATCATCAGTAGGGAGGAGTCAGATACGTTTCTTCAGGTTATCTCTGCTGGCCTTCTAACACTCCCCTTTACAGGCAATTTATTAAAGTACTCAGTAATACAAAGTATTTTTGCCTTCTGTTTTGTGGAGCATCCAATTTTCTCAGTTTGGATTCGTCAGTCAGATGAATTTCCTCTTCACACCTATTCTCTGAGGTCTGTTTGGGAAGTTTGGTTCAGCACTAAAGAATTCATTGCAAATGTTTTCTGAATCAACAGTATTCAGAATGAACCGTATTGCATAGCTGTGGCCAGAAAAGTCACAAGGTATACCTGTTCAACAGACCATGATCATTGGATACAGTATTAATGTATTTGTATGAATATTAAAGTATTCATATGACTTCTAGAAAACTGTTTCTTTGAATTCTAACATGAGCAACACAGCATTTGTCTTCTGCAGATAATAATACCTTATCAGTGAATTGTGGAGCTTATCTCTTTCTGAAAACAAGCACAAAACACACTAAAATTGACCAGTGCAAAACACTAGTCAGATCTATTAAACTAGCAAAATTGCCATGAGGCATAATTTTCTCCACATTAAGTTGGCATTTTAACGATTCTATTAGTACCTCCTTCTAATAATTTTAAGTACAGGTATGGGGTTTGGAGTTTATTCTATCATAACATGCTTCCATCATTTTGGAGACGTTTTGAACAGTTTTGTGTAAACCCACACCAAGTCTTTCACTGGCAGCTGAACACTACTATTCTGCAAAGTTCAAGAGAGCAGAGGGCAACTGTCATTGATTCAGTCCAGCTATAGCAGAAGTGAGAAACGTGGGATAAAAAAGTTACTAACAATGATGAGATAGATTGTTCGTGCTTTAACTGTGACATGGTAGTTTTGAAAGTATTTCTACTGCTGCAAAGGAGTATATGAATATCATCTCCTACAAGAGCATGACATATGTAACTTAACTTTGTCATTGCCCCGGGGGATTAGACCACAGTAGAGACCTCTAGGCCCCCAGGAGAGCACCAGAAGTCTAGAGGTTATTTGGTGAGTGAAAGAGACTTCAGAGTGCTTTCAGAACTGTGAAAGCCCTAGCAGAGTGCAGTTCAGAGAGTGATGAGAAAGAAGAGAGATAACTGCCAGTGACATGTCATAAAAAAGGAAACCTAAATTTGCTTCAGCAGCTAAACCAAACAGCTTGATCAGGCAAGAGCGAAGCAACATAAAGCTAGGTCTGTGACTCGGATGAGTAAACAGCATGTGATTAAAGGGATAGGAAAAAAGCTGTCAGATATGCTAAGCAGTGAAAGATAATGGCCTGAAAAACATCACTGAAACAGGAATATATACAGAACATTCTGTTTAACTGCATTTTCCTGTTTCTGATGCATACAGTTTCATACTAAACCAGTTTATTTAAAAGTTTGAAATGATGATAACTGAAATAGAGACTCCACTCTTTCTAATTTGCTCTTAAGAGTAACAAAAAAAAATTAACAAGTATTTTCTTTTGGAAAAGTAATTATCTGGAACAATTTCCAAACTTCAGTTATGTGACTGGAGCATGGCTATGAAGATCATCGGTTACACTAAACTTACAAGTAAAATAAAGAGTGAAATGGGAGATTAAAGCTAAACAGAGAAAGGCCATGGATGAAGTAGCGGAGATCCAAAAAACGAAATCAACAATAGATTAAAATAAAAGTAATTTTAGTATATTTTTTGTAAATTCCTGGAAAAAATACCTAAGGAAATGTATAAAAACAAATACGATATGAGAAGGGGCAACATAGTCTAACAGTTAGTTTAAATTAGACAGCTTGATGTGAAAAAAGGCATGGTGTATGCCATGGAAGACAGAGATTCAGTAAATACTCTCTTTGAATGCCCCACATTTTTTAATATGTGATTTTTTTACATATGATACCTAGCTTGAGATTGTGATCTGCTATAGGAAATGAGAAAGCTGAGTCTTTTTCAAATGTAAATGTTTCTTTTGATGTCTTCCATTTTAAACAGAGGTAGCAATGCTTATAGTACATTAAAGCTCAAGTGATTTCCCTTTGTTTGTGGAAACTTTATGTGACAAGGGATAACCGCTAATCTGAATATGGAAATAAATTAGGATAGGTTAGTTTTTATTATCAAAAACTGCCACTACCATTCATCAGCCAAATGACTGTTCAGAGAGAGAGGTCAGTTTATTTTTACTTACAGAAATGAGAGATGTATAGAAATACCATGAAATACGTCATCTTGTTATGCTCACCTAGACTATCTCAGGTTTGTTTGAAACCTTCTAAACCAATAATTAGATAATATCTTTCTTTTCAAGCAGAAGTCTCTTTTGTATACTAAATGGTATTCTTAATGTTATATTGTGCACATATATATGTGTACATATATATATATATATATAAAAAATGCATATATGCAACACCACCATGCCTGCTAAACCATGTTGCGAAGCACCATGTACACATGTTTTTTGAACACTTCCAGTGATGGTGACTCCACCGCCTCCTTGGGCAGCCTGTTCCAATGCTTGACCACTCTCTCAGTGAAGAAATTTTTCCTCATATCTAGTCTAAACCTCCCCTGCTGCAACTTGAGGCCATTTCTTCTTGTCCTATTGCTTGTTACTTGGAGGAAGAGACCAACACCCACCTCACCACAAGCCACTTTCAGGGAGTTGTAGAAAGCGATAAGGTCTCCCCTCAGCCTCCTCTTCTCCAGATTGAACACCCCCAGTTCCCTCAGCCATAAGACTTGTGCTCCAGACCCCTCACCAGCTTTGTTGCCCTTCTTTGGACACACCTGAACACCTCAACGTCCTTCTTGTAGTGAGAGGCCCAAAACTGAACACAGGATTCGAGGTGCAGCCTAAGTTCATCACACATTGCCTCTGCTGCTCCTTCCTCCTCAGGGGAGGACTCCTCACAATCATCCCCTACTCCAGCAAGGGGTCCTTCCACGAGAAACAGTTCTCCATGAATTTCTCCAACATGAGTCCTTCCCACGGGCTGCAGTTCTTCATAAACTGCTCCAGCCTGGGTCCCCCCACGGGTGCCGTCCTTCAGGAACAGGCTGCTCCAGCCTGGCCCCCGCGGGGTCCCAGGTCCTGCGAGCAAACCTGCTCCAGCCGGGACCCCTCTCTCTCCCCACGGGGCCACAGGCCCTGCCAGGAGCCGGCCCCAGCGCGGGCTGCCCACGGGGTCACGGCCTCCTTCGGGCATCCCCCTGCTCCGGCGTGGGGCCCTCCCCGGGGGCGGGTACAGATCTGCTCCCCCGGGGAGCTCCATGGCCGCAGGGGCACAGCCGGCCTCCCCGTGGGCTTCCCCAGGGGCTGCCGGGGTCCCTCTGCTCCGGCACCTGGAGTCCTCCTGCCCCTCCTGCTGCTCTGGGCTGGGGGCTGCAGGGCTCTTCCTCTCACACATTCCCACTCCTCTCTCTGGCTGCAGTTGCACAGTTCTTCCCCCTTCTTAACTCTGCTCCCCCAGAGGTGCTGCCACCGTTGCTGATGGGCTCGGCCTTGGCCAGCGGGAGGTCTGTCTTGGACTCAGCTGGCATTGGCTCTATTGGACACAGGGGAAGCTTCTAGCAACTTCTTACAGAATTCACTGCTGCAGCATATCCCCCCCAGCTACCAAAACCTTGCCACACAAATCCAATATACATGTTTGCTATTTCCTCTCATTAAAACCACTGTTCTTCAAGAAATTTTCTCCTTCTGAAAGTCTATTTTAATGGACTATATACATCCATTTTTTTACAGCAGATATTTGGGGAACCAAAACAACTTCTGTTACTACAAAGTCCTGGTTTCTATAGTTTTCTAGAAAACATGAAAATCCTTAATTATATTATCAGCACCAGATAATGGCCACAACATTACTTGTACTGTTTTCCTCTTTCCCTGGAGAAATTCAGGAAACCTGCCCCTCACATCTTCCTGAACACAGAGAGAAGAAACACAGTACCTACAAGCTAAACTAAATAACACCTTTTTTTTGAAAGCATTAACACATTTGACAGTATGAACTTTGTCAGTAAAATTCAGTAACAGGAGGCACTTGATCCAAAATCCCTAAAGCCATGACCTAAGTTGACAAGTAGCACTTCCCAAAAAAGTGAGGTCAGCAGACTCCTTCACACAGAACAATACCAAAGTCACTGAAAGCATGACGGTCCAGAACTACAAAGCATTTTTCTGCTAAGTGGTCTTATCAAAAAACTGTTTAACAGAAAATCGATGTAACCTTTACAACAAATTAAAAGAAATGTGCTCATTATGTTTGTTTTGAAAAGGAAATGTTGCCATTGTGTCTAGACTTCATTCTTTCCAGTAAAATTGGTTTGAAATTAGTAAGTTATATCATCATGAAAAACTATTTTCAAGTCAATATGCAGTAGCACAAGTACAAGTGTATCATTGCAAGATCATTTTTAATCCAGATCATTTTTATCTGGTTTACAACATAACTGCAGAAGCAGTGGGAGCACAATGGAAGAGCTGAAGAATAAGCAGCAAGTAGATCCAAATCTCTTAAGTACCAAGGAGTCAGGACCAGCCAGCACGGGTTCATGAAAGGCAGGGCCAACTTGACCAACCTGATCTCCTTCTATGGCCAGGTGGCCTACCTATTGGTTGAGAGAAAGGTTGTGGATGTTGTCCACCTGGACTTTAGTAAAGCCTTTGGCACCATCTCCCACAGCATTCTCCTGGAGAAACTGGTGGCTTGTGGCTTAGACAGGTTTAGTCTTCGCGGAGTAAAGAACTGACTGGACAGCCCAGCCCAGAGAGTTGTGAATGGAGTTAAATCCAGTTGGCAGCTGGTCACAAACGGTGTTCCCCAGGGCTCGGGTTTGGGGCTGGTCTTCTTTAATATCTTTATCAATGATCTGGATGAAGGGATCGAGTGCTCTCTCAATAAGTTTGCAGATGAGACCAAGGTGAGTAGGAATGTGGATCTGCTGGAGGGTAGGAAGGCTGCACAGTGATCTGGACAGGCTGGATCAATGGGCTGAGGCCAACTGTATGAGGTTTAATAAGGCCAAGTGCCGAGTCCTGCACTTGGGTCACAACAACTCCATGCAATGCTACAGGCTTGGAGAGGAGTGGCTGGAGAGCTGCCCGGTGGAAAAGGACCTGGGGGTGCTGGTGACAGCCAGCTGAACATGAGTCGGCAGTGTGCCCAGGTGGCCAAGAAGGCCAAGAGCATCCTGGCCTGTATCAGAAATAGTGTGGCCAGCAGGAGTACGGAAGTGATCGCGCCCTTGAACTCGTCACTGGTGAAGCCGCACCTCAAATATAGTGTTCAGTTCTAGGCCCTTCACTACAAGAAGGATGCTGAGGTGCTGGAGTGTGACCAGAGAAGGGCAATGAAGCTGGTGAGGAGTCTGGAGTACAAGTCTTATGAGGAGCTGCTGAGGGAACTGGGGTTGTTTAGTCTGGAGAAGAGGAAGCTGAGGAGAGACCATATCACTCTCTACAACTGCCTGAAAGGGGGTTGTGGCGACGTGGGTGTGTTGGCCTCTTCTCCTAAGTAGCTAGTGGTAGGATGAGAAGAAATGGCCTCAAGTTGCACCAGGGGAGGTTTAGATTGGATATTAGGAAAAATTTCTTCACTAAGTGGTCAAACATTGGAACAGGCTGCCCAGGGAGGTGGTGGAGTCACCATCTCTGGAAGTATTTAAAAAACATGTGGATGCAGTGATTCGAGACATGGTTTAGGGGGTGTGGTGGCGTTAGGTTGTTCGTTGGACTTGATGATCTTAAAAGTCCTTTCCAACCTTAATGATTCTGTGATTTTGTGATTCTGTAAATACACATTCACTGAGTGTACTGGGTTTATGTGGCAAGGTTTTGGTAGCAGAGGGGGGCTTCAGGGGAGGCTTCTGCAGGAAGACACCAGGAGATGCCCGCATGTGGGACAGAACCAGCTGCAGCCAGCTCCAAGACAGACTAGCCAAAGTTGCTCATCAGCAACATTGGTAGCGCTTCTGTGAAAACATATTTAAGAAAGAGTAAAAAATGATGCAACACTGTGAGAGAGGAGTGATAAAAATATGAAATAAAAAAAAGCCCTGCAGACTCCAAGGTCAATGAAGGAGGGAGAGGAGGTGGTCCAGGCATCAGAGTAGAGATTCCCCTGAAGTCTTTGGAGAAGACCATGGTCATGCAGTCTGTCCCTGTGGAGGACTAAGGTGGAGCAGATATGCACTTTGCAGCCCATGGAGGAGGACCTCATGTTGCAGCAAGTGGACATGCCCTGAAGGAAGTTGGATGGGCCCATGGAGAGCCTACACAGAGCAGGTTCCTGGCAGTAGTTGTTACCCATGTGGTACCCATCCTGGAGCAGGCTATTTCTGAAGTACTTCACCCTGTAGAAAGGACACGCGCTGGGCTACTTCTTGAAGAACTACAGCCTGTGGGAAGGACCCATACGGGTGAAGCTCATGAAGGACTGTATCCTGTGGGAGGAACACCAAATTGGAGCAGTGGAAGAGTGTGAGGAGGAAGAAGCATCAGAAACAATGTGTTATAAACCGACCACAATCTCCATTTCATGTCCATGAATGCTTGGAGGGCATGAAATAGGAGAACTGAGAGTGAAGTTGAGCCTGGGAAGAATGAAGGGGTGGGGTTAAGGTTGTTTTATTTTTGTTTTATTTCTCACTTTCCTACTCTTTTCAAGTAATTTGCAATAAATTATACTAATTTCCACAAGTCGAGCCTGTTTTGCCCATGATGGTAATTGGCAATTGATCACCCTGCCCTTACCTCAAGCCATGACCCTTTCATTGTATTTTCTCCCCCTGTCCTGTTGATGGAGGGGGAGGGATAACATGGCTTGGTGGGCGCCTGGTAGCCAGCTAAGGTCAACCCCCCACACTGAGTTAAATCCTTCAGCAGTTAGAATACCAACACCGGTTGCCTCAGCCAGTATAGCAAAGGTGGATTCATTTCAAGTTAAATATCCATTTGTTTTTGAGGCATTGGTGTAGGAAAGCAGCAATACCTTCCTCTTTGTGCCTTGACTAGGTTATCTCATCATGTGAAGGGAGCAACGTCCTCTGAGTGGGAACAGCTTAGTTGACATAAAAACATTCCGGAGAGACGTTCCTGTTTCTGGTGTAACTGATATTTAGGGCTCACCACTAAATTCCTTTGGAATAGGACCATCCACCTGTTAGTAGGCCACAATCTCACACGAGGCTGTAAGTACCACCAGGTTGTAAATTACTACTATTCTCAGTGGTAAATATCAGTTGTATAACAGTAAAATAGTACTGGTGTGTTATATAACAACAAAACATAACAACACATTACATTTATTACATCCCAAAATACTGCTGTCTGTTAGAACACCAACAGTTAAAAACACTAAAGACATCTGAATCTAAATCAATGTACTGGGAACAATGAAACAGCCTTTATGACAGCTACAAGGGAAAAGGTTTATATAGCACAGGTAAATAAAAATATGTTTTATGGGCATTTATTGTCAAATAATTCCTTTCAGAGCCATTTAGCTTTCATCATCCTGATTCAAGCCCACAGAATAGATAGGAGAAAGATCTGCCAGTGACAGTAGACATAATATATCACATTATATTGCCATTAGAAAAAATTAAGTAAATCTGTAGCTGTTGAAAAATCCAGGCAGTAGTGCAGAACACAATAGTGTTCTGTAATTTCCAAGAACAAACATGGGGAAAAAAAGAAGCATTAGCTAGTGCTACAGTGACAGACTGGCATTGCTGAGGCAAACACAAATGAAAACATGTCAGAAAAGTTCCCAAAGCATCCATATCAAGCTTCAAATATTTCAAAAGTGTATAACAACTCAGAGTATCAGAGAGTAACGAAAATCAAGGAGGATGAGAATTAGAATTGCTAATATGTTAAAATCCACCTAGTGTTATGTAGGAAAGTCATCAGAAATTACTCTTATTAAAGTGGCCTCACAACTGCAGCATGAAGCCCAGTTCTTACTATTTAAAGGATGAAAATTTAGTAGAGAGAAGTTTGCATTTTTTTCCTTTTCTGTTCAGAAGTATCCCAGCAACACAGGGGTATCTTACATGAGACAGAGATGACCAAAGACTTGATAACTTTAATTAAAGTGCCTGGTAACTTGCTGTCTTTTCAAAGAGGAGTTTGCTGCTAGCAGCTGTCACAGCTGTCTCTTACTGACGCTCGTAATACTCACTTGAGCCAGTTATATTAGCACTATCAGCGCATCCTTGGAACTGAAATTTTCAAGGAAGGCAGAAAAAGGAATGAGAGTCTGGATCTGAGCTGCAGAACCCTGTCAGTATTTATTATTAAATGAAAAAACTGTTAGTGTCATATTAAATCCTGACTCAGTCACACAATCCAATTTTCAGCATCAATCCTGATTTCAGGTTCTCCCTAGACATCTTAATTCTGTCCTGTGCAGTATGTATGTTTTTGATAGGATAAGCACATCGTCTCAGGAACTGATTTAAGGCAAACATCTGAAAAATATCTTTTTTCCACACTGCATTTGTTTAAATTCTAATCTAACAAAATATATGAGCATATGAGTAGTCATATTGACTTCAGATTACCCATCTATTCAAATGTTTTGCTGTAACAGAAACTGTACTCAAATGGAACTACTTAGACATCAAGGAAAATAGATTATTGGGTAGTTTGTAAAGAAGGTACCAATCACCCTCAATGGTTTATGAATGAAAGTGCAGTACACATGTTTAATATTTTGTCTTTGATGGATACAAGTAGTATAGGAGCAGATTTTTTCTAAGATTACCGCAAGGAAAAGGAGTGCATCCTCACATAGTTTAGGCTGAGCACTTAGTTTGTTTCTAACCATGAGTTTCCATTTATATGTTGTTGTACACACTTTTTAATATTTGTGTAAATCCTAGCATCTGAAAGCCTAGAATATTACCTAGAAATTCTGTAATGGATTGATTTCAGTACCCAACATATTAGGCTGGAAAATTCTAACACTGGATTCCTTAAACATGCTGGAAAGTGTCCCAAATATACATTGACCCAGGCAAGTGTAATAGGAGCACTTGGTGTTGTTGAGTTCATTGTTGGTGTTTGAGTTCAGCTGAAAAGAAAATAATCTTGTTTTGTAAGCCATACACCCATGATGCAAGTTAATGTATCACTGTATTACAAAAAAAAAAAATTCTGAGTATTAAGACAAATGCCTCCATACATGAACCCATGTAAAGATATTTTTTAAAACATATTTTATTAATGTGATACCCTTTTCTTTTGTGGCATCAGTTTATGAGGTGAATTACATTATACCAAAGGGCACAGAAATAGCATGATATACCCAGAGGTGTGTAAGTATTCACGCTCTATGAATTTTTGTTACTGTCAATCATGTATATAATATTGCGTTGCTTTTTTACCAGCTGATTTTTTGTATATGATTGCTATAGCAATGTTATGGTTAGCTAATTGTTGATTAGTTCTTTCACTGCTTTGTTTTGACGTATTGAAATCTGCCTGTAAATCTGACATTTGTAAAATCACTTTTCATTGATAAACTACTGTCAGGATATAGAAATTTTCTCCTAGACTAATTATATCACCTATAATTCTGACAAAGGTGGCAGAGGAACAACTCATCTTGAAACCGCAGTGTTCCTGAATTAATGTAATGCCATCTACTTTCTGCAGGTGTTAAGGATGATAATAAAAGGATTATATTTCTTCTATACACAAAGCTTTTTTTCCCATTTACGTGCTCAGATATAGCTGTCAATCAATTTCAGTCACGCATATCTAATAATATTCCATGGAAAATGGTTGGATAAACCTGAGCAGAGATTTCCACATGCTTACCTAAATACATTTATTTAAAAAAAGAAGAAAATTAAAACATGAATGTGTAAATTAAATTTTAAGAGAGCAAAGTCTACATCTACTGCGTTGCATTAAACTGAAGGCTTTATATACTGATTGTCTTGGTTTCTACAGCAGTTGCTTTTAATAAATTAATTACATTAAGTAAATTCCTATTCCTCTAATAAAATTCTAGGACATTTCAATATATAAAACTGTTTCTTGTATATATGTTTGGTGCAAAATCATTTGTTTATCTGTGCCGAGTTATTCAGCTATTGAATTTCTCACACTCAGCATACTAGGTAAATTTATGAAATTATAGAAAGACTTCTCATGTTATTCTTGAGAGTAACATAATAATAGTGGCAATCACAATACAGATTACAGGACTGTAGTTGAAAAGTTCCCTCCTGTTTCATTACTGTGCCCTGTCTATTAAAGTCAGTGGTGGAAGATGGACAAGAAAATATGTAAACTTTTTAAGTTCATGAGGGTTTAAAATTTGGTGCAATTGTATTGGTTATAACACAGGCAGTGCCAAGATGTAACTAATTTAAAAATGAACATATTTCAGATGTTATTCACCATATGCATATATTCTATTAATTCAGTAGAGGGACTATTGAGAAGTGCTTCCAGAAAAAGAGGACATTGTTTCTGGGACTACTTACCTTCACATAGCTGTCTGGCCCTTCCTGAGAAACCAGGATGATCAGCCAGGTAGAATTGACAAAGAATCATACCTGTACTAAAAAGAACAGCAAAAGAAAGTGACACAAAGGGATTATATAGCATCGAGACCGAGTTAGCATAAAGACTAAGATTCAGCAAAAAGTATCTTGCATTCACACCTTCCATCAACATAAAACTTTTTTTGCTTTTATGACACACCAATCCCACTGGTATAAGTAAACAACATTTACAAGTTAACAACGTCAGTATTGCTCACAATGTCACCCAGGGAAGGACCACAGGTAGGATCCCTAGCAAGACGGCTGGTTGCCAGGAGAAGTGACACAGCTGAGGCCCATCTCCTGGCATGCCATGCAAGTTTTGGTGTCAAGGACATGGTGCACTGGGAGATGCTTGGGGAATCCAGAAAGAGATGGTTGTCCCCAGAACTGCATACTGCAGTATGCTTATTTTAAAGACTTTTAAAGTATTTGCCTACAGAGTTATTACTGTGAAGTAACACAGGCAAAACCAAAAACCTAGGCTAAAAATAGAAATCCGAAATACATACCAGACTCACAAGAAATAAACAGCAGAATTTAGTTTGAATGGTAAGAGAAAGATCTCTCAACATCCATTGATTTATTACTCACAAATAGTAAACAAACACAAGGATAATGATATAAATGGTATCCCTTATTAAAAGTCATGAGCTAAAATATGTTATAGGAGACCTAATCGCACAGAATACATTCCACTATGGAATGTGTCGCTTGAGATGTTTTCATTTTTTATTCAGGGTTGTGGTTTGAGACTTTATTACAGTCCCATTTAGCCCTTGTAGTAGTTAATATGACAGAACAAACTATCTTCTCTCTACTGTCAATAATTTATTCTCAAATTAGAAGTAAAACAAGGTTGAAACAGGGTCAAAACCTCATATTATGTTCAGAATCATAACTCTGCTGCCCTAAGAGTCTTGCTTTCTTGGCACAAATATTTCCCATTAATGTATAATGTGACACTACTTTCTCCAGGGTTATTTTAACTTATTTGCCTTTTTCCTCCGCCGCCTTCTCCTGTGTTCATTATTTGGGTTGGTTTCTAGACGGATGGGGACTGCAGCCTTTCATGTGCTCCTGCGGATTGAGAAAGGTGAACTCCAAGACAAGTTTTTAAACTCCTTAATCTAACAGGATTCAGGCTGAATATTTTCACTGACCACAACTATTGGCCTTTTTGAAAGTGAATGGAGCTTGCTTCCCTAACAACCCTCTTCCCTGTCTGCTTTCCCGGTACATGTGGCCATATTCCAGCCATAGCATAGGTAGCTAACTGGAGGTGGCACGGCTATAACGCAGCCACGCTCAGGAGCACTATGAAAAATTTGTACTACTTACAGCTGTTTCAATTCTGTCAGTGCAGCTGTAACTATGCCAGGTGCTCTGAGTACTTCCCACACATCTGCGAGAGAGAAGAAAAGATGATCTTCACAAGGAATCAGTTTAGTGAGAGCACTTTACTTGCACTTGCTGGTATAGGTTGCTAAAGAACTACAAAAGACTGGTGTATTAGTCAGTATGACAGCACGTTACCCTGTTACAAAGATGCACATAAAATTTGAGTATTTGGTTTAATTGTTTTACATTTATTTCTCAGCTAGGGTGTTTCACAGACACTTCACTGGACATTGAAAACTAAATCAATGTGATCACAATAAAGTTCCTTCTGCTTTCAAAGTACTAGACTATAGATAAAACTGATGCAGTCAGCCTGTAACTGTTCTTTGGAAATAATTGACTTCTTTGTTGTTCAAGAGAACAAAGAGGAGCAAGATACCATTAAATCTTGTTGGTAGTGAGAAAATAAATGCATTTTGCATTTATAGTGCATTGCTTCAAGTTTCATCAACATCTTCTTCATAACAAAACTGAAAATGCCAGTCACAAGAAAAAATATTTTTCAACTACACAGTCCTGTTCTTTTAATAATGAATGAGGGCCAGGAAGGACAAATGAACCAAAAGGAATACCCTGTTTCTATGCCTCTTTTCATTCTTTTACCATCAAAGACAAAACTGTCTGTAAGTTTTGAAAAGAAATCCCAGGAAGCTCTCCCATACCTCCCTCTAAGGAAAAGGGCCTAATTAGCTTTCCCCTAACAGTAAACTCTCTCTCAAAGTGCTTATACATGAGAAGAAGCATCAATATCTTTACTGGGAAAACAAAGGCACAGAGATATGTGTGTTTACATTTTTGCAAATTAGTCACAGATCAGGAATAATTATTTTACCTCTCATTGTAAGGTTTTATCCATCCAAAATGATAACATTCAGACAACAAAGAATTTCAGAAGATCTCTCTCACTATGGCTCACTTTTTCTACAGCAGTTCTTATTCTGCAGGCAAATAAAATGGGCTGGTAGTTCTACAGCTGCTTCTTGGACACTTAATCCTACTGACTGCTAATCATTTTCATCACATCACAAAATCCTTTTTCTTGGTCCCACCCTTAGATTCTCCATTTTATATTCCAGTTACAGTCTGATTTAAGAAAAATGTATTTTGACTGTTGGCACCAAGTTACCTTTCTATGTTACCATATATAACAATGTGACCATTGAACTGTTCTCAGAACAGGTAAGTATTTAGCTGTGAGACATGTTTTTAAGAGCTTACATTTCTTAGCCTAATTTCTTGTCCTCCCTCTCTTTGGTTTATTAGAGCCCACGGGTATTTTGCATCAGGCTAGGAGGCATCAACAGGAAGCACTTTCCTTTCAGTTTCTTCTAAGGCCCACTTCTCTGATGATATTGTCTGTAAATGGCTTGCCATCCCAGTTCCTTATGTATAAGTTATAGCAGTGACTAGTGAAATATTTTTCTGTAGAGTAAGATGCTCTGGAGTCATCACTGTTAATTTAATAGAAACTAAATACCTACAGTGTGTGGCTTATGTTATATCTTTTGGTTCTGCAAACACAGTTTAGGGAATACCTCACCCTGTGAATGTATGCAGTTGAAGTTTAGGGTTCGGTTTTGCTTCTTACCATTAAACAACATCTAATCATAATAACCACATGCCATAATAATGAACTTTGCTAGGACAAGCAATATCAAACTTATCTTAAATGAACAAAGGTCATTTCAGCTGTTTGCAGTCTGTTCCTCAGTTATGCATTGCAACCAGCAGTGTATTTAACGCTTGATCCCCATGAGAACAATTCTGAGACCAAAAGACTGTCTGTAGAATATCAAGCTCTTTGTTCAAATGTCTAAGACAAGTCCAAATTGCACATATGCAACTTGGCTCTGAGAGGTTTGAAGAAAAAGATATAATTACTTAGTTTTTTTATAATCAACGCTTGGCAATTGCCACAGAATCACAGAATCACAGAATCATTAAGGTTGGAAAGGACCTTCAAGATCATCAAGTCCAACCATTAACCCAACGCCACCATGCCCCTAAACCATGTCCTGAAGCGCCATGTCCACACATTTTTTGAATATTTCCAGAGGTAGTGACTCCACCACCTCCCTGAGCAGCCTGTTCCAATGCCTGACCACCCTCTCAGTGAAGAAAGTTTTCCTAATATCCAGTCTAAATCTCCCCTGGCGCAACTTGAGGCCATTTCCTCTCGTCCTATCACTAGTTACTTGGGAGAAGAGACCAACACCCTCGTCGCCACAACCCCCTTTCAGGGAGTTGTAGAGAGCGATAAGGTCACCCCTCAGCCTCCTCTTCTCCAGACTGAACAACCCCAGATCCCTCAGTTATATTATTAAATTACAAATTATAAAATGTATATATTTATATATTATATATACATATAATATATTTATATTATATAAATATATCAATATAATATAAATACATATTATTTATATATTAAATATGAATTATAAAATTGTTTTTGTATCTAAGCAGTGACTAACTGCCTAACAAAAAAGTCCCAGATAATTCTCAACAGAGATGAAAGATCTGGAATATTTCATGGGTTTACAGATCTGCTTATAGTCCTGACACTGTAGAAAGTTTCTGAGCAGCTCACTCTTGCCAGATGCTGATAGTTACTTCACCTTGGCTTGAGATCATTGAGTGTTATACATCTGAAAGTGAAGGACCTAATGTAAAATAGTCCTGTAGATTTCCTTGGCAGTAAATGGAAGTAAAAAGAGCAGACCCAGTAGGCAATTAATCCCATTTCTCCTAGATGTACCCTTTAGGATAAAAGTAATTGTTCTTTGGAGGTTCTGCTTTCTTTCCAAGATCTACCAAGAAACTCTAAATCACAAACTCAGACTGAACACCTGAAGATTGATGAAGATAGGTGGCATAAATCACTACTAGTATTTGCAACATATAGAGTTGTGTTTAGTTCCTGAAGTCAACTCCTTTTTTTCTTTACAGTATTCTCTCAAGTCTCATTCCTGTTGTGAATCAGTAACTCTGAGACAGGAGAATTATTTTTGAAACGGTCAGGTATTTGGAACAGATAAGTGGTATAGCAGCTATCATGCTATGTCTTTTCCCTTCCTTTCCCCCTCCCCTCCTCCCCTCCCCTCCCTTCCCCTCCCCTCCCCTCCCCTCCCCTCCCCTCCCTTCCCCTCCCCTCCCCTCCCCTCCCCTCCCCTCCCCTCCCCTCCCCTCCCCTCCCCTCTCCTCTCCTCTCCTCTCCTCTCCTCTCCTCTCCTCTCCTCTCCTCTCCTCTCCTCTCCTCTCCTCTCCTCTCCTCTCCTCTCCTCTCCTCTCCTCTCCCTCCACCAGCTCCTCCTGATATTATTTCTTTCAGTCATTTCCTGTTTCTAATCTAAACTTTATCCTCAGCAGTGCAAAAAGACCTCGGAGTAGATTAATTTCTTTTTTAATGGGACTACATATAGCAAGGAAATTCAAGTATCTAGTATTGAAAATCTTCAAGGACAGAGCTATGTTTTTTCTAGATATTTAGAACAGAAAAAATGCCCTGATTCTTGTCTTTGAGAATAGAAAGTTATTCATACCATTATCAACAGGTGTTTAAATACACACTTAAGTAGGACTATTTATTTAAGTAACCCGAGCATGACAGTAAATCATCACGATTAAGATTTTAATTTAGAAAATATTTTATGCATACATATGGTTGGATGGATCCTTGGCTGGATTTTATGCTCAACTGCTACACATAGTTGGGGATATTCAATCTGTATGAGAGACGTTAATGTAGAATGAGGAAAGACATCCTCATACCCAAGTAAAATTACAGAAAGTACACATATTTTCTGGCAAACAGATAATCTGTTAGAAAGACCTCTTTCTGGTTTGTGATGGTTGCAACCCACCTAGGCAACCTACCACAAAGACCATGGTAGGAAACACAGTTTGAAGGCAAGGCATTTGGCAAATATTTTGGCAGAATAGGAACTGCTAGGTAAAACCAACCAAGCAAAAAAAGAAGTTGCTCCCTCCAACATGTGAATAGTATTGGATTTTTTAATATTTTTTCCAAACCATGGTCAGTCACAAGAGAAGTCGGTAGTAAGTATAACAAGGAGAGAACCCATACACAGGCAGTAAGTCCAGCTGTATGTTATGTCATACTTACATACTGAGAAACAGCAGTATAAAACTAGGGGTTTTTAGAGTCCTGGTACAAAAACATTGACCTCATCTTCATCTGTTAGCCCTCATTCAAAAGCATATAGTCCCTCTAAAGTTGTGTGAGCAGACCTGAAGGGATGATGCTGACCAGCTGCAGATGCTGGAGGTGGCAGCCAAAGGCGACACAAGCAGACATCAGGTACACCTGCCACCCCCAGTGCCTGCACAGGCATACCATCTCATAGCGCGACTAACTGAGCGTGGCAAGCTTTTTGAGTAGCATTGTCTTCTTCCTTCTTCAGCACAGTATTTTGCTGCAATCATCATCACCACCATCAGCAGCAGCATAATTTTATGCAGTTTATGTTCCATAGTGCTGCAAACGTGTCCAACTATGAATTTATTCCTGACATTGATGTGATAAAAAAGTGCAAAGAAACATGAAGATTATGTCTTTTTCTTAGTTTTAATTCTCAACACCATTCTACATAACTCAGCCTCCTCTTGAAGCCTCAAAAAGTTGATGGACTTAGCAATAGATTTGGAAAGTGAGCCCACATGTGTCTCCTTGAGAAACAGCATGCCACCAGCAGCCTTAAAGAAGACTGCCTAATAGTTGGAATAAATGAATAAACATGTCATATAGAAGTTGACTTGGGATTCAGAGACCACTGAGTAATGCCTGTTTTTATGGCTTGTGGGACATTTCAATATGCAATATGAAGAAACACAATTACAAATTAAACTGATAGCTGCTTCACCTGCAACACATCAATACCAACTGCCTATGAGGAAACAACTTCTGTGCAGGAGGACCTCTGAAGAAAAAAAATGTTTTATGAGCGTATGTGGATCAATATAACAGAAAATTCATTTGATTCCCAGCCACCTAGAAAGAAAGCAGAAGTAATGGAAAAACAAAAAGACGAAGTCATCCCTTGGCCTCATCTTTTCAAAGTTGTCATGTATTTTACATGGCAACTTCTGAATACTCAGATTTGGTCACTGAAGACCCTGTTGTCAGAGATGCTCACCTGCAGTTCTTACTGGAATCAAAAATTAATCCAAATTACCTTTGTATAAGTCAGGCCTACCTTTTAGAACATGGGAAGTGAAGGGCGTGGACCATTGTTGAATGCCTACCAAATAAGAACAATTCAAAAGAATGTACTGAAATCCATCCTGGTTCCTTCTGGCAAGCCATTGCTAAACATAATTTCTGAAGGGTCATAAGAAGAAATAGTCCAAGAATTTTTACTGAGAAAAGCTTGTGACTGAATCACACTCTGCAAAAGACAACTTATCCAACAGTGTTACCTTCTCAACCATGAACACAAGCGGCTCTTTTGGGGATCCAGAACAGTTATATCACCAGTTTGTTTCTTTGGCCAGGTAGATAACAGGGCTTCTACTGCATTGTAGAGAATTGTTTTGAGTATTCATAACAGTAAAAATTACATGTAAAAGCCTGAAAGGTGGACACGTTGTTCATATAAGCTGCTCACATCACTGCTACCTGAGCTTCAAATTAGTCATGCTGTACATGTAAGTCTACCCTCTGCATAAATCTGTTACTGCCGCTTTCCAACTTCATGTGTTGTCATTTGACAGCCTAATGTTGTTCCTTGAGTACCATTTAATTCAGGCAGTTTTGAAAGTCAGCAATGTGAAGAGTGAAACAGTGCCAGAAAGCTATGAGAAACCAAATAACCCACAAGAAGTTATTTTAGCACATTATTTAAATATATTCAGCATCCATAGAAATGTCACATTATTCCATGAGAAATTACTATGGTAATGTGAAAGAGAAAGATAAAAACCATTATTTTAACTATACATAAAATTAATTCAAATCTTATGAGGATAAACTCCAAGAAATTAACCTGAATTTTTTTAAAAGGCAATATGATACCATACTTTCTTTTCTTACCTAATATCTGTGAGCATATAAAATATGTAACAATAACAGCAATGGAGGGGGTTATCTACCTGTCTGTAAAGTACCCTCTATACTTACAGGAAAAGAAAGTACTTATCATTATATGCAATGTCAACCAATATGTTACAGAGGACCTCTCTGATGCATTGGGCTGCTTTTATAAGATAAAGCTTTGAGTGCACTTTATCTGTTAATACATTGTTTATAAATGCATACTATCGGCATACTGCAACAGCAGTAGATATAGTTTTGTTGACAGAATTTTTAAGTATCTATCCACTCCAAAGAAAAAGACAAATATGTACTGTCATTTTTTTCTCCTTAGATTCTTTGACCTGTAAAGACAACGTTCAAATGAAGCATTATTCATAAATTAAAATATGCCATTAAATGCATTTATAGACATGATCACTCAATCCTAAATATATTTATTATTTCACATTAAAAACTTCATAGAGGTAAATTCAATCATACAAGATAAATCTATCCTTTCTTTTAGTTAATTTCATTTTTAACTTCAGGTTCCAATTGAGAAAGAATCCATACAAGCAAAGATCAAGATATTGTCTATACTGTGTCTCAAGAATATATTTGCCTCTTTAACAGAACTGACTGCTTCCCAGTCTTGCTCTTTGCAGGTTCAAAAATAAGAAAATGAAATGCAGTCATTGGTGATACTCTATTATTAATTATAAAAATACAAGTCTTTAACAAACAGCACAAGGAGACTGACTATTCCTCCTAAGCAGCCAAATTAGCCCTCCTAATTCTCTTCCTATTCATCGCCACAAGGGGTTTTTCACCCATTTTGCTGTCATTTAGATTCCTGACTCTTAAGATCGTGGCTGACTTTTATTTTATGTTACATCAGTAAACACAATGAAACCTTATTTATCTTGGTACCATTGAAATAGATGCACTATAAAGCAGTAAAAAAAATGTTTTAAATGTGTAATAAATATATTTTTTCATGAATTAATACATAATGTTGGATACATTTACAGACAACATAATTTGACCCAAACAATATTTATTTAAAAATTTAACATTGTAAATATACAGAATTATTTTTATATATATTTATCTTTTACCAGTCTATCAAAACTTCTCTTTAAATACCAGTGATGTGAAATCTACACATTCCACTAAAATAAATACTGCACCACTAAAGAAGTTCTTAACTTTAGCTTCATTCCCCCTTATATGAAGTCGGTTATTTGAAACACTCAGTGAAAATTCTTTATCTACTTTTGAACTAAGTAACCAATCCAAGACAAAACTGTTCCTCTAAGTTCTTTCCCTCAAACATATTTTATGGTATCAGTATAGCTAAGTATAGCTAGATAAATTAAAGGAAAAATGTGTTTATTCTTATGTGTCTGGTTACTACAGTATATGTTTCTCTAATTAAAACTTTGCTCTAAAACTTAAGCCGAACAGAACTTTCATTTAGTAGAAAGAATACAACTTTAAATAATTCAAAATTCCTCAGGATCAAGGATCTTAACTTTCATATCACACAACAGAAAGATTTTTCCTTTTTAGCTCACAGGTACATTGCATGGTTCTACTCATGACAGAAAGTTAAGAATCTCATTAACTTTGGCATCACACTTTGAACTTCAGTTCCTCTTCATAGTAGAGATGCTTTCCTGAATCAAGACCATACTATAAGCTAGGATACTTGAATCTAAAGAAAAGCAAACTGTTTTAAAATGGGTTAGGCATGTGGCTAGAATCTGGGTCTATGAACTGCATCTCAAAACCACAGAACTAAATGGCATGCTACTTTGAGATAAATGGCCTTTGATGCAGACCAGTACAATTACATTAAATCAAATAATATTCTTGGTTATTATATTATATATAATATATAATTATTATTATATTCTACTTGGTTACATTTCTTTAGATCAGAAAGACTACCAATGGAAAAGGCAAAATTGTATCTTTCAATATAGTGAATGTTTCTTCAAAGGGACCCAAAGACACAGAAATGTTTAATACAAATATTTATAGAGGGGAAAATTTACTATTTCTATACATGCAGCAATCAGCATCAAAACCATGACCTGGATATTATCAACATCTCCCCAGGATTCTGTTCCACAAAGCCAGTTTGAGTCCAAACTCAAAGTAACCTGTCATATTCTCTGCCATTTTTATACACATATAAATTCTCCTCTCCCCAAAAAGAAAGCTGATCTTTACTAACATTTCCCTGCTATGTTCTTGCCTGAAGACTGTGTCTGCAGGAAGGCTTGCCATCTGGCCAGATTGCTTTGGTATCGATCTACCTTAGACTTGACGGAATTTCCTAATGGAGCCTGTGATCTTTATCTTTCTGTGAAGCCAGAACAGGTGATGCTCGATCTCCGTGTACCAGATGACAAGACAGTTGTCTGGGTCATGTCATATTAAAAACAGGGGGTGGAAAATAACCTGGCAGCTGGTATGGGAGGAGCATAAATAGAATTGGCCAAGGGTGACTGTATTAGTGAAAGATGCCCTTGTAACATTTAGTTAGAAGCTGATGAAACATTTTTTCTTTCTGAATCACAAGAATTTTTAAAATGCTTAGCTTGTAAGTAACATATTATACTTTACAGTATGAGGGAAAAACTACATCCTCTTAAAATTAAAGCACATTTTTTTGTTAGGGTGGGAAACTATGGCCCATTCCAACTTCCTTGCACACAGCACCTGGAGTCCATCAGAGGAGATAAAACGCATGACACTGTGTCACCTAAGCTGGGAGAAAGCATAGCTTTATACATTTTAGCAAGGGTCTACATTACCTTGGGAAGTAAACTATCATCTGGCAGATAACAAAATCTGTAGTCTCTTTGCAGTTTGCTGCTTATTCTGCAACATTCACAGATAATCAAGGCCTCTCTTAAATGAAATAATGAGAGCACACTGACAACTGCAAATGTGTAACTGTCCAAACTCTGAATAGGCAAACTAGGTTCAACAGGGAAAATACCAGCTCATGACAAAAACTTTCTTCTATACTGATATGCCCCTCTGGTTGCCCTTCATTTTCATCTGCCTTAGTTACTTGGAAGAGAGAGAAAAAATGTTTTTAAAATGTTTTTAATCTGTCCTAATTTAGTGTTTTTCACCAAATGAATACTAGCCTGACATAAAAGTTCAAGCACAGTAAACAGTTAAACATTTGCCATGTGATGAGCTTTACACTTTTAATTAGCTCATTTGCCTGAAAAACAGAAGCCACTTAGCGTGTTAACAGTGTGTTTCTCAATTTCTATAAAATAATCTAGGACTTCTGTCCTTTCATTAAGTAAATGGATGTTCAAGAATGCAGGAGAGAAGACAAATCCTTTGCTCAGTGAGAAGTAACAGAATACTATATTGAATGCATTGAATGAATAATTTTCTGCAAAAGGCCTTTTCCGATATAAAACCTGACATTCAGATAATGAAACTGTGGTTCTAAAGATTGCGTGACCTCTATGTTCCAAAAACCTGTTGAGCCTACATAACCTCAGAGGATGCTTTTCAAAACTGTGCATCAGGACACACATCTTCTGACTATAGCTTATCAAGTTGCAGACAATATTTCCCAGTTTTTTCCATATCACTACAAAGAAGAAAACAGAAAAGCTCGTGCTACCTACATACAAGAAGTTTGTTCAGAAGGAAGTTTTCACTGAAAGTACCAGGGTTGCCTGGTTTCATTGCCTGTACCATCACTTTGAACCCAGATGTCCAGAACATGCTTATTCATTCACAGGAAAGTACCCCAGCCACAAAACAACAAAAAATAAGACATGGAAGCTGTGTCTAAACAACAAGGACAGTCCTCAGGAAATTCTCAGTCTTCCTGAAAATTTTTTCCACTTGTCTCCGTTCCTTTCAGTCTAGTCCTGGCAACATTCAGGAGGTTGTGTCTTGAGGAACCATATCTGATTTATAAACATGGGAAGTACCCCACAGTTTTTCATACAATTCCCAATTGTTGCACAATTTCCGCACACTTAGTCATTCAGCCTCTAAAAAAAATGTGTAATAAGTATCAATTTTCTATGAAAATCAAAGCAAAAGAGTTTACAGGCAGGGAGGACTTGCAGAAATTGCTTATTATATGCAATATGAGAGAATTACATAATGTTAACATTTATATTCACTCGCTCTGATATTCCTCTTCAAAGTTTTACAGATACCTGCTTTCAAACAGGAAATATTAATGCATTAATACCCTGATCAAACGTGACAGAAATCTTAATTTCAGAGTGAGCTGCTTGCTGAATTATTTACTAAAAACTCTTCAGAGCAAGATTCTTGGAGAAAAATGTCTGGTCGAGATGCCATAACAAGGACCTTTGCACTTGTATCTGTAGCATCTATGAGTCAATAAATAGCATTAATAAACAACACAAAGTCATGATCTTGTGACAACCAGTTCATAAACAGAAGAAAAAGCCTAAATTTAGTAAATACATGATTAAAACGATGCTGCACCACCCTTATAAAGTGTCTTTCTCTTTCTTGATGCCAGACTGGTTATCATTCACAAGTGGCAAACAATTGCGAGGTACAGACATCATAGATTAGAATCCATAGATTATTTACCTCATCAAACACAGGAAAGGTTCCTTATTTATAGGTTTATATTATCATGCACCAAAATGTTCATTTGCTCAATCATTTTGCAACCATTTCTCACAGGGCAGATTACCTGCAGTTTTTTCACAGGTTATCATGTCAACACATACAAATCAAGAATGTGAAAGAACCCTGCCTAGCACCTACTGCACTTAATTTTGCAATCTAATTTAACCTCAAACTCACTGGTAATGTATATTCCTGGAAAAAATGTATGGACATTAACTTTTGTTTCAAATACAACCATGTATGTTCTTTCTCAGTCAATAGTGACAGGTACACATCCCTGAAGAGAAGGAGAGGTGGCTCTGCTCTGTTCACCCTGGGCATTTTCCTCAGTCTCTTGCTTCCTTCTCTATATCGTCCTTCCCATTTGGCCAAATAATGAATTATTATCAGATCTTAAGAAAACTGAAGAACGCTGAAGTTAGCTGTCTTGATCTTCCATTGTATGCAGGAGAATTTAGGCTTCTTCAGCTGTTAGTGATGAGCCCTGCCTAACACAACATGTTGCTAGGCACAGCACCCATGCAGTGCAAAGCTCTGAAGTAGATGACCTGGTCAGCCTGCACAGGTTGAAGGCCCCACCTCAAAAGCCTTGCTTTCTGAAATATAACCTGAAGAACTGTATTTCGTTCCAAAGTCAGACTGTCAGGCAGACAGAAACCAGAGAATCATCAGTCTTCCAGGGGGAAGAGAAACTTTGACTACGTTTAGGAGGTGGTAGAACAGAGAATCTGGTTTCTGGTCCTATTCTTTCTTGGTAATGATAGTCTAATGGAGCAGCTTCTGTGCTCATGTGGCTATCACCATCACCACCCATTCCTTAGGCAAGTGCTTTTTTCTTAGAGGGCCCTCTACCACTTTCAGATACCTGCAAAACAGTTATTTCTGATCCTGTTTGGGCATAAACAGCAACAGCAACCCAACAAGTTTGGGTTTTTTTTGAACAGGCAATTTGGAGCATGTATGAGCAACTAAACTGCTAAACAAAGGGACAGGCAAATTAATCTCACTTTTCTGTGTACTCACTGATGTATGTTGAGCCATGGTTCTTAATTTGATCCCTCCTGAACATGTTCAGAGCTTAAGCAATTATCCAGCACTGACATTTCCTGGCTCACTTCCAGTCATTGCAAGTTTTATGGAAGATACTGTAAATGGAATTTGTTATCTTTCCAGATTAGTTCTCACCCTTCACCATTTCACTGCAATATTGTACCTAAGTGATGTTCTACAGCAGTTCCTGTTGTTTTAAGCACTATGGTCCTTTAAATAATACCAAATTAAGCTACTTGAAGAATGTCAAGCATTTTTATATTCATTCAGATTTCTGTGCTTGTTAAGTACTCTTTTCCTCTACATTTTTTTTTCCTCTGAAAACAATTCAACCCAGTCAGCCTAAAGTATTAATCTTAGTGCAATATTTGTTAGAAACAAAAGAGAGGTTACTGGTATTTTTTTTACTTCATCCTTTTTATTTATGTATTTATTTATCAGTGAATTAACAATCTGTTAAATCAACCAAAATAACATGATTTAGTACTTTGAAAAATACGCTAGTTTTTTAATGAAAGAAAAGCTGCCAAAAGCATGTTAAAAATCTGATGTTAGAACCAGATTGCAGACCCAGCAGTCATAACCTCCATGGTCTAGGAGAGCACATAACTAGAGATTCAAATATGGTTTAGTTAGTCAATAATCACCCGTCAGTATGAATCTTTGGTAATGATGACAGAATAACAATTTTTTTTTTTTTAAAGGAAAACAAACCAGAAACCCCATTGGGATTATTGACCACAAATGTAGCTTAAAATATAACTAAAAATATACAGTTTTAAATCAAATTTGTATCAAAATTTTGGTTTTGATCCTTTTTCCACTGCTAAGAAAAATGTGCTTAATACTATTTGCAGCATGTTGCTTAAATACGAAAAGAAAACCTGATTGATGATGATTTTTGTTGACTTTTTAAGGAGGACCTCACTAATACTTCATAAGAATGTGAGCTCTTGGGTGTTTATCCTTACTGCAATTCTAAATCACTATTTCCATTAAGATATGAGTAAAGGCAGCAGATTTCTAGTTTAATCAAATAACAGATGTATTTAGCTTCGCTAGGATTTGCTACAGTTATTACTTTTTAAATTTAAAAGTATCAGTCACATGTATCTAATAACATGTATAATTTTTTTTTTTTTTAAGGTGAAGATTGTGGGCAAAGTAGAAAACATACTTCTTTAAAACTAAGAAAAACACCAGTGAAATTCACAACATGTCCAAGAACAAGTGAATAGGTGCACAATAAGGCTGTGGAAGTATGTGAGGAGAGGTTTTTCTGGGTTTGGTTGGGCTTTTCTAGTTTATCCAACAGCTTGGGTCTAGAGAATATCACTAGGAGAGTCTTTTTTCAAACCCATCTCTAACTAAGAGTTTTGAGCCCTCTTTAGCAGCAATTCCTTCTCAACTAAATTGTCCTACTTCATATAACTAAATGGTCATCCTACCTCCCCTGTGTTTTTTCTTATTCTCAGGCTTAGTCATTGTTATTTGCTGTCTCAGTCTCAATGACTGTATGATTCTCTTTCTCAAGAGCTGGAACAGCTTCAGCTGATAATGCCCTACATTTGCACATCTGTATAACCAGATGGTTAACAAATTTTTAATTACTTCAGTACAAATCACTGTCATACCAAAAAAAGGAGGGAATTGAGGAAGAATACTTGGGAAATCTTTTCTGAGAACTAAGCTCTTGTCTGAGAACTTCCCTATTAGGAAGATGCCACCTCTTCCTTTAGAAAAATAGTCAGGATCTTCATAGTAAAAGCAACTGAAATCACCTCTTAAGGAAGAGAATTTTTGTAAAGTGATAATTTTAAAAACCTACTTTTTGTTGTCAGACCTCATAGCTATTTATTAATCTGTATTAAAATAAACAGGTATAGCAAGGAAAATTTTCAAAACAGAATGCACAAGTGTTCTTACAAAACTTTTGATCTACCTTCACCCAGAAATCACTGCCTTAGATCTGATGAAAATCTTTTCTATGCCAAAGACCCAAATTAAAATTTCATTGACAACTATTCTACTTTAGAAAATACTATTTATATTTATATTTATAAATATATATATTTAGAAAATACTAGTTGAGATAAAAGTGTGACTGTCCTGCACAGAATGGAAATGAAGGTTTACAAACTAGAGGATTCATATTTAACCCAAGAATTTTCTGTGGCTATTTGTTAGATTTCTTCCAGCACATGAGATTTAAAGGGGGCTTTTCTTACAAAACATTGATAGAAACATGAAAAAATGCCGAAGGAAAACTTCTGAGAACTATATAGTGCTGAAGTCTGACTCCATCCTTTATTACCCAAACAAAATAAATGGATCTCTTCAAATGGGACTCTCACTCCCACACATTTCTTTTTACTGTCAAGGAAATTGTGTGCATGGCGGGAGTTAGCAAGCTAGGAGGTTACTGAGAGACCATGCACCATCTGCTTAATCAAATGCACACATACAAACATTCTTTTAAAACTGCTTTTTTCTATTTTTTTTACAACAAATGCACTCTTACGGATCATTTTGCTTAAATCATGGCCTTTGCAAAGGGTACCAGGCAAGGAAAAATTGCATATGGCTTTTAATTGGAAAAAGAAATAGTGAAGTAGAATTCCACAAAAGAATCTGGAAAAACATGTGGTTTCTTTGAATACAAGCTTTTGTAAGTTATAAAAAGTGTTACAAGATACTAAGAGGAATGAATCCTTTCCATGACCAATGTAATAGAAGTTAAAATTTTGTTCAATCTATTCTTTCATTATAACCAAATTTGATGTAGAGGAAACTTTATGTCACATTACAGGTGATGTTAAAATAAGAGAAGAGTTCTTCAAAGTAATCATGAGATTGCAGAGATTATTCAGCATTGTTCCACTCTGTATTTCATCCTCCAAAGAAAATTGATTTGGAAAGAAAACTTTGCACTGTTACATCAGCCTGAGTGAGAAAGTAGGTGAGAAGGAGTGTTAAAGAAACCCAGCTACATAGACTTGTACTAAGAGAGATTTGGAGAACATATATGGTGAGAAGAGATTAAATGGCCAGGCATGAGGGAAATTTCACCAGTATGTCCTCAAAAGGGTATTTAGCGTGCTTTACAACCAGCCCCTCAAAAGCAGATTTCTCAATCTGAGCAATAAAACAGAGACGTTTCAGTGACATTGAGAAAATTGGGACAACTCTGGAATAAGCTTTTCTCATTATCAGATTTTTCAAAAGTCTGAGTTACTGTTTCTAGAGTCTCAGAGTCCTGACAAGATATAATGAAATAAAAAGGAATGTATTCTTCTTTAGCTGTAAAGTATGTAAATTATTGACAGTAAACTCCCCTCTTACTGGTGTAGTTAGCCAACATATACTGGCATCAAACTTACTTGGATGTAAAAATAGAACCGAGAGAGGAATCAGGCCTATACATTAAGCTAGATGATTAGGTAGCATTTGTAATTGTAAACAGACCAAGTTCTGTATAAGTTTATACCTTATGCTTTTCGTTTATAAGGGTTCTTTCTTTCTTGTGCAGATTCAACAAAAGCATCACTGTTACCGGACGTTTTCTTTCAGAAAAGGAAACAACAAAATCTCCCCTCTGCCTGACTGTATACTTTCATAGAATATGTAAGAATTCCATGAGATTCAGAGAGTCAAACTGAGTTGAAAAAGGCTGCTGGGGTCAAAAGGATCTTAAGCCAGGAGAGAAAATGGAGTACATGCTGTACAACAGCATAGGCTTCATTCCTCTACATTTTTGTGTGTTGTCCTAGCAAATTTGTCCGTCTATTTCTAGCTTTTCACCTTAACTGAGTTTACTGTCCTCTTCTAATACACTACAGAGGCCAATCTGAAACTCAGTTCGGAAACAAGCCCTGATTCCTCATAAATTCGTGCAATGTAACTGACTAGAAAAGTTTTCAACAGATTTTAATCAACTCAAATGTTATGCAAAAGGCACTTTTCTTATCACTAGACTCTGTCTCTTAGTTTCCTCCAGAGAGCTTTCAAATTGTGATCAAAACACTGATTTATAAAAAGAAAAAAAAAGTTAACACAGCATAAGCTTCACTTCAAAATACTTCTATTTAATAAACTGGTCTGTGTGTGCGTGTGTGTGTTTGCGTGTGGTTTGCACAGCTGTCTCCTACTGGGATGGCTTAAATGTGACAAAGTGCTTGAGATTATTATGATCTGTACCTTCCCACAAAGTTAAAAGAAAGTCTAATTTTAACAGTTCTTAGATTTTACCCTTCTATGCTGAGGAGACCTGTGGTTTTGGACCAATCTGTATTTTTTATGCTAAACATGTTTGGTTATTACTCAGGAATATGGGGCAATCAGTCTTTACAGCTGAGGTGCCATAGCAACATGATAAACTTTACAGCATCCATAGTAACACAGAACAAAAACCATCAGTTCACCAGGCATGGGAAAATGGCACATTTGTTATTTGTTGTTAAGTTTCATAACTGATATGTGACTACAGTTGTGGTATTCAGAAACCTTCAATGAACAGTAAATGTTAATCACTATCAATACACTTGACCTTTCTGTCTTCTAATTTGCCATTTGCACTGGAAAATAACTAAAAGAAACAATATTCTTTTGTTCAGTTTGCATATGAAGTGGAACCATTTCAGCCAAAACTATGGTTTTGCAATGATTTAGAAGTATTGGTATAGGTTCACATGTGTGAACAGTCTAAAATGGTCTCTACCTTTCTTTTCTATGTGATGTAGGTCAGACTGAATACACCATATTTCAGCTGGTGAAGGTAGTCTAAACAGATATATTCCTTTCTTTAGCTTTATCACAACTTTGGTTATTGTCTCTGATAAAAGATGTGTTAAGATTTTCATGTTCCAATTTTCCTATTAGACTTTTCTATCATAGTCCATACAATAAAAGCATTTCAGAAATAATAGTTAGATGAACTTTAAGTCTCAAAAAGTTATCTAACCTAGACCATCTGTTTTAGCTCCCTAATTTATAATTTTCAGATTTATTTCTCTTTCAACAGAAGTTGTTCTTTCAAAATGTTGACTTAGGATAAAAAGCAAAACTGTGACTTAAAACTAGTCTGGATTGTCACTAAAGAATTCATCATCATACAGCTAAGGTACATTTAAGTTTTTATTTTGTAATTTGTAATTTGAAAATATTGAAAGTTTATGAATTGTGACAAAGAAAAGAAAAAATATTGCATCAAAATTTTATTCTTGATTTGAAGTAGTTAAATGGTCACAGGGAAATAAAAGATAGTGGATTTCTATGTGGAGCTTATTGTGACGTACACTACAAAGGCTACTTGCACTGGATCTGGAAACTGAATGACAGTATATGATCTCAACAAATGGGTTAAAAAAGTGCCTGTAGACTTGTAAGTGAACCACAACAGTGATAATTACTATGGTGTGACTGTAATGTAGCATTTCTTGAGAGTAACAGACTGGTTGTTGCAAATATACCTTCTGCAGCAGTAGCAAACTGTCCCTTATAAAATCACAATAGAAAAATATTATCAGTAAAGGAAAAGGTCTTTAAATCTTGAAGACTAAAACGTTCCCTTTCAGTGAGAGTGCCCAAACATAAAAGTGTACAAGCAAAACCGAATTTTTCTACATCCTGTTGAACAGTTTCAACACTTATCACATGACTCAAGCGATTCAAAAGTATTTGTTTTTCCATTTTTCAGTTACTGGGCTCTTCCTTTAATCTTCCATGTGCTTATGTTTAAACAGAGGCCAGACTTGTAACATCTATAATGTAAGTATATGTGAAACTCTGTGCAAAATTAACACCATAACCTCTTCTTTTCCATTATAGCATAATTGACAAAAACAATTTGTTGCTAAAAAAATTCTAGTGCTGCAGGATAAGGGCATATTCTTCAGAAGCAACTGATATTGCAAAGATCCTGCAGAATATGAATACAGCATTATTGTGTCCTGAGTCCTTAATAAAAATAAAACATTTTTTTGTCTTCAGCAATATAATAAGGTGCTCTAATGAAAAATAAAAATATTTGGGGAAGGAGAAAAACACACCAATACTTCCGCTAGATCCTGCCCCAGTGTCAAGATTTGTCTTGTATATACATGTATACGATTGTACTCTGAAGTTGCTCTCCCACTCTAGTTGTACATAAATAGGTTATCCACGTGCCTATCCCTGTGTGTAACTTAAGAGTTCTGTGAAGACAATTTTGCTTTTAAGCTTACGCACTCTTCACCTAATTGCCAGGAAGCCCACCATATGCCACTGAATGCAGCCAACTTATTTTATAACATAAAGCATCCCTATCAAGGAAAGCAGTACCCTATGTACATGAAAGTAAGCGTTACCTGGATATAAAGTCTTCTAAACATTTCACCATGAGCAGCTTAGAATAAATTAAAAGGAAATTAATGTTCTTTCTGTACAATGCACATTATGTTCATTACATACAAACTTCTATCTTGTAAATGGGCATTTCTCTAAACAGTGAAGAGTTAGGGGCATTAAAATGTATGAAATAATGCATAACTGACCAAAAAATAAAATAAAATCAAGGACATGGAAGCCTTAATTTTAATTCCTTTTACTACTCACAATTTTTAATAATGCAGAATTTTACTTCCTCCTACCATTAATGATTTGTCATACAAGAAATATTTTTTTACTAAATTTAGCAGGCTAATGAGTATAACCTATCCTAGGAAGAATAATTTTCCTTAATACATGGAAGGAAATAGTTAGAAAGAATTTTAGTCTTTTTACATGAGACTCATGGAAATATTTATGAAATACGTGTTAGCAAAAATAGTTTAAAAGTTTCCTGATAAAAGTAAACAAAACATATCATTCTGAAAAATGTGTTAGATTAAGATTTAGCATAGTCACCCTTCAACATTTCATGCAAACTGTACAAAGTTATACAAAGTCACACAATAGTACTACATAAAAACTGTAATATTTTACACATAGTCAGTTATTCCAGAACACAGTCTTATGACAGGATTCAGCTGTGTAAACAAAACATAAACTGCAGGCTAAAGAAACAATGGGAAGAGCAGATCTAATGTATGTCTACACCTCTGAAATCTTAATTTAAAAATGAAGCTGCTACTTCTATCTTAGCCCACCTTGGCAAACTTAACGGCCGTGCATAGCAAATAATTTCAGTAAAATATGTACTAATACCAGCACTGTATTATTCTGTATCATTCAGACTGGTAAGAACCATAGCTGACTACAAAATTTACGATGAGGACAAAGATTGTGCTTGGATCCCGGAAGGTAAACTCCTTAATTGCCTAACACAATACACTCTAATCTTGATGTAGCAAGACTATCCATCTCTTCTTTTCTATAAATGCATATAAGATTTTTTCAATGAAATGGAACATCAGCTGAGGGAATGATTTAAAAATAGGCCACAGCTTTATAGGATCTGTAATTCCCCTCCTACTCCCACCTCACCTGGGTAGGCTGAAGTGTTGAGCAGTGAATCTGAGGCTGGGGCCCCATCGCTTTACCCTGCAGTGCCCTATACTAACCCCATCTTGGGCTTCTCAATCTCACTTAGTATGGAGCAGAAATGGGAGCAGAGCACGCAAGGGGCATTGCAAGAACAGGCCTCCAACCTCAGCCTCCAATCCACAGATAAACCACAATATATCAGATGTTTCACTAGTGGGAGCCACCTGCTTTCACACAGCAGGCCAGTGGCACTGGTAGTGATGAGCTGATCAGGCCTGTTTTCCTACTGATAAGCTTTAACAAGTGAAAATGAAAAATTTTGGCTTGGTCTTTTCAGGCCTTTTTTTTTTTTTAGATCTTTTACATAGCAGCATAATTTTTTAATATTTTTAGCAATTCTCCAGAATCACAAAACTAGGAAAGAGGCTCCTTTGAAACCTACTAATCTTATATTACTGCACTCTTACAGTTTACATCCTAATTCTGAATAAAATGGCAGTTTAGGTTCATGTTTCATTCCATAATGCAGGTGACTTTTAAAGACATGATATGCTTTTGCTGACTCCTCCATCTCACAGTTTTATGATCGTTGCTTACATTTATTTAACTCAACTGTTTTCATTCCAGACTCATCCTGGGAGGCTATGGTCAAGAAATCAGTCAACTTGACTTTCCTGTCATATCTTACAAGTCTGACTTTATTGTCAGCATCAGTTTTCAACTGATGCACTTAGGGTCAGGTGCAGCTACGTATACCAAAATCAGGCTACTACAAATTACAGTTTCAGAGGGCTAAATCCTGCTCTTTAACATAATCCATCAAATAATACCAGCACAAATATTCATAGCAAAAAAGTAGATTTTTGTTCCCCACATCTTTTCCAGATCACTGATATAGCTGAAAATACATGAATGCAAAGCACATACTTTCAGAAAGAGTTTAGGTCATATTTGCTGGCAAGTGGAAGAATATCATTTGATTGGCAAAGTGAACATATTTAGTATAAAACTTATTAACCAAGAATAAATAGAAAAAATAAATTCATAAAATTAATAGATATAGGTGACACACCCTCCTTAGTGAGAGGCAAATCTCTACAGTTGAAAGCTAATCTATTCAGTATAGCTCAAAAAATTAGTATTCTCATTAAAAGTTTAACATTTTGTTTGGCGTTTTGTATTTTTAATTACATAGGAAATCAGCACAACCAAACAAAATTCCTTTATGTAATAAGCACTGCTTTGACCAGTATGTGTAATAGGGATTATGACAAAGTTGAATGCAATAAAGGTCTGTAGGGAAAACCAAACCAAACCAAACCAAAACAAAACAAAAACACTCCAGGCTTAAGCTTTATTGTAGAAATGGACAGATCAAACCTGTAAAATACAAGCCAAATGAATCAGACTTAACAATGGTACCAGAAAAGGTAAGAGGGTTAGGATCAGCCCAAACCTACAGTACATGGCAGTCAAAATCCACAGCATTACCGAAGTTCAAAGGAAGTAACAGCTTGCTTTGTCAAACTGTAATATATTCCTCAGATCAGCTAAGCTCAGTGACAGTTTGTCATTCCCAAACACGGCAGCTGGAGAACACCAAGGAGCACACAGCTTGAGCAGGGCACCAACGGAGTGTAAAAGAGCAAAAGTTCAGTGCTGGAATAATATCAAAAACATGACACATCAGCATACCCTTTATGTGAGATTAAAGGCAACTACTATGGAATATGTTTTTTTGTTTTCCAGAGAGTTTTCCTTTATTCCTATAATCACTAAGCACCAGGGCTTTAGTAAAAAGTCAAAAGCTCCATCCTTCCTTCTGTGCCAGTTAGCTGATCTTTGCCAGGAAGGCACTGCTCTGTACAAAATTGTTCTATCAGCAAAAGTTGAAGCAATGCTGATTAATGAGCACCTAAAAGCTGGAAGTGGCATTCATCATGTCCACCTTTAAGGTTTTTCCCTTAAAAAACAGATGCACTGGATATGGGACAGCTATTTCATAGCCTTCGCTGTACTAAATTACACAGCCTTCCTTAAAGACCCTCCGCTGTCTGCACTGGCGTCTTTGTTCAGTACCCATTTCTATTGCTTTTCTACAACATGCCTATAAAGGAGGAGACAGACACCCAGACTGCTGACTGGGGCAAGCGTTGTTTGGTAATCTATTGCAAATAATGTCATGACATTGGGGGCATTTTCTTCATTTGAAACTGATTTTGCAAATATTTAAACATGTGAACTTGCTTTCGTATCTGTACTAATAGTCCTAAATACAAGCAAATACCCATATTTTATGACATACCTTTGAAGATCAGCATCTTGGTTTGCAAGCTTTGAAAGCTTAGGCTAAGTCTCAAATTCAACAAAACCCTGCCATAAAAATGAAACAATGTGTGGAAAGTCAATCTGAGACTGCCACACACACAAATATGTCCATAAAAAAAAGTTCATTAAGTCTTCTAAATCATCACTCTGAAAACTAGGATTAGTGATGAAACTTTACTGATGGGTCAACTGCCTTCAGATTCTCCTGGAAAAAAAGATGTTATAGCACAAAAACAGGTAGGGGAAAAGCCACCAAACTGCAACAGGAAGGTGACAGATATTGAAAAAAAATCACAAGTGTGGGTCAATATGATTTCTTTCAGCCACAGTGCCAGACTGATGCTGCTTGCACACTGCTAAAGGATTAGAAGGGTATAGGAACAGGAACAAATTAGAAGCTTAATTAGTGTTAACACTTAAAAAATTAGTGTTTAATCCACTACTGCCATCAAAAGAAATGTCCATAAAATCATTGTGTACCAAAATTCAGACCTTTAAAAAAGAATCTGAAAATGATTGATAACAGAACCAAATTACATAAAAACTCAAACATTGGCAGCAATATAACAGAAGGGTAAGCAATTAACAATGACCTGAGCTGTTTATAAAAAAATACAGCTACGAACAGAAAGCCATGCAAAAATTTCCCCTTGGATGGGTGAGGAGGCTTGCAATTTTCAGTAAACAAATAAACTAATCTTTTGCCAAAGAAATCATTCCAACACAAAACAGAAAACACAAAAGCTGTAGAACAGCTGCAGTGGTGAAAAGATTCTGCTGCTGCAAAGAACATAAATCCTACCAAATTTTCAAAGTTGTTTAGGCACCTGGAGACTAAGGTGAAGGTATGGGGGATGCTCAGAGGTGCCAAGTGATAATGTATCAACCTCCCATTAAAACCAAATTACAATGCAGCTTTTTTAAGTCTTACTTGTAGTCAGTATATATCTGCATCCAGAGGATGAAATCAGGGAGAGGGTATCATCTCCAATATTTGTTTAAAACACAAAATGACTGGTTAGAAACAAGTTATAAAAAGCTGTTTTGTAATATAGTACAGACACAGACACCAACAACAGTATGAAACCCAACACTATCATCATTTCAACATCAAAATAAACAGGACTGTGCCTAAATGCTTGTAGATGCATTTTTGCAAACTATATCAACAGGATCTCAGCAAAGTGACCAGTTTTCTCTTTTTCTTTCAAACTGTACTTTTCACTTCAATGTTAAGTCTTATGCACTTGCCCAAACTGGAAGTGCTTATGAGAAGAAAAAGAGCAATTGGAAATGCACCAATATCTATTGCTTCAGCACTCATGCTTTATTCTCATGAGAAACCTGAGGTCTCATCTTTGTATCTGATTTACTGCCTCCTGTTTATAATAGCAGAGCTACTCATACAAAAATCATAAACTGTTTTTGGCTCTTGCCTAACTGTACAAGACCCAGTATCTGCCTGCCATGCAGTATTTCAAAATCAGTGAGACAACTCAGAATATAAATGGGGCTACACAGGATACCTATAGTAGGCAGAGTGACTTGGAGAGGAATAGGATACATGCCAAGCAGAAGCTAGCTTGCAGGACAAGATTTTCAATAGTCTTGAGTTCCTAAGGGAGCCTGTCATATTCAAGTAGGTGCTACAAAGAACTGGATGATCTTGAATAACCTATTCCATATTAAGTACATCAGCCAAGAAGGAAAGATAATGGATTTTCTCAAATACCATGAAGCTCTGGGTAACAAGACTTCTGAAACACAATCCGAAGTGATATAAAATCAAACCAGGGCTAGCAAAATCATGCCTGTCTCCAAATACTTACAAAACAAAAATCGTCTCTCTGGGAAGATGTGTGCTGTAGGAAAAGCAGAAATTAAAAAACAAATGAACAAAGAAACAAAACTAAGAGTAACAACATGTCCACTTAGTATATTTGTTGGGGTATAGGATTACTCCTGAGTGTTAAAGAACAAACCTGGGGACAGCTTCTGCTTTGTGTCCTTAAGATGCCCTGGTGGTAGTTTGTGCCACAATTTGGAGGTCAATATCCACACAGTATACCACAAACCCTTAAATTGTTCTATATCTAAACATTTGTATGAGCTTGAGTAAGTAATATACAGCATTATGGTGAGTTCGGTGGCCCTGAAACTGATCAGAGTGCCAGAGTAATTAGCTGTGGTCACAAGGTTTCAAAAGCACAAACAAGCATGCTGTTCCCCTCTGCCTTTCCTGCCTGGATATTTTTCACAAAACAGGGACATGACAAACCTCTCAGATTTCAAGCTTAGCTGTATGCAACAAGCACTCAAAGCTGACACAAAACTGACAGTTTATGTTACTCCTCTCTTATTGCATAGATTATCACAATTAGTATATTGGAACTTTAAAGACTTGTGCTGAAATTTATTTTTGTTATGGCATGAATTAACCTAACTTTAAAGGAACAAGAAAAGCAAGCGACATACATTTTCCTTCAAACATATAATTCTGGACTGGAAGAGTTTAACTCCTGTGCTGTTTGTACTAAATCCGAATTATTGCTCCTCAATTATTGAAGTTGTTTAGACTTCATATGGGCCAGGCAATAAACTGGAATTTCTGTGATTGCAGATCAGAGGTATCTCTGGTGGAGTTGGGAAATGAGAAGTGATACAGCCAGTTCCTCAACTTGTAATATAAATCTTGTACCATCCTAGCTGATCTTAATGTGCAGGGTTATAGATCCGTGATATCAGAGGGATAATATGACCTTGGATTAAAATCTAATTTTTTAACAGCCTTGAAGATCCAACAGTCTGAGGTCTTTTCCAAAATCTTTCTGAGAACACCAATTTCCTAAATCATTATGAGATTTCTACTCCATTTGAATTGAGAATTGGATTGAGCCTACTACCTCTTTCCATCCTGATGTGCTCAGGTAGTAAAAGATTTCTGTTCTCCATACCAAAATTGATAACATTACATCCAATCCTCCAGAAAAGGAAAATTCTGACCTCTTTTCAAGTGTCTGAAATCCCTTAGTAACTCTTGTCAGCTTTGCAGAGTCATCTCAGTTAGAGAGATGTTAAATAAGAGTAAAGTCTCAAAGTTCAGGAACCTTCAGGGTGATGTTTATTGTGACTTAAAATTAATGAAACAAAGATACAAGTCCAGTCCAGTAATTACTCTAACAATTCAAACTGCTCTGTGGTTTGATGACTATGTTTGTCAAAAGCTTTATAAATAGGAAATTGAGATTCTTTTCATTAAAATATTTTTTTACAGTAACCTGTACCATAATCTTGCACTTATCTGTCATGTACTTGATAGCACAGGTAATAAATTTTGCTAAAACAGCCAGAGGTAAATGTAAATTGCTCTGTTTCATTGACTTTTTTATTATGTTTTTTGTTTCAGTTTAATCAGCTTTCATTGTTTGTATTAAGCAGGTGTCAGGAACTGTGGGCTTTGTGATTTCCTGTTCTGTTTGTTGTTGCAAAGCATCATATAGTACCTTCACCCTAAAAATGTACAACACAATGTTATTTAATACTATGTAAAATTACTCTCTCTAACTTTCTTGAAGTGATAAAAATTTACTCCAGGGTCAAAACTATCTCATTTAGGCTATACTGCACCACACTTGGAACTAAAAATATCATTAGCCCTTTTTGCAATTGATAGTATTTAACAAATAGATATTCATAAGAAAGATGCACAGGCAATGGAAGCAGGGACAGGTATCCTGGGATGAGTACAGAGTCATTGCCCGGTTGTGTAGGGATGGGGTCAGGAGAGCCAAGGCGTGGTTGGAGTTGAACTTGGCAAGGGATGCAAAGAATAACAAGAAGGGCTTCTACATGTATGTCAGCCAGAAACGGAAGGCCAATGAAAGAGCACCCCTTGGTGAGCAAGACTGGCAAACTGGTAAAAATGGATGAGAAGAAGGCTGAGGTACTCAATGAGTTCTTTGCCACAGTCTTCACTGGCAACCTCTCTTCCCACATCCCTCAAGGGGATGGCCTGCAAGACAGGGAGTGGAGGAGAAAAGTCCCTCCCACAGTAAGAGAAGATCAGGTTTGAGACCACCTGAGGAACCTGAACATACACTATGGGACCTGATGAGATGCATCCCAGAGTCCTGAGGGAATTGGCTGATTTAGTTGCCAGGCCACTCTCCATGATCTCTGAAAAGTCCGGGCAGTCAGATGAAGTCCCTGGAGACTGTAAAAAGGGAAACATTGCACGCATATTTAAAAAGGGTAGCAAGGAGGACCATGGGAACTACCGACCCGCCAGCCTCATCTCTGTGCCTGGGAAGACCATGGAGCAGATCCTCCTAGAAGGTGTACTAAGGCACATGAAGGACAGGGATGTGATTTGAGACGGCCAGCATGGCTTCACCAAGGGCAAGTCCTGCCTGAACAACCTAGTAGTCTTCTATTATGTGAGTGACTACATCAGCGAGCAAAGGAAGAGCTACGGATGTCATGTATATCTGAACTTCTGTAAGGCCTTTGACACGGTCCCCACAACACCCTTCTCTCTACATTGGAGAGATATAGATTTGATGGGTGGACTGTTGGGTGGATGAGGAAGTGGTTGGATGGTCGCATCCAGAGGGTAGTGGTAAATGGCTCAACGTCCAGATAGAGATCAGTGATGAGTGCTGTCCCTTGGGGGTCTGTACTGGGACCAGTACTCTTTTATATCTTAATCAATAACATAGACAGTGGGATCAAGTGCACTCTCAGCAAGTTTGAAGATGACAGTAAGGTGAGTGGTACAGCTGACATGCCTGAGGGACAGGATGCCACCCAGACAGACCTGGACAAGCTCAAGGAATGGGCCCATGTGAAGCTCATGAGGTCCAACAAGACCAAGTGCAGGGTCCTGCACCTGGGTCGGGGCAGCCCCCAGTATCAATACAGGCTGGGGGATAAAGAGATGGAGAGCAGCCCTGCCGAGAAAGACTTGGGGGTGCTGGTGGATGAAAAGCTGGACATGAGCCGGCAATGTGTGCTTGCAGTCCAAAAAGCCAGCCATATCCTGGACTGCATCCAAAGAAGCATGGCCAGCAGGTTGAGGGAGGAGATTCTGCCCCTCTGGTGAGACCCCACCTGGAGTGGGTGTCTCCAGCTCTGGAGTCCTCAGCACAGGAAAGACGTGGACCTGTTGGAGCGGGTCCAGAGGAGGGCCACAAAATTTGTCTCAGAGGGATGGAACAGCTCTCCTGTGAGGACAGGCTGAGAGAGTTGGAGTTGTTCAGCCTGGAGAAGAGAAGGCTCCGGGGACACCTTACTGCAGCCTGCCAGTACTTAAAGAGGGCTTGTAAGAAAGATGGGGACAGACTTTTTAACAGGGCCTGTTGTGACAGGACAAGGGGTAATGGTTTTAAACTAAAAGAGGGCAGATTTTGACTAGATCTAAGGAATAAATTTTTCTCCAGTGAGAATGGTGAAGCACTGGCACAGGTTGCCCAGAGAGGTGGCAGATGCCCCATCCCTGGAAACATTGAAGGTCAGGTTGGACGGTCCCTGAGCAAGGGCATCTAGTTGAAGATGTCCCTGCTCATTGCAGGGGGATTGGACTAGATGAACTCTAAAGGTCCCTTCCAACCCAAACTATTCTATGATTCTATGAAAGACATAATTGAGATTAACAGTACTTGAGAATAAGAGAAAGTTCGGCACCCTTAATCATCAGTGTCCTTTATGAATGATTAATTTATTGTAATTAAGACAATATCCTGACCTTTCATCTCCTTTTACAAAAGACCAAATCTGCTTTACTGGTTTTAGTATCCTTTTTTTCTATTCTACATTTAAAAAAAGAAAATTTTTTTTTAAAAAGGGGGTTTATTATCTCTTGTTGCCTAATACTGCTTTTACACATACCAGAGTCACTTTAAGTTATTCTATTGAGTATTTGAATTGACTGCTGATTTACAGTTATTTCACAGAAGAAAAAGAAAGGCTGGCATTCCTTGTTGTGGATATGCACACTGCAATATTGTAACATTTTTATATTATGCAGAAATCAGATGAAAACAAGAACAGAGGGGAAAATCCCAGTCCACATTTCTAAACTTTTCTTAAGAAAGAGCTAAATAATTCAAAATAATTTTATTCCACATACAGCAATAACAATGGCCTAATATGTCACAGGCTTCTAAGTTTTCTCCATCAGGTATGAGTACCAAGCCCAGGACCTGTTCATGACTGCAATAAATTAGCTACAAGTCTTGCCACGCAGGAGATAGTTGTTGGTTGTCTCCTTCCAGTCATGAGTGACAAAACTAGTCCACATTGATTCCTAAACACCAGCTCGTCTTTTATTGGACTCTGATGAACAATTATTCTGAGCCTCTTAAACCCTCATCTTTTTGTGAAATCTTTCCCTGCCCAACCCCTGACAAACTATTTGAATTTCACAGACTTCAGGCAGCAGCTATTGACACTCACCCATCTTCTATCCCCAAGTAGAGTTTTCACTGCAGGGACAATTTTGCATCACGGTGAAACAAAGAAATCATAGTCAATTAAAATAGTCAACCTTTTTTGGTTTTATGCACAGTTTATACAGTGACAGAAGATGCAGCTTTTGTGAAAAGAGTTTGTTTTTGATGCTTATTAGAGGCTCGCAGTTTCACAGTCCTTGCTTCCTTTATTTTTCTTGTTTAAAAAAACCATACTTTTGTGCAAATATAAACATACTTTTGAAATTTAAACAAAGTGTGAAGACAGGAGGGAAGGTGCTATGTCGGTAATAGCTCATTTTTCTACTGATGGGACTGCAGGTTTCTCATTAGCTTCTGCTGATGTAGCAGAGTCCTTTACTGTAGTATTTCCAGACTTATTTTTCTGTCTCCTTACACAGCAAGATTTAGAAGACTACACAGGCTAATAACTAGGCATATTTATCTATTTCTCTTTTTTAAATCCAAAATAATCTCCTTTGTCTTTAAAGTAGAAAATCATGGAAGCCTTGTTTCATGATAAAATCTTGTATGGGAACATGTGTTTTGTATTAGCTGACTTTGTTTAATGTCTTAGTAAAACTTCACGTCTGCAATATTTACCTTTCTTTTGTGAACATAAAAAATTATTTTCCTTCATTTTAATCAGGATATTGTGTTCATCTGTCAACAATTCAATAGGATAAATTTTCTGAAAACAGTTATCTATAACCTCCTATAAGGGTTCCACTTTGAGGTCTCATGGAGCAAAAACATCTAAGTGTTAAGTCTATAGTAGCAAATTAAACAATGTCCAGGAACATTTCCAACTGCTGGAATCCATTTTTCTTTACCAATGTTTGAGCAGTCCCTGGTATATTTTTGGTTGTGACAACTAGTATGCCACAAAATAATTTCTGAGCATGATTTGGGAGTTGTGTCCCAGCAATTATTCTTGAGGCTAATAGAATTTACCTATTAGATCAACCTCTTTGTTGGGAACACCCTAAATTAATATAAACATTAGTTCACATCACGTCTGATTTTGATTTAGGCAGATATTTTCTAGAAAACTGAGTCTGTATACCGGTACACTGTGTGAGATTTTACAAGACAGAGTAGGAAGGCCGTGAATAGTTCTCTCTCTCATTAACAGGCCATGGCTGACCAGATGAATAATTCTTCTTTCAAGGTAAGAAACTTCTAATTCTTTTAAAATCTATTGCAATCTATTACATCATATAATCTTGTTTCATTTGTTTTCCTATCTAGAACTTCAACTATTCCTTTCTTTCCACACGCTTTACTTCTAAGCTTTCTGAAAAGGCTTTCTTGAGCTTCCTAAGTGAACATAACCAGAAAAAACGATGTTAGTATTCTTACAAACAGATTGGAAGAACACATTCTCTTCAGCTCTTTTTTGGGTGTATGTGCTTTCATAGTGTGTTGGAATTACCTGGTATTTAAGCTATATTAGGTATTTAGAAACTAGTTATAATTGCGTTATGTTTTGGGAAAGACAACACATTGGTAGTGACTTAAATTATTACAATTCTATCAGTAATTATATATTATAACGGTATCAGTAATTACAATTGTATCAGTAAAATTTTACGATTTTATTAAAAATACATGGAGAACAGGGAGGTGATATGAGACAGCCGGCATGGCTTCACCAAGGGCAACTCCTGCCTTACCAACCTAGTGGCCTTCTATGATGGAGTGACCACATCAGTGGTCTAGGGAAGAGCTACAAATGTCACCTATTATATTGGGTCTGGCTGAGATGCAGTTAATTTTCCCCACAGCAGCCCTCACAGTGCTGTGCTTTGTACTGGTAGCTAGAAAGGTGTTGATAACACACCAATGTTTTGGCTACTGCTGGGCAGTGCTCACACAGCATCAAGGCTGCCTCTCCAACATTTCCCCCCCTCACCAGTAGGCTGGGGGTGGGCAAGATCTTGGGAGGGGAGACAGCCAGGACAGGGGACCCAAACTGACAAAAGGGATATTCTGTACCATATGATGTCAGCTCAGCAATAAAAGCTAAGAGAAAGGAAGAGGAATGGACCATTCATTTTTTTGACATTTGTCTTCTGGAGCAACTATTACATGTACCGTAAGACCTACTTCCTGGGAACTGGGTGGCTGAACATCACCTGCTGATGGAAACTAAAGATTAAATCTTTTGTGTTCTTTTGCTTCCACACACAGCCTTTGCTTTTGATTATGAAAATGCCTTTATCTTGACCCATGTGTTTGGTTATTTTTTTCCATCCTAATTTATCCCTCCAGTCCTGCTGAGGAAGACAGTGATAGATGTGCCTGGTGGCACCTGGCATCCAGCCAAGGTCAACCCACCACATATATCTGGACTTCTGTAAGGCCTTTGACATGGTCCCCCAAACATCTTTCTCTCTACATTGGAGAGATATAGATTTGATGGGTGGATTTCTATGCTTCTATGATTCTACATCAGTTCTTTTTTTTGAACTTTCTTATTAAGGCCATACATTCAAGTTTACTTTGTGGACCTTTTTTCTTCTCATTAAAATGTTTACTGGTTTCATGAGCTCTCAGGAGGATTCCCACCAGGCAGTTTTTTAATGTTCAATTCAGTTTCTGACAGCTGTAAGAAAATAGTTGGGCAGACTGGTAACAAAACAAAACTCTTTCCACTTTTGGATATGAAGATTTCAGTGTGTGGCTTCTGTCTGTCAGTTCAATATTCAGTGGCTCAAGCCTTGACTCAAGCTAAATTATTTTTGCATTATTAAAAAGGAATATATTATCAGCATAATAATTTTCTTTGTTTCTGTAGCTATAAAGTAAGAGATGGAGCCAGAACAAACTGCAGTTTTAGACAATCTTCACAACAAAATTAAGTGCATATTAAGGCCTAGACAGAGTTTTTTCTTCATTCAATTTAAAGTTGGCTACCTTCAGGAAGTGGCCTAGAGTGAAGTGATGATATCTGTATAGAAAACACAATCAAGATAGTGTGGGAACTTATATGCTGTTACTTAGCGTCACTTCAAATTTTTGGAAAAGCTTCATTCACATATATATATGTGTGTATGTATGTATGTATGTATATACTTTACTTCTTTCACACCGCTCAAGATACATCTCTCTATTCAATGGTGAAACTGCAGAATAGAAAGAAAAACAGAAACTCCATGCATTTCTCGTTCTGAAAAGATCATAAAACTTGAGCCTATGAAATATGCCCAAATAACCTGTGGATATTTAAAGATTGAGTGACTTCCAATGTAACACCAGGCAGCAAAGAAAGTGAATTTCTTTGTACCAGAAAGAGAGTACACAAAGGAACTTAAGCCTGTTTTCTCCTTCAGAAAGATGGCCAGATATCTCAAGGCACAGTTTCAAGAGGTAAAATCTTAATGTAGTGTATAGATTCAGAGGACCATAAAGGACAGGTTTAGCTGGCTTTCTAGCATAAATACTATTTTACCAGTATCATATATATTTTGGCTGAAATCAATTTTTACTGATTTCTGCTTAAGGAAAGGAGCAGACAGAGCAAAAATTAATGCCACTATATCTGCAAGCAAGATTTAACATTGCACCCAGTACTGCAGGGACATTTCTTATGGCAGGTGAATTAGACAGTTCATGTGAAAATAAACCAGCCAGGCTGTACCTTTTTTATTGTTAAGTTTTATTTGGTTCACTTAATGTAAAAAAAAAAAAAAATCAAATTAAGAAAGAAGACAGAGAGAGAATGGAAAAATACAGGGTCTCAGTGATAATTCTTTTATTACATAGTTAAGATTTAATAGCAAGGTATGGAAGAAATAAAATTTTCATCAGGTTAGAATGTGAGGGTAAAATACTCAAGTGACTTTTACTGGTTTGTGTGGCTGCATAAACCAGTATTTCAGTAATGTTACAGCTTGGCTATGCCAACTGACTCCAAAGCTCCTGCTCCCAAACATACCTTTTTGTCTAACTCAAATATTATTCACATTATCCCAAAGATAAAAATTTTTGAAAGGGGCTTACAGAGGATATTCAGTAAAAGAGAAGATCCTGAGATCTTCCATTAAATAGTCTTATGGACACAGGGTCTGTGGGGTCAGTTATTGCTTCTCCAGTGGCAGTGTATACACTTTTTTTCACGCATGCAAAGTATTAATATTTGCCTTTCTCAGTTCCTTTCCCTTCCTTTTGTTTCTTTATTTTCCGCCTCTGAAACCTGTTTCAGAAAGACAAAAAAAAGCATTGTTTTAAGTAACAAAGCAAGAAGCATGGTGTGTTATGCAGCTCATACACCAAAACAGAAGGATTTCTACTTAGCTCTTTACCCAATAATGGCCCAGTTTTAAAGAGCCAATCCCCAGGATACAAGACATTTTTAAAATTTTTCAATTTACAGCTTAATATACTTTAAACTCTCTAAGGATAATTTCCATTATTTTTAATTAAATGCACAGCCCAAAGTATTTTCTACATATTACATGAGAAAAATTTTGGATCATAGCAGCTTCCAGTTCTACAGAAGCAAAGTCACAGCTAAAGGCAGTTTTGGAAATAGCAACCTTGCAATAACCAGGCTGAAGCTTTGACTCTGTTCACTCACTTAAAAGCAAATATCTGTTAGTATTTACAATTTTAAAAAATATCAATGATTTATTGGGTGAAGAAGAGAGGGAATTACTCCAAAGCCTGATGGTTACACTATTATCTGGGAGTCACAGCTTCAGGTCCAGCTCCAATAAATAAGTCAGGATTTTATAGCAGGTAGGACCAGCTTAAGAAAAGCAAGTGACGGCCATTTGTAGGAGACTTCGGTTTACAACCCAAGAGGGACAGATGTCTGAAGTCAGAGTATCGGCATACCAATACATGTAACAACACCCACAGTATCCACAGTGAAAGGCAAGGATCGTTCTACCATATGGTGATTGATTTCCCTTGAGGAAATCTATTCCCTTTGTTAGAAAATGCCTTGATGATTTGGGGAAACATTATTCAATTAAGCAACCAAAGATCACAAAAAAACTCCACCTTCTTTATTCACATACATCTATAGCATCTACAGACATTTCACATGTAAATTTTATTTACATGTATGTTTATATTTTACATTTATATATAAATAATATTAATGACATTTTTAAAACATTATGTCCAAGGACGAGCAAACAAGATGGGAAACTTTCACAAGAAAAGAGCAGTGAAAAACAGGAGATTAAAATAAACAGATCTGGGCAAAAAAGACGATTGAGAATAGAGAACATTGCTCTTTAGAACATATTCAATGCTGGCTTCAATCTGCTGTGCAGCACTTAGCTTCATAGTGTGGTATAACAGCCCTAGGAAGAAACATACTAACAAAAGTAGTATTTCTCTCCTTGGCAACAAAGTGCTTTAATAAGACAAGTCAGAGTCCCTTCAAGGGTCAAGAATCTAATGCCCATAGGAATCAAATACCTTGACAGAGAATTCTACACAGAAAGGAAAAGTACCCATATATGTTTTCACAAAGAACTTATTTAACCAACTTTTTGAATGGGAAAAGAAAGTAGTCCAAAATGTATTTTCATTCTCCAGTATCAGGCAAACTAAACTGAATATCTATGATACGGTGTATAAATTTCTAATTGCTACCACAAGGAGAAAGATGGGTTAGTCTAGAAATGCTAGAAACCTGACTATATTAACAGGCAGAAAGGAGCAGACCAGTTAACCAGAGTGCTTGCTGGATTTCTAAAAATGAATGCTTTTAAAAGTGTCATATGCAGAGCAGAAGTATCATTATCCAAAACAACAATACTTGCAGCATCATTTCCTTCTCTGACTTCTTTCAGTTTTTAAACTTTCTTTGAATTTTTGCCAAGTACTGCAACTTTCTATTGCAGATGTGCATCTAACTTATATTGCAAAGATTTTAATGAACACAGAAAATTTTCTCAAACCCTCAAGTATTCACACTGTTTTAACTCAAAAGTGATGGCTGTCATGTCTTGGCATCTTTTCCTCCGCTCTCTGGGCTGGTTATATTTTACAGAGGCATGGTAAGCTGCAGAAGTGGTGCTGGTAACAGAAACTGGCTGCAGGAGCAGCTGAATGAGGATACGCTCATCAGCACAGTCTGGACCTCACTACAGAGAATTTATGGCAATATGCTGTGGAAGACCAGGCCAAGAGATGAAGTTATGGTAATCTTTCATATGAAACCTTGCCCAGGAAGCAGAACAGACAGTTTTCCCCCTTTTGCAAGCCTAAGCCCTAAGATTTTGACTCTTCTAATTGGGAGTAGTGTCTGCCTCTTCTCTGTTTGTGTTTGCATTAGCAAATCTCACAGTGAGAGGCTGGGCAGGGCTGAAAAATATCTTGCTAGTCATTTTAGGCAACTAAGAGGTATCTAATTGTTTCTTACCAATAGCTTTACCTACATAAATAAAAACTGATTGTAAGCTATCCCTTGTAAATGAAAGGTTTTTTGTATCTTTTGATCAGCAATGCATCAAGATATTTCATTTCTCCACCTAAAAAGCTTGCATAGCCTGTGACAGTTGCTGGCAAAAAAGAAGTGTTCAGGTTATACTCCTATATCATCACGGTGTTGAGTGTATAACAAGTAGACACAGAAAAACAGATGGGCAGCAGTCATCTAGACAGTCAAAGGAGGAAGCCAGGTCATTAATATAAAGTGGGCAGTGCTGTCAGAACCACAACAGAACTCAAGCAATGATGAACTTAAAGGTCTGAACGAAGAATTACGTAAAAAAACATTGCTACATAAGGATCACACAAACCCACAAACCATTCTCATGCAAACCATTTTTTTAATGTAGTAATAAAGCTGAAAGTCCACTGCCAGTTAAAGTGGGAAAATCATATGAAGATGACCAAGATTTCTTCCAAGTCATTAACTGTTTCAGTTCTGTATGAACCAAATCCATCTGAACAAGAAAAGACTAAAATCATGACATGTTTAACCAACAGATTTCTTGACGCTTTTTCAGATTTTTCTTGTCTAGTGTGCAAGAAAATAATAATTGTTCTCTAAAATCCAAACTGTCAAAAAAAGACACATATGAAAATTCTGTGAAAAAAAAAAGGAAGTATTTTATTTATTATTCTGTGACACTGCTTTCTTGCCCCATTCTGTTATAATTTAATACATTACGGAAGAGAATAAGGGTTTAAAACTTACTTATAGCACACTGTACCAATAGTAAACCTGGAAACAATTTGCTGGGTTGAAAGCTGTTTCAAACTTGTAAAAGTTGATTGATAAATAGAAAATACTGTCAACATTTATCAAAAAGTTTTCATCCTTTGGATGTCTTCTCTTGTTCATTTGAATAAAGCTGTAGTTATTTACATGCATTCATCTTTCATGAATTTCTTTTGGGTTTTCTTTGTTTGTTTGTTTAGTGGGGAGAGGGCTGTTGTAAAAAAAACGCCACATATGAAAATTAAAAAAAAAAATTTTAGAAAAACTATTTACAGTTCTTACTAATATCTAAAGCATCATTCTAATATCAGGCAGCCTTTAGGTTTAATAACTGGAGAAAAACATTGATAAATCAAATGAGTCCCTGTTCAAATCATCCAAATTTTTGTCATGTATGTGGTTTAACCAAAACACTGGCTGTCAAACTACATTTCCAAGATGATCTGTCTTTAGGCAAGACAAGAGCAAAATCAGACTGTGCTTTCTAACAGCGCTTTTATACTAGCTAAAATTCAGAGCAGCACAACAACATACAACAAGGAAAAAAAAAAACATTTAAACAATTGTAAAGGACTTAATAAAAACCTCAGTTTTAATACCAGAGGAAAACTCACACTGGCTAATACTTTACCAGAACACATTACTTTAGATTCAGATTCTTTCCAGACAACCTAGCCTGTCATGTGCCAACAAAGTAAGAGGATTTCCCAGAGAGTAGTTCAAAGCAAGATCTATGTCCATTGTTTGAGCAGTACTCCTGAAAAAGTGGGCCGTACACTCCAGTGGCAGGCCAGCCCAATACCTTGTGAGGTAGGGATCAGGATCGGTTGGTGTGATTAAAAGCGACTGAGATAAACTAGGAAACATCTTCTAATTCTGCAGGCAGTAACTGGGCAAAGTGCACCTGGCAACTGTGGGTCATTTTCTCCCACACAAATATGGGGATACACATTGTGGTACCAGCCTGAAGTCCCTCTGAAAATGCGACCCATACAGAAGTACTCTAAAACTTTGTGATCAAAAAATAATTTCTTTTAAGAGGTTCTGTGTCATAAAGTACAGAAAATAAGAAAATTTGACATGCTTGGTACTAACAAACTATATATAAACATATATGGACATATATGCATTCTGTATACATCAATTTTATTTCTGAGCCTTAAAACTGGCTTTGAGTTCAACTCCCAGGTTGTTCTCTTTCCATAATATTTCTGCTAGTCTCTGTAAGATAAAAAGTAATGAAAAAATGTCTGCACACCTACTGTGTGTTAATCAATCACTGCAGCCTTAGTTTAAGAAACAGTTTTGAACTCATTTCTTTTGCTAAATTTCCAGCTGAGCCTCAACTTTTTGCTAATAGAAAATTTCTGGGAAATATTTGTTATATTACATTGAACTATAAAAACTGTCAGATCTTAGGCAGTACCTATGAGTACAATATCCTTTACATCTCCACAAGACTGCCAGGAGGAAAGGATAACTATTGCCCACAATTAATTTTACCCCATTGAAGGAAACTTGCTCTTTTTAAGGTGAGAAATATGTTAAAGATGTAGCAAATATGGTCCACACACACCAAAAAAAAAGGCAATGTATACATTTTTCCCAGATGTTTGGGACTTCCTCTGTTAAATCTGAATTAGGTGCTACATCCAGAGGCAGCCAGAGGAGGGCGAGTCAACGCTTGCTGTGTGGAGAAGGCCACTGGAGAGCAGCCACATGATGCAAAAACTTGAGAACTGCCTGTCATGAAATTGTTCAGTCCAGTATTGAAATTATTTAACAGCTAGATGAGAACCTAGAGAAGACATTACTTTTAACCTGGGGATCTAGCAAAGACTTTTATTTATCTTCTTCCTCACTGTTCCCAACACGTACACACATGGAATCAAGCAGATTGCCCACTATCCTGGCAGCAGATGCCAATTTCTGTTGCGCAAGATCCTGCTCCCCTACCAGCTACTAGTAGAAAACTAGGGGAAGGTAGCCCACTGGAAAGCAGTGTTGAAGACATAGTTAATGACCTTCCTCCTACTGTGGGAACCTTTGATACACAACAGCCAGCTACAACTACCTGAGGAAAGTTCGTAGTCACAAGATATTGCAGTGTAGCAGGAACGTTTACAAGTAGCTCTCAAGATTCCTTAAATTAATGAACTTCAACTGTGCTAAAATATACTGCCTGTCTTACTTGCTATCACACACAAGAAAACAAGGATAAGCAACTCTGCCTACAACCAATTTCAGTATTACCGTAAGCTACCATAAGAGTCTCTACAAATATGTGGAAAATGCCACCCAAACATAAAATCTTTCCCTGTGTTGTTCACCCAACTGGGAAAGCCATTTCTTTCTCCTTGGAGTTTTATGACATGACAAACAGGGAGACAGATCTTAGAGAGCAGAACAAATGGATAAATAAAAAGCATGAAATATGGAAGAAAAAAGTGTGCATAGGGATGTAGAGGGCAAAAGATCTGGGAGAAAAAGAGACAAAGAAGGAAAAAGAATAATTTTATTTTCTTTGAGTATTATGGAAAAACTTAAAAAAGTAAAACCAATTCTTAACACTAGCAAGAAACCCTAGTGTTACCTTTCTGCCTTATGATGTCATTATTTGAGACAGTTCTTTAAATATAGAGAATCACATTTCATTAGCATATGTGAAGACTAGGGGATATAAAACTCTTAATCTCTGAAATACAAGGCAGATAGTATGAACTGTAACTCCCACTTTCTGTGGTTAAGATGTGTGACAGTTTCACCAATGCAGATTTTCCATTACTGAGTGCTGAGCTTTTCACACGAGAGACATGAGACGTCTAGAAATTACTAAAAATAAGAGTAAGAGAATTTTAGCATTCAAATAAAATACATCCTCAGTTCTACATTACTGAAAAATTTATAGTTTAACATGCTATGTTTTTGTTCATACAAGTGCAATAGTTGAGAAACTTACTAAAAAAGTCACAGACTCTTTAAGAAAAAGCTACAGTTAAGTCTTTGGTCATGCTATGTTGAAACAAACACAGGGTTTGAGCACTTCTTCCATAAATTTTGTCCCATTTATTTTCATTTAGCTCATATACAGTCAATACAGAGAGGTACTAACCTGAACACTGCAAGAATCTCCAGCACCGTATTAACATTGTGAATCAGTGAAACAACTACAGACAGCTATTGTCAAGTAAACATCTTATTTGCCGAAGAACAGGGCTTGGTTATTTGTAACAGCAGCCCATAAAGAGTTTCCTCCAGAAAGACTTGAGTTAAATTTGCTAGACCGGGATGGCAGGGTTCCCTGTTCTGTAGAACGCTCCTGACTTACCATTCAGCACACACAGAAGAAATGCAAGTTAAATTCCAATGTACCTTGCCGGATTTAACACCCAAAATGCTCTGGTACTGCTATAAGGAAGCCACAAAGGTAGGTATACCCTTCCCTCTCTTGGTGTTCTTGTGCTTAAAATTTGACTTTCATCAGGGCAGGACTCAAAGTTTAAGCAAGTGAACCTCCAGACTAAAGACCACAAACTTTCTTTAACGCTATTTCAGCTCTCTTAATACATGTTTTGCAGCATTCCCTGCGTTCAGCAGGTTTTTGATTCCTGTGGATCTGGGAAACACAGAAACATCCCAAGCAAAGAACTTATCAAAGAGAGTATTAGATAAGGGGAAGGGGTTAAGAAAATTCCTAATCTGAGTGACACTGCAAGATCTTATCTACAGCAATATGCCATGGCGAGACACTTTCAGGTATGACGGTCTTATCCCATTAAATATTTTAAAAATCAGTACTAGTACCTCATAGACATTCTAATTTCTAATATAGATCTCCAATGAGCTGTTAAACTGAGTGACAGAGCCACTGAATTCATTGCTGTTTTAATGTATTTAATGTCATTAAAAGCAGAATAAGCACACGATCTGGTTTCAAGATGCTGAATTGTCTACAGAGTAAACAAAGCATGTAATCCCTAAGCAACCAGAAGAAATAAAGAAGAATGCTACAATATGAGCTTTAACAATACTGCTACACCTCAGAATATCCTGGAGTAGTGAAGGGCATTGCAGCCTAGGACATGCATCGACAGAAATACTAACTTTCCTCTGTTTCTTTAATAAATATTCTTTGTTTATCAAAAGAACATGCCTTCAAGTGCCAGACACAATACAGTACGGAGTTAAAATATGAAACTTGCAATCAGGTATAGGTATAGCCTGAAAAGCAGAAAAACTTTTTTGATTAAAAAATGAAAGTCCTTAAGAACAGAAGCATTTCTATTATTTCATTAAAAATGTCTTAGATCATTTTACAGTATTCACAAAAGTTAGGTTGCAATAATTCAGAAAAGTTAGGTTGCAGTATTTTTTAATCTGGGCTGGAAGCTAAGAAAAATTGTACTTAAGGTTAAAGAAATTCATAACATAATCTGATATAGCAGATCTACAAGACATGTAAATTTTCATGGTCCTCTGGTATGTGCCTCTCTATGTAAAACTAAACTTCTTGCAGTGGTTAAATCTATTCATATATTTTTAATTTCCCTTAGTATTTTTTTACTTTAAATGATAATAGATTAGGCATTTCTTTTTTCTGAATGTGGCATTCATCATATTTTTTATTCATTAAATTGTTCTCTTTCAGTCATTTTTTATATTCCAGATAATTGATCACCTATAATGTACTGTATTCCCTTCTAAGATTTTTGTAAACTTATACAGCTTCTTAGTTCTTTTTTGTAATATATTGGCTTCATAACAAGACCCTGATGTTCCTTGATACACAAATTTTATTGAAGTAATAACTAACACTGGGATATTTGATATTTCCTGATTATTAGTAGCTAGACAAGGCAATAGATTACTTTGGAAGTATGAGATTGTTAACTTTGAATGTGTAGTAAACATCTGCCAAAAAAAATTTGCATGTCAAGATAATTATTTTAATACAATCATAATAAATAGTAAAGTTTTATAAGAAATATCCTTGATTATGTTGGGTTTTAGGAGGTTCGATTCTGTGCAACTGCTGACTTTCTTTAAGAAACTTCTTGAAACATGCATTTCAGGATATAATATGAAACACAGCAGGCAGTTAAAAAATTGCATTATCCCTGAGACTTATATAATAAGAGACACTCAGAACCCTAGGTTTCTCCCTCCCTGTGTTTTACCATAGATTTTGACTGAACAAATTTTTAATATACACCATCTGAAATAAAATGGCTCGGAGGGGTTAACTGAATTAATCTCCCATTATTCCAAGAGGGAAGATGACCCATACAGAATCTCTCCTTTGGATGCCTGCCACAGAGTTGCTCTTTCAGAGTTCTTCTCTGCAGCATCAACAGTAGATAATACCCCCCATGATTTCAACAGAATCTGAAATGACAATAGCAAGCCCGGGGACAGAAGCAGAGTTTACTAGTCAAGTGAATGCCTCAAGAGTTTTAAAGTTCAAAAGGTAGCCAGAAGCAGGTTTACTTGACTAGCAATTCCATTCACTTTTAACTACAATATAGCTGATATAAAAACATTGCTTATAAATTACAGCCAAAATAATAAAAAGAAATTCAATTTATTCCTTTTTTTGCAATTCATTTTTTGCCAAACATTGATTGCAATTCATTTTATACTCAGATACCAAATTGTATTGCTTTTCAAATCAGGAATTTATTAATGTTTGGATCATTTGAAGATCAGATACTTTACATATTTAAATAATAGTATATTTAAAAAACATTAGGATAGGAAATATATTTTCAAATATCTTAGCTGGAAATATATGGCATTTCATCATTTTGTAAACTTCAGACAAGTAGAAAACTTGCAAAGTATTCAGTTATGATGTAATTTAGAATTTTTACATGCCAGTTCCTTGATCTTTAACTCTTTTTAACAACAGGACATATTTATCCGAGAAATACAGAGCATGGTATTCTGCTGGTTTTTGTAACCACATGGATTGTATTTTCTGGTTAAGCAGACAGAGGACAACAAATCTTCTTACCTGGGGCATCTGTGTTATACCCACAAAGCAGATGTAGATTGATACAAGTTTGATTGATAGTCCCAATATATCTTTGTTTCAAGATCAGTCCAGATATTTCAGGATGGAACAAGGCTTTAACATGAATTTAATATGCTCTGTCAGATTTTAATTCAAGATGAAACGGACCATGTTTACATGTTTATTAATTTTGTCTTTATGGAGCGCATGGATTAGAAGGCCATTATTGTGTGCATGGAAGAATAAGAAATGTCATTTAATTTAAAGTTCATTTTAGGTAGAAGAAACTTAGCTGTAAAGCAATGAGATTTAATTTACCTAAGTTGGTTTGTAAGCCTGCAGAGATTTGTGTTTAAATAGCACATCATCAACTCTTTAAAATAAAGCTTTGAAAAGTTTTAACACTTGGCAAACTGCTATTTTGTTCAGTAGTATTCATACACCCTATGAAGACACCTATACATCATGGAAATAAGCTAAGTCACATGTTTACTAGCCAGTGTATGTTATGTACTTGTGCACAACTGTGAAGTACCATCCCAGTAACTAGTGTTGTAGTCCAGGGGTCAGTACTGGGTCTAATCCCATTTAACACCTTCATTAATGATCTGGATGATGGGACAGTGTGTATCCTCAGCAAGTTTAGAAGATACAAAAATGGGAGGTGAGGATTGTCCCAGCCAGAGGGACCCAGACAGGCTGGAAAAATGGTTTGGCAGGAGCCTCACGAAGTTCAGCAAGGGGAAGTGCAATGTCCTGCAGCTGGAGAGGGACAACCCCAGGCACCAGTACATGCCTGGGGCCATCCAGCTGGAAAGCAGCTTTACAGAGAAGGACCTGGGTGTCCTGGTGGGCAAGTTGAACATAAGCCATCCATGTGCCCTTGCTGTAAAGAAGGTTAATGGTATCTAGGGCTGCATTAGACAAAGTGTTGCCAGCAGGTTGAGAGAGGTGATCTTTTCCCTTTATTCAGTGCTGGTGAGACCAAACCTGGAGTACTGTGTCCAGTTCTGGGCTCCTCAGTACAAAGGAGACATGGACATACTGCACAGTGTCCAGTTAAGGGCCACAAAGATAAGGTAGGGACTGGAGCATTGCTTATATGAAGAAAAGCTGAGAGAGATGGGACTGTTCATCCTGGCAAAGAGAAGGCTCAGAGGGATCTGATCGATGTATACAAATACCTGAAGGGAGGGTGTAAGGAGGATGGAGCCAGGCTCTTTCCAGTGGTGCCCAGAAACAGGACCAGAGGCAGTGGGCACAGACTGAGGTTCCTGCTGAACATCAGGAAACACTTTGTCACTGTGATGGTGACTGAGCACTGGCCACAGGTTGCCCAGGGAGGTGGTGGAGTTTCCATCCCATGAGGTATGTTCAAAAACCATTTGGACATGGTTCTGGGAAACCTGCTCTAGGTCACCCTGCTTCAGCATGGGGGTTGGACCAGACAACCACTGGAGGTCCCTACCAACCTCAATTATTATGTGATTCTGTGAATACATGATAGTTGTAATGGTGTATACCATCATAACACATCAAAGTATCCACACTTTCATATCAAGTCCATTCTCAAATTTAAGAAAGAACATATAATTTCTTTTAAAATTCAATAAATTTCCTTCTGAAAATTATTAAGCTTGCAGAAGGTACATCATTTCAGATCAGGTCTTTCTGTGGGTCCAGGGAAACAAGTGGGATAATTAACTAAGGGTAAAACCTGCTAATGACAAACTGTCTATGACACAAGCATCAAATGCACCTTAGTCAGGATCAGGAGCAAGAAATAAGTTTTCCCTAAACTGAAACTAGAAGTATGGTGTCCATTGAGAATTTGCTATAGCAGCAGAATTAATTTAGCATGAGCAGCATACGATATGCGAGTCCAGTAACAGGAATAGCGTGGGGAAGGTCCAGCTCAGCTGAAGTGTTCCCGTCCCTTCAGGCATACTCTGGACAGTCTTGTCACAGGATGTTTCCCCAGTTGTGAGGAACATAGCCATCCCTCAGTACCAGGACAGAAGGCAAAACTGAGTTTTGATTTGGAATTGGTCTGGCTGCAGGTGAGCAGCTGCAGTTCACCCAGCTGTGGCTGCTGTGTGAGGGAGAAATGGCAAACACACTTTCGACATGAAGTGGTGCACTAAAATAGAAAAACCCAGATGCCTCCAATCAGATAACCACTGCTGATCCACGAGCCTCCTGGACAACAGGGTCACAGAAAAGCAAAGAGCCATGGTAAGCATACAGAAGACAATTCTCTCTGATGAGAATACAGAAAATGGGAACATGTTCGCTTTCTTTAAGTTATTAGTAGGATCCTGTTCAAGGCTGTAACAGCAACAGCGACGTAACGATGGCTTTCCAAGGCTTTCTGGCCAAGGTCCCCTAAATATGCAATGTTGAATTCTTCCAGCCCTCTAAGTCTCTGACGTGCCGCTGGGGAGACAGCAAAGCTGGCTGTTGATATTCCAAGTACTGCTTCACTCCAGAAGAAAGGCATCTGCAGCTTTTACTACCCCCATGCCTGCTGCCACAGAAGATGCTCTTGGGACGTAGAGAATATGCATGCCTCTTGCCTTTTGGACACCAGTAACTTCCCTTTACTCCTTAAACACTAGGGAAAAGGATCAGTATATGCGTTAGGAAATCTAAAGTGTAATGAAAGCTGCAACAACAGCAGAAACAGTCCAGTTACCTCACAGCAGCTGAGATTTATCCTAGGCCTTATAAAAATTGGTTATCATTGCTGATATTTCAGGGCAAAGTGTAGCCACTTTCCCCTAGTTCTGCAAATGCAGAATGTAATTGCAATAAGCTTTTGGAGGAAAATCCAAGTACTAATGGTACTGGGACAGCTGTGATACAGAAAGCTCTCTCGGCAACAGCAACTTTTTAACATATTGTATTAAGAAATCAGGATACAGCAGAAAAAAAAATAAAAGAAAGCCAACGATTAAGTAATATAAGTCCCTTAAACAGTTAGTCCAAAAGAACTTTAAAAAAAGAGAACTTCCAAAGTATTCATATAGGCTCAGTGAAAAGGGCAGAACTGTATCTGGTAGACAGAAAAGCAAGTACCAGTTCAAGATAGCTAGAGATTGTGAAATCAAATATTTACAGGAAGGTAAGAATTAAAAGTAACAAAAGAGCCAAAGGAAAGTACAAAACGTATACCTGAAAGAAAAAAAAAATAAAAATCAACAAACAAAAGGCCACACACATACACATGAAAAGGAGAACAGGTAGAGGAAACTTGACAGTGAGGGCATAGAACGAAAATGCCAAATGTGAAGAGTTTACCTCAAAACAAAATTACGTTCAAGAACAGAAAAAGTAAATATAAATACGTAAACAAGAGTATGGAGTCTTTTGTCTGCTTAAGTGTAATTTAAAAACTAGCAATAGATATCTGAAGTGCTCTGCCTTAAAAAAAATTTGATATTGTAATTTAAAGGTTTGTTAAAAATATGACCTGTTAGAAACAAACATTTTTGCATATATCTTTCTTTATAGTACAGTAGATTCAAATTCCAAGAGGTATTTTCATGTTAAGTAAGATATGCATCAATGGAAGTAAAGTATTGCAGGTCAGGTTCATAACCGTATTTATTAAAATGCAGACTTTAATGTTAGAAACTTTTGGAAACAACCATTAAAATATTTTTAACATGAATAGATCGATTTTGGGCTTTTTGAATGAAAACAGTTGTTCAAAGAAAACATCCTTCTGAAACCCCTCCAAATCCAAGATGAATTTTACCATGGAACACTCAGTAAAACGGCATCTTTTACAACCTTATTTTTGTCCACATTATCATTAAAATCCATAATCTTTTTCTCTGGGGACATGAACTGAGGATGAATCTGTCAGAAACCATCCCCCAAATTATAAAATCAGGTAACAGATGTTTCATGAGCTATTTACAATGGTACATCTTTTTGAACCATAAATGACATTCACCATGTAAGTACTCTACATAACCTCCCTTTTGTCCATCCTGTAAAAAAGAGAAATGCACAGGGTCTACATTATTCTTCTTTCTTTAACAGTAATAAGTGCACAGATGGTAAAAGGTGTGAGGAGGATAATAAACCTAACTGATCCAGTCCAAAATAAAAACGCAATCAACATATTGAATGTTTGTAGTTGTTATGATTAGCTTGTGTAGTAAAGTATAAATACATTTGATGTTACTTGGATTCCTTCTTGCTCAGGGTAGAATTATTACATGAGCCTTTTATTCATACAGAGATTGCCTAGGATAATCTCTTCATGTTACATAGGCCTTCGTCTTTCAACAATGATTTGTGATGCAATTGGAGTAGTGAAGATTACAACTTTTTTTTTCCTAATAAAATATACCATACTATAATGGCAATTGACATTCAGCAGTAATATTTTTACATTTTCTAACAAGACCGGTAATACACCACCATCATGTAGAAAAGCCTTGTTTAATTGCTGCCAAGCTTGTGTTTATCTTTAGAGGTTGAAAGCTTGACCCACCCGTGCTGGCTGCCGGGAAAAGAAGAAAGGCCATGGTTTAGAAGCTGGCGTGTAAGAGTTCAGACTGAAGGAGTGGAACTGGGGACACCTGAGAACACAGCACAGGAGAAGCAACTGTATCGCCTTGGAGGTTGAATGGGAAATGTTTGTGCCAATAAAGTTTTTGCCAACTGGCCATTAAACACTGCAGAAAGTGCAAGAGAGAAGTACAAGACAGCAGCTAATAATGGCCATTTCAGTGCTCATTTCTCCAAAATTCAAAATGCAAAGGCATCCTGTTCACAGGTTTTGCTGTAATGTTTTTTGCTGACCTAAAGCATAACAATGACTTAATTCAGATGTAGTAAAATAAAATATAGAAACAGAGGTAAGTTCACAGGTGAATAAAACTGTTAGTCTAGCCTGGACAGCCGTGTGGCAGCAAAGACTTCATACATTTTTCTGACAGTTCTGTCTTCCACCACTGCCCCAAATACTCTACCATCTTACATATTTTCTCATACTTTAATTTCTTGTTTAATTTCCCATCTGCTTTCTTGCCGTGACAGTATTTCTCAAAGATGCAGGAGTTCAGGACTATTGTTACGCCTTCAGCTTCCTATAAAACCCTCAGGCACACTACTAATTCTTGTTGCACCCTGAATAATGTACAATCCATGACAGACCACTCATAAAAATTCAGTATTATTAATTCACATGAACACTAAAACACATGAAACACATACTTTCAGTGGCACCATCTTCTGAATTACAGTAAAATGAAAGGAATTCAGACGTCTAAAATCCCACTGGCTTTATTAATATAGGTTTATGAATTCAGCCTGAATTCTAAATCTCTTTCTTTTTTTTTCTTTTTTTTCTTTTCTCAATGCCATACTCTTCACACTTTCAGAAGAAAGAATTTGGGATTTCTTTAAGAAACATAGTGTCATGAAGCCAGGAGCAGAAAACATGGTATTCTATCTACAGGAAATAAGAAACTGTATTTTAAAATGTTGTTATTTTACAGTGCAAAAGCCTTCCCATACAGTCCTAGAATGAAGGTGGTATATGCTGTCTTTGTCAGCACTTCAAGCACTTTCAAAGTTTATGTCTTTTTCATAGACTGCTAGAATATTCATCTGTCTTAATTTTTCTTTCAAAAGCTAAAAAACTTATGTCATTTGCAGTGCAATACATCACTTTCAATCTATAGCTAATACACTCTTTCAGCAGTATGCCAGTGACGGATGTCAGACTCCAAGGAAGGGTTCATTTAACTTCATCCATTTTTCAGGGATAATGTCTGATGATTATATAAGCTGCTCCCAGTACTAATAGTCAGATAGATAAATGCATTTTAAAAAGAGGTTATAATTTCTCAGTTTCCTGTTTGCAGTGGCTGATTAAGGTGGAATTTTTGTGCCTCAAATCTGTATTCTTTTTACTTCAAAATGATCTCTTGCCATTTTCCAGACTCAGAAACATTTAGATTTATACGAGTCTAATGCTTTCCCTTTTATTTCCTTATGTAAAGGTTGATAGTTCATCTGGGGAAAAAAAAGCCACTGAGAATAAGGTACACCTCTGTATCTTTAATGTACTGTGGCTAGACTCTTTTCTGTTTTGAAATGCCCTTTAAACATTGACAGCCAAGACCTTACAGACTTGTAAGAAGAGTCAAACTATTCAAATCCCCTTTGAAGTTTTGAAGATTTCTATTTAAATACATATATATAAAACCCAGTGATTTGGCCAATACTGTTTAGAAAATGTAAGTTATTTAGTTTGACACCATAGAGCTCTCTTTCCTTGTAGCACTCTCATTTTGGCTGACAATGTAACACAATTAACTTTCCAACACTAGGGAAAACAGTTCTCAGGCTTTGATTTTCACACTGTTACTCTGTCTTGCTGCACTTTTGTAACTTCAGATCTCTGTGTTTTGAAGCAAACACTTCCAATCTAAAAACAGAGAGCTTAAGCATTTCCAGAGCTGTCCATTAATTCCATGACTGAATTGGTCCAGTGTACCAACAGGGTAGTAAGCAGCCAAAAAGTAGTACTTATCATTAAATTTAGATCCAAGGTTAAAAAATGTCCAAACTTGAGTTATACCATAACAGTGAGAAAGGCAAGAACTGATATAATTGATAGAATTTTTATGCTTTATCTTGAAGATTTGATTGCAGTCAATTCCACCTTTTTGTTGTGGAGTTAAAATAGTGACCATCTAAGAAAGTCTCCAGCATGCATATATGCATAACTATCCTAATTCTGCAGGAGCTCACACTTGGCCCTGGAGAAATTTTGAAGTGCAAAATAGTTCAGCTTGGAATTTTGGTGTTAGAAGCTAGAGAGTAACATGGGAAGCCCTACTGAGTAAGGGCACAAGGAAAAGAATAGCTGTGCAGAGTTGTGGTGGCACACAGGCAGGAAGAAAAAAATAATAATCTTAAACATGAGATTCCGCTTTTCATAAGAAAATAATTTCATGGAGGAATCTCCTCTTTCAGCATTTTCAGCTTTAGGGAGTGAGGGTTTAGACAAAAATTGAAATGTGGGTTTATTAATTCAACTGCAATGCTAAATCTTAAGCAAGTCACCTAAAACTTTGACAGTTGTCTTATCTTATTCATTTCATATTCAGACTAATATGAAAAATCTTACAACTATGATACCTTATCTAAGATGGTTTTAGTACATTATTTATTTTAGCATGCAAGGTTTACACTTGGGCTATCACATACTTCCAAAACTGCACAGTTCTCCCTAATATTTTAAGAAATTACGCATGTCACTAGAGATAGGTTATAAACAGAGAAATATGAGTAATAGAAAATATATTGACCACATAATGCACAAAAAGATTGAATTCAGATAATATTATTCAGTCTTCTCTAAGACTAATGTAGAGACAAAAATAAAAACTCGGAGGTATAGACTAAGTTTTGTCAAAATCTGCCTTTCATAATAAGATGCTTCTGGAGTTATCTTTCTCAGGCTAAGACAAACTCAAGTGGTTTTCTACACCATTATTAATAAAAGGAAACCACTCTGACCTACCTACTAGCCTTTAAAATTACATTTACCCTGTTCTTATCTTCAGTAAAAGATAAAGTTCTTTCATGATTTCTCCACTGTTTGTAAATGGAGGAAAGTTGGTGCTTTTTCATTTCCCAAAACCTCTTCAGTTTTACCTCCTTCCTTTTATTGTATAGAATAAGTCAACTTCCTGGCATACTTCTACTGCTTTTACCTATGCTTTCCCCAGACTTCTAGGAAGCACTTTCTATTTCTTTATTAAGGGAATTATCAAGGACCTTCTTTATTACTTTCTTCACTGTGACAGTCCTCAGGTGCTCCTGGCTTCCAGCACAGACTCCTATAGGGCAGGCCAATCCTTTCTGTATAATTTCCATGGAGTCATCTAATGGCTGAGACCTCAGACATGTATGTCTGCGTTAACCCGATGCTACAGCTTTCATCAGCAGAGTAACTAGCCATACCAAAGACGTATAAGATTTTTTATTTCATGTGAGGCAGGACTAACTTATGCTGGTGCATCTTTAGCTGGCAGTTTTACATCTCAAATGTCAGGCTGGTAAAACATGGCCTTTCACAGTGTCTCTTTAAAGCTTTCCTTAAATAACTGTTCCAAATAGATCCTCAAATTCTAATATCTTGTCCCTGCTGTTAAAAACAGTTAGAAGACTATAGGTACATTTTCACAGGGTTTTTTCTCCTACTACTTTAATTTCCTCTAACAGGGATCTGTATGGGGCACAGCAAAGCTGTATCCTTATCATACATGGTTTATGATCACTGGGCATTATTAATAGTTACAAGTACTACTATTGCATAGTGTCTGAAGATTACATTGAAATTGTCTTCCCAAATTAGGTGATTTCTATTTCATATTTAAAGTTTCTTTTCCAGTGATAGAACATATTTCAGAACATAATAAAACAATACGTTAAATATAATGGAAAGATACAGTAGAAGCATTATTCCATGTAATTAAACAATAATGCGAATAATTAGATTTCATTTTGATGCTAAGAGAATTATCACATTTGCTTAGGCAGAAAAATGCAAAGTTCATTTCAATTCTAATGTAGTATTCTGCAAACATTATAAATCAAATTAAGATTAAATATTCAAAGAAATATGAAATATTCAAGGCAATACAGCTGAAAGAGAAACTCTGCTGTTGTGTCACATTTTCCAACTTTCCATCAGTTCATCAAATTTAGTAACAGAAACATATTACAGCAGAATAACTATTAAAATACTTATGAAATCAGTTTAAAAGAAATTCATTATAATAAGCATAAGACTGAATGCTTACTTAACACACACTGACAGGCTACAAAGACAAATACAGTAGAGTAGAACTTTGTATGAAGACTGACATTCACATTTGGGTTCCTAATATACATTATAAATTATAAGGAAGGTTTGACGACCCAAATGTCCCACTCTCAGAGTTTTGACTGCTTCTTGAAAGTATGTTTTATGTTCTCTCTACAGAATTCCCAAATGCAATAGTCCAAAAAAACTCATTTTAATATCATGTGCTAAGGGTTCACATACTTTCCCAGTGTTCAGTCTGTTATACACCATCCAGCATGTAGCTAAACCATTTAACTGCCCTGAACAACACCTGATATCATTTTTAGGACTGACACTAGGGCATGCTTTAGGTAACAAAATATACCTCCTTGGTAATTGCAGAAGAGCAGGTTCAGGATCAAATATCGTAATTTAAGTAGAGGAAGAATGAATTAAAAGCAGACAAAATCAATAACAGCAGAGAGAAACTGTCAAAAATTTCCATAATTAACCACATTGCATTGTTCTGTTCTTCTATCTAGACAGAAGGAAAGGGAAACTGTTCAGCCAGACACAAAAGGTATGGGAGGTCATTTTAATCCTAGCATGCCCTATGATATGTGAGCAACGCTGGGAATTTCAGAATACAAATTGGGCTGGGTTTGTTATAATTATGGGAAAGTTATGCAAATTGTTTGCTCTAGTTGATAATTGCAGCCTCTTTGAAAGGCTATGCATATTGTCTTCCTTTTCATATTAGTGACTATTAACATAACTTCTGTTCCTTTTCATGTGATTAATTTTTCAAACACTGCATAGTACACAGGAAAGTTACATTTCTGTGACAAGCCATGTTGCTGATGTGGTTCAGTGGTACCAAATACTGCTGAAAGAGAGAAGAACAGAGGAGAAAACAAACAGTACTGCAGTCTAAGGATGTCCCAACCCAAAATTTTCTGTTTTACAGACAGACAAGGTCTGCTGGAAAGACAGAGGTTCAATGCAAGAAATTTCCATTGAGAAGTAGAAGTTAAAAAAAAAAAAGATTCAGAGGTGCTGGATCTAGCAGTGGGATAGAAAACACATCAACTGTACCATCTTCAGGGAGGGAGGGAGAAAAAGGATCATCACCAGAACTGGGAATATAGAACTGTTTAAAGGAGCACAAGAGAGTCTGGAAGGAGACTAAATGAGAAAATTTCATGTGGGATTGCCACAGAGAAGGGAAAAACACTCCTGGATGTGGAATTAGAAGACTATGAAGAGGAAGAAAAAAAAGTAAGGAATCAAAAGACAAGGGTCAAGAGAATTAATTCCTCAGGGGACACACTGAAACCCAAGCAGCTGCAGAAAATAATTTCTTTCCTTTGGCAAAGGTGGAGTAGAGGAGGGACAACTTGGGACAAGGTGCTGCAGGGTAGACCGCTGCAGAGAAGAAGGTCTTCAGCAGCAGAGACTTGCAGGAGGCTCCTAAGACCCAGGCAACATGGAGCCACTGTTCTGGTGGCCCTCACCCTGCTGGGTTCCTGGCTGATGCTGACAGCCCCTCAAGGGCAGTTATGCAACTTTGCAGTAGCAAGCCAAGGTCATCCTCCATTCTGCATATCAGAGGTTTCCACGTCATCCTCTCCCAAGCGCCCTTTTTCTTTTCCACTTTCTAGGATATCCCAGACTTACTACTACAGATAAGGAAAAATGACACTGAAGTTGTTTTATTAGATAAGCCCCTCCTCCAAAGTAAGAAAGAAATATAAATATACAACTTGAGCCCATGAAAGGTGATCTACTGTTATCTGTGCATCCAAATACTTCCTGATGTCACCAAAAGAGATTCTTTAGGTACAAAAAGCAGTACACATTATGTGCAATAACAAGAAATAATTCCTCTAGAAGGGGAATTACATTTCTGAAGTTGCATAACAGCAATCATTAAAGAAGTGACACAGTGAATAGCTAAGCTTCAGTGTTAGGTTTTCCATGACTTCTTTGAGTGCACAATGTTTTGGTATCTTAGACTGAAGTAACTGTTTGGATGTTTTATGTGAACATTATTTCAGTTTATATTGCCTTTAATCTAAGTACTTTGGAGTACCTTATAGCACAAAAAGATAATAGCATATCAAATCAAGTTACAACACTGTTAATTAAAACCCCATCAGAGAGAGATTAAAAAAAAGGCTACACGTTACACTTCTCAATCATTCGTTACCTGAGTAAAATATTAATATCATCAAAGTGAATTTTGTGTCAGTAATGGCTAAAGAACTCAAGATATGGTTCAAACAATGAAAATGAAAGTTAACAATTTCACAATATTTTCCCCTGTGAAGCATATTATATGGATTAATTACTTATACTGTGAACACTTTCGGTGTAAAGCTAAGACTTTTCGCAACTCAGTGCAACACCTAACAGCTATACTACTTTCTAATATGCAAGAGAGTCCCCAGAGGTGCTATATCAAATAGCTAATAAAAAACATTCTTTACAAACGAGAAGCACTCCTGTGATGTAATCAAGAGCCTGAGCTATGGGAGAGATCCTTAATGGTACAGAGCTTTACTGAGTAGCAGGCAGAAACCACATCAGGTAGTGGAGGGTACTTATAAAACTACATAGCAGTGTGTAGTTTTATGTTTACAAAGTGGGACACATGAGGAAGTGGGACACAATTGGGTGCAGCTCTTCAAAGAGTCTAGGACTGCTACAGAGCTGATGGAACTTTTTGGTCTACTGTTGTGCTTTAATAGTCTCCAGCATTAGAGAAATTTACAAGAATTGACACTTGTAGCATGACCATAACGGGGGGGGTTGATCACTCTTAATTGTATTTACCATTACGTCCAGTTAAGTAGAATTTTCTCTGTATAAATCTTTCAAGTACTCTGACAACCGACTAGACTAATACGCAGCAGGAATGAATTTTAGATTCCCTGAATAACTGCAATTATATACTTTTCAAAGTTTATTTTAACCTGCAAAAAATTGTCCAGCTTAAAACAGTTCTAAAAACCAACAAGAATTTACCTTGCCTTTGAAGTACGTAAGGAATACAAAACTTGTCAGAAGAGTTTCATTTTTATTCTTTACCCAATCTCTTGATTTCAGCTTTTTGAACTGAGATTGTCATTGAGCAGTTCACAGGTTTCTTTTCCTTACAAGTGATTACAAGTGATTCAGAACTAAGGAACTTGAAAGAGTCATTATGTTTTTTCCAGTCTACATGCAAATATAGATATTTGCTGGTGATCGATTTCATTTCACAGAATCACAGAATCACGGAATCACTAAGGTTGGAAAGGACCTTCAAGATCATCAAGTCCAACCATTAATCCAGCGCAATCATGTTCCCTAAACCATGTCCTGAAGTGCCACATCCACACGTTTTTTGAACACTTCCAGAGATGGCGACTCCACCACCTCCCTGGGCAGCCTGTTCCAATGCTTGACCACCTTCTCGGTGAAGAAATTTCTCCTAATATCCAATCTAAAGCTCCCCTGGCACAACTTGAGGCCATTTCCTCTTGTCCTATCGCTTCTTACTTGTGGGAAGAGACCAACACCCACCTCACCACAACCCCCTTTCAGGTAGTTGTAGAGAGCGTTAAGGTCTCCCCTCAGCCTCCTCTTCTCCAGACTGAACAACCCCAGTTCCCTCAGCAGCTCCTCATAAGATTTGTGCTCCAGCCCCCTCACCAGCTTCGTTGTCCTTCTCTGGACATGCTCCAGCACCTCAACGTCCTTCTTGTACTGAGGGGCCCAAAACGGAACACAAGATTCAAGGTGCTGCCTCACCAGTGACAAGTACAGGGGCACAATCACTTCCCTACTCCTGCTGGCCACACTATTCCTGATACAGGCCAGGACGCTGTTGGCCTTCTTGGCCACCTGGGCACACTGCCGCCTCATGTTCAGCCGGCTGTCAACCTGCATCCCCAGGTCCTTTTCTGCCAGGCAGCTCTCCAGCCACCTCTCCCCAAGCCTGTAGCGTTGCATGTGGTTGGTGTGACCCAAGTGCAGGACCCAGCACTTGGCCTTATTAAACCTCGTACAGTTGGCCTCAGCCCATCAATCCAACCTGTCCAGATCCCTCTGCAGAGCCCTCCAACCCTCCAGCAAATCCACACTCCCACCCAACTTGGTGTCATCTGCAAACTTACGAGGGAGCACTCGATCCCCTCATCCAGATCATCAATAAAGATATTCAGTAAGACCGGCCCCAGAACCGAGCCCTGGGGAACACCACTTGTGAGCGGCCGCCAGCTGGATTTAACGCCGTTCACCACAACTCTCTAGGCTCGGCCATCCAGGCAGTTCCTCACCCAGAGAAGAGTAAACCCATCCAAGCCACAAGCCACCAGTTTCTCCAGGAGAATGCTGTGGGAGATGCTGTCAAAGGCTTTACTAAAGTCCAGGTAGACAACATCCACAGCCTTTCCCTCCTCCACTAGGCGGGTCACCTGGTCATAGAAGGAGATCAGGTTGGTCAAGCAGGACCTGCCTTTCATGAACCCATGTTGGCTGGGCCTGAGCCCTTGGTTGTCCTGCACATGCCCTGTGAGCACCCTCAAGACGAACTGCTCCATGATTTTCCCCGGCACGGAGGTCAGGCTGACAGGCGTGTCGTTCCCGGGATCCTCCTTCTGACCTTTCTTGTAGATGGGTGTCACATTGGCAAGCCTCCAGTCATCTGGGACCTCCTCTGTTAACCACGACTGCTGATAAATGATGGAGAGTGGCTTGGCAAGCTCCTCTGCCAGCTCCCTCAGTACTCTCGGGTGGATCCCATCAGGTCCCATAGACTTGTGGGTGTCCAGGTGGTTTAACATGTCCTTAACTGCTTCCTCCTGGATTATGGGTGGGTTATTGTGCTCTCCATCCCCATCTTCCAGCTCAGGGGGCTGAATACCCTGCGGATACTTAGTCTGGCTATTAAAGACTGAGGCAAAGAAGGCATTAAGTACCTCAACCTTGTCCTTGTCCTTGGAGACAATGTTCCCCGCCATATCCAGTAGGGGATGGAGATTCTCCTTGCCTCTCTTTTTGTTGTTAATATATTTGTAGAAGCATTTTTTATTATCCTTTACAACTGTGGCCAGACTGAGCTCTAGCTGGGCTTTTGCCTTTCTAATTTTGTCCCTGCTTGACCTAACGAGATCCTTGCACTCTTCATGAGTTGCCTACCCCTTCTTCCAGAGGTGATAAACTCTCCTCTTTTCCCTGAGTCCCAGCAAAATCTCGTTGTTCAGTCAGGCCAGTCGTCTTCCCCGCCAGCTCTTCTTACGGCACATGGGGACCGCCTGCTCCTGCGCCTTTAAGATTTCCTTCTTGAAGGCTGTCCAGCCTTCCTGGACCCCTTTGTCCTTCAGGACTGTCTCCCAAGGGACTCTCTCAACCAGTGACCTGAACAGGCCAAAGTCTGCCCTCCACAAGTCCATGATAGCAGTTTTGCTGATCCCTCTCCTTACTTCGCTCACAATTAAGAATTCTATCATGTCGTGGTCGCTAAGCCCAAGACGGCCTCCGACCGCCACATCTCTCACCAGTCCTTCTCTGTTTGTAAACAGCAGGTCCAGCGAGGCACCTCCCCTGGTGGGCTCACCAGCTGTGTCAGGAAGTTATCCTCCACATACTTCAGAAACCTCCCAGATTGTTTCTTCTCTGCCATGTTATACTTCCAGCAGATATCCGGTAGGTTGGAGTCCCCCACAAGAACAAGGGCCAGCGAATGTGAGACTTCTGCCAGTCGCTTATAGAATGTCTCATCTGTCTCTTCGTCCTGGTTGAGTGGTCTGTAACAGACTCCCAGCAGGATATCTGCCTCATTGGCCTTCCCCCTCATCCTTACCCATACGCACTCGACTTGGTCTTCACAATCTTTGATTTCTACGCAATCAAAACACTCCCTAACATACAGAGCCACTCCACCACCTCTCCTCCCTTGCCTATCCCTTTGGAAGAGCTTATAGCCGTTGATTGCGGCACTCCAGTCATGAGAACCATTCCACCATGTTTCTGTGACGGCAACTACATGATAGCTGTCCTGCTGCACAATGGCTTCCAGCTCCTCTTGTTTGGTGCCCATGCTGCGTGCCTTGGTGTAGATGCACCTGAGCTGGGCTATCGATTTCAACTCTGGCACGCCACCCCTAGGCTCAACTCTAGTGAGCGTGGTTTTATGCCCTTCCCCCTTCAAGTCTAGTTCAAAGCCCTCTCGATGAAGCCTGCCATAGTTACTACTAGCTTAACTTTATGATATAGTTTAGATGAATAATAACACAAGCCAAGTTGCAAAATTCCCAGTGTGGCAACATTAAAACAAAAGTGCTTAGGGGCCAGAATATGTTAATGATCAAGGTATGGTTGACTCCCTACTAAGAATCAATACAACAAAGCACAGACAGCAAGAAATCAACATGGTATGGGATTACACATAATAAACTTAGTAATTATGAAAACCAGAACATTAAAATAAATCATCTCTTCATCTGGAAGAAAGCACAGTCCCTTCAAAACTAATATCCTATGATGGTACAAACGACTTCTTAATGTAATTGTTACAGTAGAATTCTGTCAGTATTGAGTTGATTGAAACCCAGCAAATATATTTGCTCACTCCAACTGAATCAACAGTTTATTAGAAAATGCCTTTCATATAAATTGCTTTCCTGTATCCATAGAGAAATATATCATTTTCATTCTCTGAAATTGCTTTAACTGTTAACAGCTATTAGAGTTTAATTAATTTCCAGACAAACCTTTACATTGTAGGAGCTAAGAAGCAAAGGAAGAAAAATGTGTTACTGGGCATTAAGTGGTGCCCCCAAGCAAGTAATCTTCCAGTTCTTCATGTTTTCATTAGCAGTCTCAGCTACGCAACCACAGTTCTAGCCCATAACTTCAACATCTTATCAATTTGTGCATACTCCTCTTCCCTCGTTAATGGCTGCAAACACAGAGGTCATACTTTCTGGCAGCTTGGTCATGGCCATATTGCTCTGTTGCACTACTTTTATTACAATCTTTAGCAAACAATATTATAGGAAAATAGAAAGTGTTATTCTATAGCAATCCAATGGGTAAACTGAAATAGTTACTCCTTGGGACCAATGAAACCTCCTCAATCACACTAGGAAACCATACAAAGAATTAGTCAGTAGCTTAAAAATTTACAGTCTTCCTTATCAGAAAAAATAATTACCTGTATGCTATTAGGAGTTAGGCTTTGACGAAGAGGAACATTAAATGTAGTCCTTTTCCCTTTTAGTTACTATGTCTGATTTTTTCTCTTTGCAGTACATGAGAGATTTGAAACACCAATAGTCACCTGAAGAGAATAGCACTGCCTAAGCATCAATATCAACTTTTATTGAAATTAATTTAATGTTTAGTCTGGTTTAATGAAAGCTAATCAATGAGTTCTTGGCACACATCCAAAAAATATGAATTGTTCCATACAGTCTTAGCCAAAATGAGTCATGTCAGTGAAAAGCACCCTTTTCACAAGTATCTGCAAAACCATAAAAGATTGCAGGAAGGAAATCATGTGACATTTTATACCCATCATCTGAAAGGTATTAATAACCTTTGGAGTTATTGTGCAACCCGGGCTCATCAATCCTAATCAACTTCAGCTCTAAATCCCCCTGAGGTATGAAGTGACAAGAGCAAGGTAAGGTTGGCTCAGCAAGGAGGATCTTGCAAGGGAAAGAGTCTGAATGTCTGTATTTGAAGAGCAGTGCTGCATAGGCATGAAATCAGGTTTGGCACAGCCTAGAGGCACCATGTTACAGGAACGGAGGTGGAAGGGAAAGAGATCCTACTCCATTCTCACATGGAGAACATGGAACTGCTATGCAAAATGCCCAAAAACGGCCAACAGAGAGCTAGCTGGCAGTAGTACTTAGTTACATCTCACAAAAAGGAGAAGTATTAGGCCAATTCCTTCTGCCTGGGAGCTCTGGCAGACTTTATTTATGTGTCTCCCTATTTGACCTGAGGCAAAACGTCTCTGCACAGCTCCTGAGCTCAAACACGGCACAGCTAAGGTCAGGATTGTAAAAGGTCATACTTAATAGATTTTGAAATGTGCGTAGCATTCAACACTAGCACAATTAAAAATTTTTTAGTTCTAGAGGTATTTCCAACTCAACATGCAGAAGAACAATGTTAGTGAAGAGAGTGAGTAAGCCTAATAGCCCAGGCTATTTTGCAGAACATTAATGCTGGGAACTCAAGAGAGGAACTGGCTTTCAGTGGTTGTTTGCAAACATCATTTGCCTTCCTGTTCAACAAATTACCCTGGAAATAGGAAGAGAAAGAAAACTTGACACAAAGATTTTTAAGAACCTTAATATTTTGGAACTTTTCAAAATTGCTTGACATACTTTCTCTACATTCTTTCTAAATAATTTTCATATTATACAACATCAAAACCTGAAGAAGCTCAAGTTGGCCCTGGACATGAGCAGAATCCACAGTTATCAGAATCCACAGTCATAAATTACCCAACTCTACATACTGTCTTTAGAGATAGAACAGGGGGAGAAAGTGAGAGGCAGTAACATTCTCCATTCTTTTTTTTTTTTTATCTTAAGTTGTGTGAATTCTTTTTTATGTCATGCTTTCACAATACTGTGACTCTGTTCACTTACAGAGAGTTGTGCTAATGCTTGAATTACCTACAAAGTAGAAAATCAGATCCCTCTTCAACACAAATGATTTGAATTTAAAAAGCCACACTCATTTCACTTAAGAACAGCAGTCTAAGAAGGTTACAAAGCGATAACAACTTCTTGCCAGTTAGAAACCATGAAATATGCTTAGAAATTAGCTTTTAGTTAAAGCTGGCTTTTTGGAGCATAGTGTAGCTAATGTTCATCGTGCTGAAAAGTGTAACTGAGAGATTAATTTATTGTTAATAATGTATCCAGAGAGTCTCACCCTTTTTTCTTTTTTTTCTTTTTTTAATATGCTGTCATTACCTGCACAAAAAAAAAATTCTGATTCTTTATCACTCGAAAGTGTCTGGCCGTCTACTTTCTTTGAAGCTGTGCATTTCTTTGACATTTCTTTGAAGCTGTACAGACCTCTTAATTCAGACTCATTTTCTGCACATATTCAAACAGTATTTCAAATGGATTGTAACTGTTTGTAAACATGTAAGTCACATGTTTCCTCTTGAGTTGATTGTGCACAAGCTTATGGCACAAGCACTTTAGTATAAGCGTACAAATATGCTTTTCCCTTTCCATATATGTGTGCATAAGTGTAAACATTTCTGTAGAAATACACAACACAAAGGTACTGTAAGGGAGGGGACTTCTCATGGATCAGGCTACACCTAGGACAACACCAGACAGTAGACACCCCCATAGATGACATCCATACCCACAGTATGGAGTCAGAGAAATTAGGTCAGACTTCAAACCATTTCTAGATATGACACCTTCAGGATGATGCAGACACATTTGGCTCCAGCTGAGCCGCAGGAAAAGGGATTGTTCTTTGCTTTAAAAGTCAAAACATAGGACATTCTGAGTTTCATGGATGAGCAATTTAATCTAGCACAGAGTAATTTCTACTTCCATATCTCTAACCAACTTGTCTGATATTCAGAAGAAGAATGTTAAACTAAAGATTGTATCTGGAGGCCCTGCAGTCAAAGTCTTCATTCTGCCCTCAGGAGCACTGTCATCGCAGTCCCCGTACAGAAGAGCAAAGTTCCCCCAAGTCATCGTCCTTGGCTGCCAGAATAGCACCAATGGCTGACCCCTGTGCAAAGGGGGCCACTCTTACAGCACTGATTGCATCCCTCTGCCCATTCTGGTGTTTAGCAACACATTGTAAACAGATGGCATATGCTATATGGCACAATTACAGCTTCATTTCTTCCAGGTTTTTATATTTTTATTAGCTGTTCCATGACTCATTTTGCAAAAGGCAAGCGTCAAATAACCATAATGATAATTCTTCTGGTCTTTACTACAATCTCTAATGTTCACTGTATGATTTAGCTAATGCGTGTTAAAACATACAAATAAGATGACAAAATACATCTGTACCTTATTTAGCAAAACCCTGGGTAAAAGCAGTTCTGTGCAATTAAAAATAATTGGCTTAAGTAAATTTTCAAAACCAAGATCATTTTAATTTCTGAGGGAACAGAGATTCTTAGAAACAACAAGTTTCATCTTTGCTTCCTGTGGTAATCATAAGTTGACCTCATGGAGAAATTATTGAAATTCTGCTGTTGTGTTTTAATATCACATCAAAGCAACGCACAATCTTAATTTAAAAAAAAAAAAGTCAAATACCTCAAATAGATGACAGTTGCAAGTAGCTTCCAACAGCAAATGCCAAGTCAAAAGGAGTCATCCACACCATAAAGAAACTAGAAAGGCATCTCTGTAGGAGATCAGGTGCAACATCTTTGATTTTCACCATCTGCCTTGCAGTGAGAGCCTGCTCCAACACAAATGGCAAGCGTTTGCGCTTCTATCCACAGCAGCATCCTCAAGTAGAGCCCATAGTTCTGGCAAATTCTAAGCATAATGTAAAGCCTCTTTGAGCTTACATACTAAACTTACCAATGTACATAGGAAGCCAACAGCATTTTAGCCTAAAAATAAGCAATTTCCAGCACAGCACATTCAAATCTGCATCTCTTGAAATTCCAGAGAGAAATTCTACTCAGATGTGCCATTTTAATACGGCATTTCTATCCCAAAGCCAAAATCTCTGCCCCAATTTCATCAACTGCTGTTGAAAACCTGATCACACAAAAGGCATAATGATATTGATGGACGGACTACATCAGTGGACAAGGGAAGAGGTGGGGTGACTACATCAGTGGAAAAGGGAAGAGCTATGGATGTCATCTATCTTGACTTCCGTAAGGCCTTTGGCATGGTCTACCACAACATCTTTCTCTCTACATTGAAGAGATACAGATTTGATGGGTGTTGGGTGGATGAGAAATTGTTTGGATGGCCACATCCAGATGGTAGTAGTCAGCATCTCAATGTCCAGATGGAGATCTGGATGATCTCCAGTGATGACTGGTATCTCTCAGGGTTCTGTACTGGGACCAGTACTGTTTGATATCTTCATCAATGACAGAGACAGTGAGATCGAGTGCGCCCTCAGCAAGTTTGCAGAGGACACCAAGCTGAGGGGTGCAGTTGACACACCTGAGCGACAGGATGCCATCCAGAGGGACCTGGACAAGCTCAAGGAATGGGCCCATGTGAACTTCATGAGGTTCAACAAGGCCAAGTGCAGGGTCCTGCACCTGGGCCTGGGCAACCCCCAGTATCTGTACAGGCTGGGGGATGAAGGGATTAAGAGAAGTGCTGCGGAGAAGGACTTGGGGGTGTTGGTGGATGAAAAGCTGGGCTGGCAATGACTACTTACAGCCCAGAAGGCCAACCATATCCTGGGCTGCATCCAGAGAACCGTGGCCAGCAGTTTGAGGGAGGTGATTCTGCTCCTCTACTCCACTTTGGTGAGACCCCACCTGCAGTATAGCATCCAGCACTGGAGCCCTCAGCACAGGAAGGATATGGACCTGTTGGAGAGGGTCCAGAGAAGGGACACAAAAATGATCAGTGGGATGGAACACCTCTCCTATGAGGACAGGCTGGGAGAGTTGGGGATGTTCAGCCTGGAGAAAAGAAGGCTCTGGGGAGACCTTAGTGCAGCCTTCCAGTCCTTAAAGGGGGCTTATAAGAAAGATGGGGACATTTTAGCAGGACCTGTTGCTATAGGACCAGAGATAGTGGTTTTAAACTAAAAGAGGGTAAATTTAGACTAGATCTAATGAAAAAAATTTTCCGCAGTGAGAATGGTGAAACACTGGCACAGGTTGTCCAGAGAGGTGGTAGTTGTCCATCCCTGGAACCATTTAAGATCAAGTTGGACGGGGCTCTGAGCAACCTGATCTAGTTGAAGACGTCCCTGTTCATTGTAGGGGAGTTGGACTAGATGACCTTTTAAGGTCCCTTCTAACTCAAACCATTCTGTGATTATATATGTGAAAATTCCTGTTATATTTCACCTTTGCACTGACTGCTATGTTGGTAAAACTTATTTTGAAATCATTCAGACTACCTGTCTTCATTAAAAGATTCATAGCAGCAAGAGAATAAAAATGTTGGGATACATACTATTTGCACTCACTAAGCAAAGATATTCTTCATTAATTTAAAAATCTACTCTAAGTTCTCCTTTCTTTCTATATCTGACCGAATTATTAGAAAACTTAGAGCACCAGCTATGAAAAGCCTTCAGTAATCATTGTTATACCGTAAGCAGTAAAAAACCCCCACACTTAAACATAATTAAACAGTACCCTGTCAATAGCTTTATATAAAACATGATTATTTACTGCTGTTTTGAAAGCTGTTCATTTTCTCAAGAGAAGAATGCTCCATGTGTTTATAGCCAGAAACATATATTAGAATGTTTTATACTAAAAATTATGTAGATTGTACTAACCAATGATCATAACTGATTTGGCAATTAGCAACTAAGTTGCTAATTATATGACAACATATTTGCATAGCAATCTTAGCTGCACTAATACAAAGACTGATTGGGTCAATTTCCCCACACCAATTTGATCCTTTCCTTCACATTCACAGTGGGCATTAGCTTAATCCTATAAAGACTATCAGGATAGGATTTGTAAGATATACACAATATTTTTACCCAAGGCTTTGTTTGATTTATGAAGTCCTATACTACCAGCTGTGCCAACATAATGAATTCTAATCAGGAAACTGATTCCCATTTCACACATGAAAACAAGGCTGATCTGTGTTAGCTTTGTCTACACAAATTTGCATTTCAGTTGGAGTTTTGAAATCAGCAACATGTACCTTTTCGTTCATTAAACCCATCCAGGCACATCCAACACCATGAGTGAATCTACATGTGGCTATGTTAAAACTTGTAACTCTTGCTGATGATCTTTTAGAAGTCAAAGCAATCATATACACACAAAAAGAATTATGAAAAAACAAGCTTTAAGGAAAGTCAGTTTGTAACATTTGTTATGAACTTGGCAAATGTTTTCACACACTGAGACAATAATGGATACAGGCAGTGTGATGTAATTTATGAGCACTTCAGCTGTGTGTTAGGAACAGAATGACCATGGTGCTTTGCCTCATTAACATTTGCTTTCCCTGTGCAAGTCCCAAATAACCTTCAGTTCAGGATCTTGAGTTCTTTTTACATTATCAAAACACTGTAGAGAGTGCTAAAACTCTTGACCTTTGGTCATCATGCAAATATTCGGTCAACACCCGCATTCAGACACTTCTGTTGATTTCATTTTTCCAGAGGAGCAGAGATCAAGTGCCAGACATAAGCTCTGAAACCCTTACATGCATCTGCATAGACATTTTTGGAGGCCAAGGGCTGTTATGCAGACATTCACTCACTGTTTTGTAGTAATTCAGGTGTTTACAGACAGAGGAGAAGACCTGCCTTTGGCCCAAGAGCAAGGTTGATATTTTTTATATTTGCAATGCTAAGATAATTATCTTTCACTGTAACCTTTGACGACAAGCCTGACTTGTAGCAATAGTTTCATTAGTCCAGACTAGTTTAAAAATACAGACAGCTTTTGGAAACATAAAGTTAAGGTGATACAGCTGTTTAACAATTCCAACATAGGGAGCAATTCATGGCTTATCATAAACAACATGAAATTGGAATGAAAAGATTTCTACAGAAGTCTTTTTTCTAGAAAAGTCTAGCAGATATATTACTAACCCTGCTGTAAACTCCATCACTGGAGAAAAACATGCAAAAAATACACACACATACACGTCACATATGTAAGTTATTCTTTCAAGGTTTTTGTTGATAACAACATTGCTGTTGCCAAGATCACCCACTTTTTTCTTCTTTTTTTAACCCACCCCTCTACCCCATCAACTTCCCTTTCTCACTTACAGCTGATTCTGGATTTCTCTCCTCACCTATGGACCACCTCCAGCTCTACTTGATCTGATATATTTCTTAAAATGGTGTCAGATCTGGCACTGTCTCTTATTCTGCCCCAGTAACACAGGTTTTCACAGGCTGTTACTGAAATGTTCTCGAAAGCACTGTCTTACGGCACACTGCCAAGAACCAGGAAGGTTTCTGCAAACTGGTGTCCCAGGTTAACACTTCCTCCCACCAGTACCAAAATGAAACTACATTCTGCTGTGATGTGTGTAAAAATCCATTGTTACTTACGGAACCAGCTGGGGCAGGTTCATTTTTATTTAGCTGAATCAAAAATGCTTGTCATTGGTTTGTTTTGGTGCGTATAGTTTCTTGTATCACCTTGTTGGCTTAATGTTCCACTCATGCTCTCCCACTACCTATTTCACTCATTTGCTACAACTTACTTAAAATTAGCTTTAAGGTCCTTGGAGTAGCAACTTTTTTCTAGCTACATGGTCATTCAATGGGGGCTAAAACTTTATTTAAGCCTTTAGATTTTACTACAATAGAAGCAAGGTAAAAGCATCATGACAGCAAAGCTCTGCTTTGTTTTCTCGCGAGAATGATTGTTAAACTGATCACAAAACTCAGAATGATTTTTGTGTCTTTCTGGCAATGCTATGAGTCATCTGTTTGTTCTCTTTCGTCCTTTTCTTTGACGACCTACCTTGGCCACCATGTACGCAAGAGCAGTAATTCACCCCTGTGGTGAATCACTATTCAGGATTTAGATGTTTCCAATGAGTCATACTTAACCTTATAGGAAGTAGAACGCTTAGACTACATAAATTGTGCACTTGAACCATGGTGTGTTTAGATGTCCATGACTGGAAAACAAAATTACATATTTCAGTGGCAGAAGTAAAATGTTGAACGGTAATCCCTACTTTAAACTCTGCATAAACAAACCTTTTTTTTTTAATTCAGTTAAAAAACATTGGTCAAAGTAGACATGACAGAGCGCTCCCTTGCAAAATTTTTTCCACCACTGTAATCATGGGCTTAGCAGTCTTAAGAACAAATATTTCTAACATCATGTTCCCCATCTGCAAAACCTGATAATATCAAAAACTCCTCCCCACAAAACAACAGAATTTATATCCAGAGATTCAGAATGAATTAAGGGGCTGCATTTCACAAATTAGGCACACTCAGATCCACTGCTCAGGAAAATTTATTATATTGCATTTCTTTTCATCTGCTCTTCTTTGCTCTGTATTATCCAATGCTAAGTGCCTGCCTTCTGTTATAGAAATTCCCTGTTGAGGAAAAATTATTCATAATCAGCATTCATTCCCATGTGCCTGCACAGACCACCTGTAGTTAATGAGAAAATATAGTTGTCCTTTTTTTGTTTTAATTTCCATTGTTATTTAAGAAAGGAACTATCTCTTCAGAACAGGAAGTGTCAGAGAGACTGAAATGGGCAAACAGAACAAAATAAGGCAATGGGGTTTGCAGGCAGTATGTTGCCAAAGTAATTTATTGGCTCCAAAGTGTGTGCTGGGGGAGATATTAAACTGAAGCTGTACCCCTACACAGCAAATTCAGACTCCAGTTTTGATTTGTCAGCAGGAGGACTCTCGCTGCTCTAAGTGCCTCCTGAAATTTGCCATAACTGGCTCCCCGATGAACCCTCCTTCTCCAGCAGTGACCACAGCACCAATGATATTCTACCAATATTCTCACACTTTGCTGTTGAGACAGGGAAAATGACTGAAAATTCCTTAGTTCTGTGAAAGAAAGAATGCAATATGATATGCAACAACAGTGTATTTTACCTGCATCATCTGTGAGGGGCAAGTAAGTTTTAGTTTTGTTGGTTATAATAAATCTTCCAACTGTATTAACAGATGTTATGTAAAATATTATTGATAACAATGATGTGTAATCAAGTTAAAAAACAGCTTTCTTCCTTTAAATCTGCAGAGATGTGAAGAAACACCATTGGCTTTTGTGCACAAATTACAAGATACTTGGATTAACAAAGTGCAAATTAGTAAGGCTTTAACATATTTAAAGGCATTCAGATCAAAAACATTAATTATCTATCTTTGCTATGTAAGATGTGGTTAAGACTAGAAATTACGCATTCTCTTGTTAAGACAGTGACACTGAAATCTTGAAGTGTCTTAAATGACTGGTACTTCACTTGTGTGTTCAGCCTCTTAGTTTCAGCTGAAGGAAACAATGTAGTTATGCTGATGTAAAACTTACAATTATAAAAGATAACAATAGATAGAGCTTGCAGGTATGCCTAATGCAAAATACTGCTGGTGCAGATACCCTACATATACAATTTCTTTGTTTGTTTAGATTCTAAAACGTACCTGGACAGAATATCAAGACAGTATCCTACTCAAAGCTGATGTACACCAGCATGTCTGTTCAATGGACACAACAGGAAATAAAATTAGTAAGTCCTTAGTATTCAAATTCACGTCTATAAACAATTTTAAACACTCAGTAGATCATCACACATGTCAGAATATGCATATTTTATTGTCAATGCACAAGGTAATGTTTTATAATACCACAATATTTCAACCTTGAACAGAATACAATCATCTCAAGGTTGTTAAAGCCCATGTTCCAAAATGGTAAGTCAAGTATTGAGTTATGTACTGTGCCTTCCACCTTAAATAGGAAGAAAAAAACCTGGTAAAGTTAAGTTACCTTGGACACTGATGCAACAACTATTTGAAAATGGTTCTGTAGTAATAATCGTGTTTCTGGCTGCAGTCCTGTGGAAAGGAAAACGAGTAATTTCTGCTAAAGAGTGAACTTCATCTTCATCCACAGGCAGTGTTGTAATACTACATAGTTATGCATATAACAGTGATTTCTAGGTTAAGTTCTGTAAACGAAGTGCAAGTACATGTATTTAGAAATCAAAAGGATGCATATGTGTGTCTGCATGTACAGAACTGTCTCTTATGAAAACCTTACACAGCGTATTGCTTTAAAAAACTTAACTTTCTTCATAACCGGAGCTGTTGTTGTGGAATGCTATTTTTCTCCCTATTATAAACACTACTATAAACACTATAAACTCTAAACAATTTGCCAGTGGCAACACTTAGACTGTGAACTAAATATGGGTCTTCCAAGGCATGTGCTAGTGCTCAAAGTTCTTAGACAACAATTCTCAATCTGCAGAGTGTGAAACACCAACACACAAAGATCATTCTGTGCAAAAAGACAGGGGGTAATGGTTTTAAACTGATAGGGGGTAGATTTAGACAAGATGTAAAGAAGAAATTTTTCAGAGTGAGGGTGGTGAAACACTGGAACAGGTTGTCCACACTGGTGGTAGATGCCCCATCCCTGGAACCATTCAGGGTCAGGCTGGATGGAGCTCTGAGCATCAGGTGACCTAGTTGAAGATGTCCTTACTCATTTCTGGGAGGATGGGACTAGGTGACCTTTAAAGGTCCCTTCCTAATCCAAACTATTCTACAATTCTATGGAAAAGAAAGATGATTTTCAGCTACAGCATTTAGGCCAGCTGGAGAAGAGTGAGATTGTCATTTGAGACCTTTCTAAGTATCATGGGCTGAAAGCACAAGCCTGAAAGCATCTCTCAGACAGGATGAGGATTAAAATTTATTTTCCCAGCTCTCAATGGTAAGGTGGTCCTTGTACATGCTGGAAAAACAAAGCAGCACAGACACTTGACATGGTGGAGACCCACCTGAAAGCACTGCTAATCAAGACCTGAACCCTATCTGCCCTGTATCTAATCTAAATCTACCTTCTTTTAGTTTAAAGCCATTACCCCTTGTGTCCCATTGCTACAGGTCCTGCTACAAAGTCTGTCCCCATCTTTCCTACAGATCCCCTTTAAGTACTGAAAGGCTGAACTAAGGTCTCCCCAGAGCCTGCTCTTCTTCAGGCTGAACAACCCCAACTCTCCCAGCCTGTCCTCAGAGGAGAACTGTTGCATCCCTTGGATCATTTTTGTGGCCCTCCTCTGGACCCGCTCCAACAGGTCCACGTCTTTCCTGTGCTGAGGGCTCCATCATATAAACCTGCTTGTTGAGCTGTCACAGACTCCTTGACTAGTTTAATTTTGTTTCCTATACCCCAATCAAATGTTCTATTTGGCTGCTTTGAAAGAGGCTTTAGGCCCTAATACTAAGGAAGAAATCACAGCCATGAATCCATTTGCTGCTTATTGGTGACATGCCACCACTTGCATTGGTCATAGGGATCTCCAAGCTGGTATTTCAGGGTTAGTGCCACACTGTGAGAACCAGGTACATGGCTTCCAGCGGTGAAGGAGCTCAGATCAGGGCACCCAAGAGCTTTGTGTGTCATCTTCTAGTGTGCTGCATAAATATGTCTTAACATTGAAAAGGGCATGGTCTAAGCAATACATAACACCTGTTGGTGGGTGCTTGGTTCATGCACTGAGGTCCTCCAAGTGTGCTATTAATAAAAAATGAAAAATACATTTAAAAAAGGAACTAAAATTTAACTTTCATTTCAAGTAAATTAATTGTAATATTTACTTCTGTAAGAGAAACCTGCAGCCTGTGAATTTCACTAGCTGAAAAGGTACCTCAGATTAGCTTTTGGCATGCTGTTGCCACTCATAAATTCCTTCATGTTCCTAGTACATTTTGTCCTATAAGGACATAGTTCACAGTAAGTTGTGGTTTAATTTATCCTGAGATTTCAAGTGCCTGTAAGGAAACAATTGTTCAAGCAACTGTAGAGCTTTCCACCTAAATGTTAGCCCCCATTCTGGCTGACCAATATATGTTTACTGTTCTCTGCATGTATCGGTTCTGAGTAGCTGAATCTCAACACACAGCTTAAAATACTGTTAGCTGAAGTGTGGAACATTAATTGCAGCACTTAAAAAAAATCACAGACAATTTGAATCCTATGATTTTACCACTGTCTAGCTAAATCTTCTAAATTGAGACCTATCAGTTTGCAAATGCTGATTAAATTCATTTGGCTGGTGTGGTCACTAATGTTTTAGTTCATGAACTTCACTAATGTTAATGAACCAGGCAAATACAAAGATGGCTGTGTGCATAATGTGCTTCTTGTTTGAAGATTACTACTATGTAATACTGAAAATCTTGTACATAAATCTTCATGATTTTACTTTCCTGAGTGTACATGAATTCTAATACTCATAAATAGTATTACAAGAGTATTAGAATCTTAATTATAAAGAGTTATAAAAGACAAAGCCTTTTATTTTCTTGCCCATTAAAGGGTCCAAGTCCTTCAGTCCAAAGCTGAGACAGGGAAACTGCTGAGCTACCATACCCAGGTAGTCTCTGTTTTTCCCAAATCTATCCACCTAAGTTCCAACTAAAGCAAGCCATGGTTTTGTTAAGATACGTACACATGCCTTGTACGACCTTGACAGACTCTAACAAGAACTTTTTCCTGATAAGGCATTTGGCATCTGTCAGGAAGGAACTATTGGAGACCAGCAGTCTGACATCAACTTAATGATGAAAAGTTTTCTCATCCCATGGGGATAGTTTTCTAGAAAGATTTCTTTCAGAGCTGAATACCTTGGATCACCAGGTGACTGAAATTCTTCATTCAACAGTTCTCAACTCTCACATGCCAATATACTAGAAACAGAGCATAAAATGTGCTGCAGGCAGGCCATTTCTGTTTCTATTTTTGACAGTAGCTCTTTTTCACTGTGAACCACATTGGGCAGAATTTTGTATGCAGACTAGAAAATAGACATCACATGACTGCCAAGTTTGCTATGAGCTGAATGGATGTTACTTATACACCAGATTACTCAGAATGTGCACTGAACAGCAGTAACATAAATGCTCTTAATCTGTCTGATTTTTCAATTCTAGACTTAAAATGCTTAATAGTAAAACATTCCTCCTTTTCTTCATAGATTTTGAAGCATGCAATAGCCCAACAAAAACATCTTTCCACTTCTTGGTTGTTTAAATTAAAAAAAAAAAAAGTAAAATTCAAACATTCAGTAGTTTAAAAAGCCCTTAACATAATTCAGAATTTATCATAATAACATTATCATACAAAAGGAGTTTGTAAAATATATTTTTACTGTAACAAGAATGCCATGAGTAAATGAGTGTATCCAGACTCTGAAATCACGTTAATTGCATTCTTGTTATATAATTCTAGTTCTTAAATTCAAGTAGTGTTGAGACCTATAAACATGCTAAAGTAGTACTTAAACAGTAGATTACATCTAAATGAATACAACAAAATCTGCACACATAGTAACCAAACATGACATGCACAGAACTAAATTTTAGTCTGCCTTTACAAGTTATAGTTTAAACACAGATTTTTAATGGATATCATTTATACTTGTCCAGCTGGTACCTCCTCTTCCTTTTATTACTGTGGAAAAAGCTTCACAGAAGATCTGGTGGTGTTGATATTAGGAATCAATCTTCTTTCCAAAAACGTGTATTACAACATACCTCTCAACTAGCTACACTAGTATACATGTGACATATTGTCCTATAGCATTCACTTTGTAGATAGCAGCAAATTAAAATCTCAGATTTCCATGGTGATACAGACTTGTACATTAGACTACCCCTTACTCTTAGATGCCAACAGCTGAACCATCCATTCTATATTTCCAATACCAGGACCTGCTGTAATCTTTTTGTGGTGGTCAAATATTAAGGCAGGGAACTGCACTTTAGCCAGAGTTCCTGGCTGCCTGTAATTCCTTCAGCCTTTGGAGGACTTCTGGCAAGCTCCTTGCTGTGGATCATTGTCTCTTTTTGCCCATGCAGTCTGTTGTAGGAGAGCAGCAAGCATCCACACAGGGTGATGGGAACACTCATGCTACAGCTGCCCACTAGACCCATTTCCCCATTTGCCACCTTCATGGAATCTAGTAGCAATTAATAGCTTCATAATGAGAGTTTCAATCTGCTCTTTTCTGAACTTAGAGAATATGGTCAAGCATATTTCAAACGCCAGCAGTTCAGGAAGTTCTCAGAGGGAGAATTTGCTAGGGAAATACTTCTGATGGAGAGCAAGCCAGTCTTCACCTTCTAACTGCAAAATGTATGGTGGATTTCTAAGGAAGTAGGTGAAGTGACATAAAACACAGTTCAAGGATTTGTCCTGAAATTTGGCTCATTCTGGGAATGACAGATCTCTAAGTCTTTAAGAGATCCCATTGGGATCTGCAAGTTGCTGGCTAGAAATGTATTTTGACTTGAAAAAACAATTAAAAATCCTAAGAAGTTTCTCCTCTAATTTTTTTCCTTCACTAGAAGATCTGAGATGTTGCCTGACAAAGTTATTTATTTCCACTGCCCTCTAAGAACTGAGACATTAGTGGATGAAAGCAATGCTGTAGATTAAATAAATTTGAATTTTAATAGGGCAATTATCTTCTATATGTTTTTAAAAACAAAAGAATTCTTAGAGCACTAGCATGAAAAATTCTGACCAGTATCTGTACTTATCACATATAATGCCCAAGAACACCCATTTTATTGATTTCTTATCCCAACCTTTACATATGAAAAGCTTTTAATACAACTATAATTGCCTACAGTGCCTCCTACTTTCCTCTTCTCTGTGTGTTGCACTGCATCATTGGACTTAGCAAATCTGTAGTCCACCCTTTCCCTCTTGGGATCCTCACAACAGAGTAATCATTATCCAGCTTCAATTTCCAGTTTATCTTACTCTTCCTCTGGTGATGACATAATGCCCAAGGTTCAATTACAGAGTTTTATCCGTACATCAAGCTCTCTTCTAAGATGTTCTCCTCTAACAGAAGATAACAAATTCCTTGGTGGCCCACGATCAACACAATTTGCCTGCAGCATTTTGCTTCATCTCCTGCTAGTTTCCAGCTTTCTGGCTGCCACATCTGTCTTCTTCAGGCTGGATACGGCAGAGTCTGCCCTGCTGCCAGATTGAGCACATTGCTTGTCCAGTTCCCCAGGCCACTCTGGTCCTGCCTAGCAATTGTGTTTGCAATAGAGACAAAGAAAAAAAGATTGCAAAGTAAAAAGTGAACTTTATGAAATACAAGTAATGACTGCTACTTAAGCCTTGGTTTGAAATAGAGATTTGTTCAATGCCATCAGTTACCAAAAGTGAACATTAAACTGGTGAAATATACAATCAATAAACAGCAATAGAATTGGGTTCTGGAAATTACTGTGAATTTCCCCTCTGAACAAAGTCAGATCCCAAACCCACAGCTAAAAAACATATATTCAGAGACCTCCAATAGGTGGCAAATGTACAACTAACCTTATAATCACAAACCTTTATATGAAAGAAATATGAAAGGCTGTAAGAAAAAACATAAAAGTAAGAAGCAATATGCAATATTGCAGTATATATAAAGCTGTTTAAATGAGGTTTCATCAAAAGCAGGATTAGGACTATAGCTAATTAGCATTTTCTTTAAGTAGCTTAGGGTATAAAGCTTCTCACAAATTAAATATATGAGCAGCGGCAAACAAAAACAAATAAAAACCAAGCAGTTTATGAAGATTAAAAAAAATGTGTTGCTACAGTCTGCAATTCAATAACTCTAGTGAGCATGTACATAAATATAAATGTGTTCTAATTAAAGCACCAAGGCTACGGTGACATGATGAGCATGTTTTACTAGCTCATACAGAGGAAGATTATCATGCAGCCAGCAGCCCCCTCCACAACGGCCTGAGCATTTCACTCCTGAGTAATGAAATTCCAGCAGTGGCTCCTTTCACCAGAACAACCAAGAAAGTGATAGAGAAGTTTTAGCTTTGTATTCCCACATCGGGGAGCAAAATTAAGGGGAAAGAAGAGTAGAAGAGAAAGAATAGTATTTACTGCAGCTCAGTTTTCCATCATGGTTTGAGCTATCTGGAAATTCCCTCACAGAATAGTTTTCCATCAGAGAATGCTGCTTCTACAGAATTTAAGCATTTTTTAGGAAAACATGGGTTTCATCCAAAGCTGCAGTGAACAATCACTGGAATACTTACCTTTCAAATAGCATAGTCACTTCAAAATGAAATCACATCATGCTGCTGCCTTTATGAGAAGTAAATATTTGACTTCAAAGAAATGGAATATTTTGGTAGGGTAAAAAACTGGTTTTGGTGTATCTGATTTCACAGAATCACAGAATCATTCAGACTGGAAAAGACCTTCAAGATCATCAAGTCCAACCATCAACCCAACACCACCATGCCCACTAAACCATATCCTGAAGTACCACATCTACACTTTTTTAAATACCTCCAGTGATGGTGACTCCACCACCTCTCTGGGCAGCCTGTTCCAATGCTTGACCACCTTCTCGGTGAAGAAATTTCTCCTAATATCCAATCTAAACCTCCCCTGGCGCAACTTGAGGTCATTTCCTCTCGTCCTATCGCTTGTTACTTGGGAGAAGAGACCAACACCCACCTCACCACAACCCCCTTTCAGGTAGTCGTAGAGAGCAGTAAGGTCTCCCCTCAGCCTCCTCTTCTCCAGACTGAACAACCCCATTTCCCTCAGCAGCTCCTCATAAGACTTGTGCTCCAGACCCCTCAGCAGCTTCGTTGCCCTTCTCTGGACATGCTCCAGCACTTCAACATCCTTCTTGTAGTGAGGGGCCCAAAACTGAACACAGGATTCAAGGTGCTGCCTCACCAGGGACAAGTACAGGGTCACAATCACTTCCCTACTCCTGCTGGCCACACTATTTCTAATACAAGCCAGGATGCTGTTGGCCTTCTTGGCCACCTGGGCTCACTGCCGGCTAATGTTCAGCCGGCTGTCAACCAGCACCCCCAGGTACTTTTCCGCCGGGCAGCTCTCCAGCCACTCCTCCCCAAGCCTGTAGCATTGCATGGGGTTTGTGTGACCCAAGTGCAGGACCCAGCACTTGGCCTTATTAAACCTCATCCAGTTGATCTTGGCCCATCAATCCAACCTGTCCAGATCCCTCGGCAGTGCCTTCCTGCCCTCCAGCAGATCAACACTCCCACCCAACCTGGTGTCATCTGCAAATTTACTGAGGGAGCACTCGATCCCTTCATCCAGATCATCCATGAAGATATTGAACAAGACCACCCCCAAAACTGAGCCCTGGGGAACACCACTTGTGACTAGCTGCCAACTAGATTTCACTAGATTTCATTCCATTCACCACAATTCTCTGGGCTTGGCCATCCATCCAGATTTTTAGCCAGCAAACAGTACACCTGTCCAAGCCACAAGAGATGCCATTTTCTCCAGGAGAATGCTGTGGGAGATGCTGTCAAAGGCTTTACTAAAGTCCAGGTAGACAACATCCACAGCCTTTCCCTCATCCACTAGGCGGGTCACCTGGTCATAGAAGGAGATCAGGTTGGTCAAGCAGGACCTGTCTTTCATGAACCCATGCTGGCTGGGCCTGAGCCCTTGGTTGTCCTGCACATGCCCTGTGAGCGTCCTTCAAGACGAAACACTCCATGATCTTCCCCGGCATGGAGGTCAGGTTGACAGGTCTGTAGCTCCCCAGATCGTCCTTCTGGCCTTTCTTGTAGATGGGTGTCACATTGACAAGCCTCCAGTCATCTGGGACCTCCCCTGTTAACCACGACTGCTGATAAATGATGGAGAGTGGCTTGGCAAGCTCCTCCGCCAGCTCTCTTAGTACTCTCGGGTGGATCCCATCAGGCCCCATAGACTTGTGGGTGTCCAGGTGGTTTAGCATGTCCTTAACTGTTTCTTCCTGGATTGTGGGGAGTTTATTCAGCTCTCCATCCCTGTCTTCCAGCTCAGGGATCTGAATGCGCTGAGGATACTTAGTCTGGCTGTTAAAGACTGAGGCAAAGGCGACATTAAGTACCTCAACCTTGTCCTCGTCCTTGGAGACAATGTTCCCCGCCATATCCAGTAGGGGATGGAGATTCTCCTTGCCTCTCTTTTTGTTGTTAATATATTTGTAAAAACATTTTTTATTATCCTTTACGACTGTGGCCAGATTGAGCTCTAGCTGGGCTTTTGCCTTTCTAATTTTGTCCCTGCTTGACCTAACGAGATCCTTGCACTCTTCATGAGTTGCCTTCCCCTTCTTCCAGAGGTGATAAACTCTCCTCTTTTCCCTGAGTTCCAGCAAAATCTCCCTGTTCAGCCAGGCCGGTCGCCTTCCCCGCCAGCTCTTCTTACGGTACCTGGGGACCACCTGCTCCTGCGCCTTTAAGATTTCCTTCTTGAAGACTGTCCAGCCTTCCTGGAGCCTTTTGCCCTTCAGGACTGTGAATTCATACTGGAAGTCAGATTTCATAGTGGAAGTTAGAAACTTTCCATTCCTACTGAAGTAATTGCTGAGTACGTTGCTTTCCAGACAGCAAAAATCACTCAATGACTGTGCTATATGGAATAGTAATAAAAAACGGCAATACAATTCACATTTTCTAAACAAAGTTGTATTTGTCACAGACCAGGGACATAACAGGCATTTTCTAGAAGTCTTTGTGTAATTTCCTTGTGAACTATGACAACAAAGGTGTTGTCAGAAATGAACTACCTTACCCCACTGAGAACAGGAAACCTCTGGGAGGAGAGTGGGAAATTAGGTTACCTGAAGGTTTTCTAATACTGGTAATAAGCACTCACCACACCTACGTAGTTGTATGTCCTGGTTTCAGCTGGGATAGAGTCAATTTTCTTCATAGAAGCTAGTATGATATTATGTTTTGGTTTTGGGATTAAAATAATGTTGGTAACGTACTGATGTTTTCAACTGTTACTAATCAGTGAAGGACAGTCCAGCTTCTCGTGCTGGCCTGCCAGCGAGAAGGCTGGAGGTGCACGGGTAGCTGGGAGGGGACACAGCCAGGAGAGTTGACCCAGGCTGGCCAAAGGGATATTCCCTACTATATGACATCACACTCAGCTTATAAAACTGGTGGGAAGAAAAAGGAACAGGGGGAAGTTCCGAGTGATGGCATTTATCTTCTAAGGGGCCAAGAAGGCCACTTGGCTTGTTGGCCAAGAAGGCCAACGGTTCTCTCCCCAGTCCCACCGTGGGGGAGTGAGTAAGTGGCTGCGTGGTGCTTAGTTGCTCTACGGGCTTAAACCATGACATTGTATCAGGACACACAAGAAGACTAAGGGAGAAAAAGCAGTTTCTTCCAGCCCGATAGGAAGTTGACTGAAATGGGAAATACATTAATATCGAGGCACAAATCATCTGTTCTGCACATCCAAGGCAGAGAGGAGCTCAGGGACAGTCATGTGCCCCTTCCAAAGCAGAGGATAATCTGTACCAATGAACAGTGGGCTAGAAACTCTGGTAAAACACTATACTGGACTTAATGTTGTCCTATGCTGATTTTTTTTCCCTATTAACAAAATGTTTATCCATGTCTTCACCATGATGAGTTCAAGAGAAAGCTACACAGAAGAGAACTGTCCTGCAAGGAACTATCAGAAAACAATGGTAAAGAAACAAATTTAAACTGGAAAGCTGCAGATACTATATAAGAAAGTAATGGTTGATTCATAAGCAAGACAACAGCGAAGTTTTTAATTGTGAGGAATGAATACAAATGAATTCTCATTTTCATCCTCCCACTGCTTTTTTGACTCTGAATTATCAAGATACAAATTGTAACAGAGGAGAAGGGACAAGGAAGGTAGAGGATGGCATTACATACACACTATAATAGGAAATATGTAAATAACACTCTGATATCTCTTGAATCATTGCCATAAGACCATGTGGTGCTAAATGGGTGATTAGCTCAGAGGAAAGGAAGCTATCAGAGACTATGGGAAGCACAAAAATAGGCGTAAGTGGAATAGGGAGTTGGAAAGCAGAGAGACATAAAGTCAATACAGAAAGTGATGTCAGAGGAGTCTTTTCCTGATGAAGAGATAAGGTTACAAAGTTACAGTGAAGGACAGAAACTATTAGTCGAGCTCAGGTAAATAAACTACTTGTAGCTCCTATCCTTTCATATATAATTCACATGAAAGGGCTTTGGTGCTGGGACATGGTAACAAAGTAATATTGATAATATGTGAAGTATTATTAATTAAAAAATATTAATTGACTGTACTAACCTGTGAGTGTATTGTGCATATCTATAATATTTACAACCATAAACTGTGTAAGACTTTAATTATATTTTAATGAACCATAAATTGTATAAGACTTTAATTATATTTTCAGTGAAATATGATATTTGCATTTGTCCAGAGATGTACTCTCTTGTAATGTGTGCTCTTTGTAGATGTTGTAGTGATGAGTCATCTGTAAATTGGTTGTGATTGGTAAATATTGCTGAAAAGATAATTCATGATCAAACCGTGATTCTTTCCTGATGCTTTCTATAGCTCACAAAGACAGACAGGTCCAGTTTACAGATGGGTCCTGCATATAAATTTTGTGTGTTTCCAGTCCTGTTTACTGAATTTCTTCAACCAAGAAGCAGAAGCTAACATTTGCAAAACTTCAGTAAAGATAAAACTTAGGCCATACAAATGGCAGCTTGCATTACATCAGTAGTGTCTCAAGGTCTGTGCTCTTGCTCTGAAGTCTTTGGTGTCAAGATTGTTTGGGGTTATGGTGTCTCTGATGCAGAGTTTGAAAACAGCTCCAGCCTCCAGGCTCTGATTGTCTGGATTACTCCTGACATGAATTTGGCTAAAGACCCAGGGACAGCCCAGAAGTTCTTGGAGGAAGGTGTTTTGCAGTTCCATAACCCCTACTGCTGGGTAGACTGGGAGTTGTGGAAGCTATGCCTTTGTGCAGAAGACAGCTTCTGATGTCATTTAGGGTCTCTCCAGAGGTTCAGGCAGCTGTTGAGAGACAGGGTCAGAGCAGGGGACAATTCCAGGTCTGCAGCTGCTGCTTAAGCGCCTGTGGACAGCCCAAACTGAAGAGGCTACCCTGTCAGGAAGATGCAAGTGATTGCAGATTTTGCTCTTTGGAAAGTAAAAAATTTAGCCTGATAGGCCCCTAAAACTATACTTACGTCTCAATCAGGTGCAACCTAAATGGCTTCCCAACAAGAAAGTCCTCATTCTGCTGAGTAAATGGAAGCTTGTCCCATGGAGACTTCTGCATCCATCTTACTCTTCTAAGGCTCTAAGGCAGTCAGTGGACATCTAGCCAAGCTGATCAACAGGGGCTGGGACATGGTCATCTTAAAAATAGACAGGTAAAATGGATCAGCTAAATTGATTTTACTTCTTTCTATTAATTATGAAGCAAGCAATTATGCAACAACAAGTCTGTGTGTAAACATCTATACAGCACACGACTTTCAGTCAGGCTGATGCTTTGAGCTCGATAAAAGGCCAATTTGCCTTACAAAAGCACCTTCATTTTTGTGTCATCTACTGTACTGGAGATCATACAGGCAGGTATCTCAAATTGGCTGGATACTTTTTCCCCACCTGACTTGTCTTTCCTGCCCCAGGGCAGACTCCTTTGTCAGCAGACCTTTACAGGGTGCTTTGCACCACTGTATGCTAGAAGGCAGGGGTGAGTATTTCACCCAGCAGTGTCATCTGTGTTCTTTAGAGCTGCTGGTCATTGTCTTTAGATCCCTTTTTATTTTCAAGAAATCATGCTGAGCAGTTGTGTTTGATGTTTTTTCTGGTGATATGCACATGCATTTTATGTAGGTGTATCTCAACATCTCTTTGTTCTTGCTGTAGCATGTTTTTGTTAAATCTAATAACTGGCATAGGTACATAAGCAAATGAACAGGAAAATATCCATAAACTCCTTATAATCCAATTTCCAAGAGAAAATATTTGAAATGTAGAGTAAGGGGGGAAAAAAAAGAAAATGGAGAAAATGTAAAAAACATTGTAATGCTATAAATGAAAAAATTAGATCTAATTATATTTCATTATGAGCTGACAAGGGTCACACTTCAGCTGTTCTTGTATTACCATGCAGCCTAATTAAAATTTCACTGCTCCAGCTTTTTTTCTTTTTTTTTATCTTTTCTGCTTCAATACTGATGCAAACTGCCTGTGAAAACAAAAAGGAAAGTTGCAAAGTTATGAGAAAAAGGAAGTCACTTCCATGCTGGTGAATAAAAGAACCTGCGTCAACCAGATCCTTTCGTTTAGGTTTGTTACTGTAAATTTCATTTTTGGACATTCCTCAGCTATGATTTCATACTTAATTCTGCATTTATGTTAATCTGTTTTATAGTAAGTTCTAGATATATATAGACATAAATATGGCACACAGATATATATACGTATACACATGCAACCATGTAAGTGTGTGTACGAACACGCATATGGGTGGTTTCTCTTCAAGTACTTAGCATTAATGTTACAGTTTCATATTCAGATTTACAGACATTCATTTCAACAGAACCAAACATGGCCAGTCAAGAGAAAAACTTTGTGTTTTCATGTTTACTTCCCTGTCCTTCCTTTCAACATCTAAGTATGGAGGAGGAGGTAATTATGAAATGCCAGCCATGCTCAGAAATCCCAGCATAAATACAGATTTTTTGCTATGAACTTCAAATATAATGAGTCAGTTAGTGTTCAAAGGGCATATGGATATATTTTCATCTGTCAACTTTTAGAAGTCTTCTATGGCATTTGTTGTTGAGAAATTTGAATATTTTCCTTTTCGTCAGTTATGGAATGAGAGTGACAGATAACTGTGACCTCTTTGTATACATTCTGTATTAGTATCTTTACTGCACAACATGTAAAGCATTTCAATCAGAGTTCATGTATCTTTAAATTCCATTTTAAGTTCCATTTTAAGTTCTACAAACAGCAAATTAATTTTGATTAATAAGTTTATACAAAACTATATATGAGCATATTTTATTTGTATATATGTATATATAATAGGCTGTGTGCATGTTTACACACACACACAGACCAGAAAGGTAAGAAAAAAATTCTAACAAAGTGGTAGTGGTAACTTAGAAAATGGTGCCTTTACTAATAAACTGATTTTAACCCATGCATGTTTATGTCCCACTGGAAAACAGAAGGCTTGTATCAGAAATTATACAGGATTACTTCCTGCATGAAAAATCACTTATTTAGTAATCATTGGAGAGACACCTCAGTTCTGTATAATTGTATTACAGAGCCACTATACCAAATGAAACTTATTATCTCCTTAAATGAATTGATGAAGGTTTTTTATCCTTGAATTGGAAGCACTTGGTGTGATAATAGTTAGTGGCTTTAATGTGCACAGGGATGAAAACTCCTCTGAGTTCCAGACATCCATGAATTCCAGTAGAACTGGAAACTCCAAACCTCAGTTTTAATCTTCTTCTTAGATAAAATACATTAATTTCAAGAAATTCCGAGTGTATTTTGTTCTTCTTTGCTTAGGAAATATTCTATGTGTATAACAGCTCAAAGAAAATAACATTTTTGAAAATTATGTGCTTGCTTCTACATAACTCAGGTTTCCTCTCAATTATCTCAACCTTCCTTCTTTCTTGAATACGTATGAAAACAAACCTCTCCTGAAGTAACAAATAATGTTTATGTGAAGACAAAATTCCACAGCATAAATTCTAGTACCCTTTCATGTTAAGTTATGTTTTGTATGAATTTTAGAATTATTGTTTTATTGAACATTTTATTAATTGACAGGATATATTATCTATATTATCACCTGAACCTATGTGAGCAGTTAATTGGTTTAAGCATATGCTTACATCAGAAAGGCAACAGTAAATTTTGTGGTGTGCAGAGGAGGCAATTCCTTCTTATGTGACAGTAAGAATAAATTATTTTCAATATATGTATATAAGACAAAAATAAAGATGTTGCACTTCTGAAATTGAATTTGACCAGCAGTAATCTTTCAGAGAATGGAGCAAACCACAGTTAAAGCAATACATTTACTGAAGACTGCAGGACCTCCAGTCCTTACCGGAACCATCTGGGAAAAAAACACAGTTAAAAGTTGTAGTACATTCCCCCACTCCCATCAAAGAGTTTCTGGTCTTTGTTCATAATCTAGCTTCAACATGCTTGAAAAACTTCCTACCACAGAGGCAAAGACACTATAACTACCAAGTTGAGGAAAAAATTATAGTCTGACTACATATGTAATAGCAGATGGTCTATTCACAAGCTGAAACCACTAACATGACAACCCATGAAGAAGCTGAGACAGTAAGAACGATAAGTTCCTTTCCATCTGCAAAGCTGCGGAGAGATGTTTTTCCTCTTCTCATGAGCTTATGGAAAAAGGAAGCAAGAGGCCTAAGACTGAACTGAACAACCAAACACACTCTCTCTTCTGAGCTTCATCTTTCCAGAATTTATCAGAGTTTCTCAGCCTTATCAAGCTCTCTCAAAAAGGAGAGGTAAGGAAAAAAGAACCAGCCGTGCAAAGTATCAAGGGGAGCCAACCTTGTAGTCAACTTAATAGAACCCAAATTTCAGCATGCATTGCAAAGCACTGCAGAAGGGATCAGGATTACATCTGGCTGACAGTATTTTGATATCTCATTTAAAAAACACTTTAATTTAATATGCTAAGTCTCCTCCATTCAAGTACTTTGTCTAGAGTAGATTTCTTGGTAACAGGTAAACAGATAAAACACGTCATTTCAAGTTTTTAATACACTTTGAAGCACACCTATTCTACGAAAAAGTCAGGGTCTGAGGGTAATGAAAGCGTTGACTCATGCAGGGTCAGGGAGGGCAAAGGAAGCGACTCTTTCCTTTCCCTTAGGATCTTTGTCCGGATGTAAGCGAAGATTTGGCACATCTTTTCAAGTTTCTTCCATGTCAGGCAGCTGTCAGGGCAATATTTCCAAACCCAAGACAAATGCCTGGGAGCAGTGCTGTGCCAGGCAGTGGCCCTGGGACTCCTGCATGGACGGGTGGGTGGGCAGCTCGCTCAGGGCCTCTCCAGAGCCCTGCAGCCCACGCTGCTCTGCACCCCAGCATTTGCAAAGCTCTCCAATAAAGTTTGCATCCTCTGTCCATACAAGACCTTCACCCTGGAATGATTTGGGGTTGCCTCAGTGACTCAATGGGAAGAAGGCTCCTTCCTCTCCACTAAGGAAACATTGAAGCTCTCTGGTCCATCAGGAGATGTGTGCTGATGACATGCCTGGCAGCATGGTGCTTGTCTTCCCCTGCGCCTTGTCTTTGCTGCAGCCCTCAAGACCTGGTAAAACTGCATGGCATCAGCACCCATCTGGGCGAGGCTGAGAGCTACATGTGCACCGTGCTTATTTCTGCAATTACATCACTCAAAAGGAAAACTACTTTGGAGAGAGAGGTCAATAGTGCTCTCCTTGCCCTGGTTTTTGAGGGAAAGTCTAGGCGCATTACACCTATGCAGGTGACATTCAAAGATGTGCTTAATAAGAGTTGCTATCAATAAAATTGTATTTATTTATATTAATGACTTTTTTTTAATTTAAAGGAAACCCACCTTTACTTTTTGTTGACTATGCTTAGGAATAATGTATTAACTTGTCTATTCTCACCTGTATCATCCTCCTTACTTTTTTGGTAATAAAGTTCTTGCTAGAAAGAGAAATCTTCTGGCTATTCCAAGAGTCAGTGAAAATGAGCCAGCCAATTTTTTTAGATTCTCTTGCAAATTGGTCAGTCTTGGTGAAATAAAAATATGGTTGATCTAGATCCGAAGTACACACTGGTCATTGACTCATAGGTTACTAGCAATGACTTACAGGTTACTAGATGTCTAGAAGTGCATTACTGATATATCCTGATTCTTTTTTTTTTTCTTACATGTTCCAAAAGACACATTCACTGAAAAGTCTTTTGCCAAGCACCCTAAGAGCACAAAACTAGTCATGCTGTCTGAGCTTATCAAATCCTATTCCATTATTAAGGCAAATACATCACAATCTTGCATAACAGTTTTTCCACACTGTTGCCCATAATATTTGTAGATATTTACTGTTCCTACTGTTTCTTTTGACCTTCTCCATTTCTCCTTCTTTCCTTCTTCCTATCTTTCTTGGTCTCTGGTCCTTTCCTATTTTGATGTCCATTTTCTCTTTTTTGATCAGCTACTTGGAAGCTTCAGCCTCTCTCCTCCTTGCTTCTTTATAGCCACCTCATTTATTGTTCCTCCTAGTTTCTGTGTTCTTCCTAACTTCTATCCCACTTGCTGCTTTACTTCCCTCTGCTAGATGAGTGTCTTGCTGGCTTCCCTCTTTGACTTTTTCCCTGGCAAATGCCTATCAGGGTTTGGGGATTTCATGCTTTCTTGCTCATAGGGTTGCAAAAGAAAAACTCGTCATGAATTCTTGATGTCTCCATGAAAACAATCCCAATAAAAACAAAAAAGCAAAAATATGAACTCAGATTCTTTAATTGCTCCCCAAACAACATATTTCTCCTGCATGAAGGAAGTGAAATGACATTAAACTTGGTTACTCAAAAATATATGCACTACAGTCCTTTTAATAGCAAACTCCTTTTCCCTTTTGCTGAAGATTTTAGAGGTTCTGTGTTATTATCCATTATATTTGTAGGCTGAACACTCTTTCATATTAATTAATCTGCTCAATTTCATTTTTACATAATTGTACCCTGAAAGAATATAAATATTAAAACATTAATAAATACAGTCTAGCTGGTGTTATTAAAGAAATTTCACATCTATCTTTTCTTTTTTTTTGTTTGGGAGTAGGCAGGGCATGAAGGTTTAGGTTACAAGTCTTTCGTATTTCTGCTAATGTAAAATGACAGTCTTTCATAATCCTGACAAAACATAAATTCTTTGGTCTATTAAAGACTAGAAGTTGCATCTGTATAAAAATGACAAAATATATCACACCAAAATTGGCAGAACAGCTATAATGCAAAGGAGATGTGGCTTAATTAGAGCTTCCTCTCCAGATAGACTGAGCTTGCCAATGTAATTTTAATTATTCCTGTCTATTAAATCTACGATCACCTATTACTGTTGCTATATATCACATCAGAAAATTACTCCCTTTAGTAAGGCATTGCCATTTTTAACAAGAAAATATTACCATATATTCCCTTATCATCAGAATTGCTGCCAATAAGTTAAATAAAAAAATTGTTATCCTGCAGAACACTGCATCCAGCTGTAAATCAGGAATGGTTGAGGTAAGGAATATGGAAATGTCTATTTACTAACTGCTAGAAGTGACAGGCCAGACTCTCTGTATCCCAAGAGAACACCTATGGCGTTGCCTTTACTTAAACCAAGAAAGTGGCTGCCTGACTCATCTTTTCTCAATTGTCATATAGAGCCTGATGCCACTTCATTCATTTCTTTTTCTGTTAGTTTAGTATGCCCATTTTAAAATCCATTTGCTTGCTCTTTGTATTCTGCTTCAAACTACTAATATTCATGTTAAACTTGATACATAAAACCAATGCCAGTGAACGTTATCATAGAACACAGTCAGACTAATTTCAAGTGAATACAGCTTAAAGGGGATTGAGAGAATTTACTTGTGTTTGAGAAGTAACTGGCTGGTTTTGGGTCCAGTAAGAAAACAATGCTTACGTATAATTTCAGACTTGCATTCATACAGTCATCTGGATACCCTTGCCTTTTTTCAAGTTGCAGTTGTTTCGTCAAAAATTAGGAATAATTTGGAAAAAAAAAAAACTTAAAAAGAAATCAGGACGTTCTTGTTTGATATCTAATTCTGGTGATTATAACAGTTTCCATCGACAATCTGTATAATTTTCAAACAGCAACTGCCTCTTATGCTTGATAAGAACTACAGCAACTGTCTGAAAACCTAAGTTCTCTTTCAACTTCTTTGCCATTATGCCTACTTAGACTCGGCAAAAGCTAGGCTGCCTGTACACATAAAGCACTTGTCAAGAAAACAACTGATACAGTCACCTGATTCTTTGTGCATCTTCCTGTGTACACTGTCTCTTACTTCAATGGTAATTTCTTTCGGACAGGAGTCAGCTTTGGAGACACTATGGTCTAACACTGTTTTTTTAAAGTAGTACAGAGAATAATACCATAATAATAGCAATAATTTACATCGTTAGACCAACCTTAGAGCCATAAGTCCTGTTATAAATGAATGTTCCAAGCTAGACAGAGAGGAATATAAATTACAGAACAATTGAGCGGTAGTGTAAGCTGAGATCTGTGTAAGTAAGGGAAAATAATCACTGTAAGTCAGATAAAACTATTCAGAAGAAATGCATAAAAATACCAAGGAATTTTTTCAGTCATTACTGTTTATGAAATATATGCCTGGAATGAGAAGTTATGATCACAAAAAGAAAGCAGAGGAGAAGCATTATAATAAGGTTTCCCACTCAAAAATATTTACTCAGCAAGGGAGATAACACAAGAATGAGAAACAGAGAAGAATGTGGGGAGGAAAAACATTATAAAAATATACTGTCTAGGGTGCTGTGGGATCACCTAATACTGGACTCACAAAAGCACTGCTTATTACATAGCTCAGAGGATTTTTCAGATACAGGACAGGTGAATGCCACTAAACCACAGAGGATGACCGCTATGTTCTTAAGAAAATCTTGGCACCTTTACCTACCACATCCTCCTTTATCATCCTGGCTTTCTGCATCCATGCTGGGTATTCCAGGCAAGAGAGGGAAACAATGTTGTGTATTCCCATGTACACACGTATACACACCAGGCAATACACCGATGTTGGAACTGCTGCTTTGTAAGATGGAGTACTCCAGAAGACCACCTACAGGTCTCCTTTTTCCAGCAGCAGTATGAAGGAGAGAAACATTTGCCTTTTCAAGTTGTGCTCTTTACTCAAACGTTTCTCCTCCCAGGAAAAAGACATTAGTCCAATCTCAGGTGTTTTGTGGGTTGTGTTCAAAACACAGATAGACAGTGAAGCAATGTTAGACTGGTCTAATCAAATGTTGGTGAGATTCTTTATGATGTCCAACCCCAGCTGAAGAAGTGGGTTTCATAGAAATTTTTAAATTAAGGTCTTGTTAAATATTAAAACATAAAGTATCAGAATGTGTCAATAAAGGCAATTAATGCTTTAGATGCTGTCAGACTTTCTTTGCTGCTGAGTAATGAAATGAAAAACCATGTTTGTTGCATTGATTATGAATGTCAAAAAAATGAAAGGGTTTGACAAATGCTATTTAGGTTTCATTGAGTATACAATTATCAGTCATTTAATAAAAGACATAATTTTAAGCTTTTGTAGGTAGAAAAAACAGTCTTAGTACACATTTACAATAAAACTTGCATAATAAGCAATCAGCATTTTTCTTGTGGGACAACTGAATGAAAACTCAAGGAATGCTGCAAAGTAAATAGAGATCAGTAAGACTTTTGTTAGTACCTTTTTTGTAACAATATTTGCATTGCACAGACATACATTTCATTTTTATTTTGACCAATTAATTACTTTGCAACATGTCTGACAGTACAACCACAAAATTGAAATCAATTCCCTACACGAAACAATGCCAGGAGAAATAAAACCAAAAGAGGACATAACCTGGTGCAGAAATATTTAGACTACTGAATGTATAATAAATAAGAATTCCAGTATGCAACTTCCACAGGTTAAATTAACAGATTTTTCAGAGACTATCAACATTCAGCATTAATAGTGGAAATAATAATGGAAGAAACAGAGTTTATAGTACCAGCCTTGAGCATTTTTTACCCTGTGAAAGAGAGACAACATCATGCATGTTACACTTCAGCTTGCAGTGCTCAGTCATTAACGCTTTTTCCAAATTAAAGTCCATTTTATCATGGAATGCATTTCCCATACCTAAGATGCTGGAGCAGAGGGGAGGCTGGTATTGTTTTCCAGATAAGCCCATAATTTGAGGCACTATACCACCCAGTGCAACATAATTATGCTGCTTTCAATTGGGGCTCTCAATCTTCTTATCAAAAGTGTTCCATTTTGTGTGGACAACACAGGTATTGACATTCAAATGTAAGGTAAGCACCCTAAGCAACTTTTTTATTATTCTCAAACTCTAACTCTCGAAGTCAACCAATATTTCAAATCCCTAGGAAAAACTTAAAAAAAAAAAAAAAACTGCTTCAACAATGGAATTGATGATTTTTTCCCAATACCAGTTAAACAGACATATCCTAAGAGCTAAAAGAGTGGAACTACCCTCAGACTGAGGAGGAAATTGGATCCAGGTCTCCTCCATCATCTGCAAGTACATGAATGCAATGATTAAAAAAGCAGTACCTCTCCCAGACTTTTGCAATTCCAACTTTTATATATATTTTCAAGCCAAAGTAATTTTTAAAAATCAGTTTCTATTCAAACAGAGTACAGCAATCAAGACCACAGGTTTAAAAATATTACTACTTTTTTTGCAAATTCAGCTAGTGAAATCAGAAACTGGAAATAGATTATACAATACAAAAAACATGTTCATTCTGATAAGACTTCATCATGATAATTCATAAATGTCACAGTGAAACTGTGTCCTTCTGCAGCCAATAATATTGAGAAAGTGGTTCTATTTTTCTTAAAGAGATATGAATGCTTTGAGGGCACCTGTAAGAAACCTGCCCAGATATAACAATGGCTGGTAAAAAAAGCACCGGTGTCCAGCAGAGCAAAAATCCTTCATGTAATGCAGAGCTGAACGGCACATTCCCCCACATTTGGCAGAATCCTACCCTCACTATTTTATCATGCCATTGTATGTAAATTTGTGTTGTGTCGTGTTACGTTGTCATACCCTTGTAATAACAGCCAGTATATGTTATGCATTCTCCACTGTAACATGACAGGAGCTGCAGCCACCAAGCTCTTACCAATCAGGTGTTGTCAGTTCTGAAATCCCACCAGCAGTCAGTACTGGGAAGGCTACCATTGCCTCCTGAAGACCAGCAGCAGATGTGTAATGCACAGTTCCCCTGGCCAAAACTGTCCTGATGTAGCTGTTGCTTCCCAATGGATGGGAAGGACCACAACTCGCCAGGCTGCTCCAAGTGACATTGACAGCAGAAGCCTCCCCCGGGGTCATACAGTGTGATAGGCCATTACCCCTTTCCTCCAGAAACAGCCCACGTTTGTGCTGAGGTGTGCTCTGGAGTTAACAGCAGTGGCGTATCCATGACGTGGAGATTTCAACAGCAGTACGCCGGGTCTCCGTTAGCTTGCAGGTCGGCCAGCCCAAGGCAAGTGGGTGGCCTACCGGCTGCTGTGATGGTGTGGCCTGTGGGACACCCTTGGGGCAGGGGATGGGCATACTGGATGCAGGTGGTGGACGGGCTCGGGGATTTTGACCTTAAGATTGCACCTGAGCACAGTCCAGCAACAGGGTAGCTACTTGGCCAATAATGCACCTTCGAGCTGAATATACATACCTTACACTGATCTTTGCCTTAAAAAGAAGCACTTTACATCAAATAGGGCTTTTTAAAATCTCTCATTTAAAAAAAAAAATTCATCTAAATCTATATTATAAATGTTAAAAATACTACAAAACAGTAGCTGTAAGCATATACCATTTTAAAGGAGGCTGGGTAGATCAGACAATTTTTTAAGAGTCTTACAAAGACTCTACTAAAACCTAAAACCTCTACTAATATAATCCACACACTTTTTGAATATTCGTCTTTTCCCAGTGGCATTTTGCACTTACCATATTACAGAATGTTTTAGCACAAAAGATAGGTAGGAGTTAGATACACATAAAGCATTAAATAATAACCATTTAAATAATAACCATCATGTTATTATTTTCACTTGGTAACATTAATTTCAGGTCCACTAAATTCCACATGGAAAGAAAAAAACCTCATAAATTGTCTAAAGTAACATGGATCAACAATTTATGCACTTTTTACTGTTATTACTCTGTAACATGAAACCCCTCAGGAGTAGAGAAAACTGATAGATGTAATGAAAAAGACTATTTAGTCCACCACATCAGATTATTAAATTGCATGAAAATTCACCACACATAGTTTAATCTTTTCAGATGTTTTAAAATCCAGACTCATTTCAAGACAAGCAAAGTCTGAGAGCTGCACTCTGTACACCAAACTTTTTCACTAGGGTGGGGACAATGGGGAAAAGAGGGCAGAAAAAGGAATTGATATTCCAGACCTGAGAAGTACATAAAAGCCCAGGAAGGAAGCCGTTATATAACGAAATGCCAAATAATATTTGCAGGTAGGAGTTCATCATGTCTGGCTGCCGAATCTGGATTTCTGTGAAGGCCTAAATACAATTTAGATGCAGAAATTAACAGATAGAAACACAATAGTCTTTCTGAAATCCGGGTCACTGGAATTTCACTGAACAATGCTAATTTTGAAAATTTCCACTCCACATCCTTCTGTGCTTTTAAACATACAGGTATTACCCAGAGAGAGCAAGCATTAGTAGAAGATAATGAAACATGGGGAAAAAAGTACAATAGCAGTGCCATTAAACTTGGTGACTAAATCCTCTTCAGAGCATCACAGCCAGCACTTGCATTCATAAAGCTCCTTCTGCTGTTGTACAAAATTGTATAACAGAGATGCAGGGCTTGTTATTATTTACCACACATCAGTAGCTGATATACTGCAGTCAGTTCTTATTCCAAACAACACAAAACTAAAAGAACTTAGATATGATTTCATGCTATCAGCAAATACTGAGTCTTGGGGTGCTCTCACCAAGCTTTGTGAGGATGTGTATTTTCACATACGATTGAACCATCACTTGCCGCATAAATTCTTCTTTTCTGTTATCAAGGATTTTGTTCTCCCAAACTGCCCCTGGTCAGTACAAGAATAAATTTTGTAGCCTGGGAGAGCTGACGTAGCAGCCTTCAGTCCCACAGCGAGAACAACTTGCTTTCCCTGTCCTGTGCAGCAGCACTGCTCAAAGACCAGGGGAACTACCAGAGCTGCCTCAGACATGGCTATTCTTTTGAATAATTATTAAATTCCTAACCCAGTTTTACGTGTGTAAAGCTTTACATCCCTTTTGATCCCTTCTGTCCATGTCCCCCGCTTCCCTGTCTTCTGTGTTGGCTGTAGGTGATTGCAGGACACGGGTTACAGCAGTTTGGAGATGGTATTGGGCTGTGTCAAGTGGGCATCTGAGGGGACCACTACCACACAAAAAGCCTCCTGGGACTAAGCAATGAACCTTCTTACTGGGGAAGCTACATTACAAACCTTCAGAGATATAGGAGGGTTAATAGTTTAATTATACTATTAGCATGCTACATTTCTAAAGCCTGCTCGCGTACAACCAGAGGCGGCTTTACATAGAAATAAGGCAGAGAAGAAAAATAAGGCACAATCATTAAAACCAGAACACTCACATATATCAGCTCACATGAAAAGACCTCTAAAGGACCTTTCTGAGCCCAGGACTCAGGGAAATTATTTCATTTGCACCTGCCTACTGTACCTTAAGTTTAATGATATAAATTTAATTAAATAGTTGAATTAATAACATGTTCCTCCAGCTTTCCTTATTACATTCACAGTGTCTCAGAAGTGGTCCATATTATTCCATGAACGTCAAATACGAATTGTACAGAAACATACTCCATTTTAAACACCACAGCCAGTGGGGAAATTGGCACAGAAAAAGATAGCTTGAAACAGCATAAGCTGCTACTTCTGATTTTTAGACATTGTATCTCCTAATAAGAGAGAATTAACAAAACCATATATTTTGGGTAACTAACTTCTAAATATAAATGCAGACTACTATTAGGGTGTATTTTACAAACTGAATCCATGCACAGATCAGCACTGATACCTTATGACAAAGAAAAAATAACAAATACGTAATAAATACCATCTTTATATGACCATAAGTAATTGGGGTCAGAAAGCCACACACACAGCAAAATAATTACCACCCCCAAAGTCATCTAATTTTACACAATTATTCTTTAATATTCAAAAAAAGCTACATTAAATTCTTTGTTAACATTTAAAACTATCCCACAAAATAACTGTAATACTGTTCATTAGTGTTATGGGTTAATGGCAATTTGATACTTATCATAATGTAGTCATAGAAACATTGAGAATGTTAGCTTCAACTTTTGTGTGTGTGTTTTGAAACTGGAAAGTTTGCTACTCAGCTACTGGCTTTTTCCAAGCAGGTATAAATGGTTTTGCTTCTGACAAACAGTTGACTTCTAAGACTGGATTTGTTCTGGAAAGGCACAGTTACACAGACAATAATCTCATTAATATCTGCATGAGCTGTATTGTCGGAGGGGTGGCATAAATTCTCAGAAAGTGATGATATAACAGATTATGCAGGTAAAACAGTAGTTCCATCTTCCTATGTATTTACATTAAAGAATTTGTTGTATCTCAGTTTCACCTAAAAACAATATAGAAAACACTTAATTATGTCACATCTATATGTGCGCTGTGGCCTAATTACAATATTTCAGCTGGTTGTGCTATTTGTGCTTGTCAAATGTGGACATCATTGCCTTAAATTAAGAATTGTTGAAACGGCGACATATTTCTGAGGTGTGATTCTGATCTCAGGTACAAACGAGAATAAATATTTGAACTAAAATCACCTGAGCGTTGTGCCCAGGAGTTCACCCAGAACAAATTCCTTGAGATAAGAACTCCATCCACGTCTGGGTGTTGTAGCCAGCTGTTCTTAGCTTCGGGAACAGGAAAACACTGAACAAATTGGCTTCACATTCTGCTTTATCTTTATTTTTACATATAAAATACCATAAATTCCAACTGACTAAAATTTTCCAGGTCTCCTTCATCCAGAGTACTCATCGGCATTTCCCAATTGCCAGAGATAATTAATTGCAGGTATAAATATATAATCACAATTCTTTGGGATTTAATTTTTTTTAAAATCACCATCTCATCACCTGTGTCATCCAGAGCTGAGCATTTTCCAAGTGAGAACTCAAAGTATTTGCAGATCATGTTGTTCACAAAGGCAAAAAAATTGTCCTCTACTGTATCACGTACAAGCACCAGTAGCCAAATAAGCATAGCTGTTAAAATGGTAAACATAACGCTGACAGCTAGCTGACAGCAGCTACTGATAATTTAGCACACACTGTTGCTGTTAGATGCCCAAGGCAAGGAAACAGGTTACACCAAGCATACATGAGTGTAAAAAATAGTAAAAATTAACAAGCATTGTGAAATACATGGTAAATCCCTGCAGGCCACAACTTGCAATCAAATTACTGTAAGAGGAATGGAAAACACCCATAAATAAGCCGACGGCGTTGGTACTGCACATGTGCAGGCTGCTCTCTGCGGCCAGCGAAAGCAGGACGCCGAACGCCGGCTGCAGGCACCGCTCAGAGTACGCACTGTCTGCGTTAACGAGACGAGCGTGCGAGGCCACTGCAAATGCCTGCTGAGCGGCACCGGTCATACCGCAGAGAGCCGAATTTCTCTGCTAAAGATGAAGCAGATATGGTGAAATATCAGCTCGCCAAGGTAAAAATAGCGTGTGCCATCACATACCTTAGCCACCAGCACTGCGCAACGCCGAGCTTTTTGGCCACGCATTTGGCACCACATTAATCCCTTCTCGTTCAGTTCCCAGTCCCCACGCTGAAACGAATGGTCCTTCCTATATGCACAGCCTACTAGCACAGTCCTACCAGTTTGCTCACTGCACTTGGCATTGTGTATGGATATCATTGATATGGGTGAACAGTTCCTAAAACCCATTTCAAGGGGATTTTGTAGCGATTTCTGAAGTACAGCATACTTAAATATGTCAGTCTGAAGAATGAGAACATATTCTTGGTGTGATACATTTACTAATATTGTATAATGGCCAATGAACATCAGCAACGCGTCCGTCAGCTTGTTTACAGGCATTTAAGTGAGACAGCACTAGCAGCAGGCAGAGGTTATAACAGTGCAGTGATAATTACACCACACCAGACAGCAAAGGTTTAAAAAAAAAAAAGAGGAGAAGCTGACAGATACTTGGCTGGAGTGGCTAACCTTCACTATCGGCATCCTTTTCCCAGCATCTATACCTGGATTTGCAAAGTCTGTTTCATTTTATGCACAAAAGGTACTCACGAGAGTTGGTAATCTATTTTCCTTCTTTACCAGCTCAGCCCGATTTTTCAGGGTCTGCTGTTACACATTTACTGTGCACAGTTAATACGCACCCTCGTGCTGCTACATAAATTTGAAGAGTTCCTCCTCCTGTCCCATGACTCCTACATTTGGGGACATGCAAACAATATTTCTGGAGGTGCTAACCAACAGCAGTGTTATAAATACTAGTTTAGTCTCTTGCTTTAATTTAAGGGCTAAAGAGTTAGCTCAGACAAAATATCTCCTTTTTTCTCTCTTTGTCAGCTTTGTAGCTGACTCCTTCCCCAAGTGCAGACCTGATCCTTCATGCTGTAGCTGCATGACCACAACAAAACAGAACAGTAAATCTCTAAACCCTCTACTTGTGGAGGAAGAATGAAGGAAGAGATTGCTCTGAATTATGTTACTGGCTTGAGTTCAACTGCTAAGAACAAACTGGGGTGTTCATTTTACAGACACTAAAAGAAATTAAAGCAAAAAACAGTGGACCATTTGCGAAGTCTGCTAAAACCAAGAAGAAATGAAGATACTGCTAATCTGAAGAGTTGTACATAGGTGTACCTAGGCACACCACCTGAAGAAGAAAGAAATCACATAAAAATTCGGTCACTGAAATTGAAGTCCAAGTAGTAGACAAGGCCAAATAAATCTAGCTCTGAAGAGAGGTATTAATGGCCCAGCCTCTCTCAGTCATTGTTTGACAACCTTTTTTTACATACAGCTTTTTGCAGCACTTCGCAATTTTGTTAATTCCTTCTTCTTTTAACTCAGTGTTTAATGAATAGCTGTATCAGAAAAATTGTTTAAAACTTCTCAAAATATTGAGGCAATCTGCACCACAATATTGACGACACCTGTGGAAATTTTCCCAGTTATGCACATAATGGGCAGAACGGGAATTAGTGTAAATTGGTGAAACTCTACTGAAGCCATTGAAGCTAAACTGACTCAAGACCAGCCAGAAAGCTGGTGTTCCAGCCTTCCTGTGACACTTGCAACCAGTCCTGGCGCAACAGGTATACTCTGTTCCCTATGCAGGGTATAATCCTGACTTTTCATGGTACTGGACAGAAAATGTAAGGTTTACAAAAGGGTTTTCAGCCTATTCACAGTTGCCAGAGGTCAAAAATCACTAATTTCTGACATACACACAGTCACAAAAGTTGGCTATTAGTAGGCCATATTTTCTCTCCCTCTGCAGAGTACTTATGAATTCTAACATTACAGAAAATTATGTTAATCCCTCCTCTATTTAAATTTTTAAACATGAAAAGTCCTGGTGCTAGTACAGATATACCAGTCCTTTATTCCAGTGACATGTTCAAGATGCCAGACTTTATAGAGTAGCAACGTCTAAGCTCTCAGGTCATCAGAGGCAACCACGCTTTCTGACATAGAATATTGCCAAGGACAACAAACTGGAGGACACCTATTGATAAAGCATGACTTAGAAATAAAGGCAAGAATAATGATTGTATTTAGTATCTAGAATTATTTGCATTTAGAGGCCATGTTTTCTTCGTATCTGTGTGAATAAATACATACATATACATATATGTATATATATACACATATACACACACACACTTGACACCTGATTTTAAGAGAAAACTCATCTTTTTTCCAGCACAGACATTCTTCAGTGCAATACTTGGCCATAAATTCTTTCTTATCTCAAAGTTATCAGAAGCTGCTAATATTTTCCATCGCAAAAGAAATCTGGTAAAGGAACTTCTAGCTTTGCATTTCACATCTTTCATACTGCCAGAGCAATTACTGCAGCTTTGTGCTAATCAACAATGTTCCAGATGAAAAAGCTGTCATTTCACTGAAGACATCTGGTGACATAACAAAATGCAAGGCAGCCATTTCATCGGAGAACATCTCTACAATTCCATCCACTCAAGCTGTCAATTAAAACATTGTTTTACTGCATAACTGACACCAAATTCATAGCAAAAGAGCTGTCTGACTTCAGAGCCATTGTATAAAAATAATTACCGGGTGACACCTTAACAAAAGAAACATTCTAGTACCTGTATATTATCATCTTCAATATCAAATTGCATAATACTACCAGAAAGGTGCTGACAAGTTCTTGGTCACAATAATAAAAACCCAAGAGCTGCTGACTGCTTAGTTTAGTCATGGTTCTACAGCTCGATAAACGTAATCATGCTTAAATAGAGCTTGAAAGCCCACATTCAATACCTGACTTCCTCACAAGAAATGATCAGGCTGGGAAATTACTAAACTAATCCTGGCTGAAGTTATACAAACCTCTTGTGTGACTTCTTTCTGGATGAAGAATGCCTTGGTAAGTGGAGCAATGGCTTTGCCCTTCATTTAACACTTGGGTTGAACATGTGGCTCGCTGTTTGCAGTTTTGTTAGTTTAAAAATCTTCTCTGGCATTAGTGTGAATGCCAATAATTTTATACCATTGGACTTGTCTTCCCCACAGAATTTCATAAAAGCCTTGACCAGGAATAAAGATTAGACAAGTATATCTCATGTTTACCTGTTTTCTCTTGCACAAATTCACAGCAAGTATTATTTCCCTTCCCTCAAAAGGCAGATATTAATTAAGTAATTATACAGTAAACCACAAAATACAGACTACATTTTAAAATGTCAGTTAAAATTCATTTTATGTCCTACATAACTTTAAAAAATTTGGACATAAGAATCTGTAAAATTTTCAGCTAAACAGCATAAGTGTGGGGGTTTGTCTCTTAAAAATTAGAAAAGTAATCTTAACCTAAAACTAAGGTATTAATATAGGGACACTTTTCATTTTCTTGCCAATTATTGTAATTAAATATTAATTTTTTCCAAGTAGACCTAACCCTACATCATAGAAACAAACTGTAAAAGGTCGTGTTGTATAACATCTTCACACAGTAGTGATTTGGCAAAAAAAAAAATTTGCAGTCTATATATTACCAGTATGTCCAACTCTCCTGAGGCATATATCCCAATGAGCTGCATAGGAAACAAGCTCATAGGAGCATTTATTCCATTTTTAATCTGTGCACCTTAATATTTTTTAAAACATATTGTGATTGCAAAGACCACCAATTTACAACTTTCCTAAGTAGACTGTGTTTCTCATGGAAAAAAAAGAAACTAAGAATTGTTATACACATTTTCAAAAATACACTTAAAAGTCTGAAAAATAACATATATTCTTACACATCCCAAAAGAATTATTTTCATTAAGATTCCAATTAAAGAGTCCTTTTTATGAAAGGTTTTTATGAAAGTTTGTTGCATCTTAGCTTGTTAGTAAGATTTTTTTCCAGGTAACTTAAGTACATTAATTACCAGTGGTGAAGACATTAGCACACATGGAAAGTCACTGTTTTAGAGTGTGTACCTACACTCAGTTGAGAGTATGCTGCAAAAATACACTTCCCAAATAGTACCCTTAGGGAAAAAAAAAGTAGTCTAAGACTAGCCTAATGCATGCAAATACAAAGGAGGTAATTTGGCTAATTTGGCATTGTGTTTCTCTAGTGAAAGCCCAGTCAGCAGAGCAAATATTCCCAAAAAACACCAAGTTTTTGATCTAAACGATGATAAGGAACATCCAGATTCATCACTCATTTTGGTTTCTATTCTAAAGGTTTTACTCCAAGACATAAACACATGACAGCCACAGAAGGATAAGGCCTATGAAATTTATCCTGAAGAAATAAAAAAACTACTTTAATTACAAGTCAATACATTTACTATGCAACATGGACTTTATATGTGCCTAATAGCAGAAATTACAACACTGAACTACTTACATTTGAACAAACAAGTCTTTCGGGATGCAAAGTAAGAAGCAAAGCCAGTCCATCCAAACTCAATTTTAAAAAGGAGAAAAGGGTTTCTGGAACATAATCCATTGGTGTTTTCTAATAAGAAGCCCAAATGAGTGTAAAAGGCACCTTTAAAATGCATGAACATCTGGACATTGCTAATTGAAAACAATGTTACATAAAGAAATAAAATTTTTCCTTCTCTGTCTCATATGTCTTTACTACAGAGAAATCTATTTTCTTGACACAAATACATTGATGTAATTGCTAAAAGGTTTAACTGGCATATTTCTCCATATGTGTAACTTGGAACTGATGCAGCTTCACTATAATAAAACAATAAAAGTTACATTCTGCCAGGATTGTAGTGGGTTGGCAAGTTCTAGGGCACTCTGCAGAGTTCCCTTGCTCAATCTCTGTATATATGTGAGCCAAAACTTCAGATACTAATACAAAACGTTTCTTATGAGCTATGACAGCAGACAGAGCTCATTATATCCAGCAAAGAACTAGAGAGCATCCTAATCTCACTCTGAGGCATTAAGACCAATGGGTGGGGATAAAAAACATCCTACAGTGAATTTCTCATACAATTTAGAAAAATACTAATGCTAGTTCATGAACTGCAACAAAAAAACTACAATTGCTGCAGGCAGATTCAAAGTCTGCTACATACACACTATGGTCATATAAGATAGCAGGCTGTCTTCTATACAGGGATCGGTTCCTCGCTCTCCCTACTCAGTTGCAGAACTTCACACATACCTCTTCTGAAGTGGTCAGTTCTCAGTCAACGTTCTTGACAACTAGCCATTACTACTTGACCATCTCCACCTTCAGCATGTATGGCCACTGTGTCCTCACCATCCCATACACCCAGTTAACTATGCAACATTATTGTGATGCTCCTTAGCAAAGGCAGGAAAACAAGTAAGGACAAACTTGAACACTACAATAGATGAAGCAGAGTATGTGCAGGTCATTATTGGTGCCTACTCCATGACTGATTTCTGTACAGACTGTAAAACACACCAGTCAGTCTACCAATGATGACTAACGACTCATCACAGAAAAATTACTTAAAAAAACCCCAATCCAGTACTCTTGAATTTATTGAGAATGATGATTTGCGCCCCAAGGTTGCTATGTAGCTGAAAACTGAATAGAGTTTTCAGCATCTTCTCCCTTTCTTATATCCTTCAGATTGTCACAACAATTTCTCAATGTCTTGCTTCAGGTGTAGCTCCCCAGAGTTGGGACCCTCCACATTCAAAGCATCTGAGCACCAGTCCCAGGCAGACCTCATTTTTAGGGATGAGGGATCTTGAGTAAATCCATAATGTGCATAGTAAGAACCCACTGCTGAAACTTTTCTCTAGGTGTCTGTGGTTATCTGTTTCAGACTCAATTAAAAAGAAAGAGCTAAACATTCCTACTTCCTTCCACTCTCTTCACTTTGCAGAGGGTGCAACAGCATTTGCCCATGTAGTGGTTAATATGGCAGGGTGCCTCCTCTGATTTAGATTATTGGATTACGCAGCACCCTAGAAAGCTTCCCTGCTAGCCTGCCTTAAAAAAAACCAACCAAACAAACAAACAAAAGAATAGTTTGCCTCTTTGTATTTTGAATTAAAGACCACTTGCAATTCCACTCGTTTCCGTCAGTCACAGAATAAGCCAATAACAAAAATGTTGCTGTATTATTAAAAACAATGATTCTCAGCTTTGAGAATCCCAATAAGGTGTCAACAGCACTATAGACATGGAAACACACTGTTGTTCTTGTTTAAAACTAAGTCAGATTAATGTCTTAAAATAAGAAAATTAATATCTATTTCAAGGAATTTATATAATCTCTCAAGAACAATAAATAACTCAGGTCCAGCTGAACATGTCAATAAGTCAGTCAGCTAAGGATGAGTCAAATATCTACTAGTCATACTTGCAACATGTGACATTCCCGACAACACACCAACTGCCAGAAATGTATGGTACTTTGTATCAACCATATTTTCACACATCGACAACTATGATGCATTCAGAAGTTAACATAATGCTGAAGACAACGTCAAATACAATAAACGTCTTGAAGTTTGGTTGACTAGCAAACTAAGCAAAACAGTATCAGTTTTTTTACTTCTCAAATAGTAAAATCCATATTCACGGTTAGGAAAAGTTTTCTCTACTGTGAATCAAGAAACAGGACATCTAAGAACAAAATTAAACCTGGTGCCTCACTGAAGTTAATAGATTTTGTTTAATCACACTTACATTGATTTTGATACTGTTACGTATGTGGAATCAATACCAAACATACAGAAATATGTTTAAGACAATAGAATTTTAAAATAAAGAGTATCTTCTTCTGAATCATTAGATTAAGGTAGACCTTAAAAATAAACTTTTGCTAAGTATTTATTGGCAGTTGAACCACATTTTAATTTTCATTATATCCTATGAATTTGAGTATGCTTTTTACTGGAATATTTACACAAGGGCTACAGTATGAAAGAAGATGCAGTTTCATGGTTATCACTCAAAAGCAAATGTGCAATTCACATCTCAGCAGGTATTCTGGGTGATCAGCTAGTACCTGAAGGAGCCCTTTGTAACTTCAACAGCACATCCCTACCTCTCCCTCCACTACAGCTTAGAAATGCTTCACTGTTAATGGCTGGGGGATTAATTACTTAATCCCAGTTAATTACTGGGAGAGACAGTAAAAAAACGCTCCACATGCTACATCCAGCCTCAGACCTTTTTCCTCCCACCGTTGCCATGATTTGGTTCAGCAGCTCCAGGACGTTCCTAAATACAAGCACTGAGACTCTGGACAGCCTGTAGTACCAGACTAGAGAGGTAAACAGCCTCCTTCATCTTGGGAGGGGGAATGAAACAAAAAATTCCACTGCACATTATTTTTCTACTGCCCAGGATAACTTTCATTGGAACAGAGCAAAGAAATCTCTAGAAAAGGATTAGAATGGTAGAAAATGGGGGAAAGTTTTACCTGAGATTTCATACTTACATTCTTTGGTTCTGTTTGATCTAACATATTCTGATTTTGTTTTCCTTATCTAATACTGATACTGTAAAGATGAGCCTACAGTAAAGTAAATTACCTCTACTGTTTCCTTGGACTATATAAGAAACTTGGAATAAATCTACTGGCTCAGTGTAAAGACCCATCTAGACCCTCTCTTAAAAACTGGATGGCTGAAGAAGGTTACTAGAACAGGGCAAGATTATTTCTCCCTGACTTTTTTGGACTTCCTGAGCCAATACTCAAGTAACTGTCTTTAATAGATCTCAGTGGACTGATCTTCCAATCAATAAAAATAAGGTGTTTATTCCTTTGTAAATTAGCATAACACAGGATCTTGGTCTTGCAGAACACCTGGAAAATTTATTCTCATACACCATTCAAGAGTTTTTTAATATTTCAATTTCTTTTCCAGGTGTTCTTTTTTAATTTCTGTTGAACCATTTAATTTTGCATCTGTATAAAAACTGAGCCAGCAGCAACACATAACAAAAAAACCCAAAAAAAGCTGCAAATTCAGTGCCAACCTATGACATTGTGATGGGCAGGCTCCAGTTAGCAGCCAGGCACCCACACAGCCTCTTACTCACTCACCCCAAGTAGTAGTGGGAGAAAATAGGAAGAATAAGAACAAAAAAACTCATGGGTTTTACCATCACAGGTAAAACAGACTCAACATTGGCAATTTAACTTAAAACATTTAATTACTGATTTGGGTATTGAGAAACAAAAAAGACAAACATTTAAACACCCAAGGAAGACACCTTTCCTCTACCTTTCCGAGGCTCAGCTTCACTCCAGGCACTTTCCTTCCCCGTTCCCTGTCTCAACAGCCCCAGTTATCACTGCAGGTTACGCTTACTCCCTTCAGTGAGGCAACGGGTGGTGCAGGAGGTCGGCATCAGGAGGCACAACAGTTTCTCTCTGCCACTCCTTGTTTCTCACTCTTTCTTCCTGCTGCTTCTTCCTTCTTACTTATTTCCTCTGCTCCAGCATGAGTCCTCCACAGGCAACAGTCCCTTCAGGTTTGCCTGCTCCACCATGAAGCACCTCCCTCTCCTCTGGTCTTGCTGTTGCTTTCCCTCGGTGTTTATCACCACCTCTTAAATGTGTTTTCACAGAGTCACCACGCACTTGGTTGATGGGCTCAGCTGTGTTCTCTGGTGGGTCTGCTGTGGGGTCAGCTGGAACCATCTGTGTCAGAAACACAATGTCCTTGAGGAAGGACATTTCAAAATTAACCATCAAAGTTTTTTAATTATTGAGTCAACAATATTTTTAAGCATAGTTTGATACTCTTCAACACAACAAAAAATTGAGAGTCCAATATGCTTCTCAGCTGCTTTTGGAGGAACTGGGTGGTTATTACTAAAAGATTGCTACAGTCCAGTGTTGGTTTACATCATGACATCTTTACTTGCCATGATAATCAGTAAGTAAGTGGTATTTGCATGACTCAGTGTAGAATATTTAGATAATAACTGTTATTATATGCTTTTTCATACATTCCTTATCTCCTGAGGGAAATGCAGCCTGTTGTGAGCCTCCTCCCCTCAAAGATGATTCATCTTTTCAAGTAAAAAGCTGAATAGAATGTTATCTACTGCTGCCACATAGTCTAGTATATTTTTATACGCTGCGATATCTATTGGATATTCTAATCATTTCTTGCCCTATACAGCTCAGAGCTAAAGGCAAATTGACTATATTGTTATAATATAAGAAAGCTTTGGCATAAGACAACAGGGCTCTTGCATGTTCCTAAGAATGCAGTGCAATGTATTACCTGTTTTAAATGAAATAATTACTGTCCCAGAGATAAGCAGTAATCCTAGTGTTGGCTTATCAAAATTTAACACCAGCAGACAGCATTATTTTAAGAAAATTAAAAATATGTATGGTAAAAAAAGTTAAAACAGAGGTTGCTACCAGTTTCTTTTAGAATTTTTAAATTAAAATACTATAGTTAAATTTACTGATAGTCTGTAAGGCTTTTAATTGTATGTGGGCATTTGAACACAGGTGTGAGAGGGTTTTCCCTTTTTCCAAAGCAAATTTTCCTAGTCTGGTAAATAAGTTAACAAATCTTAGCAGTACTAGCTATACCAAGCCAAAATGTATTTATGGCTTGTAAGATGTCCAGATTAGTGGAAAGATATAAATATTCATCAGAAAAAAAAAGGTATTATACTCAAAACTGAGAAATTACAAAATCAAAAATAATCTGAAATAATTATTTAAAAATTACCTATTCATCATCAGGAAATTCCCTAATATTGATTAGTATGCAAAATCTCATGTCTTGCAGAGGCTGGTTTTGGAAATTATGGCAAATGCATGCATGCTGCTTACTCATTGCAGGGATTATTCAAGTAACAGAACATATGCAATCTTGAATCATTCAATTGTCACCATAGTAACATGCCTATATTTATAACAAGCAATGTTCTTACAGTGTTTACATTTATCAGAAACTGAGCTCTATGAACTTAAACTCACATGATGGCATCTCCTGTCTCTATCTTCCATATTTGCCATTCAAATATTTTTTTATAATGTGAAACCGAACACTATTTTGACTACATGTATCTTTGCCTATAACAAGCCTGAGTTGTTTTTAGGATATAAAATTTATTATTTTATTCTTGTAGCACTGGGAGCATACTGGACACCTGCAGGCTTGCACGTTGGGCCATTTGAACATAAATTTAAAGATTGCTCTGTAGGAAAGTAGCTATTCTTCTCCCCTCCAATAACAAGTCATAACATGGATGTCTTAAGCATGCACATAATCTAAAATTCGAAACAGGATTCTAATCTTCCATATGATATCTTCATGAGCCCTTTTTCATCTTGTTCTCTTTGCAAACAAAACCAGAGTTGTTAAACAAAGCCTTGACCAGTGAGCCCACCACTGAAGCTGCACATGAAACGTCTAAATCCAGAAGCCTGAGGAAGTAGAGAGTTGAAAAGTAGATCTAAGTGACAACGCCTCAAAAATTAGATTATTTACTTTTTTAAATCAAAATCTTTCCAATATACAGCTTTCACTTCTTGGTTACTTTTTGAAGTACGAAACTTGGTTTCCAGACACTTCAGTTTCTCAAAGTAAAAAATACCCTTCCACCTTATGACTCAGATGTCTTTTCTCTCCCCTAAGGTACAATACACTTCAGCCTTTCGTATTATTTTAGTTTGCATCACATTGCTTCACAACCCTGTCCAATGAAAGAGGACATGAATGTTCAATCTCAAATTGTGCATTTAAGGGACCAGTGTGTATTCTGGGATGGGTTTTTTTCTTTGTTTTGAACATTTTTGTTGGTTTGGTCAACCAAAAATTTAAAAATAAGTATATTCCTGCAAAGATAAATGTTATTCTATTTTAGGTTGTAAAGTAAACCTGAAATGCAAAAAAGAAAAACAAGGACAAGAGAAACAAAACAGGATATTCGAAAAAAACCTGAATTTTTTCATTTTGAAAGTACTAGATTTATCTTTTTAGGTAAATAAAATATGGAGAGATGTATAGATATAGATATTTACATGTATAATCCATATAATTTAGCTACTACCTACTTTTTTCCCCAGTTCTTGTAGTTTCATTTTCCTGTTTCCATTTCAACATCTTTTTTAATTTTAAATTAAAATTAAATAATCTTTCACAATTACTTTTTTTCATCAACTGCTTTAATCTTTGATTAGAACAAATAAAAATAGAAGTTTTAAACAGGCTGAATAAGCACTTTCTCCTTTCTCTGTTACTAGGTCAGCCATGTCAAACTCTCAAGGTCCTGTAATTCTATAGTAGCCTGATAACTCTCCAATTATAGTAATATTTTGTATATTTCTGAAGATATAAGTGTTTATAACATCTCCATGTAGGAAGTTGGTCAAGATAGCAAATATGGTCCACAATGATGAACCTGGAAAGCTAAAATAAGCAAACTTACCTATTTTCTTGTTCCTTTAAGATATCTGCTATGACATCCTAAAGTTTTACGGAAGTTTTGTGAAACCAACTTCACACTTGAAAGTCAGCTTTTGCTGATATACCATGAGAAACACAGTCATAAATGTGAGCTAGTGGGTGAAATGCTGAAGAGGAAACAAACCAAATATATTCATAGCACACTTCATGTTCTCACAGAAAACCAAATTGTTCTGAAAAACTTGAAACATGCCCAGAAAGCAAATGCATTACTGTGTTAACACAGTTCATCAAGATACGGCCTTTAGAGCTCATTACAAGAAACGCAATAGAAAGTGAAGGTAACTTTCTAGAATTAAATTATCTTTTTTCAAAACATTATGAGATTTCAAAGAGATAAATAAACACGTTGGCAGGTTGTCTTAGGTGTTGCATCAGCTATAAGTGTTGAAGGTCCTATGTCTACTCCGGATTCACTATCTCACATCTTTCCATGGAGATAGGCAAGGAACTTTACTGCAAGCGTCCTAAAATGTTTTTGAAATTCCTTTCACTTGTCACAGAATCACAGAATCACTAGGTTGGAAAGGACCTTCAAGATCATCAAGTCCAACCATTAATCCAGCACCACCATGTCCCCTAAACCATGTCCTGAAGCGCCACATCCACACGTTTTTTAACTTCCAGAGATGGCGACTCCACCACCTCCCTGGGCAGCCTGTTCCAATGCCTGACCACCCTCTCGGTGAAGAAATTTTTCCTAATATCCAATCTAAACCTCCCCTGGCGCAACTCGAGGCCATTTCCTCTTGTCCTATCGCTAGTTACTTGGGAGAAGAGGCCAACTTAACAGTTCAAAAAGTTTTGTCATCTTCTTGCATTCAGACTACTTGGAAAATTTGACCTGAATTCCCACAACATTTCAGCCACTCTGAAACATCATTTTTCAAGAGATAAATGACCAAACAAAAGTATTGGTGCATTATCAACTCCATGTGGGGAAATATTAGCCATGCAGGCTGGAACAGTAATAAATGCCTTTTATTTCAGAATCTGATTAGCCACAGAGGAGTGCTAAATGAATCTGAGATGCTTCTTTCCCAGAGATGTGATGTATAACATTTCTGAGAGCAGTGGGGAGAATTAACAGTATACATAAAACCTCCTTCAATTTTACCACACAGTAGCCACACAAATTTGCTGTGATATACGGATTATGTCTTATAAAATATACATGGTTTGCTTTGATATCAGTCTGTATGGACATTAAGTAGCAATGACCTTCAGATGGAAAGAGGATGTTTTAGTTCAAAAATTTATTCTTTTATTCAAAGATAGGCATTTCAAACAATCAAGACCAAAGAGCACATTTTTCAGATTTTCGCTAAATTTCTTCTCCTATCTTCAGCTTATTTTTAAATTCAGACTACATTTGAGATTAGAGCCAAATTTAATATTAAGTGTGTTTTGGTGTCTTTGAGTAAGTGGAAAATATGCTATGAAAATTGTCACAATGTGTATAAGCAAAAAGAATAGATGTGGACTCAACAATATGAGTTTGTAAATTTATATAATTGATAGGTTCTTAATCCTTTAGGAAAAGCAAATCCTATGCTCAGTACAAAAAAACTGGGAGTCGGATATTGAGACTAAAATAATGGATAAGGCATTTGTATGAAACGTTTTAGATTTTGAAAGCCATCAGAAGGAAATCCAATACCAAGGGGTGCCGAAAGCATTTTTCTCACTACTAGAATTATTAGCTTAGGTGACATAGACTTTGTTCACAAGGGGATGCAATAATACAGCCAAATAAACTTTCAGATGTATGCTTGTCTATTTTAATTTCCCTGTAAATAAAGCAAAGGAAAGCACAGTAAAAGAAACGAAGAAATACATAGTGTTAGAGTGCATCAGCAGAAAAAGAAGTGAGCAGACATTGTAGTGGTCAGAGAAATTAATGTCTTTTGGAGAAGCTAACCACCTATGTTGATTTTAATTTAATTTTCATTTACAGAAAGGTGTTATTTCCAGATTCACATTATTTAGATTTAATTAGCCTTATTAAAATTACTCAGTATTAGACTTCTATAAACTTACATATGCTAAAGACTTTGAAGTATGCATGTTTTACCAATAAAAGTTTCCCAAAAATGTAGACTGCCCCCCAACCCCCCACCCACCCACCCATAAAAGAGAGCCTAAATTGAAAATCTGCAGTTATCAATCAAGGCAAAAGCATTTTCACCTTGAATTACTTGACCTCCAAGGACTTCTCTGTTATTGGTGCTATAACATATTTTGTTTGTGGGGCATAGAGAGCAACATACATCCATATGGGTATACAATCCAGGGTACCTCTGTACTAAAGATGATTTATATATCCACTGAGAAGTAAACATTAGCCAAAATGCCAAAAGCTTAATTGACTACTGCTGAATTTGAGTTATTGTCTATATTTTCTTGTATATGACATGTACATCAAGTTTTGGCTTGAGTCAATATGCCACAGAGGACTCTGTTTCAGGATTTTATGTCAGTATCTCAGAAATACACTAAATTATTATATAAATTAACATGATACATTATTATTTAAATTAAAGTTAATTTATTTAATTAATTAAATTAATCCACTACATTACATTGTTATTTAAATTCATGTCTAGTAAAAACTAAAATAATGATATCTTGCATGCTTAAGCCAATTTAATTTTTAGAAGCTTTTAGTTACTGAAGTGTTGAAAAATAACAAGATGAGAAATATCCCAGCACATACTAGTGTCAATGCACACAAAGATGTTCATTTTTTCAAATATGTATATATTTTGAATATTCATTTATTAAGTTTATTTCATAGAAGCCCATTATCACACAAGATCCTTTAGAATTTTAGCAAAAATTCTGTCAATAACAGTACTAAGGGCTCTACATACTGTCCGATTACCTATCACTCTGTTCAATTTTCACTGTTCACTGAAAGTCACTTTATATTATTATATCACCAATTAATATTATGTTACCATATATAAAATACTGAATTAAAATACTTAAAATCCTTACAAAAATAGAGTGTATTAAACATGAATATGATATGAGGATATTTTCCAGAAGGGCAAACATAAGCTTTTCCATTATTTTGCTTGCATGTCAAGTGCTATTTTTAACATTCTTTATCTTTCTGTCTGGAATGTTTTATTAAGACACAGAACCAAAGTTCTGTCTAACATTTGCAACATTAAGGTTAGTAAATTATGAGGTCTCAGGCTGGTTCTAGATTATAGATTAGCCTAGATTACAGATAAACCTAGATCATATGACAAAGACCTTCAGTCAACTGAATTCTTTTTATTGTCAAATACTATAATGACAGAAAGCAAAAGAAAAAAGGGCTGAAATCTGAACAGGAACCTTCTTGACCTGCACAAAAACCATCACTGTTTTCCTTGACTCAGTGGCAAAATCCGAACAATTTTTCTGAAGTTTTAAGTACATACAGTAAAATGAGAATATACTCCCATCTGAGTTCCAAGTAAGTCAGCCTATGCTCTGAGAGTGCTACAAAAATGACACTGAGGGCTTCTATATCCACATTCTCATTCATTTTCATTTCCACGGCAAGTAAGGAATATTTTAAGTGAATAAATATATTTCCTCCTAATAGCTCTATAAAGTTAACTTGCTAAACTGAGTCCTTCTCAGCATGGGCATCTCTGTCCTGCATAAAGCAGGCTGCCTCCCTCCCCTCACGACCTATAGGGTGCCCCAGCCTACACAGTGTATAGACATCGCGACCACAGGTTCGCAGGATTCCATAATACACAAGGTAACTGAGGTTTCACCCTCTAAGTTTCTCTACTTTATTATACATTACCACAAAAATCACTGCCTATGATTAATATCTCAAGCTATTACAAATTATTATTGGCAATCAATATCATAGCAGCAATCAATATCATAGCAACAATCAATAATAGCAGCGTTCAGTAACAGCAGAAACACGTATACATATAACAGTACGGGTTACTACAAACTTATCACCAGTAAAGCAAATTTTTATAAAATAAACGCAACAGCAAAATAATATAACAGCAGAAATACTTATGATAAATTACTTATATGGATATATATGATACCACGTATAGTAAACAAATTCCAGAAGGGGGCCAAAGCATCCCAGAGGGGACAAACCACTGAAAATGGGCCTAGCAGGGGACAAATAAATAACAAAGTCTCACTTCAAGGTGATCTGCGTCACAGAGTTTGGAGCCAGCCCGGCGTCCCCAGCGAGGTTCCAAAACCTCATAGAAAGATCATGCAGAGAGCTCAGCCTGCTTAGGAGAAGGAAAAGTATGTGCACTATGGGAAGTTCTCAGAGGGAGGAGACCATTTTGGGTAAAAAATCAAGTCATTTTTCTATCATGGAGACATCAGAAGGTGTAGGGCACCACCATTTAAAGCATCCAATAGATGCTGTTGATTTCACCTGGGACAGCCAATAGATAATGACATTTTCTATCCTCTCAGACCAGTTTTTAATTTTTCAGACTGTTTTCCTGTCCCTGCAGTTAGAACAGCCAATGGCAGCTACCGATTCCTCAGGACATTTCCACCTTTTCAAGTGATGAGTAGCTGTTACAGTTCCTTGGGTTTGTGCTTATCACTGGTGTCCAGGATGTGTCTAGTTTCCAGGTGCTCAGATGCACCTCAAAATGACAGCTGCACCTCTCAAGGATGCTCCACATGCCTGGGCTAATATTTGCCAAGCCAGCACGCAGTTTCTCTGCCAGTTTCTCAGTCAGTATTTCAGCAGACTTTTTCTTCCATACAGTAATTTTCCCTTCTAACCAGTTCTCCTTTCTGGCTGCTCACATCTCCTCCCTGCAGGACAGCTTAAGCACCCAGCCATACTGGAGTAATTGCAGGCAACGGCCATGCTGATGTACAAGCAACACCTTTTGTCTTCGGAGCATAGGCATAATTGATGGAAACCCACAAACAGCACTAAATTGTTGGTGATGTACAACATAGGTTAGAATCCAACTTATTTTCTCTTGGCTGTGCTCACTCTGCCTCGTTAGGTATAAGTAAATGTAGCCTATCTTACTTTTATAACGGAAGTCAGCAGATAGATCACTTAATACACAAAAGGACACATTTGTTGAATAATAAAGTCTCTCTCTTATAATCACTTTTCACAGTAGTGGCACATGCTAAGCACAGACACAGAACTTAAAAGGGTTTCTAGTGAAGGTGAGCTGTGAAGGGCACTGAGCTCAAAGGATGTGGTTACAAATTCAAAGTCAGGACATACAGGGCTCAGGAACAGCCTGGGTCTTCTCAATCTGATCCCAAAGCAAAACCTGGCTTTTCACACACAGAATCACTAGGTTGGAAAGGACCTTCAAGATCATCAAGTCCAACCATTAATCCAGCGCCACCATGTCCCCTAAACCATGTCCTGAAGTGCCACATCCACACGTTTTTTGAACACATCCAGAGATGGTGATTCCACCACCTCCCTGGGCCTGACCACCCTCTCAGTGAAGAAATTTCTCCTAATATCCAATCTAAACCTCCCCTGGCGTAACTTGAGGCCATTTCCTCTTGTCGTATCGCTAGTTACTTGGGAGAAGAGGCCAACACCCTCGTCGCCACAACCCCCTTTCAGGTAGTTGTAGAGAGTGATAAGGTCTCCTCTCAGCCTCCTCTTCTCCAGACTAAACAACCTCAGTTCCCTCAGCCACTCCTCATAAGACTTGTGCTCCAGACCCCTCACCAGCTTTGTTGCCCTTCTCTGAACACGCTCCAGCACTTCAACATCCTTCTTGTAGTGAGGGGCCCAAAACTGAACACAGTATTCAAGGTGCGGCCTCACCAGTGCCAAGTACAGGGGCACAATCACTTCCCTACTCCTGCTGGCCACACTATTCCTGATACAGGCCAGGACGCTGTTGACCTTCTTGGCCACCTGGGCACACTGCCGGCTCATGTTCAGCCGGCTGTCAACCAGCACCCCCAGGTCCCTCTCTGCCGGGCTGCTCTCTAGCCACTCCTCCCCAAGCCTGTAGCGTTGCATGGGGTTATTGTGGCCGAAGTGCAGGACCCAGAACTTGGCCTTATTAAACCTCATACAGTTGGCCTCTGCCCATCGATCCAGCCTGTCCAGATCCCTCTGCAGAGCCCTCCAACGCTCCAGCAGATCAACACTCCCACCCAACTTGGTGTCATCTGCAAACTTACCGAGGGAGCACTCAATTCCCTCATCCAGATCATCAATAAAGATATTGAACAAGACCGGCCCCAGAACCGAGCCCTGGGGAACACCACTTGTGACCGGCCGCCAGCCGGATTTAACATCGTTCACCACAACTCTCTGGGCTCGGCCATCCAGGCAGTTCCTCACCCAGCGAAGAGTAAACCTGTCTAAGCCACGAGCCACCAGTTTCTCCAGGAGAATGCTGCGGGAGACGCTGTCAAACGCTTTACTAAAGTCCAGGTAGACAACGTCCACAGCCTTTCCCTCATCCACTAGGCGGGTCACCTGGTCATAGAAGGAGATCAGGTTGGTCAAGCAGGACCTGCCTTTCAAGAACCCATGCTGGCTGGGCCTGATGCCTTGGTTGTCCTGCACATGCTCTGTGAGCACTCTCAAGACCAACCGCTCCATAATCTTCCCCGGTACGGAGGTCAGGCTGACAGGCCTGTAGTTCCCAGGATCGTCCTTCTGACCTTTCTTGTAGACGGGCATCACATTGGCAAGCCTCCAGTCATCTGGGACCTCCCCTGTGAACCAGGACTGCTGATAAATGATGGAGAGTGGCTTGGCAAGCTCCTCTGCCAGCTCTCTCAGTACTCTCGGGTGGATCCCATCAGGCCCCATAGACTTGTGGGTGTCCAGGTGGTTTAGCATGTCCTTGACTGCTTCCTCCTGGATTATGAGGAGTACATTGTGCTCTCCATCCTCATCTTCCAGCTCAGGGGGCTGAATACCCTGTGGATACCTGGACTGGCTATTAAAGAATGAGGCGAAGAAGGCATTAAGTACCTCAGCCTTGTCCTCGTCCTTGGAGACAATGTTCCCCGCCATATCCAGTAGGGGATGGAGATTCTCCTTGCCTCTCTTTTTGTTGTTAATATATTTGTAAAAACATTTTTTATTATCCTTTACGACTGTGGCCAGACTGAGCTCTAGCTGGGCTTTTGCCTTTCTAATTTTGTCCCTGCTTGACCTAACGAGATCCTTGTACTCTTCATGAGTTGCCTACCCCTTCTTCGTGATAAACTCTCCTCTTTTCCCTGAGTCCCAGCAAAATCTCCCTGTTCAGCCAGGCCGGTCGCCTTCCCCGCCAGCTCTTCTTACGGCACATGGGGACCGCCTCCTCTTGTGCCTTTAAGATTTCCTTCCTGAAGGCTGTCCATCCTTCCTGGACCCCTTTGTCCTTCAGGACTGTCTCCCAAGGGACTCTCTCAACTAGTGACCTGAACAGGCCAAAGTCTCCCTCCGGAAGTCCATGATAGCAGTTTTGCTGACCCTTCTCCTTACTTCACTCACAACTGAGAATTCTATCATGTCGTGGTCGCTAAGCCCAAGACGGCCTCCGACCACCACATCTCTCACCAGTCCTTCTCTGTTTGTAAACAGCAGGTCCAGTAAGGCACCTCCCCTGGTGGGCTCACTCACGAGCTGTGTCAGGTAGTTATCCTCCACATACTCCAGGAACCTCCCAGATTGTTTCCTCTCTGCAGTGTTATACTTCCAGCAGATGTCCGGTAGCTTGAAGTCCCCCACAAGAACAAGGGCCAGTGAATGCGAGACCTCTGCCAGTCACTTATAGAATGTCTCATCTGTCTCTTCGTCCTGGTTGAGTGGTCTGTAACAAACTCCCAGCAGGATATCTGCCTCATTGGCCTTCCCCCTCATCCTTACCCATACGCACTCGACTTGGTCTTCACAATCTTTGATTTCTACGCAATCAAAACACTCCCTAACATACAGAGCCACCCCACCGCCTCTCCTTCCCTGCCTATCCCTTCGGAAGAGCTTATAGCCATCCATTGCAGCACTCTAGTCATGAGAAGCATCCCACCATGTTTCTGTGATGGCAACTACGTCATAGCTGTCACGCTGCACAATGGCTTCCAGCTCCTCCTGTTTGGTGCCCATGCTGCGTGCATTGGTGTAGATGCACCTGAGCTGGGCTATCGATTTCAACTCTGGCACGTTGAACCTACCCCTAGGTTCAACTCTAGTGAGCCCGGTTTTATCCCCTCCCCCCTCCAAATCTAGTTTAAAGCCCTTTCAATGAGGCCTGCCAACTTATAAGCAAGAATCCTTTTACCCCTTGGCGTCAGTTGCACTCCATCTGCTGTGAGGAGGCCCAGTGCTGTGTAAACCGCCCCGTGGTCAAAAAACCCAAAATTCTGACGACGGCACCAGCCCCTGAGCCATGTGTTGATCAGATGTGCTTTCCTGTTCCTTTCAGCGTTCTTCCCTGTCACTGAAGGGATTGATGAAAACACTACCTGTGCTCCCACTCCATCGACCAGTCGCCCCAGTGCTCTCAAGTCCTTTTTGCCTGCCTTTGGGCTTCTTAGCGCAACCTCATCGTTGCCAACCTGCATGACCAACAGTGGGTAGTAATCAGTGGGCCGAACCAGACCAGAGAGTTTCCTGGTGACGTCTCTCACCCAGGCCCCAGGGAGGCAGCAGACTTCCCTGTGAGTTGGGTCCGGTCAACATATTGGGCCCTCTGCACCCCTCAGAAGGGAGTCACCTATGACAATTACCCTCCTTTTTTTCTTAACAGAGGACGTCTTGATGCGTGGGGCTGGGTGACTCACCCTAGGCACCCCCTCGGATGGACCTTCGTCAGGGTCCTCATGTTCCTGTCCCTCACGTTCCAGAGCCCCATACCTGTTGTGTAAGGGCAGCTGGGACGGTGAGGGAGGCCGGGAGGGAATTCGCTGACCTCTCCGAGGAGGGACCTGCTTCCATTTCCCCTCATCTCTTAGGTCCTCTCCTTCTGCCCGGCAGCAAGAGGGCAGGGGATCCCCTGCTGCTTGTGGAGCCTCCACCAGCTGCCTCTGCTTCAGGGATGGCCGGGTGCGGCTCCTCCAATCTCTCTCTCTCTCACACTCCCCGATGCTCCTCAGCCTCTCCACTTCCTCTGTCGGCTCTGCCACCAGGCTGAGCAGGTCGCTCACCTGGTCGCACCACACGCAGGGGGTGTCCCCGTCGGTCTCTGGCACAACCGACAGGCTCAGGCACTCTCTGCAGCCGGATACTTGGACAGCCGCGTGCCCGAGCGGGAGCTCCGTCTGTGTCGCCACAGTCTTTCTGGCCACGGTTTTCAGCCGAGTGGCGACCATGGCTGAGCCTCCTCTGGGAGGACGATGGCCACTTGTACTGTACCCCGCCCGCAAGCCTCCCCTGCACGCCCTGCCCGCGCGAACTGACGCGCTACGCCCTCCTGACGCGCTACGCCCTGTTTGCCCGCCCTGTTCGCCGCGCTGCGGGTCGCTCGCGCTCCCGGGGGCTGCTCTTGTAGGCGAGGGGCTTTGGCCGCCGCCGCCCTGAGCCCCGCCCACGCTGAGTCAGAGCTGCCGCTCGTCAGGAGCCCGCTCCGCCGGCCGGGGGTCGGGGGGGGAAGCTGGGGCACTCTCTCGCTCCCTGTGCTGCCGCCTTCAGGAAGGGTCCCCCAGCGCGATCCTTCGCTCCGTAGCCCTTCGCCTCGGTGGCTTTCATATTTCTCTTTCCTCTATACCTCTTATTTGTGGTTTCTCATATAAATGAGTGCCACTAAGAGAGTGTTAACTCCCAGTATGGAAATCTTCCAGATAGGCCATACGGTATCACAGAATCGTAGAATCTTTGGGTTGGAAGGGACCTTTAAAGGCCATCTAGTCCAACCTCCCTGCAATCAGCAGGGACATCTTCAACTAGATCAGGTTGCTCAGAGCCCCATCCTACCTGACCTGGAATGTTTCCAGGGATGGGGCATCTACCACCTCTCTGGGCAACCTGTGCCAGGGTTTCACCACCCTCACTGGGAAAAATGTCTTTCTTAGATCTAGTCAAATATAATTCTGTTTCTCCACAGCAGGTTACTGTTACAGAAATACAACACTGAAAAATGAAAAACTGCCTTCTGGAAAAGGACTAATAAATAAAGGAATGACCAGTAAAACTAGAAAATGTCGGCTATGCTGAGAGAATGAGACCATATCAGTAAAATGACCAGCAATAGATCAATGGCAGGTGCTGCAAATGGATTAAAAACCCAGCTCTTTATGCAATCTGCCAACAACCAGACAGCCGAAGTTGGCAGCTGTGGCATGAGAGAATCTCATAAATGTGCCAGGTCCATATCAAAGTACAAAATCTTACACATCAGGCAAACGTTAAGACAAATATTTCCTACTGTGAAGGTCCCATTTAGCATTTCCTCCTCTTAACTACTACAATCTGCTGTCTGAATGTATTTCTGGTTGTGGAGATTTCTAGACTTCGTATTTTTAGTGCTCATAATAACTGAAAGATTTTGCCATTGTACCAGAAGAGTAATGAGGAAACCAGCTGGGTTCAGCTGGAGTCAAATAACCCGTTTTTGAAAACTATAGACAACTATATGCAGTGACTAGATTATTATACACGATGCTGGTCAGTTTGCTTTCTACAACACAGAACACAGTGGTCAGCACCAAGGATAATTTAAGACTATTATCTAATTCTTATTCACTGCCATCTTAATTGCATTCTGCAGAGAACATAATCCTCCAGAGACATTAGAGTAAATGTGCATATGTGCATATGTTCTCTGGAGGGGAAAAAAAAAAAAATTAGCAATTAACAGCACTCAGCTTCTTCTGTCCCCCAAGATTTTAAACACAGCATCAGCTGTCAGTGCAGACCAGTCACACAGTATAAATAGGAAAGTGGGAAAGGAAGCTCACATATAGTCCAAGCCATCACAGCTCCTCTGTCCTCATTTCTTGCGTTGCACCTAAGCAGGGATTAAGGTAAAAGGAGAAAATGAAGTGACTTTAAGATATACCAATTCCCAGCTATCAAAATTGTAAGATTTAATTGGACCTGCTTTACACTATTCTTGCAGTCTGAGAACTGACTCTGGGATTCAGGAGCTACTAAGGTTCTTGTTCCCAACCAGGAAAGCCAAGCATGACTTGAGCCTGAAAGAGGTACGCTGGGTGTAGCAGATCAACAAAAATAAATTACTGCATAAGATGGGAACAGTTCGTTACTGTCTTCCACTAATATTATAGAGAGAGAAGGCAGGCATCTGTCATATTATACCCTTATCAGTAGCTTTTTTTTCTTTTGTACATACAAAAAAAAAAAAAAAAGAGCTTTTGAAACTGTCAAAATGGCTGTAGCTGGTAGAAGCAGAGCTATCTGACTTGCTGATGAAGCCCATTCATTATTGTCACACAAAGGAGAAGATGTAATTAACTGCCTCTTGAGGGCCCATGGAGTACCTTTCAGAGCTTCACATCTGACAGCTAACCTCAGCAGCTGGTAGCAATATGCTGCCATCAGCGGAGAGACATAAAATCACCTCGTGAAACAGCCAGTTGTTGTGTGAAGGGGCACAGAGGAGTATGTTGTCCCTGTTCTGAGCCTTTGGTACCCCCAGCTTTGTCCACGAGAGGATTTCAGGGGGAGTCAGTGCAATACCATTCCCACCAAACACATGCCTGTTGGCAAGACAGTCTTCAGTCTCAGTAGAAGCCAATGGCTATAGGTGGGAGCTCAGAAAAGCTGCTTGCACAAAGGCCTAAGAAGAGTTTAAAAACAAATACAATTAGCTAGTGCCTGGCCTCTGGGTTAGTGAGAATAATTTGACTGTCACACAAAATTGCTGCATGTACTTTCTCTAAACTTCCATGATTTACTCATTACTTAACTGAAAAAAACCCACAAGGGACAACTGAGTTTTAAATATATTCAGATTCATTCCCTTAACACCTAAGTTCCCTTAACTGATTCAGAGAAAAGTAGAATTTAGGAAAGAAAAACAATATTTACTACAGATTAAATGGGGTTAGAGATTCAGTAAGATTCTAGTAAAAGCATTGTAGAAATAAAAATAGAATATCTTCCTCTGCAAATCTACCAAGCATAAAATCAATGGAGAAATACTATGACAATGCAGCTCCCCTCCTGTAGTTATGTATCTTGAGGATATTTTCACTGTTATAAAATAGCAATTCTTATATATCCAAAATGAGTACCCTTAGGTCATGTGATCTGATCAATTCATATTGCAGTTTAAAAGAAAACTGTTGCCATAACCTTAGCTTTTTCTGTAAGACCCACTTTTATCAGTATTACTGTGTATCCAGAGATATATGACATGCATATACATGTATCAACATCCATACTAAATAAACTGACTGTTAGATCTGTAATGCAAAAGGAAACAAAAAGTTCAAATGTTCACAGTTCCAAGCTTATAACCCATAAGAATGGTGGTTTTAGGTTATGTAAGAAAGGAAATTTTATTACAAATGAAACCTCTTTCCTTATCTGTGAAAGCAATCAAAACAATTGATACTGCATCTTATTTTCAACATATGAAAGAAAATACAGAAGCTATTTTAACTCATTTCCCACCGAGCCTTAATTTTTTTGCCAGCAGATTTGAAGAATTTTTGCTTATGCAACATGCGATGGAATTTGCTAAGGTTTGGTATTAAAAACCTAGCAAGAACCTGGGATTTTTTTGCACACCCATGTTCTTAAGGGTCCCTATTCTGGGGTGAAAAATAAGTTTCATGTTTTGTACCAATTTAATTAAAATAGCAAAAGTGAAGAATGACAATGTTCTTGAATTTATTCCAATAAATTCCTCCACAAACTTTTGTTTGTCTATTTGTACCACTTAGTAGAATTCCTGTCAAATTCAAAACTAATTGAAGCCAGCCTTGTTACAATCACAGTTGACTGGCAAAACATTGTTTAAATGCTAATCTGGTGTTTATTCAGACACCTCACAGAGTTCCTACTTCCAAGAGCCTTCCATTTTAGTAAACAAAACAAAAAAGCAAACCAACCAAACAAAAAGCCTTTCCTATTTTCTGCTGCATTTTAGCATTTTCCATGATGACTACTTGGGAAACCTTTGTCATTAGCTTCTTTTTTCAATAAACATAATAAATTAAATAACAAATATATTTTTATGTGGAAATGACTATGGATAAAATCTGCCAAGCCGTATTTTAAATAGAGATTATGAGAATTTAAGGCAATTGTCAAGGGAATCTGGCAGTCATTTAAGCAGATGATACTCTGTTTCCCTAAAATAGTTGATGTCTTTCTCAGAGCAGTGAAGCAAAGCTACCCCTGCCAGTAAGCTTATTTTTTCAGCCTCCTGGGGAGGGGAAAAAAAAAATATATTTTCCAACACAATAAATTTTACTCACAGTGTAAATTTAGGATCCATCTCTACAGATTTTGATTTTCCTTTTCTATTTAGTTACATATAAAACTGAAAAAAAAAAAGTATTTGCCTTTATATCTTCATCAAATTTGAGTACCACACTGGAAATTCAGTGATGTCAGCCATAACTTAAAGAAGGTCCATCTTCCTATTGTTCCACAAGGCTGTAAACCCTTTAAATAACTGTCCACTGACACACGTCACATGAAATAAAATCAGTCATTGCTACAGAGTGTCATTGCTGTGCTTCTGGTCAAAATCACCACCCTTTATGTGAGAAAGATAGGAGCAAGGAGATTATGTATGAAAAAGAGAAAAACAAATTCAGAAAGCTAGAGAGTAAAGCAAACTAGAAGAAAAAAGATACTTTAATATACCAAACCCAGATAATATTTAGTGGCAAAGAGAAATTGACTTGGCTAAACATTTTATCTGTATCAGTAACTCAGTAATAAATTTATAGGATTTTTAACAATGATTTTTTTAAAAAAGAATCAGTTAATGAGGACACAGTGATTGCTACTAAAACTTTTAACATGTCAGCAGCTACTACCCATACTTTTCCAAGGAAGAAGTTACTGTGCCATGAATGTAGATGAATTAACAGCACATCAGTGGTTTCATACTACCACCAACATACGGTCACCCTTATGACCAGTAAGGTACTTTTCTCCCACACTGAAAAGTTTCTGACACTGCATGTAGATTCAGAGTACTCACACAATAGAAACAAAATTCACATTTTCACTGAAAGAGCAATATCTTTCCTGTCTGGGCATACCACAACTATTGGAAGTGACTGCTGTATCTCAGCTGTTACCATGCTTCCAAATGGCAGACGGGAGATAATAGCATGACTGTGATTGTCTCCGTGTTGCTTTCAACATTCAATGTGCAAACAGACTACATCAAAACCTGCAATAGAGACTAGCATCTTCCAAAGACATGACTGAGATTTTTTTTTCCTGGAAATGGGAAACTGGAGGAAAGAATATCTATAACACTATAGAAAGAAGAAATATGTTTATCATATCAAAGAAAGAGTGAAAAAATTAAGAACTGATAATTACAGGCAAGTTGCCAGCATATAAATTGTACAGTTACAGTTTTCTACTAGGAGATGAATCTTTAACCATGCAGATTAGCTCCAGTTTGGATTAATCAAGAGTAGAAGGGAAACTGTTTTGGTATAACTATGACAGTCAGAAGAAAAAAAAAAATTAAAAATCTAACACAAGCTAAAATGTTAAGATAAATAACAGCAAAGGTTCAAGACACAGCAAAGAATTTTAAATAAACATATGTAAAAAATGTCATTTCAGTTATCAAAGAGGAATGGAATTTTAAGGAGAAAATATAGAAAGTGTTAAGATGCAAAATATTCCATTTTTTCTTTCTTCCTTTTTTTCTTACAAGGCAGTGAATTGCAGCCTGGGCTTTTGTAAACAAAAGTTAGGTTTACAATACGAAAGCTGAGTACTTAGGAAACGTTGGCATCACACGTATGAATGTTTTTGAAAGGTTAGAGAACATTTATAAGGTTTCAAAACCAGACAACATAAAACCAAGAGTGCTAAATGCCACAGGAGTTATATGGACATTAACAGATATTTCATTACATACTAGGTGTGGGAGATCTTTGGTACTGAGATATCCAGAGAGTAGTAAAAAGATACCACTTGCCTTTTCTTACTTTGCCCTCTCAACCTTACTGCTCCAAGAAAAGAGACTTAGGAATTCAGCCAGTGTGTATTGATTACACAGTCAGTTTTAAGCTCAGTTTGAAATTATGTTTGAGAGAGCAAATACAAAGCTGGGGAAAACTTGATTGATAACCAAAACTAATTCCACAAAAACTCACACTTTATACTAATCAGGTATATACATGTCAGCACTTAAAAGAAGTAATTATTTAATAAAATTCTACATTTTTTGGTGCCATGGCATACTGATTGTCATTATTTTTACTTCATGAATTAGATAAGAAGAATTTGGCAAATGTCCACTTCTACATTTCCTAACATAGAGTTTTCTAACAAAAAAAAAAATTATTTGAGGAAGATTAAAATGAAAAATTAACATTTTAGCATGCCACAAGCAAATCAAGAGAGACATAAGCCTGGCTATTCTTCCATCATTTTAAGCAAGAATATCCTAACACTACTCTACCCAAGCTGAAATCAAGAATTGCTGGAGCAAGGAAGTTTGTCCAGACTTGACTGCACCGAAGGCATGTCTAGGTAAAAAGACAAGGCTTAAAAACACAGCTATGCTTAGGTACCACAATATTGTGGTAATATGGCTGGGACGGGCTGGTTCTCTGGTTCAGCTGCAACAGTCTGAGTAGCTACAGTGCCTGTTGCAGGGGTTGGAGTAGTGACAGTGCCCGCCGTGGGGGTTGGAGTAGTGACAGTGCCCGCCGTGGGGGTTGGAGTAGTGACAGTGCCTGCTACAGACGTTGGAGTAGTCACAGTGCCTGCCACATTGCCATCAGACCCAGAGAGCCCCTCTCCCCTTTCATAGTGTTAAATAGGGTTCGGTAGGCGTGGGCCAGGCCCCAGCACATGGCAATGATTTGTGTCTCCTTGGAGCTGCCAGGCTGACAGCATACTTCTTCCAGATATTCTGCTAGTTTATCAGGATTCTGCACTTGTTCGGGAGTGAAGCTCCAAAATACCGGAGGTGCCCACCGCCCCAGGCATTTGCCCATGCTGTTCCACACGCCCTGCCATTCATAACTATCCAGCCTTGGGGCAGATCTCCGGGTGATAGTCTTAAATTGCTTGCCAACCTTAGACAAAACCGAAACAATGTTCCCCAGAAGTAGCAATAGAGGTATTTTAGTTACCCAAGGGTGTTCAAAATACTGAAAAATTATTGTGCTGAAGGAGGAAATGTTATGATAGAGGGTAGCAAAGGTACCACTCTGCATTTCCTCCATAACAAACCTTTCAGAGGCAGAAGTATAATTGCTAATCGTCTCCACAAGACTGTAGCCAAAATACAGTAACGGCTTTAGTACAGAGCTCAGATGATACCACATTAAGCTCAAGGTCAGTGCTCTAAAAACAAAATTCACAGGCGAGACATTACTAATCATTGCAGAGTACAGCAGCCCGCAGAAACCAACACCGATCCTTAACATGTACAGCAAAGACGAGAGCATGATGCAAATCAAATAAACTGATATTGTGACCTGCAACCGTTATTATCTCAAGCCTCGAGCCCCACGTTGGGCGCCAAAAAGGACTGTCGTGGTTTAGCCCCAGCCAGCAACTAAGCACCACGCAGCCGCTCGCTCACTCCCCCTCCCACAGCGGGACGGGGGAGAGAATTAGGAAAAACCTCGTGGGTTGAGATAAACACGGTTTAATAGGACAGAAAGAAAGAAGGGAACAACAATGATAATACCAACAAAGGAATGTACAAGAACAAGTGAGGCCCAATACGGTGATTGCTCACCACCCCGTGATCAACAGCCCGTCCCCGAGCAGCGATTTCCACCCCCCGGCCAACTCCAGTTTATGTACTGGGCATGACGTCGGATGGTAGGGAATATCTCTTTGGCCAGTCTGGGTCAGCTGTCCCGGCTGTGCCCCCTCCCAGCTCCCCGTGCACCCCCAACCTTCTCACTGGCAGGCCAGCACAAGAAGCTGGACTGTCCTTGACGGCTCAGCAACAACCCAAAACATCAGCACATTATCAACAGTTCCTCATCCCAAATCCAAAACACAGTCTCACACTGGCTTCTGTGAAGAAAACCAGCTCTATCCTGGCTGAAACCAGGACAGTATTTCAGAAAAATGAGTGAACAATTAAGCGCCTGGATGCTGATGTATTATCCTATATCTGAAAGATTAAAAGACTTCTGTATGACACAGTTACCAAGTCAGATCTCCCAAAGTCAGAAAAAGTTATTTGCTGTGTCTGCAAAAGCTCCAAGGGTCTAAAACCATTTTGTTCTCTACCTGCCTCTGGGATATCACCTGGGATTACATGAGCTTCTATTATGCTTTTGTACTTCTTTATGAGCACCAGCTGAGCTGGTTGGATTTTATAAATCATCAGCTGACAGCATCCTTCCACTCTCCATCCTGCACTAACAAAAATCATGCTTGAGCATTTTCCAGGATATAGCGATTTTCTAGTCTAACAGCAACAAAGACGTGGTTAGCTGCAGTCAAGTCTACACTGGGGAGAACTGCTGCAAACTGCTTCACAAATGAAAGTGGAAGAAACACACTTGACTGCTTTAAGCAAGTCTCAGCAGACAAACCAACCCACTTGCTAAAGACAAGGAGAGGTTACCAAGGAGCACTCCTCAGGATGATGCAGAGATTTAAGCGTGTTTGTTAAAGAGTTACAGCTAATTGGGAATGCTCTTCCAAAGGCAGTTTGAAATTAATGGAAGGTCTCAGAGACAGGACAGCCAAAATGTCTGTCTGCCCCGCTAACAGAGGTATGTCCTCAGCTTAGCCTGAGCTATGTCCAAATTACAGAAAGAAAGGATAAATATCAGAGTGTGACATGGCTTTCTCTGGAGAGGGGAGAAAGAGAGAGAGGCAAAGAAATAAAAAGACACATGCTAATGTAAAAATAACAATACTAAGCTATAATGAGAGGTTAACCTGGCTTTGTATCTCAAAAGCCAAAATGGTTTGTTTGGTTTTTTTATGAGCTTGTTTGTTCTTTAGGAATGATAAAATTCAGATCTCCAGAGAAACTGCCTTTTACAGAATTGTCAGATCAGGATGAACAAAAAGGAAATTACTGAGAAAATTATTGAGTCCCCAGTATCTTATTTGCAAAGAACAATGGCTATCTCTTTTTTAAATTAAATTTCCACTGAAAGAAAAGGGGAAGTAGAGGACAAACATGCCATAGAGAGATATAGTGGTCAGTACTGACTAACTTACACAATTCAGATGTGAATTCTCTCTTAATATAATCATCATTGTGTTATCAAACCACCGAACACAGAGAATTCATTTACTTCAGAACATTAACGGTACAGAAGCTGTAAGCTAATGCAGGCTGCCTTGAGGACAGTAAAGCAGCAACCCAGATCAGCCTCTTATGCAAAAGAAAGAGTAGAGGTGAATAGAGGGCTCTTACTCCGAGGGCACAAAGCAAGCTAATAAATGACCTGCAGAGAGCGTGGGCTGCATTGCCCTACAGTCTTATTGAAGTCAAAGGGGGCATCCATTAGGGATCAGGACCAGAGCCTGCCATATGGTTTTCAGACATTCATCACAGCCAGGATCTTCTCTCTTGGTTTATGCACATCATTTCTTTACTACAGTCACAGTGATGGGAACTTTCTTAGTAAGCCTGCCTACTGGTCATAGGAAAGGCTTCTAGTATAGGTATAATTTACAGAAATTATAGTGTAAGAAGTAGTTCTGTTTAAATTGCCTATTTCCTCATAAGATGCTTTCAAAATATAATCTATTATTAGAATGGGGGAAAAGATAGTACAGTATAAAAGAAATAAATGAAAAAAGGAACAGATTTGCTTTTTCGGTAAATTTAAAAGCATGTTAAACAAACAAACCAAAAAAATTTAAAAAAGAAAAACCCTGCATGGTATTCAAAGGCCAAGCAGTAAGAAATGGATAGCTCTGCCTACCTGCCTCTACCCTTGACAACAATAGTAAAGAAAATAGCATGTCACAATAGTATGCTTTATCAACTGTAAGGAGATAGTGCTCAATACCTATGATACCTTCTTTTTATGACCAGAATGTGACTCAGATGCAGATGACAGTGGTACTAGATTGTGCCCTCCATACTCTTCACATAATTCACTGTGTTATAGAAAGCATATGATCTTCTCCTCACCAGCTATATGAGGAAATATTCCATCTGAGGAACACACAATCAGTATTAAGAAATAAGACAGAATAATTTGAAAACTTCATGTCTTAAAAGGTTCTAAGGAGGAAAAAAAAAAATCCATCATTCTAATTGCAATCATTTCATTTGTCCCCAAACCAGTCACAGATTTACCATACATTTGACTTGTTGAAATGAAAGTGAAACATTTTATTTTACAGTAAATAAAGTACTTATTTTCACTTATGTCTAACAATATCACTTTTTGTTTTCCTTTCTTTCTTTCTTCTGTGAAAAAAAGGCTCATTTCAGATCTTTTTTCCCCTTTTGCTTTCAACACCAAGGGAAAAGCTCACTTTTACACTTCATTGAAAAGTCAAGGCTTCAGGTTTTCCTTTAAGATTGATTTGATGGATAGGTTGTTTTTGCAAAGTTGTTTCTGCCCTTCTTGGGTCCACTCTGTTGTAAGTCTGTCACATGGCTGCATGCTCAGCCTGATTAAGGAAGAGCCTATAATTATCACCTCATACAAAAATAACTCCTGCCAAAGAAATTCAAAGTATATATGTCATTCATTTTTAGATGTCATAAACTCAGTCATATTTGTTTCAACCTATGCCCCTCTTAGGTTCGTGTTTTTTCTAATCTCTCATTTATTTTAATAAGCATCAAAACCTCTAATTTTAATTATTATGATTCAACAACACTTGTTATCTCTATTGTTAAATCTCTAGATTCTCTTAAAATTAGACTGGTAGTATCCAATAGAGTATTCTTACATAAATTTTTTTAAAAGCTTTATATATATTAAAAATAATCTTATATTCAGTGTAGCTAAGAATGCCAGGTAATGAAGTACCTTAGCACTCTCAATTTTATGTTATCTGGTTTTGAAGTCTTATAAAAGCATAATGTTCTCTAACCTTTCAAAATAAAGTACCTAACCTTACATTCACTTTCTTAAAACCTGAATGCTTAAGAAATTGCTAGTACAAGTTTTATTTTTTATTTTTCAATATAAAATAAAAAGCATTGTGGAGGATATAGAAACAACTTCTTAAGGCTAGAAAGAAGAATGCCATAAGAATAACAGCAAACAAGTGTTAAAAATTAGAGTTAACAAAAATATTAAATATGATTAACAGATTATTTGCTTAGACTTGTTTATGTTCTATATCTTGATTGTGAGCCACTTTCTTTATATAACATATGTTACACTGGTATTTATAACTCAAAGGAGACAAGTCTTAAGCAACAGCTTCTCTTTGGAAAGCAGAAAACTTTGATGGCTTTTTTGTTTTTTTTTTTCAAATAGCTACAAGGGAAAATTTGCAAAGAAACAGCCTGATAAATACTTCTGCAAAGACACAACAAAGTCAAGAAAAGCCATACATCCATGCTTTTCATATAGTACATAAGGGTAAATTTCACTCAGCTCTTCACATGAAGAAAAGTTAATGAGCATGCCAATTATTTTCTCAGGCTGTACAGGAAAAGGTGAAGTTTTATTGCTGTTTTCAGACATGATAAAGATGATCTGAACTTCCCAGAATGTTCGTACTCAAACTGTCTTCTTGAATCCAGTTATCACCTGCCAGAAGAATCCAATTTCAGTAGAAAAATGCTGTGTAATCATAGGTGAGAAATTCTAGGCCACATCCCAGAGTACATATATCACATCCTTATTCCAGCTTAGGGGTAGCACAGTGAAATCAAATTACATATAGATTGTATAGCATGTTAAGTACCTTTGCCATAATAACAAATCTTTTAATTGCATGATGGTTGTATATTTGATCTTTGCTCACAAAACCATGAATGATTTCAGATCCAAGGAACAAGCTACACTACAGATGTTAATACCTTAGGTTCATATAAAGCCGTTCTTAGCTGAGTTGCCATAAATTGAATTAGATGTCAGTGTGGGCATGTTAGTATATAGCTTGTTTTTCTGGGCTGTTTTTTAAACTTATACTCAGTAAATAAAAATTGTTTCTAGTAAGTATCATGGTAACTAGACTAGGCTCTTTAGTGCTTAAAAAATATGAGCTAGCACGCTGCAGCACATTGATTTTTCAGTCTAGGTGCTTCTGACATAAAATAATAGAATATAATTACTTAATTCTATCAATTAAGCATAAGTAGCTGTATCTATTAGCATAAGATTATGAGGCTTTTTATAATGCAAATAAGTTAGCTTCTTTTAAACACAACATTAAAATTTTGATTGGAAGACATGACAGTGACCCAACATAAAGTCTACGTTTTTCTGCAGTTCCCCAAGAGCAAATGTTAGGACTAGAAAATTGGGCATTGATAGGTTGACAAATTCTTTCACTAGGCTGAAACTTCCTACTGATACAAGGATACATCTTCTCTGGGGCCAAGTATTTCTTCAAAAGGCACAGTAGCAGACAGGTATCCAAAATATTTAATGGCTTTTGACTGAGTGACTAGTCAGATAGGGCAACTCCAGTGAAACCAAAGTTTAATTTATTGATTTTTCTGGCTTCAGTGAACCATGAAGTTTTAGGCTGTGTGGGTTCCAGATTGTGGCTTATATATTGGCTGGGCAGTGGGCAAAGGAAAAGGAGAGTAGGATGAAAAAGCTGTAAACAAAATGAAACATCTGTAGAGAAAATAAAAAAGTAAATCTCTATTTCACTTTTCAATCTGACAGAAAGTTTGATATGATGTGACTTTCTCAGGACAGATACCATGCATAATTCCCACTGAGTCATTGCCAGGAATAAGATGTTGTAAGTAAAAACTGTATTCTTCTATTAGTTTGGTCTATATTTGATGTCCTGAAAAACAGGATGACAGATTGACATTTCTCCAAGATTTATAGTCAGGATTTTACCAAATTATTCTGCTGAACAGCTATTCTAAAACACTCCAATCTTTGAAAAAACATAGGCCAGGAGCTGAGTACAGCTGCTTCAGTTGTGGTCATCCCACAACATGTAAAACACTGTATCAGGTGAATCTCAAGTAGTTCCTAACCACATACCCAAAAGCATCTTTGTAAGAGCATGGAAGCTTAATCATCTATGTTAATAGAGTGGACTTTTCAGTGGCTTCAAAATATGATCCAGTTCCTGTGGCACAAAGGTTCTTCAGTCTGGCAAATGTTGCAGCATTTCTAATGTTGAATGTAATCAAGAGATATTAGTTCTAACAGCTAAGCAAAAATTTACACTTTTTTTAAAATTAGAGCTCATTTGGATTTTTTAACAATTTCTCAAGATATGACCAGTCCTTTCCTCCAAGTGACTTACACTATCCATTACTGAATGCTATTTTTCCTTCCATTAATGGTTCTTTTTTCCAAACCATCTCTCTTGGTCATCTCGTACTGGCAAACAGAAAATTAATCAGCTGTGGTTTTATATCTGTAATTTCACACCCCTTGGAGATACCTATGCATGTTTGTTGTTTATTGTAGTACCTACTAAATCTAAATATTTATCATGGAATGGTGACCTCTGCTGAACTGCTTCCTTAGGCCACTGCATCTATTACCAGTTAACAAAACAAGTCATATATATATATAGACACACACGTGTATATATATGACATATATATATTTTTTTTTTTAAGACACCAGCCTTAAATCCTTTCTTTTTCCTTTGCAGCACAGAGGTATTCAAAAAGTGACCCACCATTTTCACAGCAGAAGCAGGAGAGCTCCATTTGTACAGTGCCATGCTCAGATGAGCAAAGTCCTCTACTTGAAATGCTCTCAAGCTGCTTCTACCTATTTTAACATCAAAATTTTCAGAGCTTTTTTTTCCTCCTTAGACATGACACCTAGACAACACATGCCAGCTATGGCAGAGTCTTTAAAATATTAATTGAATGACAACATGTGGTAATGATGATGGTGCAGATTACTTAGGTCCTACAAGTCATCCTAACAGTGAGTCAAGAAAGTCATCTCAGCCAATGCTAAGGTGCCAGCTCTGTCTGTAAACTGTACTATTTTTGTTCTCCGTCAGCCCTCTTAGCTGCTGGAAAAAACAATTGTAGCTGGTCTTTTAATTTCCCCCAAAACTGTTAAGAGATAGTGTGGCTATAAAGGAGAAGTTTTCTAACCCTAGCAACTTATCGGTGGCTCATCCCATGAAGCAGAACATTTTTTCATGTGTTAAAAAAAAAAATGTATATATAAAGCTGCAAGGTTTGTTATGCTGATAAATACATTAAAAAAAACCCACAAACCAACCAAAACTCCTTAATTCTTATGCATACAATATCTTGTAGTTAAAAATTTCAAATGTTAATATGTAAAAATAAAGCAAAATTTATTTTCTTTTTCCTGTCTTACTTCAAGGGGTTTGCATGCCAATATGCAAAAATACATTAGATCATGGAATCTATCAATATGCGATTCTCTTTCAAAATCAAGGATTCAAGCAGACTAAATATCTCACACAAATTAAGGTCAAAAGTGAGCCAAGTGACATCAACAGCGTGGTATTTTTGAACATATAGATGAAGTCAGTCTGCTTGGTTATTTTATGCTAACCAATTCACAACCAAATTCAGGAAAAGCAAAGCATGTACACAGATCACTGAGATTGAAATAAAAAAAAAAACTTTCCAAACATCAGAATGCTTGAATCCCAAATCATATTGAAAGCAAATCACAGGTTGATAATGAAAACTTTATATCCATCTGCAGATTTATTAAGCAAACATATGAACCTTTAGATGTTGATCCAAATACACAGACCTCATCTCAAATCCTTTCCCTGTGAAGCAAACCTACTTCAAGACATAGATTTTATCTTACTTGTGTGAGAAATTGTCTCCCTGCAAAAGCCAAGGCATACTATAATCACAGAATTCTGTGATTCTGTGATTATACCATAATTAGCAGAGCACTCCAGCTGTAGCTTCGTGTTAATAAAGGGGAGGCAAGCTGTAGAGCACCCCTAAGATGCAATTTCCCCTTCTACAAAAGCCTCATGGCCCATTGTACATCAGTATAGCAAAACATACATAATCATGCTATACAGCACTATTCAAGACAGCTCAAGATTAGCTAATTCAAAACTGAGATTGTTCTAGCACCAGCTAGACACTAGAGTATAGTGTCTCTCCAAGTCCTGACCATTTGGTGATTTACCAGCCTCCGCTTTAAGCGAGCTAGTCCAAGTAGCATACATTTGGACTCACAGCTTGGATGCCTGCCCAGAGCAATTTGTCCTGGCTCTCAGATCCCTTCCTAAACACAGTGACCATAAGCGGTACCTAGTCCTCCGTTTCATCATACCATTGACAGGGTCTGACTACGTCACTGGCAAGATGCAATGCTCCATCCCAAACCTGCAGTTTATGAGGCCTAGATTTCCCTCCATTTGAGATCCCACAATTCAGTCAAACAGTCCCAGCCTCTTTTCCCCCATCAAAAATGGGGAAGGCATTGCCAAACGTCCCCAGCCTGGTTTTCTTTCTAATCGCCCTAAGTACCCTGTACCTTAGAGCAAGACTTTTCTCTCCTTCCCACACCAGTGCATATCTCTATCTAGATTCTTTGCTCTAAACTGCCCGGCTCTAATTTGTTCCTAAATTTTGTTCCCCTTCCTTCCTTTTCTTGAGCCTGGATGTTGAACATAGTATTACTCTATGCAGTAGAAAAAGGATCATTGTCAAGTTGCCAACTTCGCTTCACCCCAGTAGTCTTTTCAGACAAAACCACTTTAAGTCCTGCTCAGTCACTGTGTGGTAACAGTATGTGGACTTTCTGGAAAACACTAAGAACTAGGAAAAACCTTTGGTGAACAAAATTTTTAAATCTCTCTTGAAAATTTCAATTTGTGGCACTTAAAAGACAAACCTGAAAAAGTTTTTACAATTATGGCAAATGTTATACACCTGACAAAGCCCCAGTGACACAGTTCAGGTTCCCAGCCCAAAGCCTGGAGGTGTGGTAGCATTTTCCAAAACAAACCCATCCATTTCTTTTTTAATGTAGAATAACAAACAGTATTTTTCCCTGTTCTCCTGCCCAGAAGTAGTTCAGTCATTTGGGGTTTCCAGAAAAAAAACAAGCCAAAACACTTATCTAACATACAAAACCACAGCCTAACGATGGTATATAAGCAAACTACAAGCAAACTGAAACAGTCTCGCAAGATGTTAGACAGCTATAGCAATTTTCAGGGTTTTAATTCTAAACAGCAAATGCAGTGAGCCACAAGATGGACTCCAAGCAGACATACTTTATGTAGCCTGAAATAGCTCCATGGCACAACAGGATACAGCCGTGTAACGATGCACAGACTAGGTCACAAGACCAGCAAAATAGCTGAATCAACAAAGCACTCGGTATTTTTCTGCTCAAATGCCTGCACAGCTCTTTCGTGAGTCACACACATTTACTGAGGCTTCCCCAGGCAGTGCTGCCGCAGTGCCACAAGCACACCCCAGCACAGACTCTGACACCTTTTTGTACACTCTGCAGCTTAGTATTGAGACAAAATTAATATTTGTCCCCAGTGCTTAGGAGACTGTAGGCAGAAAGGTGTAATGACAACCTGCCAGTGGTGACTTTCCTCATTTGGACACAAAGGACTAGAAGCCCATCCCTCCCTTGGGCAATGAACCATTCTGGTTGCCACCCTCCACCACCATGTCTGCCCCTCTATCAGTCTTGTCTTTTCATAACTAGTGTTTTTCCCATTGTTCATTCTGCTTATGCCCATGAAAAATCTCTCAGTCCTCTTCCTCATGGTGTTTACAAGCTCAGACTTTCTCCAAGCTGCTCTACCGTAGCCTCAAAGTAGTGTATGAGGAGATGCTCCAGGCTCCAGAAAGCCTGTCACAGACATCCTCCCCTTCCAGCATGACACAGCAGGCTAGCAGGGTCTTCTCAAGCCCATCTGCTCATCACTGGTGACAACACCACTATAACAGCAGAAGAAATTCTTCCATTAATCATTCTGCCTTCACAATTTCATTTTTTTATACCAGTCTGTTGAGAGTTGTTTCCCATATTCTGTCCATATAGCTGAAAACTGTAATTTGCATTATAACATTTGACTTATTTCCATTACTAGGAAAAAATAGGAATAAAATAGTAATAAAACAGATTTTTAAAGTGTTCTGTTATTAATGAGCACCAAAGCAAATATAAAAGAGAATGAGGCCACAGAGTAAAGCAGCACATTATGTTAACTAATTTAAGTTCTTAGACAATAATGAAAATTAATGTCAGCTTGACATTTTAGGGATTTTTTAAACTAATTTCATTAGGGCTTTAAAGGACAGTGAAATGGTTGTCTTAGTAGCATCCTTATTAGAGTAAAAGAAGTTATGAAATACTGATAACAGAAATACTGATAACAAATAACTGATAATTTCACACTATTTTCAAGTTGTCCAACAAATTACGACAGCTGCCCAAGATACCTTGTTTTTCATACCACACCCCCTGGTCTTTTAAAAATAAAGGAATTGGTGTTTGTAAGTAAGGTTGTCCTGGCTGTATTTTTCTATTAATAAGGTTAAAGTGTTGTGGCAAGTGTGCAGTCTCTACGAATCCTGCTTAAGCACATCACAGTTTGTAATGGGTGCATTATCCAAGGGCAGTACAAAGTAACCTACAGTTACCCAATTTTTTCAGAAATACTTTCAGCATACAATTAATTACTAAAATAAGCTTCTATCAGAGGAAAAGAACGGAGAAGTAATACACTTTACACAAACTTGCAAGGTGAAGTAAAAATTATTTCTCACGTACACTGTTATGATTGCTGTTTGATTGCTCAGTAAACATATAAAATACCGGCTGTTATTAGGAGAACTTGATTTAGCACACATAAAATTTCCTACATTATATGTAGGAGAACCATATACTATAATTAGAACTCTAACTGTGCAGAACTATCATGTAGCACCCGTAATATTAAGTGCATGTAGGGAGTTTAACAAAAAATGTTTAACAAGGAATATGGTAGTTGAGATCATCTGGGACCTTAACTTCTTTTTATGGTTTCAATTTCATTCTTACTTATGCAGAACATTCATTCTAATACATCAAATTTTACTCTAGGATTAGCAGCTAGGCCTTTGTAGTTTTCCTACTGAACAAAATAACTTTTTTCTCCTTGGTTTACTTCTCTGAGGCTTGGGAAAGCCAAAAGCACTAGAGAAGTGCTTTCCCCAAAAGCTCCTTTTCCATTTTTAAAAACCTCGCACATAAATTTCCTCACTTTGTTCTTCGCCCAACATCTGTATAATTGGCACTGACAGTTCAATTCTCAATCTTCAATTTGTAAAGTATTGAAAATAAGAATGTTATTATGGCTTGGGAGAAACCAGACTGAAACTGGTAAACAGAAACACCTTTCATCTGAAGCCCAAGGGAACAGTGAAATGTCCCTTTGATTAGAGATGGTGAAACAAGAAAAGCCATCACACCAACCACACAGGAAGTTCTTCAGGATTTTGAATTATATGGACTGATATTAAATGCTGATATAAACTGATATTAAAAAGCAGGAGGACTGACCTGATTGTAGTTTTCATGTTCATGCACGCGTGCAGTGAAACCAGAGGTGCAGCAAGAAAAGAATAAGGCACAAGTCATGTCAGAAAAGACAGATGGAGTAACTCTGAGGAACGTGAAAGAAGAGTTCTGGTGCTGAATACTGGTTGACTTAGATGTGGAACTATGAGAAAAATTGAACTATTAATTAACTGTTTCCAGATGTTTGATTCATACATGTTTAGAGATACTCAACTGAATTTAATTTTTCAGATTAAAAGGATTGGTTCTAATACCTGAGTACATAACCAATTCCTCTTATTCAAGAAAGTGTTTGACCACATCTTCTAGGCTGTGTGAGATCACTTTTTAAAAAGTCTCCTCTCATCACTTCTAAGACCCTCTCTGGAACAGAGTGAAGGTCAAGTCATATAAAGCAACAGCTGCCAAGCACTTTCCTAACTCCTTGATGTCCATGAGCCAGAAGTAATGGTGTGAAGAACATGGAAGAAAGTGTCAATGCAGAAAGGAGAACATCTCTGGAGAGCAGAGTGCTGGTCCGCAAAAGATGACTGGAATTAACAAACGAGAAATAACAGGATGCAAGTTTTCACTTCATCACATTTTCACAAATCCAAGTATGAAATTATCCCATTACAGAAAACAGTGTGATGTGACCCCAGCAAAGTGAAAATCAAACAAATCCATTTTGGATATCAGAGGGAACATATTATAACTCTGAAGTATTATGCAGAATTCTTTAGGAATTTGGCGTACTATTTGGGATATCAAATCTGTGCATTGGAAAGATATTGACAGTTTTCAACTGTTCACAGCAATTCGAGATTTAAGTCAGGTTTTCCTTACCTAGGCACAATGCAGTACAAAAGAGTACACTAATAGATCGCATTATGAGCTTAGAAACCTCCAAACTTTCTGCAAAGTGCATTCTGTCATGATACAAGAAATTACTGCCAAGTAAGCAAAAGTGTTCACGTGCTCAATCTCAATCTTTTTTCTCCTGCAAAGTCCAATATATCTTAACCCTCAACAAAAGAGGGATGCTGCTTTGTGTGCGGTCTCCTTCCTTACAGTGACTTTCTGTGCCCAGCATTTCTAATAGGGAAAAGATCATGGACGTTAACAGGCTCCACGGCTTGGTCTGAACACTGTAAACTGCAGCCAGTTTATCTTGTGGCACTTGGTCTTTGTGGTCTATTTCTAATCTCTCCTGTCAGATTCTTTGCTTAAATCCCCTCCAACTTCTCAATACAGTATTTTCTTGTTAGCCTGCCTTTTCAACATGCAGTCGTCACTCCAGGATGCTCCAAAATGTCTCCTTTACTATTTTTTTTCCCTTTTGCCTCTTTCTTTCCCTGTACCAGGAACTCCTACACACTGCTGCTGATTTCCAACCATCTCTCTCCCACAACACAGCATATACTTTTCCAGAAAATGACAGTGATATGATACAAATAGCCTCCTCCTGGTCAGTGATTCCTCTCTAAAAAAACTAGCGAATAGTCTTTTAAAAAGCCCAAAGAAGAAGAAGTAGTCAGTTCTTAACTATATGAAGAAAACGGTCAATATAAATTTCAGCTTGATTTTATACGAGCTACGACCATGTCTAACACTAAAAGCAGATGATCACTTGTGATCATGTTGGCATGTTTTAACAAGGTCGTTATTTCACAAAAGGCTTAAACCGTGAACCTAAACAGCCCAAGTTAAGTGCTCAGTCAGTATGATCTCACTCTATCCATGTTTGTTAAAAACATTTTGAAAGAGTTTTGACAAAACTGTTGCTTGACAAGTACTTTCTTCCAGCACATGCTGCCTATTCTCGCACAAGCGTCATAGTGTTACTTGCATTGCTGCATAACTTACAGGAATGCAGCCATGAGCTTATGGCTGATATAAACCTAATTGTGCAGGCAGGTGACCTCCTAATGCACAGATGTGGTATCAATGAGCATGGCATCGTACCTTGTATTACCACCCTTACACCAAAATGCAGTGGCAAAGCATTGCACACTATTGCACATTGCAACACAACCAAAACTGAATTAAATCAGTGAAAGGAACTGCCTGTTTGTGCCATTAAACTAAGCTCAGAACAGTTTTACAACAATATAAGTCAATGTCATTAGTTTTCTAAATTACAGCCATTTTAAGGCCAATGTTGAAACACCAGTAAGAAGACACCCACTAACATTTCTTGGAACTGTATATTGGTTTTATTAGTACATTTGTATAGAACACATATTTCTAATGTTTTCCCATGTCATCATACAATAAGCATTATACAATAAACATCATGCAATCATTAAAGTCTACCAGAAACAAGTTCCAACAAAGGCAAGAAATTGACAGCAGCTAAATATGAGATTCTATTCTGATTTCGCACACTAAATATAACAACTATATGTTTCCTGAAAGAAGGTTAGAAAAATGTCCTGATAGTAAAAATGGATTCAAGAGTGAAACCAACAAATGATTAAAGGAGTTCACAGTATATTGCTAACAGGGAGCCAAAAGAACAAATTGTTCTACTAGTGCAACAAATGCAAATGGTTAGTATCCCATTAACTGCTAGCCCTATTATAATATTATAGCTTTCTGTGCCCTTGGTACAAATTCATCCTAGTGGTCTGAGCATCCTTCACAGAGCTCAGATAAAATAGTGTGGAAAATGGAGGGCTGTAAAAATGATAACGTGATAATTCAAAGCATCTGTGACTGAAGATGCATAAACAACAGTAAAATGGCTTAGAAACATGGGCTGCCAAGCAGCTCTGGAGCCAAGAGAGCAGAGAGGAGGAAAAATCTCAGAAATAGGTCTTTCTTTTTTGCCCATAGTAGGGACTCAAATGTTCTGATTACAGCTGCACTCCTACAAGTCTGAGAGCACATTATACTTTAAGCAAGTGAGAAATGTTGCTGAAGTCAAAATAATGGATTCACCAACCCAGGAATCACTTAATGAATAGGTAAAAGGAAAAACACTAACAGGAGTTTATCCAAAAAAAAATCTGTCCATCTACAAACATCTTATCTTACAATATTACATGTAGAGCTGATACAAGTATGTATTGGGTTTATGTTGCAAGGCGTTGGTAGCAGGGGCAGCTGCAGGGGTGGCTGCTGTGAGAAGATGCCAGAAGCTGATGCTGCTGGCCAAAGATGAGCCCATCAGCAATGTTGGTAGCACCTCTGTAAGAACATATTTAAGAAAGAGTAAAAGACTCTGCGCAACAGTAGCTGGGAGAGAGGAGTGGGAGAAATGTGTGAAACAGCCCTGCAGCCCCCAGCCCAGAGCAGCAGGAGGGCCAGGAGGGGCTCCAGGCGCTGGAGCAGAGGGTCCCCGGCAGCCCCCGGGGAAGCCCACGGGGAGGCCGGCTGTGCCCCTGCGGCCATGGAGCTCCCCGGGGGAGCAGATCTGCACCCGCACCCGGGGAGGGCCCCACGCCAGAGCAGGGGGTGCCCAAAGGAGGCCGTGACCCCGTGGGCAGCCCGCGCTGGGGCCGGCTCCTGGCAGGGCCTGTGGCTCCGTGGGGAGAGAGAGGAGCCCCGGCTGGAGCAGGTTTGCTGGCAGGACCTGGGACCCCATGGGGGCCAGGCTGGAGCAGCCTGTTCCTGAAGGACGGCCCAGGCTGGAGCAGCTGGTGAAGAACTGCAGCCCGTGGGAAGGACTCACATTGAAGTTCATGGAGGACTGTCTCCTGTGGGAGCAGGGCAGAGTGTGAGGAGTCCTCCCCTGAGGAGGAAGAAGCGGCAGGGACAGCGTGTGATGAACCAACCACAACCCCCATTCCCCGTCCCCCTGCGCTGCTCAGCGGGGAGGAGGGAGAGAAAATCGGGAGTGAAGCTGAGCCTGGGAAGAAGGGAGGGGTGGGGGGAAGGTTTTTTTTAGATTTGTCCTTATTTCTCATAATCCTGTTCTGATTTTGACTGGCAATAAATTAAAGTAATTTCCCCAAGTTGAGCCTGTTTTGCCTGTGACAGTAATTGGTAAGTGACATCTCTGTCCTTATCTCAACCCACAAGCTGTTCATAGTATTTTTCTCCCCTGTGTTGTTGATGGAGCAGTAACAGAGTGGCTTGGTGGGCACCTGGCACCCAGCCAAGGTCAACCCACCACAAAGTAGTAACAGTGCAATATAATTAGACCTTTGTAAAACACCTAACATAACACCACAAAAATTCCAAATTAAGAACCTAGAATGCTGTAAAATACCATGACAGAAATTACTTAGATGAAAACCCAATTGACAGCTCATAACATCATGGAGAAAACATCATCATGTAGGAATGTCTCTTCTTGGATTGCATGAAATCACAGTGTTTGTCTGCTGCCACAGAGACCAGTACTACAGTCTGTGCTTTACATTAGCCCAAACTGAAGCAATGTGAGAACACAGTGAATGTTTACACCACAGGGCATCATCCTGGGAAGCTGCAGCTCCAGACAGGACTTGGAAATCACAGTAGGTAAAAAGCTGAACACCAGTTCTGAGGTCAAGAGGACAAGTGCTCTTCCTGATTGGATTAACAGAGAAATCCCAAGGACTTCAATCACCCACCACAAACAATTACATTCAAATTTGGTGTCAACACCTGAAGATGAAAGTTCATAAATCACAGAGAACTTGAAAAAGCCACCAAAAAATAATAAAGTTGTAAAGCACACTTTATGAGAAACTGCAGAATTTCAATCTCTTTACTTCTCAAACAGGAGAGTAAAAGGTGATAAGTACCTAGCAAAACTTACATAATCTGCATATAGCATAAGCCACATAAACATAACATCATCACGGGGATAGAAGCTGAATCTGATTAAAGTCAGACCACACAGTACAAAACTACATTACAAATCATAACCCTGATTGACCATTATAACTCAGGATCAGATCTTTTCCCCTACTACTTAAATTCTTATTCAGAAAATTAGTTTTGTCTACACTGACAACTGTTCAGACTAGATGATCAGATTTCCCAAGGTCTTACAAGCTGTAAATCTACAAAATTAACCATGTGTCAGTGCTGGCAGCTTTCAGTTTTCAATATGCTAACATTTAGGGTCTCCCAAAAAGTGGAAAAATGTGCTAAGAAAATAGCTATTTTTTTCAAGACATTGTCATATAACCTTTTCTCAAGCATGCTACATGCAGGTCTGACAAAATACATTTTCCCCCTTGCCTTTCTTGTAGACAAGCTTAACGACACAGGCTTTCACAATACTAAATGTGTTTCATTTCATTTGCAGTACTTGCTCACCTTAAAGCATATAAAACTCCAAAGATTTTCTCTCTAGAAAGAGGTTCATTAAAATTTTGGTGTGGAATACTGTACTCTCATTTTTTTCTTTGCTTTTTTCTCCTCCTATAGTTATTGCCCCCTGAAAAGAGGAAGAACAGTCAGATAGAGCACTTGGAGGTGATGGTTTCTATACTGGCAAGAGGCAGTGGGCAAAGATTTGGAAATGAGGGGGAAATGAGCCAGCTGCAGGTTGCTCTGATAGGAAATAAGAAAGAGCACGGATGGACGAAACTCCTTCTGGGACTGCTCAGATGCTGCTTGGCACATCCTGCTGCTGCTCTGGATGGGCAGAATCTGATATCAGCAAATCCAACAAAATACTGAGAGCAGATAAAACTGCAGCAGTTCAAATGAAAAGAACCACAATTTAACAATATTCACCTCTAGATTAAACTGAAGTATGAATGAGTTTTCTGCAAGGCAAGTATCTTCATTTTTCTCAAAGAAAGCTTGACAAACTAATGGTTCCTTCTATATGCTTTTAAACGTGTTTAAATTTACATCATGAGCTTGGAATTTTCTTTCTAAAGTTATAAAATGAAGTATAAAGCAGAAAACACCTCCTTCCTAGTACAAGAGAATTATTATGGGAATCTGGTGTTGGTCAAGCATTTAATTAGAAAGCAAACTTACAACAGCTCTCCCACTGTTAAAGTTAGCATACCAAATAAGACAGGCTCTGCTTGGTCTCAGGAGCTGAAAAGAGAAATCTGACAGAGATAAAAGCAGCTGTAGGTCAGATATCTTCTGTTCAGCTTCAACCCCCTCCTGCCCTCTTGCAGTTGCTTAGATAGATGATCTTCAAAGCTCTGCTAGGGTTTTAGAAGACAGTATCTTGCTGGGCAGCGCAGCATAAATAGATTTTTTCCTACCTTATTATATTGATGGGGAATATCATCTAGGAGTAATATTTACAAACCCACTAAAACTAATAAATCAACTTTGATGAAGCTATTTACATCAGTGAGAATATTCACAAGCACTACCTGAAAGATAAGGCAGAGAATCAACAGAGAATCAAGAGAAGGCAGCTCAAGGTGCCAAGGATACCATTTTTAAAGACAAGTCAGAAGATGGCAGAGATTACAGACAAAGACTAATACCTACTGAACAAAAGGTCAAAACTAAAGAAAACTGAAAGTCTTAGCAAGAAACTGATTGCAGTAAATTTTTAAGTCCCCCAAGAGGCAATAAACACACACACAGAAATATTTGGAAGGAGATCAAGTTTCATTTATAAGGCAACGAAGGCGAAATAAAGAAGGCAAAAGGATGGAGGCTCTAGACTTCTAAAATACTTTCCATACTTCAGAGAGGTTATCCTTCCTGAAGCAGTCCACTCTGCCATTGATCAAAAGCTATAGACACATCCGCTATTAAGCTCAAGGAGTAAAGGGTCACTGGGCTATAGCTGATTGATATTCTTCACTCTCTCCTGCAAAAATCCAATCTCCCCAGAAAAATATGGCTGACATTTAGAGTATACACATACTGTGGTATTTGCTAAGGTTTTAGACAGTTATGAGTCTCAAATTCTGAGAAGGTGGCTTTTTTTTTTTTCTGAATGCCTGATTAGCAGAGAGTGGAAAAACCATATTCTGAAAACTTCTGGACACACTTAACATATTCCGGGCCTCGCCTATTTTACAAGGAAAACTGATTGCTGCAGTGATCAAGTTCAGAGCTGCATCCTTCCCCCTCTGCACAGCAATCTAAAAGGGCAGATGTTGAGAAGCACTTCTCACCCTGGGACTTGACTGTCAAATCTAAGACTTGGAAAGGAGCCAGAGGTAAAGTGGGACGACACTGCACGGCTCCTCTTTAAGTTTTAGGGATTTCATCTGTTCTTTCATGTGGTGTTGGGTAGCTTCCCTGACAGAGGCAAGCAGTAGAAAGGTCAGGTTTTTTTCTGACAGCATTGACATTCAAAAAAGAATAGTCACTTAGCTTCGTTTTTCTTCAGTGGCTATAAAGGTATTTTATGTAGCAGAGGAAGCACTTCCAATCTACCTAAAGAAAGCTTTCAATAAGAAGATCTCTTAAACTTCGCGAATTGTACACGGTATTGTTAAACTGAGCCTCCTGAGGCTAAAGCCTCTGAATTACAAATCTGCAATGTCCATAACAGTCACTCTGAAACAGGCAGGGATGCAAAGTTCGCTTCCATAAGTGTGGACGGTGAGAGCTACTACACCTTCTGCCTCGCTCCCAGTCATACTCCTGCAAGCACGGTCCCAGAGGGAGCATAAATTACAGGGTATTTGTCACAGCCAACAGAGAAGGAGCATGTCATGAAACATCAGGTTTGAGAGGGAAGGGAAAAAAGAGAGAAAATAGATGTATGCTGTGGCCATAAATTTTAAGACTTGGCTATCAGAGAGAGAGAGTTTATGTTACCACACAAGTAAATGCAATCACGCTTTTCCTCCAAACTGCTCCTCAGAACTTGATTGTGCACCTCACCAGATTTCCTCTCTTTGTCCCATTGTTTTTCACTGTTGCTTGTAGACACTTTTTTGTCTCTAAAGCTTCTAATCTCAATCTTGTTTCCTGTTTACTTTTTCTGATTGCTTTGTTTCAGTTCATTTAAACAAAAGACTGTTGTTGCACCATAGACCTAGAAATCCCCATTATAAAAACGCAGACTAAAACCAATCTACAAGCTTCTGTTTTTAAATCTAAGGAGAGATTATGTTTAAGGTTCCCAGATGGCTACATAATAATTTCAGGGAGTATCACACCAAGTGTATAAACCTCCTGCTAAATTGTAACTCAAAACTGATCAAGACATGATTAAAACCTGAAGATTGTTTCCGTTTTACAACATCTTTTAAGTTCCACTGAATTTCCTCTCTTACAGATGTGACTTCACAACGTAGCATGATCATTTATAGGGAATGCAAGGACAGAGACATCTTGTGGTAATAACAAGAGGTGTGCAAACAAATGCACTTTTATATACTGAAAATGTCCTTTGAATACATGAAATAAGCTAGGTTTACTACAACTTTTCAAAGTAATTGCAAAACAAAAACTTTCAAAGTAAAATATCAAAATGTTTCACTGATAACAAATTCTATTATCTTAAAGAATTGTTTGGAGGTTTGATTGACCAAAGCAGTATTATTGAAATTGTAAGTATGGTAAAAAAAAAATCCATTAAAAAAGATGTAGTTCTAATTGCTGTAAACACAAGCAGTTTGTATAATTTCAAAATTACCTAGAAAAGAAATTTAACCAAACAAATATAAATGAAATCACTGTCCCCTTAGAGAAGAATACTTAAAAAAAACCCTGGGAGAGGGGAAATGAAACGGTGCATCTGAATTGCAGCAAGGAAAAATCAGGACAGATGTTGTTTCTCCCCGTAGTGGTCACTGAAAAAGACTAAGTCGGCACTAGAAGCAATGGCTAGAAGTGACAAAGGTATATCAAGACAGTGTGGACTTTTCTGTGCTTGGTGTCCATGCTGGTTTGCTGTCATTCAGTCTCTTCACCTTAAAAAGAAATGTGCGTCTTATCATCTCCATGAAACATTTGGAGTTCCTGCTGGCAGCGTTATCCTCTAGAGTGCTATGAAAAAAATATTTTTGCTGTTGAGAGGCTCTAGTGAGGTTTATCATGTAAAAATGAATAAATTAAGAAAGGCATTATTTATGCTGATCCATGACAACACTGAATACCCTAGTAATGGGAATTATTACAGCATTTGTAAATTTCCAATAATCTAGACGAGCCTGTCCTGTTGGTAAACAAATGCCATTGATCACCATTCTTTTAAGTGAAAGGAAAAAATAAATATATTAAATTTGGAGAATTACAGGAGAACATTTCAGTGCTAGAAAACATTGCTCAGGGCTGAATGACTGAGGGGTCATGAGGTTCAGGGAGGTTAAGCACTTCAGCTATGATCACAGATCAAGGTCAGACACCAGCTTTGGAAAAATGTCTCACACCCCAAGCTGCAGCTTTTAACAGCAGCTGACATATTCTTATATAGGCATATTATCCCTTAGTTTACTGGCATAAAAGCATCCACGCATGAGATGCTAACTGTTACAAGTTACCATAAAAATAGAAAGGACTATCACCAAAAATATTTGAAACAGATGTCGAGAGCAATGTAAGACGTACATAGGACTACATTGCCCCCTGGAATTTCGGAAAATGATACTAGCGTATTTTCAAATAGAGGACTAAATTCCTGTGAGTGGATTTACTACACCTTATCAAAACAAGATCTCTTGCACGATACCAGATTAAAGAAGAACAATATCGGGTCTGAAATGCTGAATGAGGTTGCAGAGTGACAATGGGGGAGAAGATTACTATTAACTGACCTGGAAGAGATCACAGACTGTTTTGACGGCCGTCTAGAGAGTCAGACATTTATGGAACAGGCAACATACAGTCTAGGAAATGTGCTGCTCTTATTGCCATTATTTTTTATTAATATTACTTCCTGTCTTCTGAAGACCAAAAATCTTGGCCTAACGCAGCTTTCCAAAGATTGCAGAGGAAGGAGAATACAGATACGGTCAAGGTCACTCATTTCTACTTTCATGAAGTTTTACCATAGCTATTTATATTTTTAAAAATACTGTTAAAGGAAACATTTTGGTTCACCTCTAACCAGGAGACAGTCATTTTTCATATGAATAGCTTGATAGCTCGATAGTTTTAACCCAATTCCCAATTATGAGTATAGCTTCAAGTCAGAACACACATATTGATTTTTTAAAATCAAATATAACAGCTTTAAAAAAGATAAAACTTTGTAAGGAGAAGGCAATCACCCTGTCACCTACTTCAGGCTGTAAACTATGATAACAAGGAAGAATGAAACATAACAAAAAGTTCTGAGATCAACCACTTAAGAGATAATTAGTAAGGAAACAAAGCGAAATTAAACTGCACGTGTGACACAAGCAGTTTTTGGAGTCATGCTCTCCTTCTCTCAAAACTGTTTTCAGCTAAACCACAGTTTTCACGCTAATCATAAACCAAAAGAATCCTGCTTAGGAAAAATAATGGATATGGAATAAGGAGGAAAATAACTGACTAATTAAGGGGTTAGAGAAGTCAAAAGTTCCTGAAGAGCTCTGACTGACAGTGCTCTCCACGGCCAAGGAGGCTAGAAAAATTCAAAGGTTTTGCCAGGAAGCACTGGAGGGAGGGCTAGTGATAATGAGCTTTTCACCTGGCATAAGTCCAAGTAAATGCAAAGTTTCAGCTCAATGGGGTAAAAATAATGATGCTGCTACGGATAGAAACATTACATGCCTGTGAGTTTGAAAACTCAGAATACAATATGTACGTCCTGCAAGGGCATTAAAACAGTGACTAGTAATTCAGACATGTTGAGATGCTGTAAAATGGATGGAATTGGGGTGTTCTGGCTTTCTGCCTTTATACTGCAGAGATAATCATGGAAAGGAAACTAACTCACCATTCTTTCAAGGTGACAGAATTATCTGTGTAACAGAAACACAGTACACCCAATATGCAGAGTGGAAGACAGCGTGACTCAGACCACTGATGGGATCCAGATGTGCACACCTACACGCAGACGTACGCAACCAGATGGTCATCTCTCTGGCAGGGGGTGGCTCTGATCTCTAAGCCGTAACTTGAGGGCATGTAAGGTGCGAAACGGTCTTGCTAATCTGATCCCGCTCTCCAAAAAAAAACCTTGTATTTGCCTTCAACAAATAAAACAGCTTCTTTAGCATGGCGGAAAGTAACCCAAGGAATAGATGCACTCTTACTGCTCTTTGGACTAGTGTCCTGTTACTGCCTGCACTGCACGTCCCATTCAAACCACCCCATGTACATCAAGCATTTTTCCCCTCTACCTCATTGAAATGTTGAGTCTTTCTTTCCTTGGGAATCACCCTCTTCAATGACTGTGTCTTGGATTATCGGTCTCTCTCTTGCCCTTGCACCAGGAGAAATGCAGAGGGACTTGTTTCTTGCTTCTAATTGAACAATGATATAAGGGTGAGTAATATGTGTACTTTCACTGTTTTCTCCTCTCCAGAAGAAATACTACTTACCATAACAATCCAGCTACCTTGCATATTTTTTCAGATCAGCAGGGAGAACAGTATTATGCTGCAAGAATTGGACTTGCTCAGGATTCAGAAGACAGCCAGCTTAAAAGATTGTTCAATCAGAATCAATTACATTTACATTTTACTGTAGATAAGAAAAATCTCCTTTTATGTAATCTCTCGGGAATAACTAAAGCATGAGGAAAAAAAACCCCACAACTGAAAGAGCACAACAGGGTCATCCATACACTTCTGCAATGGTTGTAAAGGAACCAGATTTACCCTTGGAAATCTACAGGTGGACATATATTAAAAGAAAGCTTTCGATGCCGATATTTTGTGTTGTCACAGACATACCACTGAAAACAGAATATTTTAACAGAAAGTGCAGATATTATTCTGTGTCATCATCTTCCTTAAGTACACCCAATAAAACATTTGCAGGGACTTTTTGCAGGGGTGACAGAAGGAAAAAAAATCTGAAATATTATTATGGACCTCAACAGTGTACTGCTTAGGTAAGTACTAACAGTGCTCATTCCCTCACAACTGGTGTGTTCTGAAAAATAAACCTGCTAGCATTTCAACAGATGTATACATAGAACAACATCATAGCACTGTCAAGGCTGGAGAGAGTAGGAGAAAACCGAGGAAAAAAATGGTTCAGGCAAGAGAGAAAAGCAGAGGACATGAAGAAGAATAATACAGAAGTTAAAAACAACGAACCCCAGCAAGTAAAAATATGTCCCTCCCAAATGTACTAATTGCTGTTGGCCTTTGGGCAACGTGTCAGTATTAAAAGTAACCTCTACCTTTTGCGGACGAGCAAAGCAGAGGGCTGCTGGCTGCGACCGGATGCCGGGGCGGCGAAACAGCCCCTCTCGCCTGGATCATCTTGCGAAGGAAAGGGTGACCGCATGTTCCAACGCTCCCAGGTAAGACCAGGGATCTAGGATGGCTGTATTTGCCTACAAGATCAACCCTAACCATCCATGGGTATTTTAGCGGGCGAGTAGTGAAAAGGCAGCAAAACCAAGAACGGCTTTTGGCCGCAGCAGCTGTGCAGCTGGAGAGAGCCGGGAATGGAGCAGCTGGCCCGGTTACCACCCACCGCCCGATGACTTCTTCAGCCTCCGTAAAGCTGCGCCTAACAGTGCTCAGAGAAAGCTGCTTAACCCCAAGTTTTTGTAGAAGCTACATTATCTGAACCTTGTAGGACTCATTCCAAAAGCCAGTGAAGCGGTGGATCAGGAAAGCATCTGGTATCCAGCTCTGCACTCAGATCCTTCCTCCAGGCTGAAACTTTCTGCTTCACTGTTGGCTGCACAAATTGAGTGAGATCTGGCACAGAACGGAACTAGCACCACCACCTCTCTGCTGTGAATAAAGTGAAGCACGGGCCATGCAGGCAGCAGGCAGACGTCCCTCTACTAACAGGGTAGAGTAGCTGCACATTTTTCCTGTCACTAGACAGAGTCTTTCACATTGTATGTAAAGCAATAACTACCGAGGTAGTCATTAAAAAAAAATAGAGAAAACCACAACTATAAAAACTGCCTATCCCACTGTAAGAACCAAATTTTTAAGAAATTTAAAGGATCCCAGCTGAACTTTATTCCCAGGCACTTAAGCTGTTGTTGAGCGATTCACATTGCCCAGCATCACTTAAATGCTAGTTTTTTCTACATATCACGCAAAATTTGTTTTTAAAGTGTTTTGAAACCTTCAATTGGTGAACATGTGCTTTTGGTTTGCAAACAATTACCACCGTCTGGGTAATTCTTAAGTATTTTTGACAGCCAGAGCAGCAAAATGTCTGTATCAATCTACATGTTTTAACAGTCCCATTATAATCAAGAAGCTGGTGTTTAACTGCTGTTTAAAACTTACACTGCCCAAAAGCATGAGCTCGTTGTGGTAGGCATGGGTTAGATATACAATAAATGTTCATTTATTGTCACATTAACAATAATATTAAATATTTCATAAAAATTAAATGCATTTAATTTTGACTCAGTTAAATATACTGGATAAATGACTTAATTCTTCTCACTTCCTTTCTCAGAAACTATATTATTCTACATATACCATTGACTGAACTGCTACATAATGTTATACTTAATTCCATGAGGTAAACAGTTGCACACAACTTCTCAAATAAATGCAGCTAATTCACAAGATTTGAATTTTCATTAATTATTCTAAACAATTTTTATGTTCATTTGACCTCAGCAGCAAAGGCCTATGCTCTAAAGCATCCACATCTCCTGCCACCAAATAAACAAAAAGAGATATTTTTGGAGAAAAACAGTTTGAAGGACAGAAAGAGAAAGCAAACAACCATATCAAAAATTCTAACATGGAACAGGAGGTGCCATTAATTTCATTCACTTTGGGTTATGCTGGGTTTCACACAATCCCTGGGCATGGGTAGCTGTTGCCGTATGCAGGAATGTTCAGACGCCTCTGCACAACAAACCTGAGGCCAAAAGCAACAGGAGGCACGCGGCAAAGACCTAATACTATAACCACACCTCGTACTTAATCATGAGGTTTAGCTGGACTAACCTGGAAGTAAGGTGGGATCACACAGACATAGGTAGCAAAGAGATCCAAGAAAAGCAAGCGGAGAGGAGCTGACAGTGCTGGTGAGGAGATGGGGTGGCACTAGCTGCTGCCAGCTCTCTACTCTGCTTCACTAAGATGGAAGGGGCCAAGCCTTTCAAGTAGGGCTCACTCTCAGGGCAGCAGTCTGCCCATAAATTAAGATGCTACTTAGACTGTTAGTTTGCTCTTTGGCTAATATAGTGTAGCTCAGTTCACTCATAATGCATATTAATTAACAACTGGAAAATATGCTGTGTACTCTTGCCACTGCTGCACGAAATATTTCTAATTGTTTCTAAATCTAAAGACATTGTCTAGGTTTACAACAAAGCAACAATAATACATGCTATTTGTTATTATTAAGTAGCCCCAACCTACAATTACATTGAACCCAATGTACTATCACTTCTTTAATTTAGAGGAAACAAATTGCCAACATGCTTGTCACTGAGCTGCATTAATCTGAGTAATATTCAAGGGGCAATGTTCACGATGTGACCGATGATGAGCTAGTCATTATTGTCTGTTGGGCATGCCCCAAATGCTTTGACAATTACATCAACGTCTCTCAGAGTACGATGCCATAGTTAAGCACTTCTCCTCATGACACTGTTGAAGGTTTGTACGACTTACTTCAGCAGCAGTGCTGCTGGAATATTTTACACCTACTGCTCTTTAAGAAGCAATATTTTAATCTCCATTTTTTAAAGATCAGAAGCTCAAAAGAGACCCTTACATTCATCTCGTCAGCAGAATGCAGGTAGGGAATTTGACCCAGTAGAACGGTCCTATCAAAGTCTTCCTCCTTAATGGTTAATGTCCAGGAAATCATTAAGAACAAAATTGCACAGTTGAAATTTCATAACAAATAACAACATTAGCTTAATGAAAAACAACCCATTTTTCCCATTTCCAGGTCTCTGAACAAATCGTTGACTGTCAGATACCATGTTGACCATTCCATCCTCCAAGTAGCAAGTAGGAAGCTGTCATGGTTTAACTTTAAGCACTGCACAGCCGCTTGCTTACTCCCCGCACTGCTGGATGGGGGAGAGAATCAGAAGGGTAAAAGTGAGAAGGCTCGTGGGCTGAGATAAAGACGGTTCAATAGGTAAAGCAAAAGCCACATGCACGAGCAAAGCAAAACAATGAATCCATTCACCACTCCCCATGGGCAGGCAGGTGTTCAGCCATCTCCAGGAAGCAGGGCTCCAGCATGCGTAATGGTTACTTGGGAAGAAAAAATGCCATCACTCCGAACATGTTCCTCCCCCCTCCTTCTTCTTCCCCCCAGCTTTATATGCTGAGCATGATGTCATATGGCATGGAACATCTCTTTGGTCAGTTGGGGTCAGCTGTCCCAGCTGTGTCCCCTCCCAGCTTCTTATGCACCCCCAGCCGACTCACTGGTGGGGTAGGGTGAGAGGCAGAAAAGGCCTTGACTCCGTGTCAGCACTGCTCAGCAATAACAAAAACATCCTTGTGTTATCAACGTTGTTTCCAGCACAAATCCAAAACACGGCACCATCCTAGCTATTGTGAAGAAAATTAACTCTGTCCCCGCCACAGCCAACACAGAGGCTTAGCACAGTTATCAGGTTGAAGCCTTGTGTTAGTTCACAGATAGACAGGCAGTATGTCAGGCTCATATGCATTAATGTTGAATGGATGAAACTTCAGTTTCTATGGAAACAAGCAGACGAGCAGAGCCAAACCACACAGCTAACACATGTAAATCTCATTATCTCCACACAGAAAAGCCTTGTCGTGTTTTCAGAAGAAGACTCCACTGAAGCCAGTATAGCAACTGTAGTCTGGCAAAAAGACACCAGGTTAGCTTTAACTAAGCTGCTGCAGATGCTTGCAGAAGTACAGACATCAGCATGAGCTGCATGGCCCACTCTGAGCTCTGCTTCCCACCAGCCCCCATGTGTTTCTCTGAAGTACTTGGAAGTCCCTCTGCCAGGCAGTTCTGCAGCTGCAAGAAGTACAGAGCTTCACCTGCCGATCTGAATCTGGTCTTCCCAGCCTAGTAGTTCAAACAGAAAATGCAGAAGAAAAGGTTCCTCTGAATGAAAGATATTAAAAGACTTAAGGAGGTCTGGGGCAGCCAACACTAGTCTTACTAAGGCTCTTCCCAGTATCAAATAGCAGTAAAATTTCAAAGAGGTTTTCTACAAATTCCCTAACTCAAACTCCACAGTTTCCTCCTATCTACTGAATAAAGCAAGCTGAAATAATTAATCATTGTCATCTGAGTCATCTTTGAAGTAAATAACAACCAAACTCCCTGGCAGTGTGGTGTTACTGCAGAAATCAGCATGAGAAGTAAATGCATTTTATAGGCAGACAACATGTGTCTTCAGATTTGGACTAAAGAACCAGAGTAGTCAAAACAGAAAAGCTATTCAAAACACTAGTTGTACATACTCAGCTACCATATTGAGACTTGCAGAAAAGTCAGATAAGGAGGACAGTGCCAGGTAAGATAGGTACGATAATGAGGGTAAGCACAAATAAATTCTGTATGTACAGAGCTAAGTTGAGAGAGAATCTTGAAATTCAAGAGGTTTGCCCTAGATCCTGAAATGAGTGCCTTGAAAAGAAAGACCAAAACAAATTGCTATCCAGAGCTATTGGATATCAGACTTCATTGCAGCATAGCTGTCACTATGCACCAGGCTAGCACCAAGGGGTGATTTCACTTCACAGAAATTCACGGAATTTCACTTCAATGTTGAGATTGTATGGATGTCTGTAAGAAACATTTTTTAAAAAATCAACTCTGAGCTGATTTCAATTACACTTTTCCACATCCATAAAATATAAGGAGGAAAGAAAGATTGCTGAGAGAGAGACTTACTTTGCCTTTGTCAGCTTATAAACTTGGGAACTTCTGACTTGCAATAGCATTGAAAAACATTAATTAATACAGTCAGTAAGAAGATTAATATGCCCATATGCTTGTATCAGCAATAGTGTGGCCAGCAGGAGCAGGGCAGTGATCGTGCCCCTGTACTCGGCACTGGTGAGGCCACACCTTGAATCCTGTGTTCAGTTTTGGGCCCCTCACTATAAGAAGGACATTGAGGTGCTGGAGCGTGTCCAGAGAAGGACAACGAAGCTGGTGAGGGGTCTGGAGCACAAGTCTTATGAGGAGCGGCTGAGGGAACTGGGGTTGTTCAGTCTGGAGAAGAGGAGGCTGAGGGGAGACCTTATCACTCTCTACAGGTACCTGAAAGGGGGTTGTGGTGAGGTGGGTGTTGGTCTCTTCTCCCAAGTAACAAGCAATAGGACGAGAGGAAATGGCCTCAAGTTGCACCAGGGGAGGTTTGGACTAGATATTAGGAAAAAATTCTTCACTGACAGGGTTCTCAAGCACTGCAACAGGCTGCCCAGGGAAGTGGTTGAGTTACCATCCCTGGAGGTATTTAAAAGATGTGTAGATGCGGTGCTTAGGGACATAGTTTAGGGCTGGACTTGGTAGTGTTAGGTTTAGGGTTGGATTCAATGATCTTAATGGTCTTTTCCAACCTAAATGATTCTATGATTCTAATATTTTGTTCATACAAAGAATGCAAACACATTAATAAAAAGCTGAAAATGAGTCACTAAAAATTTATTCATAATCCAGATCAGCATGTCAAAAAAACATTTTTAATGGCTTCCAAATTTTTCACCAAACCAGTGCAGACGCGATGGAAAAATCTCTTTGCATTTGGAAATGATTCATTCATAAAGACCATCATTTTACATGACCTAATGTTTTTTAAAAAATCTGTATTGAATATAGAGGATCTACTACACACAAGTTTTGAAACAACAGAGCAGAAAAGCATGCACAATACTGCAATAAAAATATGCCTATAATCTAAAGACTTTAAGATCTTCTTCATGGCTGCTTGGATTTTCACAGCAGTGATGAATTGTACTTATTCTCCAAAACCAAAAGCAGAAGGTTTTCCCTTAGCTGATAGGAGCTCGGACAGGTATCTCTTAATCATACCACCCAGTCCATGACACACAGTACGTTTGTTGACCTTGTCCAGTAGGGAAATGTTCATCATGACCAGCCAGGGTGCAGGTTCAGTAATACTTCAGATGAAAAATACAATTCCCTAATGGAAGTATTTCAAATATGAAGGGGAAGGGCATTAAAACAGAGCATATAATTTTTATGGTTTCTTACTCCTTCAGAGAAGCACCTTTTCTTTCAAGCAATGATTATTCAAGTAATTTAACAGTTAACATAAAAGTAATGTTCTATACATCACTTTGAATCAAAGATGGCAAAATATAACCGTTTCTCTATCCTCTGATACGGTTAGCTATGGGAACTGTAGTGCCTTTATTAAATGTGATTATAGGAAAACAGAGGATGATAATAGCACAGATATTGTTACCACAAAGCCACAAAAAATTTTTAATCTAATTGTTTCCATTTGCTCAATACATAAGTCAATTAAATGGATGTTACTGGAGTCAGGGAATATTAGTACTGGTCACACTAGAATAGCACTGTACAGATAGAACCAATATGACGTGGCTGCACCTGGCAATTAAACACCATCTCAGGGCAGCTCATATTGTTATAACCTCATCTAGTTTATTTTGGAGGTTTCCTAATTTGATCCAAATTTGGATTTCTCTCTCTTCTTAAGTAAGGTGCTGGCTCACTATAGAACTTTGGAAGCCATGAGCTTGCAGTTACTTTAAAGTCATCAACATGTTTCTTAATCCTTGCCTTTTTTCATGATGAGCGGCGGCTTCTATCAAGATACATCAATGAGAAAAGTAGTTATTCAAAAGGTTACTTGCAGCTTCCTAAGTCTGAGAATTACCAACATAGATTTTGCTCTGGAAACACCTCAGCAGGTTGAAAAAGTGCATCATTATATCCCTTATCAGAAAGAATAAATATCAACTCAAAAGTGATAACTGCTGGTAAAATACCTTCAGAATTTACTGGGATAGCTTCATCAGTTAACGCAAAGCACCAGATCACAGGATTTGCAGTGTTCACACTAGGAATAACAGGGGCATATCTCAGGTTCTCCCCGTTAGGAGAGAAAAGGGAAGATAAAATCCAGTCCCACTCTGGAAATTAAGACACTGTGGGATTTGATGCAGTGTATCTTTAGTAAGACATTAACAATTCTGCAACAGAAAGGAATGTTGTTCTTGACAGAGGATATTTGGAAAAGCATAAGGTTGCATATTTGTTTGTTTTCAGGGCAAGATTACTCATTCCCCAGTGCAGCTTCTACCTCGCTCAGTTTAGTGCAATAAAATTATAGACTGGTTATCATCAGATTTCCCTCATACAGGCACTGAATCTTAAATAGACAAAACCGGATGCCTAGGAAAATGAAACAGAAACACCACAGACTTTATAAAGGACACTCTATAAGTGAAAATCTTCCCTCTGACTCACCGAGCATGTAAGCTGAAGCTACTCAAATTTTACCATGATCTAGCAGGGAATTTTTCCAAGCTCAGCAATGTTCCAGTTCCACTTCGATCAGATTATCTAAATGTTATTTGCCTCTTGTGAATGCAGATGATGGCAGCCCACTACTACTGTTCACTAAAGTCTGTGGAACAATGAGAAATGTTGAATTTCCTGCTGATACGCACAGGGACTTGCCAAGATCCTGGTAAAATTTATGTAACATGCACATCTCAGTGCACCATTTTAACATTCTGGCTTCAGCTGTAAAACGGAAGAAGCAAATAATAATCAATGGCTGCCTCAGTGAGAACCTGGCAAAATGGAACAAGTTGTCATTATCACCTACGCATGGCACCTATGATACCACTTGAGAGAGGAGAATCCAACAAGTATACATGCAGCAGGAAGCAATCCTGTGACACTTTAGCACCAAGACAAGCCAGCCACTTTGACTGATACTTGCAGAGTTTTGCAAATTAATCTATCATTTAAATTACTCTAGAATTATTAACAAATTAGTCTTTCCAACAATGTAGTTATCATCTTGGCCTTTGCTAAATAAACACTACATTCATGCCTAACAAGGGAATTTCCATTCTAGCTCTTACAGGAGATTTAATGTATTCACGGTATTAATGATTTATAACACTTTCCCTCAGATTTCACTCATTCTGTTGCTGAAGATTCTTTTTAAAATTAGTTCTTCTGTGACAGATGTCTATGCATGACTTTAAAAAGATATTCATGCAGGGGACTGTCATCAGCACATTGGGAAAATATTTTAAATATTTAACAGAGTATTATTAATACAACAACGAAGATCAGAGTAATGAATGAAGAAACACAGCATTGGAACCAAAGTCTGTTTTTTTCATTATTAGAAAGAAATTCCAGTCCAAGCATTCCTGGTAATTTCAGATGTTCTAGATCTAATTTTATAGAGGTTATTACATAACCACAGACTTATAAAAGACACATTCTTATGCAGTTCTGATTTGAGTATCTTTAGACTAGGGCTCTCCTGAGGAAATGGGAAATGGAAAGAGAAAACAAACTCCCAGTTGTTTGCTCAGTACAGTAGGACATTGGAAACATAGTTTAAGAACCTGCTCTACTCATCTGTTCTCAGGCCATGAGCAAGTCAGGTAGCTGCTCTGTGCCAAATTTCTCCATTATTCTGATGAGTTTAAAAGTTATGAAAATGGAGGCTACATAAACAATATCAGCAGGAAGAGAAGTATTGGGCAAGAGCTATCCAAGGAAGGTATCAGTATCAAATCAAAACCAGATCCCCATGCGAGAGCTTAAAAAAAACCCCAAAAACCCTAGACACCACTCCTTTTTAACATCTTCTGAAACCAAATACTGTAGAAAACTTAGGATGTAAAATAACTGTTTTAACCAGTAGTAACTTTAGCCTAGAAAAATAAATCATATTGTGGGTTTAATTACTTCAAGTTGAGAGGTATGCATCTGTAACCTTTCTTTTTCTTGAACTTTCTCCTGTGTTTGAATGAAAAAGAAATTTATCATAATCACATACTGGAAAAAGAACTTTCCAAGAAAAGCATTCTGTTTGACTGTATTGCCAGAATTAAGTTAATATTCTCCTACAAATCTGTAAGAAGCATTCTGCAACACTGCTGATGATTTCATTCTCCTTCCTGTCTGGCTGGATTTTTAATTAAACAAGAACTTTAAAGGAACTTATTATCAGAGCCTAATCTTCTGGTTCTCTGAAATGATTGATTAGCATCACTCCACTTATTTTGTAACAGTACTATGAATCAATAAAAGCAATTAGAATTATAACAGAGTACACAGAGAATCACAAGTTTTGATGACCCTTTAAAACTTCAGTTATCCTTTTAGCTAAATAATATTGCTAAAACACTCCATCTGTATTAATGATTTATACTGCTGACCAAGTCCTACTGTGCTTAACCACTTGCTGTGCTAATTAAGACAGGTTACCTGGAGTGCCTAGCTTTTCCCTCATTTTCCCTCATACACAACACTGCCTTCACTTAACAGGTTTTTGGTGGGTAACGACAGGTAGCAAAGTGCTTGTAATTTTGGTTTTATCAGAACATTGTTTTCATTATTTGGCCATAAAGAATACCATGAAAACAATATTGATATTCAAATTGCACAAGACATAAACAACGTATCTGGACAAGCAACGTATTTTCCATCTTCATTTAAAAGTAAACAAGAGGTTACACAGAAGGCAGCACTGAGGTGTACGTTCATCAGAAAGATCTACGTCTTAGAATACCTTCGTGGTGGTTTGCACCACATGGATCTCAAAAGTTTAAGCAGTGTACTTGTTGCTTTCCATACATCATGGACCTGTGGCAGGACCATAGCAGAGGCATTTAATTTCCCACAGCCAATAGATCCATGTCTGAAACAACTAAAACTCTGGCTTCATTTGTTGCAAGAGCACACCCTCCTTCTCGCCAGCTCCTTCCCCTTGCCTCATATGCCCAGAAGAGCTCCCAGATATCTGAACAGATGAACCAGAATGGGTTTTAACTGGCAGCCTAAATTGGAGACCGCCATCTGAGATAATCAGGACTCTTTATATGTATTTGAATGCCATTTTATAAGCATCAAAGGAGGAATCAGCCGTTTCAAGACATGGCGTGAACACAAAGTTAGTGTACTGTTTAATTAATTCTAGTCTACATAACAATGCCTGTTAATCAAATCAGAATTTCAAACTCTGTATACATTTGCATATTCCTTCACAACCACAAAAAAGCAACATAACAGTTGTTTAAAGATGCATTGTTCCTTGGAGTTAGAGAGTGATGATACAGTGTTTGTCATGGGCAAATGGAGCATTATTTATAGCACTGAATTTATTAATTACTGATAACATCCATGCACATCTTTGTATCAGCAGGATTTTACTAAATACTAATTACCTTAGAGAATTATTTGTCAACTGAGAAGTTTTAAATTGGTGACTGCTTCTCAAAGTGCAGTTTGTACTGCCATGGTGATTTCATCTACTTGACACAACGTTTGTCTTGCTCCAAAATAACCTTAAAAGAACGCACATAAAATGCTAAAAATCCAAGCATGAAGTATTAGAAGTTTCAAACTACCATTATGAAAAAGAAACCAAACAGAACAACTTCTGTCTGCTAAAATCACTGATTACAGGCAGGAAACAGTGGTATAGCAAAGCTGGTCTTAGGAAGACACACTTACTGACAGTAAAACCAAGGAGGCTGGAATGCATACGCAGCACATCTGAAAACACAGCATGGGCTCCAAACACCAAAGCACAGCCAAGACCAGAAGGGACTAGTGAAACAGCTACGTTGACACAGTGTGCAGATAGTATCTTTTTTTTTTCCCCCCCCTATGAGAGCTTTCAAATTTTGTAAAAGGCATGTGCTAAGGTCTGTTGCAAAATGCAGTTACAGTTGCTAAAATTCAGATTAATTTTCCCTAACAATAAGATTTTCTTATTTGTTGCATGTAACATAGGACAACTACTCCTGTGAAAAGGACATCAATGAGAAAAATAGTGCAATTATTCCACAAGTCCATCTATGTTGAAACAAATAAGCCTGAAGAGATAGAAATAGGAAATTAAACAGCACTTAACAGCTAAGGTTACTAGAAACCTTGCATTAGTCAACCAACATCTGTAAGTAAAAGCCAGAAATGCGTCCAAGCACATCTTGCTACTTCACGTATGAACAAGGAGTAATTTCAAGCTAAGTGCAGAACATGAATAATTATTCTGACTTAATGCAACCATGATAATTAGAGCACTTGAAACAGAACGGTGATTGGCACTACCAGGGCATAAAGGGGTGCTAGTAACAAACACGGCAAGCCATTATCTCTGGTGGGAGGGAGAGACACAAGTAATTACTACCTGCAGATTACTGAGGAGCTGGTTGAGATACACTGTGAGGGGAATGGCAATGTATTATAAAAAACAGTGTCTTTACTAAATCTATAATTTCAGTATCCAGAGTTACATTCCAGCCTGGCTGGAGTCAGGCTCTCTGCTCCCGAGAAAGCCTGTGGAACGCACCGCCTGCTCAAGGTCCTCTCGGGGAGCAGGACCGAGGGGCCAGGAACCACACAGCCGGTTTTAAGAGAAACGTTTCTTCAGTCCATTATCAGTCATGTGCAAATTCATTACTATCATTATGCTCTTTTGTGGTCTGCTTTTATTTGCCCTTCATAAAACAACACTAAGGTGACCAAACCAGCGACTACACCGTTAAAGTACACCTGCTTCCTTCAGGAGTTACTTAAAAATAAGTGAAAAAAGACATAAGGTAGCACGTCTTTCGGTTGTTGTCTCTGTCAATCACCTAGCAACAGAGTGACAGCATGCTCCATTAAATATACATGTCAAAACTCTTGGAGTACAGAGAATAGTAAAGATGTTTACAGCCAGACTCTGTTTTCACGATGGTTAAATTTATATGTAAAGAACAGACTCTGCACCTACCACCCGGCAGTGTTTCAAAACCCAGGACCCCACAGCAGCTTTCATTTTTGGCCTCTTCTGAGGGGGAATGGGTTTGGTAAGAGCAAACTGCGTGGGAGTACTGTTCTCCTCAGCTCAGTAAGGGTTAATATCTCCATTTTGGTCTACTTACAAGTGGTATTTTATCGGTCCAAGAAAACAATGTTTTATGTAATTTTTCCCCTAGCTACAAAATCTCAGTAACAATGAAAGCTCCTTAAAGATATCCAAGATCAAGAAGGCACTTTAAAAAATTTACTTTCTAACTGGCTGTAGCAATACGCTTACTAATGGAGCCCTGCAAACAGCTCTAAAGAGTTGAAACACACCTATATATATTTTATTGCAGTTTTCTGAGTCCAAAGCTACCTGATGGCTCTGTTTTATGGGAGCTATTAAGTGACAGATACATTACAGCCTCGCGTGTCTAAGACACTGGGAGGAAAAAAAAGTTAATTTTTCTTAGGTCTCCTTGATCTTCATCAGAAAGTTTCCCCAAATACCTGTGTGCTGCAGACTCTCAAAGCCTTAGTAAGACTTACAGGAGCTGCCACAAATAACCATGAAAATACCGTCACTAATTACAGCCCTGCTAGGAAATAGCAAGAGGCCATCACACGATCCCACACCATCAAGCAGGCACTTGCTTAGCAGAGGGCTTGACCTCTGAAAAGCGGTTCCACCAGTCCTTTTGCAATAATGAAAAATTAAATAAAAGCATGCCATTCTGACTGTAAAGTGGTATTTCCTTTCAAAATAAGATATTTGATACTAAATAACATTGGCCTCAGATTTTAGGCTGACCATGGAAACCACTGGAATTGAAGACTCATTAAGTGGCCTGGAATTAATCACCAAGCTTGAAGTTGCAAAAGGCATGCAGATAAACACATCTCTTTTGAAAACAAAACAAAACCCCCCAAAACACCACACTAACTTTAAATGACTGCAAGCGATCAGATGTTTGATTATAATTCAGTTGTGAATAAGATAATCTATCAGAAGAATTTCCTAAAGCCAAACTGGAGCTTAGTCAGTGTTGACCATTACCAGCCTGACAGATAGATGACTTCTGGGCATTTGCTTAACCCAGCTGACTCAGTCATGTGGGTCACAGACCACACAAGGAACATATTTCCTTATTTAAAGTTTCACTTTTTTTTCCTCAGAGAATGAAAAATAACAGACAGGTGGTGGGGTTATTTTTTCTTCTTCTTTTCTACATTTAGTTTTCCCTGCTGTGCTTGGTCATATATGTGAAAAACAGCACTGAAGAACCAAACAATCAAAAATTTGTTTAAAATATGTTTTGAGCTAGGAAGGTTATATTTTCCCTAGTCCTCAAGTGGCCTCATTTTATCTTTATGAAAAAAGAAACACCTCAAAACCCACATGTATTACATTGTCAGAAACTCTGCTACCTTTTATCATCATTTTCTAACAGGATTATGATGCTGTCAGCACCACGGCTATTATGAGCTCTGATAAGGTTACAGCAGATACCCAGAACTGCGCTGCCCATTGTTCATAAAAATCAGGCTGAGCTTTACACAGAAGAAGGCTGAAATATGCAGAGCACAGACCAGTTTTGACCAGAAAAGAAACAAGACATAGGGAAGCAGAAAACAACAGGGTCAGGCAGCTTGATAAAAAGGTCGGGTTGCTTCATCAGTCTCATGTGCTTCATCTCAATTGAGAGGCTAGTACAAGTAAAGAACAGTACACAAAAAATCAACATATGAGAAAAATACTTGTATAGTGCTTTGAGATTTGACTGAGGCACGTTGATTGATGCAAGCAGCTATTCAATTTCTATTTTCTACGGGAACTTACTGTCCTAATAACAGTGGAACACTAACCAGACTGTAGAGTCTTAGAGTCTAGTATGAAATTAATGTATTTCTTTCTTTTTTTTTTTTCCCCTAATCCTGCAGGAACAGGAAATTATTTGGGTAAAGTCAGAGGATGCAATCAAACCTCAGCAATTCACTGTGATCATTTTTTTTGCATTTAGAGTAACATACGCTTTTTTGAGTGGGCTGTGGATAGAAACAGAAACTTACATCTACATTTTTTACTTGGTTCACGAAGTCCTGGAATCCCAACTGCAAGACTTTTCTGGCAGTTTCATTTCTGTCCTGACTCAAGGCTGAGTGAGATCCAGATGAAACCTAGGTGCCACAATAAACTGTTCATTCCATTCCAATGCCAAGTCTTCATAAACTACTGACACCACTACACTAACCTATACTTGTGCTCCTTCTGACATGCCTTCACAAGAGAACTAGCAATATGGGAGAGGGCATAGGTAGGGAAAGTATTGGTTAAAAAAGATGATGAATTCCATACACTGACTTGATGAAACTTTTTAAAAATGTTTTCAGATCATATGAGATTATATGCTTCTATAATTAGAAATTTAAAAAAGTTTAACCTTCACCTAAATGAAATATTTCTTTAAATTTGGGTATTCTCAATTGTTATCACAGTTTATGTGATGCCCATTTTTTTATTAAAATTAATTCTAGTGAAAAAAGGCACTTGACATCATCAAGGCTTATGTAGTATAGGGAAACATAAGAGGAATAAATGTTCTAAAGTGGCTCTTAGCAAGATACATACACCTTACATGATATAATTTGGACAATTTTACGTATTATTCTACCTTGCTTGATTCTATCTTTGAGACACAGTGGCCTCAGAACTTGTGACTTAATTTAACAGACTATGGGAACTTTTGACAGTCCGCAGTGAGAGACACAAAGAAATCCACCTCTTACAGAGCTCAGCCTACCCCACTGATCTAAGATCTTCATGCCAGTTCAATGCACTGATTTTTCGACAGATGAAACATTTGAATTGTATCATGAGGGTAATGTAGAAGTCATATACATGCAACCACATTCATGGTCTACTATATTTTTCCTAATTGACTTCAGTTCTGCTGATGTCCAATGCTGTCTAGGTCAGTCTGCTGGAGATAGAGCCGATGGCCTAAAGGATAGAATTTCTTACTGCAGATGAATCATTGTGGAAAACTCATTTTCACATGAGTAGAAAGATATCTGAACCAACTGAAGTAGAAGAAAAAAACATTGCAGGAATTGGGAGATATTAGTATTGCCTTTCTCCCTTTACCCTTTCAAAGATTATGATCAGAAAGAAAACAGTGCAATGAGACTTATCCTTTCTTTACACAGGCCTTCGTTCACGCTAGAAGGCGGCAATGTTACGTAAAGACAGCGTCATCACCTTCCGAATGCTGATCTGCCCCTAAGGCTTGTGGAGGGTAATAGAAAATATAATTTCAGTGACATTGACCTCTGTCAGGGTATATTGCATTATATAAAAGAGCCTGATTAAAAAAAAAAAGTACATTAAACTATTTTAAAATGCTTATTTATCCAGCTTAGAATAGTTTGTTACACCACTGAATTCTTCCATTTTACAAAGCATTTTAATTTATCAAGGTGACTCTTGAGCAATGAAGGGCAGATTTTTTTACAACTAGCGCAGCCAAACAGACTAAAATACAAATAACCCTTAGGAGTGTGGTGCTTGTAAGAAGGTGGGAATAAGCCTTAGAGACAGCATGTAAGTTCCTCTGTCTGAAGTTGCTCAAGTTCACCTCTCTGTCATGCCTCTGCTCCTCCATCATTTTACTCGTTTTAATATTCTCTGATTATAAATGCACTTGTCAACATTTAAAGAGCTGTTATCTATAATTATTGATGACAGCTGGAAGGTGTATTGAACTTCTCTGAAATAAACTAATTAAGAACAATTCCAGTGACTAGAAAGCATAAAGTTCAGCACAGGCTTCTCTGAAGCCAATACTAATAGACAGAAAGCTTATCTAACTTTCCCTATCCATTATTACTGCTCTCCTGCTTTAATTAGAGGACCCATAAATGACTGAAGAGGACATACATCAGTGGAACTGCAATTTACTTTTTTGAGGATGGACATAATTGCAAGCCAGCAGAAAGAGTGTAATGAATGTAAGAAGGAAAAAGAGAAATAAAATAATACTGTGCCATGATTAAAAACCACAGCAATTTACACAACCAGGTTTAGCACTAAGTCAATTATTCCAGAAAGAAAAACAATTGAATTCTTACCTCCAACCACTACGAAGTCTGATGTCCAGATAATACACTGACAGCACCTGACTTAGATGTATACCAAATTAATGAAAACACTATAAAGTACACATTGCAATAAACAGCAGACCATCTTGCTCTCCTCTACATTAAATAAAGTATATGCACTGTTAAGAATTTTACTGCTAAGATGCTTGTAAAAGCCTCCTTACTTGCTAGAGAATTTAGCAGTATCACTAAAGAGCTATCTGACATGTTTGGCAAACAAGTGGGGCTTTCCAATCCAAGGTAATGGCATTTATCCCTAGCAAAGAAAAAACATTCAAAGCAGCAGCTACCCTGAAAAAAAGAATGTGGTATGTTGCTGTTGCATGTCTCTAGGTCCTGTGTGGAAATGGATGCAACACTATGCTGGTAATGTTGCTGCTAGATGACAAGAAAGGTGCTCAAAAATGCTCCAGATGAAAGAGATATGGACAGGTTTGAAACATGAGCCCCCAAAACAGAGTGACACCATTCTAGATGAAAGCAGTCGAGAATCATTCAGACTGAAACAACGACCTACCAAACTGGCTAACATTCCCTTGCATGGAATATACTTTTAAATATACTTGGTTTTACTATTTGTTTCTGAGAATACTACTTTTAAAAACTAGCAACCATGAGCAAAAAGTTTTGAATACTAGGAAGAAAACAAAAACCAAAACCTCCCAATCACTTCAGGTATATATTCAATACAGCAAAGTGACCTTACCTTCAACAGAAACAAGTTAAGTTACTAGTTAGCATGAGAGAACTAGAACATTCTAAAGGTAAATACATTGGGGTAGAGATGAAACCAACATCCGAAAATCATTAATAACAGCTATTCAGGCCACAAAGCAGATGAAAGAATTAAAGACCTCAACTGTGCTCCTGGAAAAGAGTCTACCGCAATACTGAGAGGTATGCGCAATAAGCCTCGCTAAGGAGAGCAAAAGGAAGAGCCTTTTGCAGGGAAGCAGGGAGGACTTTCTGTTCCACCCGAGATTAACACCTATGACCCAAGTCATGGTGCAGGAAAAAGCTGAAGTCAGGCTGAAGTGTAGAATTTGTATGTCAAACACCAGTGTAGCTTTGGGGTGTTAATCTTCCATGTGTTTAATTAAGGCCAGTATTGGGGATACAACTGAAGCATGTGGATTTTATGTCCAACTGAAACCATGCAGAATAGAAACCATCACAAGAGTACCTATAATTGATATGGTTCTTGGGTTATTCTTTCATCCTCACCTAACAACTGATGTTCTTTAGTAGACTGAACTCCAACCTGTTAAATCAGAACAGGTTTCAACAGTCCCAGCTTCCCCTGACTGAATGTTTACGCTTCCCACTTCCAAAGGGGATGAAAGAGAAAGCTTATTAGTAGTCTGTTCCCTCCTTGCAGGATTCAGACAATCTATGGGACTGAGAAAAAAAAATGACCTGTTGTGAATTTTCAAGACCATGTGACCTACAGTAAATACCATATTCTTAAATGCATGTGTTGATAATTGCTTTCCTAGACTCAAGTTAGTTTCTCACAGTTCCTTTTTCTCAATATGCATATTTTTATGGCATTATATATAGATTATAGACAGGAAAGACAGATGTAGAAAACTAATTTTTTTGGGTGTAGCATGTGTATGTATGAACACACAAAGCTGCAATCAATCTGTCCTTCTCATACAATTTCTTAAGACAAAGTAATAGAAGACACCTTTATGTATTTGTCATAAAGTTGCTTGTAAATAGAAGCTGGGCAGCACAGGTAATAATGACTGTTGTCTGTGACTGCTGTGATAAAACGTAAATGTTTAGGGATTAAAGGACATTTCTTCAATCATTTCTACTGGATGGCCTCTTTGAGGTGATGAAGATGTTCTGTTCATCACTTGTTCTGTTTCCCATCTATTCATGATGTAATTTATATGACATATTTGTTGATTCATATTTCTCTGCCTGAATCAAAGCATGGCTTATAGTACAGCTGTGAAGACAAAAATTTGTGGAGAATTTGAATCAGTATTACAATATGTAGAATTTATCCTCAAACCGTCAAACTCGCACAGTCAGAGCAGTGACGTACCTCCCAGTTTTGGGACGAAAATAACCCAAACAAACTCCATCCTCTAAGAAAAAGCAAAATGACTTTGTCATTCTAACCAAGAGAAGAAGCCTTAGATGGCCTTAATTCTTCAAAAGGTATCAACATAGAACAAGTCTGAATGAGAAAAAAAGATGCTGAGCACATAAAATTTTGGGCACATTGGTGAAATCCAATTTCCAGTGACAATAAGTGATTAAGAACATACTTTCTTCAGGAAAACATAGAGCCACAGCTGCTTTCTCAGTTCTGGCCATAGGTACAAAATGAGGAATTAACTCTTATATCTTTCCCTACTGCCATGATGCTGGCCCTCATGAGAATGAATCTACATGAAGAACATTTTGGCTATAGTGACAGCTTTTGGTGCACTGTAATGCCTCTCAGATGAAAAAGTTTCCCCTAAAGAATTAATACTTACCACTTTCCATGTAATTTATAAGAGTAACTTATATAAAAATAACTGTCTAAATAAGGTGGACAGAGCTAAAGTCCAAGAGTTTTTTCCTGTACAGAAAAAAGCCATAATGACAAAACATAAATAAATGCAAATGACTTCCATCTTCCAGTTGTTTTAATGGGTTCATGAGAAGTTAAGACCAAAAAAATGTTAATTTTAATAATAAACCAGCTAGAAATTAGACAGTCTATTTAAGGCAATATAAATGAAGACTGACAGACACATAGAAGGACATATCAAAGGTGTATTGGTTTAATATTCTTTAGAATTAATATAGAAATATATGCATCTTTGTAAGAACTACATACATTTTATTTAGATAAAGCTGCACAATGAGAAAAGTATGATTCTCTACCATTGCTGAGAAACAACAAAGGGAAAGTATTAACAGTTACATTAATTTCATAATTTTCTGTCTAAAGCAATTACTACAGCTTGTATATTAGCAGTATAATGAATCAGTACATTGACATTAAGTAGCCTGCAAATGTTTCAATCATTGGTTCTGAACTAATTGAAGTTTCTATCTTCTGAATTTCTTCACTGCTGTGGTAGAAGCAGCTCAGAGTTTGGCATAATCTTTCAGGATCATTTCCAATTTCTGGCTCAGCATGATGTTCCCCTTCACTTTTAGTTTACCAGAAAAGAAGGCCTACAAAAAGCAGAGGGGAGGAGGAAGAAAAGAGAGTATTCAACTGTTCACCCACAACCCAAAGAGTTGCTAGAACCAAACAAGAAGCCAAAGATAAGTGTGGTTGTTTAAACAGAAAACCATCCAAGTTCAATTTTAATACCATCCAGAATAACAGCTTTCTATCTACAGTGCAGGCAAGGCCAAGTCTACCACTCGGGGGAAAAAAAAAAATACAGAGCAACTTCAGTGGCCTCCATTTCTTTTCTACGTAAGGCACAGAGGACTCCTCCTGGTATAAGACAAACTTTTTCACAGAAGCTGATGGCAAAACGTCACCAGGGCACAAAAATAAAGCTTGCAGTCCTCCCCTTCCTATACTATAGATATCCATATATCCTTATATGAAATGAGAAAATGGAATGGAAAGTCCATTTAATGAAAATTAAAGGCCTAATGAAAAGGTCAGCTACTCACTCAAATTCATAACAAATCCAAACAGGAACTTGCACAATATACATACACACATATCCCAAAGAAATGCACTGGCTTTATATGCAGCATATTACAACAAACAGGAACTAAACAAGTTTTCGTTGCATTTGTAGAATCATAGATCAACAAATATTTTCACTGAAATGCTGGTATATTACATTTTTATTGTTCCTACTTCAAAGAGCCTGTTTCAATCTAGTTCCGTATTTTCTTAAAACTAGTTTCGTTTTGCTGTGGCTTTGCAATTTGAAAGCTCTTTGAAAGTTCTGAAACAATGTGCTTTTGCATAGTTCCATTAACTTGAAACACATTCAAATAAGGAATAGAGAGAACCAGCAGAAAAAAAATTGAATAGATGCTTTGAGCTTCTTTAGATGAAAAACTTCACAGCAACTCAAAGGAAATACTAATGCCTAAGAATAGATAATGTTCCTGAATTGCAATCACTGTTCTTTAGCAGTCTGAAGATTACATGTCAACATCTTATTTGTTTATGCTTTATGCCTGCTATATACAGAGGGTCACAAAGGATTTTACTCATGTGGTATGCAGGACTTATAACAAACATTTGCCATCGTCATTAGTCTCCAATTTTACAATCAAAGTCTCCAACAACTTCTGCTTGGGATCAAAGAAAAGGAACTGTTTGATACATGATGAGCTTAATTAAAGTTTTCATTTGCTCCAGCTTTAATCTGTAAGCTGACACATTAAATTTGTGACAGTTTAATTTACTTTTACAGAAGGCATTTTTATTGGTAAAATCAGTAGTTTTAAGCAGTTGATTACTCCAAGAAGCTAAAAGTGCAGACCCAGATTACACACCTTTCTTACATCTTTCTTTCCCTTAAAAATCTACCTAGCTTGGGTGAATTTTGACCAGTTCCAATGGATCTACATGCGTGCATTACTCGAGATTTCTCCTTGCTGGAGTAGTAGGAGTAAATCAGAATACTGCAACAAATACCAACTTCCTGCAACATGATGAATCAAAACAGCCTGAACGATCAAACTGACAAACCCTAACCTTGCGAATCATGTCTTGTGAAGTGCCAGGAAACAAACCAACAACTAACTTTGTACTGCCAGGCTTTATGTCATTTGAGGTATCTTTGTCTCAAGATGATAAAGATGGCATAAATCCCTCATCATGGCTTCTGACTAATTCAGTATGAAGTAATGATGCACTTATACCTCCTCTCACTCTGATTTGCACTGTTAAAACATCCAGTATTGTGAATCTCACAAACCAGAACTGGATTTAAGGTAAATAATATGTCCCCATGCAAGTGAGTATATCTGTGATGTACAGGTTTTACCTTTTGGGGATTAGTCTTTTGTTGTACCACATCCATGAAATCCTCGTCGGAGAGAGTGAAGGTGGTATCAGCAGAACTTATTGCAGGTCCTTGATACACTGCTCCAGAGCCATTCTTTAAGTCAATTGCTGAGAAGAAACAGCAAAAATAGTTTTGTTTCAAAATAAAGATAAAATTTTCAGTCTAAAGAACACTACTCTCCTTATTTATTATTACGAAGCATCCAGTCTAAACATAAATCATAAGCTAACCACCACTTAGAAAATGAAAGGGTTTTAATTCTCCTTCTTTAATGAAATAATTGAGATTATTATTACAGCAAGGACTGCAATTTGAAAATTTATGCATAGGTGTCAAAAGATCTACAAGATTTACAGGACATTTATATATATAATATTATATATTTATATGTAATAAATTAGTATATTTATATTATATTATAAAGATATTTATATTATATATATTTATATATACAAGATACCTTTACAAAGATTTACAAGATATTAATTACTGCAATTACTGCAGAAATGTTAAAGTTAGTAATAAAGCTGTAATGGTTTAAAACAGCATCCTACACTCAGAGAAGGCAAATGTGGTGGTGTTCAAACATGCTGCTGCATTTTCCCTGTTCTGTCCCACAGGCCCTATATCCTGTTCTGCTTCGTGTGAAGAGCATTTAAAGCCTTGCCAAATATCTGTCCTTCTCTTCTGGAAAGCAAAAAATTCCTCAAAGTATCTGTAGCTTCAGAGTGTTCTTTTCCCAGACCAAATGACCTGCCAAAATAATCTATTACAAGGCTATGACTATCAGGTATTGTGTCACTTGTTTAGAAGTATATTAGAAGAATATTTTGACAGGATGTAATCTGCCAAATCATTCTCAGATTTTGAAAATTCCTAGTCTTTCTCTTTACACCTTTTCCTCTTGCCAGTCCTCCCTGCTCCCAGCTTTTTAAGCACAGAACAAAATCATTACTCAAATGGATGCTCCAGTAAGGACATGACATCTCTAATCACAGAATCATGATTGCCTAGCCAACACTAATACTGTCAGTTGGTTTCTCTTAGTTGACAGATTTTAAGACACTGGCCTAACTATGGAGACTTGTTTCTGCATAAAATATCTCATGTGTATTTTTTTTTTCAAGTAATTTTTTCTGAAAAAGTAAGGTGAACTACAGAGACTAGGAATAGCTTTTGTCTGAATTAAGTCTTTCATTTTCTGAAATGTGTTCTAAGTAATATTTATCCAGTTATAACAAAACTAGAAGGGGAATCAAGTGTACAATGATGCTCAGTGAGAAGTAACATACTGGATTCTTATTCTACTTGTTTTTAAGGGAAATTATAATTTCAGGAACCGGTTTAATGGACATCACTAATTTGATGCAATAAGAGGAAAAGAAAGAAAAAAAATTACTGAGCACCAGATGAACAATTTATACTATGTTTGTGGGTAGGAGCTGTGTAACATTCTTTTGATACAAAACAGCTACTATATAATCTAATATCATAAGCGAGACTTTAAACATTGCTCCTGTAGATTATGCAGGCACAGACTATTACTAAAAAAAAAAAATCATCTGTTGAATCATAAACCCCAAGTTTTACAGTGGATACCAGCTCCTCACATTGAGTTAACCAAGCTTAATTGTCAATGTGCTTATATACTTCTACTGAAATGCTAGCAGTGTTACGAACCATAGCAATGTGGCCAAACTGAGCTCCCTTTGAGTCAAACAGCACTGGTCAGCAAGCCCCACATATAAATTCACAAAACACACACATGGTTTTCTAGAATATTTTCAGTTCTTAATTATTTATTTCTAATTACTTCCAGACCTTAGAAGTCAAAAGAATCCGAATCCCTTCTTCTGTTTCGTTTTGCATACATTAATTTTTTTGGCTGTCCCTACCCTTGCCAGACTGCTCCAAAAGGGAACACAGATGCTGAAAGCCTGACATAACATCTCCCAAGACACAACACACCCTCTTCTCCCTCTCTACTAAGCAAATACTGGCCAGAAAAACAGCTTGATATATCTCATTGATAATACTCATCCATCAGTCTCAGCAGTATAAAGTTTAGATGACAAAAAGTTACAATTAAAAAGGTATAGTGACTTAGGCAAATACTAACAACTCCTAGATTTTAATCTGAACATAGTACATATTTAACATTGTTACAATCCCTGTTCTCCTTCTCCATTTCCTATCAAAGACTCAAGAGCATTGCTCATCAATCCATGCCTATAATTAATTGTAAGCTCTCAAAGCACAAATATGCCTATAGACATTGCGTAATCATGGTACCATAGGCACAACTGTTAAATCCTTAACCCATTTCAAATTAAAACTTCTTAGAATTTCTGAAGAAAAAAAAGAAAAAAAAGAAAAAGACCAACCTAATAGTATGCTCTTTTCCCAAAAATATGAAAATATTCCATTTCCTTTTTATTTTTCTAAAGAGCATTCAGAATTTTGCTAAGGAAGAAAAAAAGAAAAATAAGAACAGAGCAGCCACGAAAGAGAGGAGCTCTGTGAGAACAAATACTGTCTTTCTCACAAAAATATGAAGGACCTTCTACTGTCACTTGACCCACTCCCTTTTTTAAGCTTTATCATAAATGAGTTATGACACCTCTAATGCAAGTAATCAAAAAAAAAAAAAAAAGCCACTAAAAACCCCAAAGGAACTAGCAGGATGAAATGGAATCCTAAAACTTGATACATAAGCCCTAGTGGGTGAATTCTGGTAAATCACACTGGAGAAAAAGTGATCCAAACTACACCATATGTTGGTATTTTAAAGAGGGAAAAAAACTCCTCTCCTTATAGAGAATGAAAAACTACCCAAAAAACTAATTTATTTTTTTTCAGGGGAAAAAAAAAATAAAGAAGGATTAGAAACATGTATGATCATTTTTCTCGCCCCCTGACATACACATAACCTGGAGTATTCAGATGACAACTGAGACTGAACTACAGCACTGGCACATGGACAAATGGATATAAACTAGCAATGAAAGAAATGAGCCAAATACCAGAACAGATTCTAACCATCAGAGCAGAAAAATTTTAGCTTTCCAAAATGACCAGAGAGGGTACCTTCCTTTAAATACAACTTTAGGAGACAAAGCTATACAACACAGCTGCCTGCTGCAGCAGGAAATGGGCTTCATGCAAGTCTCCTATACACGTCTTCTACACATATCTCCCGGATACACTTTTCTACGGTTATAGCTACTGCCTCACTACGACTGCAGGAGCCAGCTTGATAATGACTTGGTACTGGTGTAGCTATGTCAGTGCTCAGCTGGTTGGTGACCTGGGCACTGCTAGTGCATCTCCACTGCTCTTAGTAACAGATGAGTAGCCTAAAGGTGTTTCCAGTGTTCTTTGCTTCTGAGAACATGTGGCCTTCTGTGGCTGCTGCTGATACCATTCACGTGGCTGATCTACTCCATACAAAACCACAAGTTTGAAACATGGGTGTGGTACTCCTCAATACTGTGTGAAGAAACACAAATTAAACTGAAAGCTGAAGTCCCTTTTAAAAATCAAGCAGCTTCTTAAATATGTAAAATTTTAGTATTATACACCTGGCAGAAAAGCACAATCAAGCAGTTTCAGTAGCTGAAACAGTATTTAACCTTCAAATTTTTGTTTTTACTTGTACACATAAGTGTTATATCACAATAATTAAATATCTATGAATTATTATCATCCACAAGATGCTGTTTTCAGAGATATAATTAAAAGGTCAAAATAATTATATATGCAGGCTAAATCACTAGACATTGACGTACTACAGCAGGTACACAAATAGCCTAAAAATCTAAGATTTGGGGCACAGGTTTTGCTTTGCTTTCAAAGCGTACCTTGCCATTTATAGGAGAGAAAAATTAAGGGGTCAGACTACTTTTTTATTTGTTTTGGTTTGGTTTTTATTCTGCTTTACAGAGGGTACGTGCAATACACAACTCATCCTCAAAGCAAATGGAACAAAGTGTCATCCACTCTTCATTGCCTGAAGTCATACTGGATCATAAATTATTAAGCAGTTCTGCCATAATTTGTCAGATGTTCACAACCAACTGCACGTAACAATTTCCCCCAGTTCTCCTAACAAAGTTTTATTCTGCTGAGAACTGGAAAGAAACAGAAGTATCTTCTGCCTTCAGAAGCATGATGAAAAGCAACAGATGGGTAAGCTCTTCTGAGTACTGTTCCAGAGAACCATTAACTATCAGCTAACAAATCTCAATGGCAATGTCTTTCTCTATGGAAAGAGAAGTTGAAATGAAGTAGCTTAATTCTAAAAAAAACCAAATATTTTATAACCATTGAAAATAAATGCAACTGTTGTACAGTAATAAATATGCAGGAGAGAGCAAAGCATGCTTTAGGCAGTGAAGCCAACAGGAAAAGTCAAATTTGGTGCATGTCAATTAAGAATTTTGTTTAAAAATAAGAAAAGATAGCTCCAGTACCGCTAAGCTTATTCGTTAGGTTTTGATACTGCCAAAATCTGTATTGCTTTATCTTCTTAGGAGGATTTTCAGCATTCTCTTAAATTACAACAGCTTGCTTCTATAAAGAAATACCATTAATTAAGACCAGTTGTTACTGGCTACAGTTCAATGTTGAATGAGCTGCCCAAAATTTCACATCCTGAGTGCAAGACCAATGGTTTTACACCTCCCCATTGCTTCACACCATCCACACAGAACTACATAAAAGGTCATCGCTAAATTAAACAGACTAGTGTTACTAATATTAGCGCTACCATCAAGAAGTGCCTCTGTAACAACAAAAGCTAAATCCAATTCACAAATCCCACTTCTTTTAAAGTCATCAACAAAAATCTTAGCTTACTGCAGAGATTAGAGATCAAAAGGTTACAGTTACAATTAACACAAAACACTAAAAATAAATATTTTATTTTATTTAAATTGTTTGGTGGAAGTTTGGAAAACACCAGAACAACCTCATACATGAGAACAAATTTCCCAGCGGCCCTTAATACTGCTGCTTTCTCTCATTTGCTTCCCTCCCAGCCTCCTCCCAGATCTTAAGAGGCTCAAGGACATTAGCAGAAGATGCTGGAGCTAAAATCATTGAGTAAGACAGCAATGAGCTGTGGGGCCCAGACTGTTTCTAGTGCTGTCAATTGCTGCAGTTTTCACAAAAGCACAAAGCTGTGCAAAAGTGACAAGTCAAAAAATTAAAAGACAATCGAGCACAACTATGTAACAAATTTAATACGGGAACAAACATGGCATGTAAAGGTCTGGGAGGCCCCTAAAAAGACAGGCCTAAAAAGAAGACAGATAATGAAACAATTAGCCTCAACTCAAAGCTTAAAACAAAACAAAAAACTCCCCCAAAATAATCTGCCTCCTCATATTTCAGTTGTTTCAGTGTTGTCAAGAATTTTGAACATACATTGAAGGAGTATGCAATTATGTATCCACAGGAACTGAATTCTAAATTAATTTTAACGTCATATTTTCCATTTGCTTTATTCTAGCTATGTATGTTATGGAATCTAGCTCTCATACCAGAAATTTTACTTAAGGAGAGAAAGATAATTAAAAATTGTTAACTTATCATAACACTTAGGAAACTAATTTAAAATTATTGTACACAGAAAATCAACTAATAATCAGTGGGCCAAATTTAAATATAGTGTAAAGAAGTGCAAATCTACTGACAGAGCTGACTAACATTAAAATCTGAAGCAGGTTTGAAACTGGTCAAAACAGTGACGCATAATTAAATTCAAGCTATAGCAAGGGTAACATCCCACTAGCATCTTCAGTTTTTAAAGTAAAAAATTAATTTCTCAGAAGCTAAAATTTCTAATTATGTACAGAGGGTTCCATTTCATTAACAACAGAAAAAGTCAAGCATTCAAGTCAGTAAATGGCATTGTCTATATTACATATTCTAAATCAGCTGTCATCACTCATGTGCATTATGGAAGTCTTCACGGTGATGACCATATAAAGATCTGTCAGAAATCTTTTTGGTTATTGACAATATCTTAACTGCAAGAAAGCTGTCTTCCTGAATGCAAAGCCACAAACTCCTCTCTTTTTCCACATTCACCACGCAAAATGAGTTATGCTAGCATCTGGTAGCAGAGACAGTACATGATGATACTCTTGAATAATAATGTATGGAAACAAGTGAAAAGAATTAAACTGGTAATTGCTTACAATGCTTGCTTTGTGTTTGTTTGGGGTTTTTTTAATGACCAGAATAGTGTTTAAAAAAATTCCCCAAATAAATATTTATCTATCTTATATATATTCCATTAGAAATCTACCATTAGAGTTAAATATACAACAATAGTAGTATGCTGCTAATCCATGTAAGGACAAACTGTGAGAGCTGATACTACAGTTGTCACAACTCCTAACACTCTGCTAGCGAGTTTACATAACAATTTTAGTATTTAATAATCCAATCTAATATTTAAATTAATCAAAATTTAGTTTCAATTATTTTAATATTAAACCAACTCCTGCTTTCTTCATCCTTTAACTGCTTGAAATTTCGAAGACACAAAAAATATTCAGAAAACCATCAGATGACACAAAGTTCTTTGAAAAAGCGATATACAAAGGGAGTACTTGCATACCAATATTCCTAATGAGAAAAGTAAGCAACATTTTCTACCGACACCCTTCTTGTCACCTAGATACTTACATTCAGCCTTACATATTTACTACACCATAAGACTACAGTAATTCATAAACACTAGCCACTGTTTTGACAGCTAAGCTTGAAGAAACTGACCATGCTATACAAGAATCTGCAGTAACTTTTCAAAGGTTTTGGAAATGTTTCATTTAAGCTCCTAACAGTAGTCAGCAAAAGGAAACATTTAAAATATTAGATTACCTCCTCCACCCTCCTTCCCACAGGGAGTTTTAAGTAGTTTCAAATTTGTATAAAACCGAACTGAGGGAACAGGACAAAGAAAAGTTATGTCTATTTGATCTCTTTTAGCTACGGAAATAAGCTTTGGAAGAAGGCACTACTTTCCTCCCACTGCTTCAGTAGGAAACAGAAGAGAGGACAAGCTTTGTTTGAAAAATGGAAAAGGCTGACTCTTGATTTACTCAAAGGAGTACTCCTCTCAATGGCAAAATGGCAAATGGCAAAAACATCCACCTGTTTCACCTCTAATAAAACTCGGTCTCATGAGGCAAGTAAGGCTACTACTCAGGCCTAAATCTTTAAGTGTTCTGTGTTCAGCAGAGGTTTTTCTTTTTTTTCCTTTTTTTTTTTCCTATGGTAAAACTTTACGTTCTACTAATAGATGATTTAGGACACCTCAGCAAAAAAACTTGAATAATACCAAAGACAATGAAATATATCCAATTACTAAAATTAGACTGCTTTTTGTAAAAACACATGTCCTTAGAAACAGAGCACAAGACAATTTAGAAGAGAAGTTTTTTGAGGAAGTAGTTTTGCCCCCATCAGACCATTTCACGTACTTGTATAATCCACTTTACCAGGAAATATTTCCCCTCTGACCCATTTTTATTGCAAGCTTTAGTCTTTCTTCACCAACCCAGTCGCATGCTTAAAGGATGGGTAAGCATCATTATACCTTTTATTATGCCTTGATCTCAGAAAATTGAATGGAAACAAACTGGGCTATATTTTCACTGAAGTGACAAGAACAATACAGTAGAAATAAATAGTTATTTGTTTTAGATTAGGTAGTGTGTACATCAGCAGCAGACTAACTGCTGTAACACAGAGCTCCTAGTAGGTTAATTTAGCCTCCTTTTCTACGTGCAGTGGCGATCCATTCTGGAAAAAATAAATAGAAATGCACTGAAGTTCTAGAGGATGGTTTGCCTATCCCTACATCTAAACAGGCAAGTTACAGAAATATGTTCCTAGAACGGTTAGTAACTGCCATTATGGAACGTTAGCTGATCTCCTTGTCACTTGTGCATTCAGTATACATTCAGATTTTTAGGTCCCAGTGAATATTCGTCTACTACCTTATGCTTATTTTCAATATATTAGTTTAATTAGAGTGAGTATAATTAATCTCACTTCATTAAAAAAATCCATCAGGGCATTACATAAAAGCTACAACTTACTCCACTGCATTGCTGTTTTTCCATCTTTAGTGATGTCCCATTGGAATATGGCATTTACTTTCTTTACCAATTCATTTCCGATCTCTTTTACACGACGACCAATTTCTTCAAACACAAGGTCACTCTGCAGTCCTGCAGTCTTAAAAAAAGAGAGCGAGTATGAAGAATTTAAAATTGAAACTCCATTTAAAAATTACTAAATATGTCTATTAGTTCAAGCATTGTGTCCAGGAAAGTCTCTATTGCAGAATTATTAAATGCAATTGAGGTTTCTTCCACCACAAATAATCACCTCTAGCAACTGTCAGCACTAAAGAGTACATTCAAGCAGAAAATGCTTCATGGACTCTTCCTTGAGAATTATTTCAAATCTTGCTTTTGCAGTTTTTGTCATTTATCACTACAATTTAAGATATGTTTCATAATTAGAGCTCTAAGGGCTTCTAAATTGCCCTTTATTTGCCTTGGAGGATAACCATTGCCATTTTTTCCATGGTGAATAGCATGTTAGTTTATAGAACACAAAAATGATTTTACCAGTACATTACTTTAATTTGTGGAAGATGGAAGAAACATAATGCACTATGAACACAGTCGGAACTCCAGTGTAGACACAATGTGTTTATCATTTAAGAGTGGGATTAGCTACATTTACATTTTCAGCTTGTCCAAACACATATTATTTTGAAAGCCTTTCATTGTCTGCCTTTAACAAATATTTGTATTGGATGAAATGCTACACTTTAAGAACCTGCTCCAGTGACATTTTTCATCCTATAATTAGAGCAAAGATGCTCTTACAGATTTAGTTGTTCTGCTGTACCTACCTGTATACAGCAGAATGCAATAATCCTCATGCTGTTATCTTGTCACCTCTTTGGTTAGGCCTAACATTTTCCATTATATAACATCTAAATTTGCCAATCATCACTCAGGCTAGTTTCCCCTGGTGGATGTCTGGCTCTGTCAGCAAATGTCTGCCAAAGCACCTTAATTTCTCAGAGTAAGCTTAAAGAAAAAAAGCCTGTTCTGCCCATGTTAAAAAAAAAAATCTTTGTAATTATTTCACTGAAGAGTTGTAGTGCTTACATGTTAGAACTTCAAAAGCAGATTTGTCAACAGTTCAGAACATCAGAGGACTAAACATAACCAGCAAAAAGAAACAGGTTCCAGGAATATATCACAAGCTTTATATGAATGGCACTCAGTACTTCATACACTTCAATGCATTAAAGTTTCATCCTTTGTAGGCAGGCATCAATGGGAAAAAAAGATATGGTTTATTAAGGCAATGCACTGTGCACCTGTGTCTTTTCAGCCATATTAAGAACGCAGGACATTCTCAGAATTGCATGTACAATACTGTCTTTTGTGGCACGTCCAGTACCCAAGGCTTAATGCATGTGTGCAGAGATTTTGTTTAAAATATATATAGTATAAAGTGCATATCATGTGCTAGGCCCAATCACATGTACAAACAGCCATCAGAGCCTGCTTTCAAAATGATCCAATGACAAAACTGTTCCTTTCTATGAGTACGCTATTTCATTTTCATTTGTGCTGTTCTTGTAATGCCTTCCCGCCACTGTCCCCATGTCTCTCTGAAAATACCGAGAAAGAAAGGTCACACTCTTACAACTTACGACGAGTCTGATCTTCAACATCTACAAAATAAAACCAAAGTGCTCATTTTACAGGTACAGCCCCAAATTACAGGGACTAATGTCAATCTTACATTATGCAAGTGCTCTAAGCTTGTGACCCTCACTGGTGCATGCCTCACTTGTTTTGTAACATACAGCGCAATGCTTATTCTAACAGTTCAACCGGCATCAAGCAGTTCAAACCTCATCAGCAACCCTATATATCTTAAAATGTCTGTATTTTCCCCCTCAAATAGATCCATGAACCTCTGTATCTTAGACAACGTGGGTGTTCATGTCTCTGAACTCATATACTCATCTAAGTACTGCAAATAAGACTGGTAAGTGATCTAAGCACTTTTCCTGTGTTTTTCACAAAAATAAAATCTAACTATGCTGCTTTGTAAGTTAAGACTTCTATTGCTTCCCCCTACCTTCAGAGGCTCTCGAGCAGAAGGCTTATCCAAGGCTGGTACTATATCCACATAGCCTCCTGCAATAGCAACTTCTCCAGTCTCTTTGACCTGTGGTGGGAGAAAAAATTACATTAAGGATGTAACGTATGTGCAAAAATTCACAACAGAAGAGCAACCAAGGAGGCTTCCTTAATTTTTAAAATCAGACATGAAAAAAAGAGAAAACATAAAATTTCCAGAGTAAGAAAAAAACACCCCATAAATGCATTGTAGTCTTGAGGCAAGTTAGTATATTATGCTTTGCAAACAGCTCTTCAAACGAAGTAATTATTTGCTTCTTGAGAAATTATGCTGAAATATATTGTTGGTTTTCTGTTCAAAAAATGGTAGAAAAAGCTTATTTATCTGAAAATGTACCTTGTGTTATAAGATACTGTTAGTATTACTTCATAAATAGTTCTGAAAAAGACATTGTTCTAAAATGCTTTTCCTTGAGATAGATATGCAGCTGTCAAGAGTTCATCTAGACAGTTCTGCTATCTCCAGGTGCCTTACATGGCAACTTGTACTAGAAACAGTTTTTTAAACATTGTAGAACCAGAAAGATTACAAGAAGAAAGATGAAAAATACCAGAATTCCATTCTGTTTTAATTTCTTGAAATAGTTAAGTCAGAGAAGAAAATGGGTTTCATTTTGGCATTGTCTCTTTAAGGGGTCTGACAAACCATTCTGACTTATGTCAGCAAACAGAAGATGGCAAAATGATTCACTGACAATGCATATAGAGTTATATGATAAATACCCAAAGCAGAGGACTATCCAGCATCACAGACTACCTTATTGCACAGGTGAAATTAATACAGAAAGACTACATAATAATGATTAGTCAAATCATGCCTAGCAGCTTGTCACCCACTGCCACTGCTCTTCAGACAATGCTGAAAATGGATTTAAACCAGCGTATCACATTTACATGTCTACTTTTAGTTGGGTTTAACCAGAGTTTATTACAAGTACAAATATGGCTTTACTTCATACTAATCCAAGATGCAGTAAGAAACAGAATTCTGCACAATTTGTAACTGTTGAAACAAGGTGGTTTTCTATAATCTGTTTCTGTAGCAAAATCCCCCAAAACTCTAAATATTAGCAATGACTAAACCAAGCATAATAACACATCCAGCCTTTAAACATGACAAGACATCCCACTACATTTACAAATTCCAGAGGGCTTGGATGCATATCATGAATTCTGTTAGTTTACACTGTACATGCAAACCCTCAGAAGTAAATAACTGAAGTCTAGAAATTCTGTCAGGACTGGGTGGTAGTGCCTTTTAAATGTATCTATGCCATCTTCAACACAGTAATCAACAAAGCTCATTTGAGGCACCAGCTGTCTTGTTTATGACTAGTAACCAGTAATGGAGAGTTTGTACACAGTAGCCTCGATGTTGTTATCATTCCGAAATTCTATAGCTGCTAACACTCATCAGGTCTGCAAGCAAAATTTACCTCCTTCAGTCACCATTTATTCCACAAAGCTGTATTCCTGTGGAAACAGCAATCCTATGTCCTTTTGATGACCCTCCTCATTTGATTTAGCCTGCACAATCCTCCCTGCAGCTGCAACTACCCTGCTGCTGTACTCTCTAATCAACAGCTGGCTACAGCTTTACAGAGACGGGGTTGCAAAACTGCCAGCCAAAGCAATGTAGATTGCATCTGCATCAACCAACAAAAATACCAGTATCAAATGACAGTTTAAGAAGGTCACAGTGTCACAGGAAGCTACAACAGAAGCAATGAGAATTTACTTTTTGTCTCTACATGGAGTATTTTACTCTTAGCTTCCAGTAAGTATCCTATCAAGTGTAGGAGAGGATTACAGGATACCCCCACAAAATGCTAACAGCAATGCGAAAGAAAATGCAACAATGCAAAACCTGAATTTATAAAACTGTAAACTCTTTTATTGTAGGTACTATGTCCAACTGCTATGAAACTTCTATTTTTAAGTAAGTAGTTCTGTGTAGATGCAGCTCAAGTTTTTCTTAAAAGCTAAATTTGTAGAAGTTCACCTGCATCAGCTAACAGTCAGGAGTTGATTTAAGATAAACAAAAGCTAAAAAAAGATGCATACACAAGGTTATGATTAACTGCAGAAAGTAAGTACTAACTATGCTGACCACAGAATGACTGCTTTTTGCTCTTCCACAGTGGACAAACACAGAAAATACAATACAATGAGAAATTGCAATGAAATGAGTTCTCATATTATTTAATATGAAGAGTGCATTAAGTCCTATGAGTATGATGGTATTTTTATTGTAATCTTAGTGACACCATAAAATAAGTAAGAATATTTCATTCTATTAACTTAATTTCTTTACAAAACTTTCTTCAATGGTGTGCTTGATGAGCCACTTTTTTTGCTTCCCCTGATACCCCCAGTCTTTTAACCAACACATCATTTTCTAAAGCCCACAACAGTGTGTTCTGACCTTGGTCTGAAAATGGATTCTATTTCCTTCCTTCCACATTTCTGTTTGTAAAGTTTGACCTGGAAAGACTGGTTTTGCAAAGCGAACCTGAAAAAAAAAAGAAAAAGTGGGGTTATGAACAGATCTGTCATATGTACAGCTTAAAAGCATAGGTTCTACTGAAATGAGAAAAAACAAAGAGAAAAATCAGTCAACTAGCAATGTAGAAACCCTAAATATTAGAGTAAATGTACTAGATAGAGGCATTAAAATGCATGCAGCAATGAGTAAAAGTAATTGTGGCAGTTAAGACAGAGCAAAAACCTTTTCCTACCCTAAAGAATCTTTTTTGGCACTAAAACCAGAAAAATCAAGAAAATTAACTGCAAAGAATGAATACACAGACCTTGATCGCCTTGAATCTGTTCACATCATTATTTGCAAACTGCTTCAAAACGTTTCTAGCAGCAAATCCAAAGGAGCACAATCCATGAAGTATAGGCTTCTTAAATCCTATTTCAAAAAGTAACATTTTAGCATTTGTAACATTAGGAGTTTGCATGTTGCTTCTACATATATCTATATTTTATTCATAGTATTTTCCACCAATAATGTTCTCAATCCTTTTCTTTTTAACGTAATTTAACTCACTGAAAAAGTGTCTGTTACCATTTGTTTTATCTACTTTGAGGCAAAAGAAAGTGCTCACTGAGAACTGGCACTCCAATACTGCCTGTCCTATGTAAGACTCACAAGTAGAATTAGTCCCTGTCTATAGAGGTGACAAAATGAAAAATAAGGAGATTTGCTGTTTTAGTAGAAGTGCATAGGCATGCAGATACACAGTTACATGTAAGTATGCGTATCAAGGGTACGAGATAACGTAATGATTAAAAAGTGGTGATACTAAGATTATTTGATGCTTCCTATTTTTAATTCCTACTGTTAGTTGCCAAAAGTCTTCAAATATAGTGCACACTTCAGAATTAACTTGTCTTTACTTAGAAGTGGAAAAAACTCTGAAAAGATTTCAGGTATTTTGAATACATCTAACAAAAAAGAGAAGAAAAAAATTACAGCGTTTTGTTTATACTGACATTTCTGGTTACATTTCCTTTCACTTCTATGCTTTCGAGCAGGAGTTGAACTGTGGCAGAGGATAATCTTTATATTAGCGTGGAATCTTTTTCCAGTCCTGTCAAAGTCTGCCAAAGCAAACCTTTGAAAACTGGCCTGAGATTTGCTAAAGTGCAATGGTTCAGTTTTAAAGAAGCTGCTTGTACCGAGTATGTTCTGATTAACAGGTTGCTCTGACCTGACAGGACGTATGAACAGTAACTGATCACACTTGCAGCAGCCCATAGATTCAAGACAGGTCTGTCCAGCTTTGGCTCTGAAACCAGTTGCTTTGCCTGGAACTGATGTGCCACTCTCAGCTGCCAGAGTCTGTTTTTCCTGTGCTCTAACCAACTCTTCCTAGCATCTACACGGCATGAAAAGTTGTCCCAAGGGACAACAGCTGGGACAAAAAAGCAAAATCAAAAGCAAACAAACAAAAAGCAGGAGACATGAGAAAGTCTAGACTGCAGAGATTCAGAAGATGCCGAAGAAGAAACCACCTTCAAGACACAAAGCCACTAGGCCTCAATGCCGGCACACGGCCCAAAGGGAAGACAAGACTAGCAGGAGTAAGGAAGAGAAAGAGACATTTGGACTCATTAGATTAGGAGAGGAGACATGACAGAAGGACAGGCTAAAAGGAACATGAGTTTGTTTTCTCACTAAGTATTCCACTCTGATCATTCTGCCATTTGTTTCCCATAAAATATTTGAATATGCACACTTTTAATAGCACACTCTTTTTTTGTACATTGTGCACAGGCTATTTCTGAAAGCACAAAGATACTGTGCAGTCAATTTTAAAACAGATAACTGCTGTTATTATAACATCATCAGTATTCGGTATCTCTCATACAGAATGTTATAGTGACATTTCGCTCTTTAAGAGCTTAGCTCAATTCACCATGCAAGAACCAAAAAACACCACTATTTTCAGAACTCAGAAACAAATACATACAGTCCTAGTCTCTCCAGTATTTTCTTTATAAAACTAATGCATACTCAAAGAAAAATACATAAGGCAATCAAGTTACTTTTTATCTAGACTAAAATGAAAACAAAGTAAATGTTGCTTTCACTTTCTGCTATCTCAGAAATACTCACAAGCTACAAGAATAAAGGCACAACAATATAAACAGGTGTTTTCATATAGTGTATCTCCTCTAAAACACTATCCACAGGAAGACTTAACAATAATCCTGGAACGAGCTGAGAGCATTAGGCTCGAATGCTTGCTTCCAGTGCATGCTGGTGAGAGAAGTCAAAAAGGATATTTACAGAGATTATAGACAAGAAGCTGTGTGAATATGCCCAAAAAATAAAGCTTTTGTGTTACTAGAAAAAATAGTCATGGATTATCTCTACAGTCATTTTCTTCTTTGCTTGAAGCCACATTTAGTATAGGTATTTGAGTGGGAGATTGACACACTTCCAAAATCCAGTGCGGCAGTTTTCTGTTCAGACAAAGAGACTACCTCATCTACAGAGTTAATTTCATTTTTCACTGGTCTTTCTGTGAACAGGTAGAAGATTTCTACTTCTCTTCTTCTGTAAGTTTTTTTATAGGATTATCATCATTATTTTAAACACTGGGGTTTCAATTATAAACATGGATTTTTCTCCTCCAGCATCTTCAAGAGTAAATAGGTGATTCCATCTAAATATTTATCCAAAATCATCAGCTGAGTAAACAAATAGAATAGTTTAATAAACCAGGGAAATCTCTTCATAGACTGGTATTTGATTATCATTGTTTATTAACACAAATTTACATGGAAATATACAAACCAGAGTTAAACAAACAATTAGTATGCATTTATGAAAGGAGATGATTTGTGGAAGTATGTTAAATGCAATCTGAACAAGGAAGCATAGCTCTGCTCTATTTATCTTGGTAAAAACACCATACAATGATACTTCTATATCAACAAGAAGTCACCGGAAAACTGCAGACCAATTATTACAGAGCAGTATTTTCATGCAAAAATTATGATGATAGCATGCATATTCAGGAACATTTCTTAAGTAAATCAAAATGCTCTCTGCCTGGAGTAATCACACTATACTACTAGCAAAGGTTGAAAAGAACTCTGATAAATACCTTTACAACAGAAATTTAAGAAAACAGACCTTTTTTTAGTAATTAGATTTCTGCAAGAATCAGTTAATGTAGCCTATGGACTGTTGCTTTGTCACGTAGCATTACATAAATGAAGAAGCTACTGCACTAGTAAGAGATGCAGTTAAGCAGTTTTATAGGAAAGGGCTATCAAATCCCCTCTCTTCCACCCTACTGAGATTTATTGGGATTAGGAAGATTATGCAGAAGCACAAAAAATTCCACTGAGACCAATACAATCTCAAATTTATTGAGATGGAAAGAATTATCTATCAAAGCATTTCTAGAAGTTCTTCTGAAGCTTTTGATAGTCAATTATTTCTGCTTATGATATAGAGACTGTAAAGATGTGATAGTGGCAACAAATAAGCTCTAAAAGTAAAACAGGGTAGGAGGCAGGTTTCTACTGTAGGCAGAGTCCAAGCATCATTCCGCATTCCTAGCTACAGAAGCAATGCTTTAAAGTGAAGTGTCAACAGAACTGACGTGACTAAGAACAGCTATAAAAAAGCACTGTTTTTCCAGCTTGTTAAAGATGAACAGACTAAGTGAAAAAAAGATTAAAAATACATTTACATCACTCTTCATCCAAATACTAATACAATGGTATCCCTCAGCTCACCTCCAAGAGCAGCAAAACTTGGATCAACATGTAAAGGATTCCAATCCCCACTCAGACGATATAAGGCAGCCTGCAGAAACAGGAAAAAAAAAAAAAGGTGGTTCACTGTGCTTGGCAGAAACAAGCAGGAGTCGCTCAAAAACTTAGGATAGATTTACAAACTTATCACAGTCGATCCTACTAGTCCTTACATAACATACTCTACAACAAAGCAGGTAAAATTGAAATTAAATGTTATTGTGCACACAAACTGCCAAAGCTCCAGGGAAATGTGCCAAAAACTGTGTGGTCTTGGTACATAAGAAAATAATACAACTGCTTAATGGGAGAAAAAGCAACCTACTCTGCTGGCATACAGATCGAGCTTCACTAAAATTTGGCAATAGTGAAGTAATGAATTTTCTAGAATTAGAAATAGGTTCTTTAGCTTGAAGTGTAATTTTAAAGAGTCTTGTCCCATGATGGATTAATCCACAATTTTTTTTAAAATTACATATGAAAAAAAAATTTTTTAAACACATAGATTACCTTTTAATCTAAAAGCATTACCAATGCTTTTTCAACATTTGATTCATCTTATAGAGATCAGAAATATCCTTATCCTTCCCTTTGAAAAGTAACATGATTGACCAATTGCAATACACTTCTCTCTCAGCAGCTTCATGGGTAGCTGGTCCCAATATTAAAAACAGACAAAATCCCAAAGTAAAACACCAACCTTTCTAGAAGACTTTTGCTTCATGTTAAATATTCTCTTTCACTAGTAAGAAGTGGAGAAATGCAGATTGAGTGTATTGTGTATACTATAAATGTGAATAAACCCGAGACATGATGAAGAATATGGCTACAGTACTTCAGTTTTCTGTCTCTCTGTGTCCTTAGAATATTCATTATCAAATCTTCTATTTGCTGTATGTGTACAGTGGCCAGCAGTCCATGAGAGGCATGACAAGCCAACCTGTGCATCTCTCTGGACTAAAAACTTATTCGTGATCATCAGATTCCAGTGAACTCCAGTAACTAAATGATTCTGGAGTACTCTCCCAAAAGGACAGAGAGAATTGGTACATCACACTAACCAACACTAGTGAAGATTTCAAGAATTTAGTAGTTTTATATGATGGCACATACAAATTGAATATGAATTTAATTGGGAAGAGCTTTCAAATTGAAAACAAATTTTATTTTATTTGAGTACATTACTGGCCTTTGGAACCTCTTTATCACTACACATTTTCTCCAACCATTTTGGACTGGGTTTGTAAAAAAATGGTATGTATTTATCCAAACAACAAAAAAAACCCTTCCACTAAATGATGTTCGGAGGAAAGAAACTAACAGATTTCTCAAAGGGAAGGAAAAAAAAGAAAGATTCCCCACAGGAAATATTTTCTGATATATGTTTAACACTGTTTCTTCTATCAAATCTGAAGCAAAGGACAGTGTAACTAAAGAGGTTCTGAACTCATAATTTTAATCCATAACACATTTGTTTTATTTTTAATCTGTTAATATTCAGGTCCATTTCTTCAAGTATATAGAGCTTTCACACTAAGCTCTAATTCTCTCTTATTTGTCCTGGTAGCTGTCATTAATACAGCAAGTGTTTTGAATCTCATTTATGGTGGAATGTAGAACAGCTTGTCACCATTCCTCTATGTGAGAGTTGGATACATGAACTAAAAACAACAAGAAGAAAATCCTAAACTGCACCATAGCTTAAGCACGCAAATCTTAGAAAGGTAAGCACTAAGCTAATACTCCTCCATGGTTGCTTACATTTACTCTTTTTGAAACAATTTCCTTTTGAAAACAAAGATATATCAGTAAGGTTGGGTCACTGGATCTGAAATTTCTAACTGTAATTCTACTTTCACCCAAAACATATATTTATTACAACTTCTTTTTTTAATTATCTTCTAATTGATCCTATAAATTCTTAGGAAAATTAGTAAAGACTGGAAATTTCATACTAATGTAAGACTACAGTTCAGTTGTGTCTGAGTTTGACCTTCCAAATGGGACATACGAGAGCACAAATACTTTTCTGAAGGAATAGATAACATAAAATTAATCTTATAGCATGACCAAGAAGTAGAAATAGCTAAGGTATCTCAGCTGGTGAGAAGAATAAAGCCAAGATCTCCAAAAGGCAGTATCCTCCAGTGCCAGCACTCTAGCCAGCAATGTACAAGCCAAATCAAGTCCAAAAGAGCAAGCCAAGTGGACTGCCACAGAGGCCATTCTATAGGGGGCCCTCAAGGAGTGTGTAGTGAAACTCATGGCACTGGCTGAGGGTGGAACAGGAAGACAAACTGAGATAATGTAAATATTTACACTCTACTACACCACTAAGGCTGCTAGAGTGAAGTGATGAGTGGAAACAGACAGCTGGAAATGGGCTAACAACTACCATCCATGGAGAGCACCTGCTCCTTCACTTACTTCTCTCATCTCAATTCTCACACAAATAGAAGAAAAATGGGCAACTAAGAGTGCCACCCACACTCCCACACATAAAAAAAACCACAGCAGCAGGGTTTCAGAGAAGAACACACACATGCTGCTTTTCTGACTTGCTGTGTCTTCACTTGTTCTCACTCCTCCCTGAAGTAGTTGTTAAAACTGTTTTCACTGTCGTAAGGTAGAGATGAGCAGCTTTGATTTACCACTCGCTTCTTTGCTAAGAGCTGTCTAAGGCCTTGATGCCATCAATATCAAGGTTATCATACTATGAAAGAGGCTTTTAGTGAGGAACAGACCCTTAGTTCCTTTTTTAAAAAAATTAAAAACTGAAAATTTGACATGAGTTGCTTTTGGCAGAATTCTACAAATTAGAGTATCACCCATTACTGAAGTTTTCTTTCAAGAGAGTCTAAAATCTAGCAGCAAATGGCCACCCTTGAGAACTAGAAAATAAAAATTGCCAGATGTTAAATAATTAAATTAAATAATTAAACTACTTTTTAACTAAGTTAAAATTCTAAGGTCTCACTTTCGTTCTTCCATTAATTTGAATTTTTACAAAAGCTGTCAGGAGGCTATTTTCTGTTGTTTTATTTCATTATTGTTAAATTTTAATTCAAACTAAATAACATTCAGTTATAATACTGGACAATTCTATTTATGTACAATAAAAAAGACATCGTAGTGTTTTAAGCTCAAATCTCAACTTAAATTTAGCTATGCAGCTGTTTCTTACTAAAGCTGTAGTAAGAACTAGTCATTTATTTGGGGTGATAACAAGCACTGCTTGGGACACAATACTTCTACTAAATGCTTTTCAAAATCAATGTAGTAAAAAATACTTGTGCTTTGCTAACAAAATAAATGTTCCGAGAATTAAATGTGATCAATGTATTCAACTAAAAGTCTGACACATGAATACGGGAGATGATACTTCTCTTTTTGTACTTTCAACAACTAGAGAGGCACTGGTCACACCTAGAAAACAGACAGGCTGAACTGAATAAAACATTTACATGAGCAGGTTACTCCAGATTCAGTGCAGCCAAGTCAGGTCTGCCAACAAACTTCTTTTCGTTTACCACAGTCTTTGGTATCACTTCATGATATAAATTGCATTACATTCCACATGAGAACAGAATTGTTTTAAAGCCTTGTTGGCTCTACTTTCTATATTCCTTGAAGAGTGACATTTCCTGAAGTCCTGAGTGAGAGCATTTAAAAAAAAAAAAAAAAGTGATGCATCCTTGGAGGATGACAAGAGTCAATTGATGTGGGGCATTAGATTGAAGTCAGTCATAATATAGTTAGATTGTTCTCCAATTAATAACACAAACTGTCAAGTCTCATTTCCTAACAATTTAGGAGTTCTGCCAGACTGCAAAAGAAAAGGCGACATCCAACCTGTCTATGCCAATTTTTCAGTCTTGCCTGCAGACTGCAATAAAGGTCAGGGGTAAAGCTAACGAGAAAGGAAGTTAACTATCCATATTCCCTTCTAACTAAGGAGAAAGAGAGCTCTGCCCGATTATCTTACCATGTATATGTGTCTATACATATACAAGTACATATGTGTGTGTACATGTATTGTATACTTCATCGTAAACAGCTTATTTCAGTAAGAGTAAGCAGACAAGAAATCTCATGAAGAAAAAACAGCGACAAATCTAATGTACATATTTCAGTGAGTCTGATTTACACTAAGAACAATGAATGTTTCCAGTTAAACTGGCAATGTTGATGCTTCAAGACCTCAAATTTAGCACAGTATGTAAGTAATTCACTGCACTTAAAAATAAGCAGCTGCTCTCTGATTATCTGAGATCCTCATTTGCCATATCTTCTTTTTTAATTAATTATCTGTTAGGGTAAGGATTGATACTAGGAAAGAGCAATTAGTAGAACCAAGACATAGAAAGATAAAAGGGTTTATTTGTTCCTCCAGATAACCAACTATTTTTCTGAAAGTAGGCGTATGTGGAAAATAAATGAAACAGACAGTGTAAGAGGCTCGTAATAGTTTCCAACACCTAAATATATTTTTGTGGAAATCAGGATCACACATGATTCTGCTTTTTAACAAGACTGTAGTTAAGAAATACAAGTGTACAGTTTCCTGGACCACCTTAGGCTTGCAATTATATGTTCTTAGTGGTCTGGACTATCCAAACACTACCTTATTCCCTACATACCTTTGACTCCCTCAAGAATAAGAATTACTAAAATGTTCAACTAAAATACCTTCACATACACAGCTATAAACAGGAACAGGTGTAATAGGCATAAAATGTAACTATATCTTTTCTTCTTCTTCACCCCACATTATTCATGTCTGTACTGTTTATCCCTACCACATATTTTTCAAATTTAAAATCACCTTATATATTCTGGCACTTCATAGAACATAGAACATTAGTTTGTTTTCAGTAGCATGGTAAATATACAAGAAGCCTTTCCTTTAACAGTGCCTCTCTTAATCAAAAAGAACAAACCACTTTGGTCTGAGGAACTTCAAATGGAGTAACACTTTTTATATCCTTTACTAAGACATGCATCGATAAGGGAAGGAAACAAACTCTTGGTAATGAAGAGCACCTTGTTTAAATGAAATGACTGCCAGTACCTTTTCTTTTTTATCATCTTACCACATGAAATTCTAGTATAATCCAAGCCCTCAACTAATTCTCAAAATTGCCATGATAGAAAATTATATTCTGAGCTTCCCAAGAGGAATACAAACAGGAGGGTGTATGTGTGTGCACGCTCGTGTGTCTGTATAGATCTTGAAATCAGCAACATAACATATAATGAACTTTTAAAGTAATAACTATTACAAACACTCATTCACTATACAATTTATAGGGTTCTCTGCATACTGAAGTCTCTAGACAAATTAGGAAAACGTTATCAAATCCTTGCAATGGCTTCATATCCCTTTGTTTTGCTTATATCATCCTTTGTTGTTAAGCACTTTTTTCTGGCATGCTCTCCATACCTGTGAACATATTGCAGCACTTCATTTTCTCTATCATGAAACAAATTATTTATGCTACAAACACACAAAAAAAAAAATCACCTGAGGCTCTCCGGAGACTCTCTGGTGCTATTCTCTGAAGTTAATTTAAATTTACATGTTTTCAGGCAACGCTGTACTACAATCTTTACAAAGCAGGACATAAAAACCACAATTTGTCCTGTAACCATCCATGCACATGTTTTCATCATCTTCTCACTCACATGACTTTATTGCACTCACTCAAAAAATTACCTTAACTCAAAACATCCACCTTCCTATAACTTTTTTCTTCTAATCTGTTTAAAATAAGCATAAAATCTTTCCATGGAAACAAACATAAAACGGAAATAACAAATTTTTTTTTCCATATAATGTTATCAATTACTTATTCTATCTATGCATATCCTCTCTAAAAACACACACAAATATTTACATGTGCTGAAAATGAAAATACAGATGAAATCTGTGTAGAATAAAAGATGACTTTCCAGAGGTAAGTATCTGCATCCTAATTACACAGAAACTTGTAAGGGTCTTATCACACCATCCTCAAAGTAAAGCACTGACTCATAGTACTGAGCCTGTTGACAACAGGCAGAAAACATTTTAGAGTACATTTTAGTTTAATAATTCATTAGGCTGTTAAACGTTTCCCATGCACCTCTTTACTTCCAAGATGTCTTTTTAATAAGAGTTTATTGCAAAGTCCACTTTTTTACAGCAAACTAGATTTGTGCATAATTGTCTTCACAATTGTTTCCAGTTACATTAAGAACTGCAGTCTTAGCTGAACTTGACACAGTAAAATATTAAACTCAGGTAGCTAGAGGACAGCAGTATCTGGAAGAGGACTGCAGGACTGAGAATGACTCAGTAAGGGAAGGACAATCCTGCAGTCTTAGTCACAGGATGCTGATGACACTACTTGATACATGGCAGGTGCCAACTATTTCCTCCTCTTCCAGAGAAAACAGAAAAGAACTGTATTTCAGGGAAAAAAAAACAAACCACCAAAAAGCAGCAATTTCTTCACACCCTGCCAGTCAATGCTTGATCTATATCTAGAACAGAAGGCTTTACATACTTTCTATATTCTATTCTGATCAGATTAGTCTAGGTGTGAATTTACTGAATCTCTCTAAGAATCTCTGAATGGGTAAAAGAATCACTATATTCCCTAAATTGGCTTTTTTTTGGTGCTGTTTCCTGTATCACATTCTCAAAACTCACCATCAGATGCTATATGCCACTCCTTTAAACACTCTCTACAATTAAAATGCCTCGAAAGTTTATAAACATCCTTGCTTTATAGACTGGAAACCATAAGGCAGCAGAAGAGGTCGTAATTGTCAGCAGCACAAACCAATTCCAGCTGGCCAATTAAACATTTGAAGGCCTAATTCTTCAAAGCACATCATGTTTTTGAAGTACACTGTACAAGTTCAGAACAGAGCTTCTATGAATTTCAATTTCAGCCCGTGATGCTCAGACACTCTCCTTCTAGTCCAACTCTCAAATTCCATTGTCTCATCCTCTCCTATGAGCCACTGATTAAGGAGCAGCCATGTCTGAGTGCTTTGGGAAATCTGGGTAACAGTTGCCCACAGACCATAAGAAATTTACAGAAAAAGCAAAGAAAATCCATTCTCGAAGAACTGCAGCTCCAACCAGTCACTAACCACGAGATCATTTTGCTCTCATTACTCAGAACACAACTTCTTGCAACAAACAACATAGGAAAAATGACTTTGCCATCTCAGCTCATGCCTTGAGCCCTGTCTTTGCCTGGAAGGCGTTCTTGAACAAGAGGGAACAAACACTCCATTTATGCCTGCATGACTGAAAACTGTATCATAAAGCATTGCATACAAAGGGGATTAAGACTACAAAGAAAGCAAGCTTTATCTGGAATTTTTATCTTTTTAGAGACTCTGCAATATTTAAAACATTACTGTAGTTTTCCAAATGAAAGCAATTTAAAAATGAAAGGATATCAAAAAGCTGTTCCTCAAACAGACCACTATCAGTCTCAGCTTCATCAGCTTTAACAAGGAATTTAAAAATTGTTGAAAGCAAGGATAGCCATTTTTCCTGACCCTGGAAACCAAAGAGCATAATTATCATGTGTTTGAGATACCCAAGTTGCATGGAAAAGTAGCTCTGGCAGAAATTCACATGTGCTAGCTCACATGACACTGCTTTGCACAGACTTATAAAAGGCATCGTTGCATGTACACAGCTGGTCCCAAAGCATGGTAGGCGGAGACACTCTGTTTTTCAAAATCTACCTAAATGGTCTTTTCTACCTCTTTGTCTATTTCTCCCTATCAAGGTAAGTAACAAACAGACAGTGTCAGAATTTAAAGTAGGAGAATGCTTTAGTTAAATACATGATACTGTTGCAAGCAAAGAGAATTTTTCAACTGGCAACTATTTCTTAAAATTATTAAATGAGCTGACATTAGCAAAAAGGGAGAGCAGAATGGAGATTCTGCAAATGGAGAGCAGAATAAACTCTCCATAATCCAGGAGCAAGCAGTTAACTACCTGCTACACCATCTCGACACCCACAAGTCTATGGGGCCGGATGGGATCACCCAAGAGTACTGAGGGAGCTGGTGGAGGAGCTTGCCAAGCCACTCTCCATCATTTATCAGCAGTCCTGGTTAACAGGGGAAGTCCCAGATTGACTGGAGGCTCAACAATGTGATGCCCATGTACAAGAAGGGCTGGAAGGAGGAACCCAGGAATCACAGGCCTGTTAGCCTGACCTTGGTATCTGGGAAGACTATGGAGCGGTTCCTCTTGAAAGGCGCTCACAGGGCATGTGCAGGACAACCAAGGGATCAGGCCTAGCCAGCATGGGTTCATGAGAGGCAGGTCCCGCTTGACCAACCTGATCTCCTTCTATGACCAGATGACCCGCCTGGTGGATGAGGGAAAGGCTGTGGACGTTGTCTACCTGGACTTCAGTAAAGCCTTTGACACTGTGTCGCACAGCATTCTCCTGGAGAAACTGGCGTCTCTTGTGGCTTAGACAGGTTTACTCTTCGCTGAGTAAATAACTGCCTGGATGGCCAAGCCCAGAGAGTTGTGGTGAATGGCGTTACATCCAGTTGGCGGCTGGTCACAAGTGGTGTTCCGCAGGGCTCAGTTTTGGGGCTGGTCTTGTTCAATATCTTTGTGGATGATCTGAGTGAGGATATGGAGCGCTCTCTCAGTAAGTTTGCAGATGACACCAAGTTGGATGGGAGTGTGGATCTGCTGGAGGGCATGAAGGCTCTGCAGAGGGATTCTGGACAGGCAGGATCAATGGGCTGAGGCCAACTGTACGAGGTTTAACAAGGCCAAGTGCCGGGTCCTGCACTTGGGTCACAACAACCCCATGCAACACTACAGGCTTGGGAAGGAAACACAGAATAGTAAAACTGAAACGATTTCTTGAAAAATTCCATTTCGGAGGCTACTGTTGTACTGTTTATTTATTGTCACAACATTGTGTATTCTGAATAGTAATTACAGTATTTGAAGATAAAAACCAGTTTATTTCTTGGTAGGCAACCTGCACAATATCAGAATGCTGTGAGTTCCACAAGCAAACAAAAAAAACCCCATAGAAAACCCCCACAAACTCAAGACTCCCTATCTGTTTCCCTCCTCAAAAGTGACGTGCATCACTTGGACATCATCCACTTTAAATACACACTGCAGCTTCTTTTGTGTGTTATCAGAAAATGAATGCCCAAGAAATCAACACATTTGGGAAGGGAGGGAAAAGAAAATTCTACAGAGACAAAACTCTCCACAGATACAGGTCATTCACTGCCTGTGATTCTTAATTGCATTAAGAACCATTCAGCAAAATCTTTTTGACTGATTAATTTGAAGCCCTGTTTTGAAAACGGGCAGGACAAGAGTAGCTTATTGATACTGAAGATCTGTAACTACATTAAACATTCCCCACAGGGTTGAAATTGAATGATTCATTTCTTGCTAAACAGCTAATAGTCAAACACCCTCTAGACTTCTTGATCTTCTGTCAAAAGGTCTATTGTATTCAAAAGATTTATGGCAGTGTATCTAGTAAAGCATAGCTCAGGTTACAGAAAGAGAACAAGCTAGAAAATACCACAGCACATGCACATCTCTACAGGGCAAGATGGAAAAAAACATCACTTAGTTCTGCTGAAAAATTCATGACCACACAGAAGTAGTATTTTATGTCCTTCTTCAGCAGGATGCAAATTTTAAGCCTTAAAGCCTTTTAGAAGGTCAGATACTTCTTCTAAATTTTTCTTAACCATTTTTCATCCTTAAGCAGCTTACACCATGGTACGGCAACTCATTCATAAGCACTGGTTGGTGTTTAAAGAACTTCTCACGAATAGGTACAGATTTGAAAGGGATAAACATTTATTGTACTACCTGCTATTAATCTTTGATACCACTAACCAAAAGGATTAGTTTGTTCTGTCAATAGTCTCTGACATAACACAATCATTTTTCAAGGAACTGTAGGTGGCTGTACACTCTGTTCTGCTGAACACATGGTGAAGGGCAAAAATGGTCATTAGCCCTCTGTTCCCAGTATCCCTTTCACTAAGCAGTGCTTCTTTCTGTCTAAAAATATCTAAAAACATTCTTCCTCTTGGAAAAAACTTAACCCCATGTAGTTCAGTTAGAATTGAATATAACTTTCAAGATAACCACAGTCATTGACTTCAGTGAAAGATAGGAGTCATCCCTGCAAAAATTTTTAAAATATGCATGATGGTCTACTTATCAGGAATTTTACTACGTGATCATGCTATGAAAAGTTAAGGGGGGAAAATGCTAATTATGAAAAGCAGTTTAGCCATGTCATTGTGCTAACACAAATACTGAGTAGTGAATGTCAGAACTATCATTGGAAATTAATACAGGTCAAGTTAACACAAATGCCATCTGCAAACTGACTCTTCCAGTCTGTCTCATGCTCTGTACTAACTCAATAGCTGAATGGTAACAGCCATTTCTGCCAACACCTTTTTCATTTAAACACCAAGAAAAAAAATTTTAGAAACTTCAATGCAATTTGTGTGCCAGCTTCCATTTTCAAAAAGGATTTTAGGCAGTTATGTGTCATTCCACAGACACATAAATGTAAAATCTTGATAACATTTCCCCAAGCTGTCCTTCACATGAAAGTCTGCATTCCTGCCTATAAAGTTCCCAAGTTCTACACATCCCCCTCCTGTACAGAGGCATCCATCACTTAAGCACAAATACTACTGAATAATTTGGCAGCTAAGCCTACTTGTGACTCTCAAAGTCCGACGGCTGTGGCTCCTGCTAGATCTAATTGGAGAGGAATTCTCTTTATATATCTACCTATTAGAGTAGATCTTAAAACAAAACAAGTGTGGTGGGTACTCTGTGCCACTTCCTTTACTTCAAAAAATCAGTTTTGCAGTAGCAAAGTTTCCCAACTTCTGCATTACAGGGTCACTATCATCTTCTTTTATCTCATGAACTTAGCAGTTTTTAGAGAGTAACAATTCCAGACGTAAGAGTTTAAGGCTTAAACACTATGATTACCATATGAAAAAGGGGATCGTAAACATAATCTGAAAATTGATGGACCTGGAACCAGAAAAGAGTCTGAACTAGGGTTCCAACATTCAAAGTAAATACTTCTAACTACTGGGCCATTAGAGTTGCTGTATCTTATGTAATAAAAGTGCCAGCTACTGGAGAGTACCTTCCACTACATTTAACCACGTCCCAGGAACAAAGTACTCTCTCACTATTCCCTGCTCCTTGCTCACCTTGCCAACCTTCTATGAAGCCTATTCAGAAGAATTAGACATCTGTACCTCCTAGACTGTGAATTGTAAGATGCAGCAGGTACATCAGTGATAGAAACAGAAATGCTGATCTAAGCTCTCTTTCTTGGCTTAAGTGGGTAGGGCTAACTTGGACTTTAAGCACACGAATAAGCTGGATGAGACTTAATGCTGTATCAGAAGCTAAGCAGGTATCACAGTTACCACAGTTCAGCTGATGCTCAAAATTTTAGTTCCATGTCCAAAAGCTACAGCTTCCTGCTATGACTAAGTTGCTTTTGAAAATACTGCTCAGTGCCTTAATACTGTCTCATTTGTCTGACACCTGCGTATGTTTACGTTCAGATGATGATATATTCATTTACTCAGGTTTTTGCCTATGGAAAATAAATGCCTGTGAACCAGTGGGATCTGTGGACAGATGGAAGCATACCTGTACAGACATCTGTCAGTATTTCAGGTTTACCTGACTACTACTACCACTACTACAACATAAATTAAACTCTTTCAAAACTTAACTTTAAACACTTTTTTGGGGGTCATGATCTCTTTGCTTGCACCATTTGTTGCAAATTTCATAGATTTTAAACCTCTTTTTTTTTTAAACTACAAAAGAATACAAATGTTCATTTCCTCCTTCTATGTAGAATTTTGTAATGAACAATTAGAAAATTGCATCAGCCTTATGAAAATAATGTTTTAGATAGTACATTGAACACTGTCATAACTTAACCTAGCAAAAATTCATGTTATACATAGATATATACACATATATATACATATACTCACATAAATATATCTATATAAAAAAATACCAGGGTATATCAGAAGATTTGAACTATTACTTACTAGTGAACATCGTAAGACTCTTTTCTCCAAACAAAACAAACATTTCCGCACCTGGAGTATACAAAACTTTACCTGATCAGCTGTTGTGACATCAGAAATTACAGCATCAGGGGGTCTCTTGGGTGGATTCACTGTTACCTAAAGCAAGAGCAGTAGTATTAACATTTCACTGCAAAAAACTTTTATCCACACCCATGCCAGAGTATGTCAGGTATGTGTAAAAATAAACAGCATTTACAAACCTGTTAAGATACCTCCTACCCTTTCTATATTTACAGACAAAAAGAAAAAGATATTTAGGCCAGAAAAAGTCTCTTACCAAGGTTAGCTTTACAAACACAGCGATCCCGTGGCATCAAATCTGGCTAACAGTTACATGTTATAGCTGATCAGTGTGACTGTATTTCTTCCAAACTATCCAAAAAATCTCAAGCAAGAACTATTCACTCAGAAAAAAATAGTTGCCTCACAGAATACCAGTGTTTTGGAACACAGAAACAAAAAAGAGGCTTTTAAAATATTTTTAAAAGCACAATAGAGTACAAAATTATTTACTGCCTCACTCATGGACTACATCACTATTGGCCTTTGAGAGCTTTTTTTATTTTGCACTGTTTTCTTTTGGTTTTGCAATTACATGCTGCATATTAAGCCCTACATTATTCTAAAAATGCTGTTCCTTGTGTAATCTATAGCTTTGTTGTTCAGTTTTGAAGACATAAACTTTACCAACAGACTGACAGAGAACATCCTAGGTCATGATAAACACAAAGAACACCATAACTAATTCAAAACTATTAAAGTAGCTGAAGTCTTTTTTTCCCCTCTCCTTCCTGGGTTTTCAGAACCACCAAAAAAAAGCCCAAACAAAAAGAGAGTGGTGTAAGCTCTAAAGTCAAAGGAAGCCACTTGATTCTCATCTGTAGTAATTCTACTTAACCTTAGTTTGTGTAAGCTCTTTACCAAAGAAAAGAGAACTCAAGGGAAACTGCGGGCTGTTTAGTTTCACATCTAACAGCAGCAAAGGGTCTTTCCTGTTTAACAGTAGAGCAAAGCCACCTCTTGGGTGGAAGACTTGATAAAATCATTCCTGCTTTTGTCACTTCACAGAACCACAACGGACCTACATTAATCGGGCTGATAACAAGGACACTACCTAACATGCTTTCAAAACAACAATGGCTTGCCAATCTGTTTCCAGTTGGTTTAAGAAACGAAACCTGACCTACCATGCCATTAAGATGTTAAAACTAGCCAACGTATGAAAAATTAAGGAAACTCCTCTGCCAAAGAAAACCCCAACTCAAGAGGAGAGACATGACTTAGACAACGTGCTGCTCATCACAGACCTCAACTTGGAAATTTGTTCTCCTTAGTTTGCAGATATAATAAATGTGTGAAATGACAAAAAGACACATTATAAAATATGTCTGATCAGCGTGTGATTTTTTTGGGGAAGAGAGGGACATGAAAGTCTTTTTAACTGGGGAGGTTTGCAAAGACAAAGTAGGAAAACTTACCGTTCGAAACTGGCCTCTTGCATGCAGAGGCCTATGTTAAATTTGCTATCATTGCGCTGTCTTAACTAGACTACATTTTGTTTTCTTCTGTCACAAGAAGGACTAGGACTGCTGCCTGAAACAGGTATTCTTCATATTTTAAAATGTAAAATCATTTATATAGTACTCTCATACTTCACTAAATAGAGTGAAGAAGTTGCCGTTGCCTGAAGAGCAATGTTTAACTAAAAATTGCCAAGGTACAAAACTAGACTCACTGATGTCACCACTATAGATGAGCAATATTTCCTTTGAACCACTATTTTTTTACATGCACTATTATAAAATCTGATTAGAGAAGAATTAAAGGTTCCATCAAGGACCTTTATATACTGCCTGCAATAACATTCGGTGAATATTGTATACTACAGAGAGGCTTTTTCCATTTCTCTTTGAAGCAGCAGGCATTTCAAGATTTGAGCTGTAAAGTTACATATGAGAAAGCTTCTATGCAATTGATATAGATTTAACTGAATAAATTGGTAAGTTTACATCCAAAAATCGCAAAGAACATTACCTACAGTATTACAGATTTACAAAATCTAGGCATTTCATTATAAATTTTCAAAAATACTGAGCTTAAAATAGCCTCTATTCAACTGACTGTTTATTACTGTAGTGCCTCAAGGCTCTCGTTCACAATAACAACATTCTGTCATACCAGACACTACCCTTAAACATATTATTGAAGGAGACAATAGTTACATGTCAGGTATCTGAATAGCTACTCATGCATTTGGACATACCATGTGTTCATGTGACATTGTCATCTGCTAACTCTCACAAAACGCAGCAGTTCCACTCCACTGGAAGTGAGAAACTATAATGCTACTTCTCTCTTTTCCTCTCTATGCTTTCCAAACCTCCTTCATGCAAACACATACATTTATAAAGAGCTACACCTAGAGACCTCTTCAAGAAATTGCAAGTTCAAACCTAATACCACACATTCGAGTACTTCTTAGCTTTTTACTATGCTAGTCTTTTTACTAGAGCAACATCCTGCAATATTAACATATGATCATACCTATTAGCACAAATTTAACACATGAAAAACAAATTACTAAACTAAACATGAACACTCTCTGTATATACACACATGAAATTATCACTAGGTGTCAATTTATTTTTAAATATAAATAGCCACCCTGCCCCCTTAAACAGAAGCAAAGAAAACCTCTGAGATGGAGCAGCAGAAAACACTGTAATGGTAAACTGATGACACACAGATCACGTATTCCCAATTGGAGATGTAAGCACTGAGGCCAAAATTTAAATGTGATGATGACAGCAGAGCTGAGACGGGTTTAAATCAGGACTCTATTATAAATCTAGTTGGCACAGTCCAACAGCTCAGTAGTAAGCCCCTAAACAAAGTATCTAAAATCTCAACTTCTCTGTCACTCTCCTTGCTGCCCATGCTCAAACAGGAGGAGCCCAAAAAAATCCGCTCTAAAGCTGCATATAAGAGAGGTAAAGCTCCCCAAATTTACTTGAGAAAACCAAGTCTTACAAATAAAAGCCACTTCTCTGTTCTCGTTCTGATCTAAGAGGTCTCTAAAAATTTTGGGGGTCAAAAGTCGACTGAGAAAATAAAACCTTTCCCAAGCTAGCTTTTAACAAGAAATTAGTAACTTTCCTCATGTGTTCCTTTATGGGAAGTGTGACTGGGAGTAAATAAATACATAAAATCAAAACATGTAAGGTTTATTTTGTTTGCAAAGCCTACATTTGGGTTTCATAAAACCCAGAGTCAATAACTCTTGCCAAATTGGACAGCTAAACTGACAGCATCTTCCATCTGACCTACAGAAGTAGGATTTTTAAGGAATTTAGCACAGCCCTAAGTACAGCATGTGTCAGATTCTACCACTTCTGTGGAATTAATTGGGTCAAATTGGGTCAGATTACAGCCTGTTACACTGTCAACTTCAAAAGACCCTCTTCTAAAAGATCTAACACAAATCCTCTTGAGGAGCATTCTGTCCACATCATCATGCATTTTATATTAATTGCAATTTTATTTTAATTTCAGTCATCATTTTCTAATTATAAGTCCACAGAATTTATATTCTAAACATTTTCCAGAGAATCTCCTATTCTGTTTTCCACTAGGATATTCCATATCTGTAACTTCAAATATTTGAATGTAGGTATTTCTCATCAGTTGCATGTTTAGCAATTCACTTTTCTCCCTAATTTTCAAAACAAAACTGTTGGTTTCCCAGGCCCTGAACAGTCCCTTTTTACTCAGGCTCTTAAATGAACAGAAGTATTTAAATTCCATTTGAGTTTGCACCGCCACACTGCTCAAAATGCTAGTTTATCCTCCCTAGTTTTTCTTGCAGTGCTGACAGAAGTATTTATGTGTGTTTTTTTTAAATATGAATATGCATGAATTTACCTTGGCCTTTTCTGATGTTCGTTTTCCACCAAATCCTCCAGCTCCAACAAAAAACAAAGAGAACTGATTGTAACACACTAGGTCCTTTCCACAATAGGTATGCACTGAAAGACAACAAAAGAGGAAGATTATACGTTGTCTTCAATCTCCTTTTTCATATACCTAGGATGTGTTTTTACAAGAGGGAAGCTTCAAACATAAAAAGTTCATTTAACAACTGAAGGGACAATGGTCACACTGTTATGTTGCACTGTTGCAAATCACTTCCTGACTAGTGAAGACTAATGATCTGTTTCAAATAACATTATCGTTAGTTTTATCTATAAGAAAGCATTGAAATTAGAAAATGAGCTAACAAAATGAGCTAACAAAATGCTGATGACATTCAAGGTGCTAAAAACATTTGACAACAGGGTGCTGAAATTACTATTTATTTCAGCATCTCGCACTGCATAGCAATTTATTTAAATATAATTGTGCCATAAAATATGATGTATTAGAAGCTATTGAGAATCCCTAGTGTGTAATGTTTTTTTCCACTATCTTTTTTTTCCTAGTGTATTTTTTTTTCATACAAAAAGCAGTACTAGTACCTTGTAAGAAAAGAGCTTCAGAACAAGCTTTAGTTTAAGGTCATCTGTTCCTTCTTGAAGAGTTAAAATTCTTACACTGAATTGAGATTCAGCTTCCTATTTCCAGTTCATGCCTATTCCACCTCCTTACACATTAGACTGAAATTTCAAGTATTGTTAATAATGTTCATTTCCAGTTCCGGAAGAAATTTAAAAGCCTCTAAGACTCTACTCAAAAAAACAAAAGAACTTCTGCATGTTGGAGAAACGGACAGGCTTAATGTTAGCCCAGTATGGAAGGAAGAAAAAACACTAGCTAGGAGGAACAAAGGGGCAGTAAAGACCTTTTTACAATTTTACCTGTACACTGAAGGAATAAATGCTCAAGAATGTTTAGAGATTCACTGTATATTAACCTACTCTTGCACTCTAATTTCCCAAGGGACCTTGGCATAACCACACCTAGTGATTTCAAAATTTTGAAAAGACAACTTATCAACTTCTAGAGACATTTTGATCCTTTAACTTGGATAAAAGAGGAATAAAATGGGTTTTTATTTTGTTTTGTAAATAATAATGTAGGTATAAAAAAAGAACACAGGACACGCTCTTAAAGATGGCTTCTTTGCAGATAAGTCTACACAACATACACATACAACTAACCTTTGCAAAACCACCCCACAAAACACACACACACATATGCACACGCATGTTGCTGAAGGGTGGCAGAATCTAAAATGTCTGCCTTCAGACAGGACTAAGTAATATTATTAAAGAACTTTATTCAATTTGCATAGTGCACTATTCCACCTACACGGGAAAAAAAACCCAAATCTCTCTGAAATCTTTTTCCAAAAAGACTGTTCTTATATCAGTATGTTAATTGCCCAAGAACAACTACATTATACATTTACACAGCTATTGGTAATAAGCTCATTTCTCAGCTCTCATTGTGACTTAATAAGCTAACATGCTTTACTGTGGAAAGGGTGGCAGTTATTGGTACTGCTAGTTAAAAACTGAGCATGTCAAATTTTACTGCATCCCCTCCAAAAATTGTAAACTTTCTTACCATCTATAAGCAAGACTGCTCCTGAGCCTTTGTCAAGAATATCAGCAACGGTTGAAACTGAAGTTAATTGCCCTGTAAGAAAAGACCACCACGTACATGTTGTAGGGTTTTGCTTGAGGAATGAAGTCCACGGACCAATCTTTACACTTCCTTATTAACAATAACAGTAATAATAATCATAGTAATCACAATCATGATGGTTATAATAAAAGTGTCTGGGAATCTTTGCCAATCTTGGTTTACAGATGTGAAGATTTTTTTTTTTTTTAAAGTTTTATTGTTTGGGGTTTTTTAATAGAATTGTGCTACAGTTTATATATTCACAGCTAAGCACAAATCACATTTCAAACTCAAACACATCACTGACTTCAAAGATAGCTCAAATCACTTAAGGACTGTCCACAAATTTCAAAAGGGCTTAGACAACTACAGTGCTACAGAAGAGAAGCTCAGCTGAGGGCCTGGGCCTGTGGGTTTATGAAGTTTATCTCTAAAGAGGTTATTGCTCTAGAGAGATATGTAACCATATATGTTTACATAATCAGCCTATGAAATGGTAAAATAGAAAGCTTTATGCAGTCCTGGAAATCCATTATTAATTATCAGACTTCTTTGAAGTTAATAAAACTTTCATGCTTTTTGTTTCAACAAGAAATTACGCCATTTATCTGTGTCTTGCAGGATTTTTTTTTTTATTCCTTCTACACTGTGGAAAAGTTAATTTTTAAAAACTATTAATTAAAAAACCCAAACACATGCATGCATATCCTGAATGAGCCTAACAAGAATCTCTCAAGTGTTGTAATCTGGGAAAACACAGCCATCTCTGAAAAGAGTTTACTATTGCAGCAATTAGTATCTTGAGAATTTTGACAGGAAGAAAAGTAGTTGTTTTTTAGCCTCCTCATCGAGATGTCCATTCCTCCTTTACGTATATAATTTAAGTCCTGTTGTCTTATAGGCACACAGATGCAAAGAATGTTGAAGAATTTTTAGGTAAACATCCCAAAAGTTCTGTGATACAACCTTACAGAAAGAATTAAAAGTTCTGCTAATTAGTATCAAACTACGTGAGTAATACACCAGCATGTAGATTTGCTTATTATATGAAAGATTAGGCAGAAGTTTACTAAGTATACTATAAAAAAGCAACACCTGATCAGAATTACTTCAGTAATGCAGAAAGTTGCCTCTCTTCTCCCCTAATCCTTGTAAAAACAATATGCAAAACAAATCCAGTTGGAAACAGAGCTTCTCTATTTCTATTTATAACATGACTACAGGAACTGTTGTCACAGTGAAAACCAAATCAGCAATACAAAAGGACTGACCTGAAGTTGGTAATGGTTTATACAGTTCCAGGTATTGCTCACCATGCAGCATCTATGTAAAGAAAAGGAGTGCTGTGACAACAATCAATGTATTCTACTGCTTCCCCCATCCCACAATTGCAAGGAAATACACAGTTATTTTAGAAAGTGTTCAGAACAAACAAAAGAAAAATACCTGCAAGTTTTTTGTTTTGTTTATCCAATTTCATCCACAACAGAACATATTTTCAAAGAAAGTTTTAAACTTTTGTGGTTTAATAAAAGCATAGTGAACACAAATTAAAATTTAACCAAAACTTGATCATTCGTACTATCTGAGGAAGACACAGGTTATGCAAGTGAAGTAAGTAAATAATTTCTTAGGATGTAAGAATACAAAACATTGAATTTTCCTTGTCTAGAATAAAGGGAACTTATTAATACTACAAACATACTAATTAAAGTCACCTTATAGTTATATAAAGCACAAACAAAATTAGATACTTAACTCGTCCATACCTTTGCGAGATCAATATTTAGTCCTGGAAGAGAAGGAACACCATCAAACATTGAAGTCTGAGCAGGAATTACTCCAAAGCTAGGTAAACAGCAGAACTCTTCACTTCCTTCAAAGAGAAATTTTAGGTGATCTGGATCCTTAGTTGACATCCCCACACCAAGCGCATATAGAATAGGCTCTAAGTGAGTATATTTATACACGTTGGTAGCCAATTCCCGACCAACAATGCTTGCCTGGAAATTAAAAGTCAGTATAAAATAAAACTTCATTAATAGTTAATATTGCACTTGTTTTCTTTCTGTAATTCTCACACCAAACAAAATTCATGGTTGAGCATTTTCCTTGTCGTCACATGTAAACATAAAGCATGAGTAATAAACATACCATAAAACATTAATGTATTTGTTGCAGTACAGGCAACCCTAATACAATGCGTTATAGCTTGCTGCAAGCAATTTACTTCAAAAGTAGTATAACTTCATACAGCTCTGCTCCCAGCAATGTACAAGAATTTTTCTAAAACAAACCACAAATTAAATAATTAACACTGTAATAAGATTGAAACAAGGAAAAGTTATCTATCTATAGAGAAGGAGACAGAGCAAAACCACATTGCCCAATGAGACCCATCCCCGGCCCCTTTTCTTAACAATATCCTTACTAAAGAGGTTTACAGAACTTACAAGTACTTGCATTCTGCATTATTCAGTCTACTTAGACTTAAGTTCTTCCATCATCAAGAAGAAAAATAAACAGTGGAACCAGGAGATGTTTCTTACTCTGCTTCCTCACTTCACAGTTTAAAACTCACCTTTCTTTTTGCAGGCAGTAAGCCATAGTAGAAGCTGATCAGCAACACAAGTCTCTCTGCTCAAGGTCTTCACCTAACTTTGAGTGCATGTGGTAGACAGAAAGGTACTTACCGTGTCAACAGATGAGGAGGCCACTGATCCAGAGCTTGTTGAATTCATAGAAACATTCCCTTGAGACTCTATCTGACTCAGAGCATCATTCAATACACTTATGGACTCTAGAGAAAGGAATTGAAAAAATCACTTATAAATAGCCATAAATCAGACACTACAGTTAGACAAAAACCAAACATGCAAGCAAATGAGATTTAGCCTGGTACTTCTCAATTAATTTTTAAACACAGTAAATATACATCTGCAAATTGAGCATATTGCTGCATTTTACAAGTATCTACACAACAGTTGGTAAGTGATCTCTACACCAGTTCCATCAGTTCTGCACACAGCAGTCAACCATGACACCTACCTAACTCAAGTGCCTAAAACACAACTAGTGTTATATTCCACCATTCAAGCCAAGAGGAGTATGTCAGTAAATACGTTGTTTTATTCCCTGAACCACAGCATTAAGAGAAGATACTGAGCATTACGTTTCAACTGTCTCAGAAGTAAACATCTGAAAATTAGTACTGCTTTTCTTATCTTGAAACTTATTTGCAATACAAGCACAGGTCTTGTCTCCTGCCAGCTAACCTCATTCCCAAGTATCACAGAATCACAGAATCACAGAATCCCTAGGTTGGAAAGGACCTTTAAGATCATCAAGTCCAACCATTAATCCAGCACCACCATGTCCCCTAAACCATGTCCTGAAGCGCCACATCCACACGTTTTTTGAACACTTCCAGAGATGGCGACTCCACCACCTCCCTGGGCAGCCTGTTCCAATGCCTGACCACCCTCTCAGTGAAGAAATTTTTCCTAATATCCAATCTAAACCTCCCCTGGCACAACTTGAGGCCATTTCCTCTTGTCCTATCACTAGTTACTTGGGAGAAGAGACCAACACCCTCGTCGCCACAACCCCCTTTCAGGTAGTTGTAGAGAGCGATAAGGTCTCCTCTCAGCCTCCTCTTCTCCACACTAAACAACCCCAGTTCCCTCAGCCGCTCCTCATAAGACTTGTGCTCCAGACCCCTCACCAGCTTCGTTGCCCTTCTCTGGACACGCTCCAGCACCTCAACATCCTTCTTGTAGCGAGGGGCCCAAAACTGAACACAGTATTCAAGGTGCGGCCTCACCAGTGCCGAGTACAGGGGCACAATCACTTCCCTACTCCTGCTGGCCACACTATTCCTGATACAGGCCAGGATGCTGTTGGCCTTCTTGGCCACCTGGGCACACTGCCGGCTCATGTTCAGCCGGCTGTCAACCAGCACCCCCAGGTCCCTTTCTGCCGAGCAGCTCTCTAGCCACTCCTCCCCAAGCCTGTAGCATTGCATGGGGTTGTTGTGGCCAAAGTGCAGGACCCTGATCTTGGCCTTATTAAACCTCATACAGTTGGCCTCTGCCCATCGATCCAGCCTGTCCAGATCCCTCTGCAGAGCCCTCCTACCCTCCAGCAGATCAACACTCCCACCCAACTTGGTGTCATCTGCAAACTTACTGAGGGAGCACTCAATTCCCTCATCCAGATCATCTATAAAGATATTGAATAAGACTGGCCCCAGAACCGAGCCCTGGGGAACACCACTTGTGACCGGCCGCCAGCCGGATTTAATGCCGTTCACCACAACTCTCTGGGCTCGGCCATCCAGCCAGTTCCTCACCCAGCAAAGAGTAAACCCGTCTAAGCCACGAGCCGCCAGTTTCTCCAGGAGAATGCTGTGGGAGACACTGTCAAAGGCTTTACTAAAGTCCAGGTAGACAATGTCCACAGCCTTTCCCTCATCCACTAGGCGGGTCACCTGGTCATAGAAGGAGATCAGGTTGGTCAAGCAGGACCTGCCTTTCATGAACCCATGCTGGCTGGGCCTGATCCTTTGGTTGTCCTGCAGATGTCCTGTGAGCACTCTCAAGACCAACCGCTCCATAATCTTCCCTGGTACAGAGGTCAGGCTGACAGGTCTGTAGTTCCCAGGATCCTCCTTCCGGCCTTTCTTGTAGACGGGCGTCACATTGGCAAGCCTCCAGTCTTCTGGGACCTCCCCTGTTAACCAGGACTGCTGATAAATGATGGAGAGTGGCTTGGCAAGCTCCTCCACCAGCTCTCTCAGTACTCTCGGGTGGATCTCATCAGGCCCCATAGACTTGTGGGTGTCCAGGTGGCTTAGCATGTCCTTGACTGCTTCCTCCTAGATTATGAGGAGTACATTGTGCTCTCCATCCCCGTCTTCCAGCTCAGGGGGCTGAATACCCTGTGGATACCTGGACTGGCTATTAAAGACTGAGGCGAAGAAGGCATTAAGTACCTCAGCCTTGTCCTCGTCCTTGGAGACAATGTTCCCCGCCATATCCAGTAGGGGATGGAGATTCTCCTTGCCTCTCTTTTTGTTGTTAATATATTTGTAAAAACATTTTTTATTATCCTTTACGACTGTGGCCAGACTGAGCTCTAGCTGGGCTTTTGCCTTTCTAATTTTGTCCCTGTTTGACCTAATGAGATCCTTGTACTCTTCGTGAGTTGCCTGCCCCTTCTTCCAGAGGTGATAAACTCTCCTCTTTTCCCTGAGTCCCAGCAAAATCTCCCTGTTCAGCCAGGCCGGTCGCCTTCCCCGCCAGCTCTTCTTACGGCACATGGGGACCGCCTGCTCCTGCGCCTTTAAGATTTCCTTCTTGAAGACTGTCCAGCCTTCCTGGACCCCTTTGTCCTTCAGGACTGTCTCCCAAGGGACTCTCTCAACCAGTGACCTGAACAGGCCAAAGTCTGCCCTCCACAAGTCCATGATAGCAGTTTTGCTGACCCCTCTCCTTACTTCCCTCACAACCGAGAATTCTATCATGTCGTGGTCGCTAAGCCCAAGACAGCCTCCGACCACCACATCTCTCACCAGTCCTTCTCTGTTTGTAAGCAGCAGGTCCAGCAAGGCACCTCCCCTGGTGGGCTCACTCACCAGCTGTGTCAGGAAGTTATCCTCCACACACTCCAGGAACCTCCTAGACTGTTTCCTCTCTGCCGTGTTAAACTTCCAGCAGATGTCCGGTAGGTTGAAGTCCCCCACAAGAACAAGGGCCAGCGAATGCGAGACCTCCGCCAGTCGCTTATAGAATTGTCTCATCCGTCTCTTCATCCTGGTTGGGTGGCCTGTAACAAGACTCCCAGCAGGATGTCTGCCTCATTGGCCTTCCCCCTCATCCTTACCCACAAGCACTCTACTTGGTCTTCACAATCTTCGATTTCTATGCAATCAAAACACTCCCTAACATACAGAGCCACCCCAGTATGTACATATATACATACATACATACATATATCTTGTTGTGGTGAACGGCGTTAAATCTGGCTGGCGGCCGGTCACAAGCGGTGTTCCCCAGGGCTCGGTTCTGGGGCCAGTCTTATTCAATATCTTTATAGATGATCTGGATGAGGGAATTGAGTGCTCCCTCAGTAAGTTTGCAGATGACACCAAGTTGGGTGGGAGTGTTGATCTGCTGGAGGGTAGGAGGGCTCTGCAGAGGGATCTGGACAGGCTGGATCAATGGGCAGAGGTCAACTGTATGAGGGTTAATAAGGCCAAGTGTCAGGTCCTGCACTTGGGTCACAACAACCCCATGCAACACTACAGGCTTGGGGAGGAGTGGCTAGAGAGCTGCTCGGCAGAAAGGGACCTGGGGGTGCTGGTTGACAGCCGGCTGAACATGAGCCGGCAGTGTGCCCAGGTGGCCAAGAAGGCCAACAGCGTCCTGGCCTGTATCAGAAATGGTGTGGCCAGCAGGAGTGGGGAAGTGATCGTGCCCCTGTACTCGGCACTGGTGAGGCCGCACCTCGAATACTGTGTTCAGTTTTGGGCCCCTCACTATAAGAAGGATGCTGAGGTGCTGGAGCGTGTCCAGAGAAGGGCAACGGGGGGGGGGAGGGGCTGGAGCACAAGTCTTATGAGGAGCGGCTGAGGGAACTGGGGTTGTTTAGTGTGGAGAAGAGGAGGCTGAGGGGAGACCTTATCGCTCTCTACAACTACCTGAAAGGGGGTTGTGGCAACGAGGGTGTTGGTCTCTTCTCCCAAGTAACTAGTGATAGGACAAGAAGAAATGGCCTCAAGTTGTGCCAGGGGAGGTTTAGATTGGATATTAGGAAAAATTTCTTCACTGAGAGGGTGGTCAAGCATTGGAACAGGCTGCCCAGGGAGGTGGTGGAGTTGCCATCTCTGGAAGTGTTCAAAAAATGTGTGGATGTGGCGCTTCAGGACATGGTTTAGGGGACATGGTGGCACTGGATTAATGGTTGAACTTGATGATCTTGAAGGTCCTTTCCAACCTAGTGATTCTGTGATCTGAAGCTTGAACAATGCCAAGATTGCAAGCAAGATGACACATGGCTGAGATACAGAACTCAGCTATGGTTAAGGCAGGCCATCAAGAACAGCTCCCTGAAGCTCCATATGGCTAAAATCAATATTAAGCATTCGTGTGTTGGAACAAATCAAACCACAAGTGGTGAGAATTGTGCACAGAAAAACAAAAGTTTAAATCACAGAAGTGCAAATCCATTATTTTCCACTTCAAAACCCCCATACCCATACTGGCTTATGCTGTTGCTTGGACTAACACCGTATTGTTCCATTGCACAGCACTCCCCTAAATATCCTGCAAATTAGCTACACACCATCTTGCAGAACCTTAATTTCCTAAACTATATCTCACTTCCCAGTCTCACTGCCAGAATTATCGTCATGTTTTATTTGTGGCCTGAAACTCAAGAATAAAAAGGAACATCTGTGAAACAAACATGTTTTCACTTCTTCTGCCAAAGACAAGCTTTATCTTTGTGTACAAGCGCTGCCATAAGATGACATGAGGTTAACATCTACGTAATGTGAAAATGTGCAAAACAAGAGATTTGTAATTTATAAGAACCCTTTAAAAGCTAATCCCTTTTACCCCTTTTTTCATTCATGAAATGAATGAAGGAAAAACAACACTGACCTGCTGGGAGAAATAACAGTTTCTATCTTTCTTGCGTGAACCAAATAAAGGCTTTCACATTGCTTTGAAATCCTCAAGGGAGAATACAGCTTTGACCTCCAAGCAAACTTGACCATTTCCTCAACTTTTCACGCCCACAACTCATTTCCATGCAAGAACATAACTATCATTCTTAACGGTGAAATCCAAAAAGATTACTAACATGTATTTTACATGCAATGGCATCATTAAGACAAACAGTATAAAGGCAAACTGTAATTTAATAATGGTGCAGAATACTACAATTTCCTTTTCAAGGAGTCTTTCTTCCAGATTATGTGATATGACTGTACTCTCAAATTGGTGACCTGGCTAGTGTCTGGCTGAACACTAAAGAGATCATAGAATCATAGAATGGTTTGGGTTGGAAGGGACTTTTAAAGGTCATGTAGTCCAACCCCCCTGCAGTGAGCAGGGACATCTTCAACTAGATCAGGTTGCTCAGAGCAACCTGACCTGGAATGTTGCCAGGGATGGGGCATCTACCACCTCTCTGGGCAACCTGTGCCAGTGCTTCACCACCCTCATTAGGAGAAATTTCTTCCTTAGATCCAGTCTAAATCTACTCACTCTTAGTTTAAAACCATTATGCCCTGTTTCCTGTCGCTACAGGCCCTGCTAAAAAGCCTGTCCCCATCCTTCTTAGAAGCTCCCCTTAAGTACTGGAAGGCTACAATAAGGTCTCCCCAGAGCCTTCTCTTCTCCAGGCTGAACAAGACCAACTCTCTCAGCCGGTCCTCACAGGAGAGCTGTTCCATCCCTCGGATCATTTTTCTGGCCCTCCTCTGGACCTGCTCCAACAGGTCCACGTTTTTCCTATGCTGAGGGCTCCCAGAGCTGGACGCAGGACTCCAGGTGGGGTCTCACCAGAGCAGAGTAGAGGGGCAGAATTCCCTCCCTCGACCTGCTGGCCACACCGCTTTGGATGCAGCCCAGGATACGGTTGGCCTTCTGGGCTGCCAGCGCACATTGCCGGCTCATGTCCAGCTCTTCATCCACCAGTACCCCCAAGTCCTTCTTGGCAGGGCTGCTCTCAATCTCTTCACCCCGCAGCCTGTACTGATACCAGGGGTTGCCCCAACCCAGATGCAGGACTTGGCCTTGTTGAACCTCATGAGGCCCATTCTTCCAGCTTGTCCATGCTCTGGATGGCATTCTGTCCCTCAGGCATGTCAACTCAGCTAGGTGTCAACTGCAAACTTCTTAAGGGTGTACTTGATCCCACCATGAATGTCACTGATGAGAATATTAAACAGTACTGGTCCCAACATGGACATGTGAGGGACACCAATTGTCACCGATGTCGATCTGGACATTGAGCTATTGACCACTACCCTCTGGATGCCACCATCCAACCAATTCCTCATCCACCCAACAGTCCACCCATCAATTCCTTCTCTCCAAATCAGAGAGATATGGATGTTGTAAGGGCTTATTGGATGTCAAAGGCCTTATGGAAGTCCAGACAGACAACATCCGTAGCTCTTCCCCTGTCCACTGATGTAGCTACTCCATCTTAGAAGGCCACTAGGTGCGTCAGACAGGACCAGCCCTTGGCAAAGCCATGCAGGCTGTCTCAAATCACCTCCCTGTCCTCCAAGTGCCTTAGCACAGCTTCTGGAAGGATCTGTTCCATGGTCCTCCCAGGCACAGAGGTGAGGCTGACAGGTTAGTAGTTCCCAGGGTCCTCCCTTCCACCCTTTTTAAAAGTGAACTATGTCTTTGTGCGCTCTTAATGCCAAAGGCCTCCCCAAAACTGATTTTTTTTAAACTTTGGCCTACTGTTATATTTGTAATCAGCAACAACACTTGACCTGGATCATACCAGAATAATTTAGTAATACTTTTATTAATTTTCAAAGCGTACGTATGCTGAAAAAGCTGTCTTTAAGGACAGAAAGTTCTTTCAAGGACTTATTGCTTTCAAGGTTTTATTGCTTTATGACAGACATCAACTGTATGAGATATGTCTATGGTTCTAGGCCCAAAATTCTTGAAAGGCATCAGCAGAAAGTGTATGTTATGCTTTATGTTTCAAGGTGGTTTTCGTCCTTTAGTATCGAAGCTGCTTTTAAGATTCTGTCCCTTTGGGGTGCCTGAAAAGCTTAAGCAAGCTATTAAAATATCATCAAATAGAGGCAGCAAATTCTTTTTTCCTTTTTTTTTTTTTTAATAAACGGGGAAAAAAAAATCTTAATTTATTTTCTTCCCCATAAATTACTATGTTTACAAAACTTTTACAGTTAAACCCCCCATGCTGACATATTCCTTTCATCTTCCAGGGACTGCTAGAGCAGTATGCAACTGAAATGTCTCGACATAATATTTCAGTCTTCACTACCCTTCTGAGAGCTCTTCTGCTGCCTGGCCTAAGAAACTGGACTAGTACAGTATTACATTTACAGTAATAGTCTAGCAGTTGACCAGGTATGAATCTTTCACAAGGCATGGTTACACTTCAAAGAAAGAGTAAATTAGACTATTGCATTCAGAAGTATAAAGGTTATGATCAAATACATTGTTATGAGCTAAGAATGTGATATGAGAGTGCCAAAAAAAGAAAGATGAAATATTACAAAATCACTGATAAGTGATGTTTGGGCACTGATAAGGATGGTTTCCACAGTCTTTGGTTTGCATTCATTTTCAGTACTGAAAGTAAAAGAGATAGGAAGGGAAGCACAGAGTGGTACATGAATTTTCAGTCATGTAAACACACAAGGATGTCTGAAATTAATGTTTCAGCTGTACACAACTATGACAATTTCTACTTTTTAATGACTCTACAAGCTAAGTAAGGTTCTTCTACGATCCAAGAAGTAGCTCAAAGGGTATAATTTTGGCAGAAACAAACCCAGTAGGAGACCTTTTCATTAATATAGTTGGTTTTAGTATTAGTATGGGGGTATTTTTTAACTGGTTATACTGTCAGTGAACTCTAAAACCTTAAGAGTCCACTATCCCAACATGGTCTGCTATTATAGAGCAAATTATTAGCAGACAGCAGGGAAAGATTAACCTGAAGAGCAAAGGTTGAAAATAGTCATGGCAAAGCCTGTCTCTTTCCAAAAGTATTCATCTCACTTTCTAGTTAGGGAACATTGCATGTGAACCATACCCCTTAACTATGGAGGAAACAGCACCAGTGTTTAAACCTTTTTTAAATACATACGAAGAAAGCTGAAATTGAAGCTGAAACAGTTTTCTTTTTATGTAAAATATTTCTTTATATGCACACAAAGTACACATATATACATACGCACCTTCTACATGTTTTATATTAATTTGCTCTATACCAGAGATAAGCTTTTGAAATGTGCCAGAAGTCAGCCAGTGAGAATACTGAAGTTGTTTCCTCTACCCAGAGAGGTTCTGAGAGAATTAAAAATGCATGTGAACGTAAGAACAGATTACAGACCTCTAAAATACTAGATTTAGCTGAAACTCGCTAACATCTCCACAACTGTGGAGGAAATCAAGACACAGAGAGAGAGGTTGCCTCATATGGGTGACAGACATGACTAATTCTGTTTTCCTACATAACAAAACAACTAAACATACTAACACGTGCAATATATACTACAGAATGCTGTATACAGTATACAATCTGCAAGACAGGGATGATTGTTTTCTACCCATCTCAGAACACAATTTGATGCCTCCCTTTATGTAACAGGAAGAATCAGACTAGGACACATGAGCAAGTAGCGCACTGTGGAGGCAAGGGCTACTGGCTCTAGCTTTGTCTGAGAGGGAATACAATACACGCAGTGCAATGTGCAACTGTGACACATGCACCACACATTCAGAAGCTTTTCTATCACATTTCATTTGGTCTTTCTGCTTATGCACAGGCACGGGAGCCCAGGAACTCTCAGCATCTCAGAACACGGAATCATGTTACCTTGACAGATGTGTCAGCTCACTAGAATCAGCTGCAAATGACAGGCTGAGCAATTCTTTTCTAGTACTAGGTAAGCCAGGTCACATTATTCTGCAATTGCTACTACCTAAGGGCACACAGCGAGCTGGTTACAGTGACTCACGGATGTAGACTGTAAGTTGATTCTGTATCCTAATCTTAAGGCTCTGATTATGCCCTGCTTACCTTCTTTAAAGATTTCTAGCTTGTTCTGAAGTGGTATAAAGTAAGCTAAAACTATTATTTCAGTTTACTCATGACTAAGAAAATAACATCATCATACAAATTAGGAAAAAGCTGTAATACAAGTCACTGGAGATTTACTGCTGCCTCAGAGGCAGCAACATTTTCATGGTGCATTAAGTAGATGGGTACCTTTCACTCCTGGTAAAGGGAATGTAGGAAAACACACACCAGCAAAACTACATCTTCCACTTCAACTTCCTAAGGCCTAAATTCTCACATAGTTTCTTAAAAAAACCCAACAAGAAAAAGAAGTCCGTTATCAGATTTTTCTGTTGCTAAAAAGACATGGTGTAGTGAATGCCCAAGTAATCATATATTTTGCTAATTGGTAGGATTGTACCTGAAACTGTGTGGAAGTACAGAGGAACTGCCAGACTTCTCCAAATACATTAAGGACAAGCCTGTAAAGCTTAGGGAATAACTGCAGATAATATTCAAAGGCATGTGAGGCATTAAAAGGAAAGACAAAAGCAGGCATAGTCAGTTACACCAACTGTGTCAGATAGCTTTTGGGGTAAGGAGAGGAGTTTGGGCAAAAGGCTGTATACTGTGCAATCAGCAGCTGCTTGTCTAAAAACATATAGGGTAGCCACCAAGAAAGATTGCTTTACTGAGCACATTATCATGGTATCTGAGAAACTTCAGTGAGTTACTGAATTAACATAAGCTGCCAAATCAAGTGACAATTGGCTATTTCCTATTAATTAAAATTGCACACACCCTATAAAATCATATTTTGGTACACAAGAAAGAATGTTGTAGCTTGATTCCGTTTATGTGCCAACAAGTTAAGCCTACAAACTAAGTGTTGAAAAAAAAAGTAAAAGAAGATGGAAAGAAGAATTTGCATCTTTTTACTTAAACTGGTTTTAAGAAAAAGAATTCAGTATTTTAATTTCTTAAAAGACCACCACTAAAACATAAAGATGAGACAGTACTTCCATTTAGTTTTCAAGAGTTCAGCATCTCCAGCAGAATGACCTTGGCTAAAATACACAACTATTACCATGCTCTAGTTAAACATCAAATGAGTCCTTGGCCAGGCAGGGCTCTAAATACGTGATCATTCAGACATTAGATGTGGAACATTTGATTTATTTACCTTTAAGAGAATGCCTTCGCCCTACACTTGCAAAAAAGAGATTTCTAAGTAAAAAAAAAAGTACAACATGAATCCAAGTGTTGTTATGTATGACTGTTACACCTGTAAAAAATATTACCTTTAAAAATAAACACAAACGAACCAACAGATGACGCTCCTACTTTTTTTGTAATCTAGAATGAATAAAATCAAACTGTTCTTATCAGTATGCCTAAATTATGAAACAAGATTGACATCTCTGATTATGAGATTTTCTACTGTATTACAAGCAAATACTTTATCTAATTGGGGCTTTTTTTATAATTATACATAATGGTTAGTACATGATTGCTCTTCACAGCATCAAATTACTTAAATTAATGAAATCTTCTGGGAGAGTTTTGACCTGCAGATATTAGGAATTGTAGCTTTTCATTTTTAATGCAAGTACTCTAATTATTTTCCCTTATTTAACTGTTGAATACCTTCAAGCAATGAAGTGGGGACTTTGGCAGTAGAAAAAACTTTCAATATAGAACTGAAAATTTTATTCAGCTACCTTCTTCAGAATTTTCATCAACCCTTCTTCTGATTCTCACACGCAACAAATTAATCATAGAGTTTTCATTCAGCCTGGCAATGTCTATGGCTTGATGTGACTGAAAAGACAATGCTGTATTTTGCTTAAGTTCATAACAAAACAGAAGCTAAAGTATGGTATTGTAAGCACATTTACTTCAGAAGTCCAAAATCTTGTCCAATTTTTTCTCCCAATAGCATCAAGAGGCAGATATGGAATATCATATGTAACGCTGAAGCAACTGTCAAAAGAAATTCCCATCTGCAACTTTTTTTCTACAACCTTTTTCTGCTACCGACCATAAAAATAACATAGTACATGTGATAGGTTGGAGAACTGATCAGAAGCTGTAAAGCTGGAATTATGTTGTTATAAATACCATTCCACAGCAGGACAGAGAGCATCTATAAACTGACATACATTTGGAAGTGAGACATCTATAAGCCAAAGATCAGTGAAAACAGTAAGGTGATACAGAACTACTGTATGGCTTGTTACATTCCTCTACCCAGATCTGAGGGAAAGAACAAAGTGTCTCCTATTCTGGTTTTCGTTTAGACATCTAAAAACATATCCCTAAGGTTTTAACTAAGTGCCCTAATGGATTAACAGCTTAAACATCTACTGTGTATCTTCGCATACTAAGCATCTTTGAAATTTAACTAGCATTGTACATAAGGATGACTCTTTCCCTCCTCCCCCAAACACTTAAATGCTGGCATTTCCTAATCTGACAAATACTCAGTCTTTGCTCTAAATAATGACAAGCATAATAACAAAACAACCATCAGTGATACCAAGCACATGTAACTCACACTAACAAACTAAAGATAACATCTTGAGAAATCTTGGAAAGCAGTCAGGAAAATTCATCTGTATGGTTCATTTATAAACTATGACAACTATGGATCTAAACAAAGACAGACATAAGACAAAAAAGAGAAAGATTGGAAGATGAAAGAGAAGCAAGTATGGCAGCAGGAAAGGTCAGAGTAATTTTGGCTAAACAAAACAAAACAAAAAAAAAAAACCAACAAACCAACAAAACAAATAATGGGAAGCAACAAAGAAAGAGACAGTCATCATGGTCACCAGCCAAGGGGGTGATGTTACACTGGAACACAAGGCAGTACGGAAGTAGTTCTTTGCTGTGTTATACCATATGACTTAACCATAGTTTAGTTAGAGCTTTTTGGTATGGAAATGTCTACCAAAAAAACAAGATATGAGGACTGAAAAGAAAATACAATCTTTCCATTACACTGCTACTACGTGTATGTAGGTACAATCATTTGTCTGGCTCTGATACATCAAATGACAGCAATGTCACTTCCCTAGAAACTCGTGAGAAAACTGTCTTAATTCTACTGGTAAGAACACAAAAGTTTCCTTAAAAAGATCTGACCATACTGAAACAGTCAATTATTAATGTTATACATTTATGAAAGAATTCACTGGTTCTGTAGACTTTTGAGGTAAAGTTTCAGCAAATGTCTGACAAGAAAGCATTCTATTCCAAGTTTTGCTTGCCCGAACTATCCACATCATTAAAGTCCCCTTTACCTTGGATACTTCTGGGTTTGCTGGCATTATCAAAGTCACAGACTTTCTCCCATTTATCTCTCACTGCTTCAGGCGTCATTGGCTGATTCTTTCCTCTGACAATAGCACCCAAGGATCGCTCCCAGCGCACTAATGGGAAACACGAGCCAGAGAGTTCACGTAACAAACAAAGACTTTTAGTTTCTTTAGATCACTTACATCTAAGCCACCACTTTCTAGACAGTGCAAGAAAGGAATAGTTGTCAGAACTCTGATTTAACTCACCAGTATCGCTTCAAGCTGGACTAAAAGGGCTCACTGTTTTTAAGTAACATTTAGAAAAGGAATAGCACTGGTTTTAAATTTTGCTAAAGCCACAATAGACTGATTGCTATCTGAAAATATTACATCAGTTTTAGGATTCTGTCTAGGGAAAAGTTGTAGCTAGTATGTGTCTACAGACATTCTCTTCTGACATGACTTTAGCTACTAATGCTTAGGAATCTTCTGAAAGCCTTGGAAAACTATAGGGAAAACGTGAAAACCACTTGTTATCTATGAAATAATGTTAATACCAGCAGCCAGCACCTCCAAATGGTCCCTGAAGTTGTATTTCAATACTGTAACTCAAGAGAAAGCGGTAAGGCTAATGTGAAATCAATTCTGGAGGATATAGACTTTCTGGATGGCAACTAACCCTTAATCTGTCATGTTGGTTTTGCTCTTAATTAGGAATAGACAATTAATAAAACCATACTGGTACCTCATTAAGAACCTGGTTTCATTTTAAAGACTTCAGCAGTAGCCATTATAATGATGAAAAATGGTATTTTCTTCTGACCACAGAGAACACACAGATTTTCAGCTGCATTAAAACTCAACTCCTTGTGGAGGGCAGCAAGAGGTTTTACACTGTTGCCCTGACTTGTTTAACCTGTTTAATACATTACCCGGGAAAAGCTATTCCAGTGGCACCAGAACATTTACAGTAAGAAAAGTACAAAATCTTTACCAAGTGGGCAAAAAAATGTTTTGGAAGAAGGGGTAACCACTTCCTGAATTAATGGCCCTACTTCCAACCCACTGGTGATGTTCACATAGGCTTAAAAGTCCTTGAACAATTCAGGAAAATAATGCTGTTATAAGGTTCAGCTTATTTAGGAAAAAAGGTATTTCAGACACTGAATGATGTTTTGCATCTTGTAAGCCCTCAGTATCGTCTGCAAATTTTCTTTACGTTCATATTTAAGCTAGTTACCGGAGTCACTCAAGGAAAATACTTAGCTAACATAGCTACTGGTTATTAAGAAAGCTAATTGCCTCAACATGTTAATTCGTATCACTAGTATTTTTATAGGAGTATAAATAAAGGTGGAAAGCAACTAAAAAGCAGCCTGTTTACCAGCATGTGCTACTTTTATACCATGAAAAATTGAAGTTATCAAGAAAAGGCAGCAACATATACTTAGCACCAAAAATGGGAGATTCTTCCTGACTTCAGTTATGCCTCAGGATCCAAGATTAAGTTTACTGTTACTCAGCTCAAAAGCATAACAAAGCACATACCAAAGTTACCAGTTTCCCCGACACGTAGCGAAATTTGTGACAAAATTTTACTTAAAATAAGCAGTCTTTTCAGAACCCTACACATTTGCTAATCTTCTCTCCCTAAATAAAAATTCCTTGACCAGAGGTTAATGGCAAAGACAATTTGCATACTTTTGCTATCAACAAAACCAATCCTGCAACACAAAGTACCTACATTTTCCAATCCAGCCAGCTCCCACCTGCCAATAAAAAAGAAAATCATCAGCTTACCATACGTTGTAAAGCAAAATTTTGGTAATGTAGGGTAACAAAACTATACTTCAGAACAAACTCAACATAATAAAAATTTCTGAACTACTGCTGATGTATTTAACAGTTTAGTTAAGCACTGGAACGCGAGCAGCATAAAACTCCAAGAACAACATAATAGCTTCCATCCAAGTTATGAGCAGTTTGAGCTCCCTAACTGAGTAATTCATCCTTCCTGCAAGTTGCTTTCTGTGTTTAAATGATTTGGAAAACAAAAATTTCTTTTGAAGTAGTTGCTTTGGTACATTTTCAAACTTATTAGGGTACAGTAAGAATTGTAGCAATCAAATCAGTAGTATTTTGAGCACACATCAGAATTTGACACGGTTGTTACTGCCTGATGTACTTATCACAGCACAACAGGGTCAACAGTTCTTCTGTCTATGCTGAGTACGTAGTATCTCACATATAATTCTGTTTCAGCAAAAAGGTGAAGACTGGGCAGGCTAAAGCAAATGATTGATTTTGGGTGAATGGGCAAACGGAGGGAAAGAGGCGGAAGAAAGGGAAAATAAAAAAATTACCTCAAACAGACTGCCATTCTCCGCACAGCTCTCGTGGCAAAGCCAAACAACTAAGGGAGCAACATACTCTGGTTTGAAAGCATCGACCAGATCTAGAGCAAATTGGAGGGGGGAATCATAAAATAGAAATACTGTATGATATCACCAAATTATTCTTACTCTAACACCTTCTGATGAACAGCAGAGCCAAGGAGAATTTAACCAACAGTGTTCTGACATTAAAAGAAAGGACAAATTAAATGAAACATTTGAAGATTCATTATATATATACAACCCTTGAGATGCATGTATGCCTCCAAACCCAAGGACACTGGCTGTCAGACAGACAGATGAAAGACTGCCTAAATGTTGGGAACACCATAACATGCAGACTGCAAAGCCAGGTACCTTCTTAAATTTCCACCTGACAGGCAGCCTGAAACATGGACAAGCCAGCTAGACATAATCCTGACAGATGTACCTGAGCAATTTCCCTTTTAATTTGCTAGTCAGTCATAAAGAAAAGAATGAAAAGAATTGCAGCTGCTGAATATTTGAGAAACATCCCATTTGGAAATGCTAGTATTTCCAAATGAAATATCAGGAATTATCAGCCTTGCTAAATTCATATATCAATTGTATTTTGGGATTTTCTTTATCATCTGGCACAAGAGAAAACTATCTCAAAATGGAGATATTGTCACGAAGCAGAGTGTGGTTGTCCAGGCAGCTCTTACCACATACTCTATCCACTGTCTGAAAAGAAAATATAACTTTGTTCAATTTCCTTTTTCAGCATTTAGATTATTATTCTTTCAACAGCTCTAGATACATAGGTGTTCCTCAGCTAAAGGTCAGCAAGCATTTTCAAATATATCCTGACAGATGAAGAGCTGGGAAAGTTCAGCATTACAGGATACTTCTTTAATAGCCAAGCTGACGTAACAGAAGTTCATTTTAGAAGTTTCACAAAGGTAAAAGGAAATTGAATTCCATTTAATGTGGCATGTTGTAAGTGCGTAACAAAAGTCTTAGTCTTTTCTAAAGTATTCCACTTTATGCCACACACCATTTAGCCTCAAAAATTAGCACCAGACTCTTACCACTAATGCTATTAATCCACTATTAATTAAGAAACAGGTGGTAGAAGTTTAAAAAAACACACGAAAGATGCAAAATACATTTAAAGTTCTAGCAAGAGCAACAGTAAGTGGGCCAAGTTGAACATACATAACTGTAGCAATACTAAAGCATTAGATGCTTGTAGACATCTAATGATGAATGGGAAAGTACTGACTAAGATAACAATGATAATTTGGTAAGACATGTAAAAATGTGTTTAAAAGTTCTGGTATCCAAACCTTTTAGGAGTATTTGAAAAACTGGACAGGGAGGGAGATAAGAAATAAATTATGAGAGCTTTAACTATGTTATAGGGAGACCAAAGAATCTCACTCATCTTGAAGTCATGTAAGAATATCAGGAGGTGGTTTTATGACTCTATGTAAGTATGTTCAGGAAATTCCAGCTACTGAACTCCAATTTATGCTTCAGGAACTCATGGCTACAAGCTTAATGTATTTGACTCTTCTGTAAGTAAGTGACATAAATCCCTGGGACCTACAACTTATAGAGGTGGTAAATTTCCTGATCACTTAGATTATTTAGACCTAAACCAGGATACTTTACACAGAACTTGATTAGTTAAACAAAATCATGCATTCAATCCATGCATAACTGTATAAAATATATTACTCTTCCATATCTTGTATATCAGTCTGAAAAACATAATGATTCCCCTGGCCTTGAAATCTGCCTATTACTAGGGAAAAGAAGGGCAGGAGGAAAGTAGAATAGACTGATTCTAGAAGACTGAGAGCAATTGCTTTTGCAGACTTTTTTTCCAAATTCTTTCTGTTTCTTCTGGTCATTTACCAGAAGTAATTAGTCACTCTATTTATCCTAAATTTACACTTTACACACAGCTGCCTCCTACAACGTTCTTTATACTGACTTCCCAATGCAGTGCTCTGTTAAAACTTGTTCAAGCATTCAAAGATTAGAAACCGTGCAATAAAGAAAAACATAATACATTATGCAACTCAGTTCATTATCATCTCCTGCTGGTCATGGAACAAAGAACTACACACATGACATGTTGTGCAAAAAACAGTATTTTGCAATTAGACAATATTATAACAAGTACAGACACCTTATGCACATACCTGATTCCACGTCTGATGAAACAAACAAACCTTTCCACTACTGTAGAAGGATCTTGGAAGAGATTATAATTAAAGAGCCTTGCCACATGAAATTGCTTTTGTGAATTACAAAAATTGCTTATCTTGTGGCAGAAAATAAGAATTCCTTACAAGGGACAAAGTAAGTTGACAGTTCAGAGACAAAAAGACAGGAGGAATAATGCATTATCAGTGTATGTAGTGTAACGGATTTGCATTTTCTAAGAGACAAGAAAAGTTAGCTGTCCTTCAATTCACTGAAAAATACGAGTACATGTAGACCTTAAATGACTCACCTTGTGGCATGACAGTCTGGGTGAGTCTGGATCCAGCAGTAGGAGCAATTGTGTTGCAGTGGATATTATACTTCCGGCCTTCAATTGCAATTGTGTTTGAAAGACCCAAAAGGCCAAGTTTTGCAGCACTGTAGTTTGCCTGACCAAAGTTTCCATATATTCCAGCAGCAGAGGAAGTCATAATTATTCTTAGACGAGAAGAGGAAAAAAAGAAAAAGAAAAAAAGTTCAGTGATTTCTTCATGTTGTTCAGTTCTATACAACAGCATTTTCCAGCTTTGTCATTATATTCTCCATATTCGACAAAACAAAAGTGTGCAAATAAGGAAACACTGTTTGTTGGTTTTGCTAACAAACAGATGCCTTTTTTATGTTTGATTGTTAGCAAACACCTGACAAATCCTGAAGAATTGTCATAGTAGCAGAAAACTAACAAAGTCATGAGCCTTTTTGAGTTACACTGCAAAACTACAACAGACATTCTGTGACAATGGGATATGGTATAAATGTATTTTCTTTTCATGTTCTAATTGCACTTCGAGTGGTATCATAACTAACAAATGGCTTCAGCAGTCAGAAGAATATTATTTTTTGAAAATGACTTCACCTTAGTATCTACCTGATAATACATGAAGACTCATTCTTACAGAATTCACATTCAAAGAATCCTAATGTGCATTAAACACATGAAGGAAGAAAATAGCAAAGTCTTGGCCTTTGCTGTCCCCTAACATTATTGCTATGGAGATGACTGAACGGTTCACAAGAAAGCTCTAAAACCACTGCAGATCATAGCTGGTTTAAGGCAAGGAAACATTGCGCTGCACATCTTCTCATAAATTGGAATTCAAAAGAAAAGGGTCTACACCTTCACTTTCAAAAGAATTATCAGAATCTGTTCCAATCTACTATAAACACAGTGCATAACTGGAATCAAAATCTAATCTATGTCATTTTTATTATTATTTGCCTCACTTGCAATAATTCACTGTTTTTAACCAAAATAAAGAGATGTGTTACAAGTACTGGCTCAATATGATCAAGATGAAAAAAGCTAAAAAATCTATATAAAGCAGGCGTTTTGCAGATGGCACATATCTATACATAAACTGCAGAAGCACTTGCTACCATTGTTACCTAAGCAAATACAGCAAAAGAGCCAAGGGAAGCGTTTTCCTAAATGAATGCAAGTCCTAGACTTCAGCTGTGTATTTTGCTTGCTGATCTCCTCCCCCATTTTTACAGTTCAGTTCCCTAGATGAGAATGAATGTCAGTTTGGTCAGCGAATGACAAAGAAGCTCATACAGCTTTTAACATGTGGGTATGATTGTTAAGATTAATATCATCACATCAATGTTTTGACAAGGAAAAACAACAGAAGTGAATTAAAGGTCTGAATTCACTGCACTCTTTCAATTAACAGTAACACATACCAAAATAGACAAGAACACTCCCACAACTTCGAAGACATTCGTCCAAAGGGAAAAAAAACTAAACACAAAAACCCCTACCCTAAACAAAAAAAAGACAAGACCCACAAGCATAACTGCATGTACCTGTCATTTGAACAAGGAGCAGAAGAATCTCTCAGACTTGCATTAACATACAAGCACCAAACATTTCTTACCAGTCCTCATGAAAATAAATGGTATTTCTATTTCTACCCTACAGCTCCTGTCAGTAATATTTATATCTACATGGAAAAAAATCTTCAAACATTTGGCTGGGGAGGTGGAGAGTGGGGCAAAACTGAAAGAATAAGGGCTTACACATTTGTACTGATTTTGTTTTATCCCAGTGACAGTGAAAGAAAAGGACACAATCCTCCTTCACTGTCAGGGCATGCATCAGTTTCTTAAACCCTACTGAAAAAGCGGAAAAAAAAAAAAAAAAGACAAACTTTTACCTGCCAAATTTCTGATTTTTCATATGATTCCATGCAGCTCTGGTGACTAGGAACGATCCCCTCAAATGAATTCTATGAATTACATCTAGGAACAAATCAATGTCGGTTTAGTAATTCCAGGATTTCATCTCCTAACTTGAAATACACCATTTGTTTGTTCTTCGTGACAAAAATTGCACTCTCTTCACACTCTCAAATTGTTACTAAAGAAAGTGGTGGGCTTTTCTTTTTTTTTTCTTTTTTAGAGATCACATTGAACTGCTTGCCTGAACACATAGTGATCACCTCTTCTGCCTCTTGGATGGGGCTCTCCTGTACAGAATTCACAAGCATGCAAAATTCCTGCACCTGAGCACAGTCAAACAAGAACTACAGAAGCTGGACCATCTTTGCAAAAGTCTGTTCAACTGGCTTATCACCACCTACCATCTCACTGAAGGTTCACGCCATTCTTCTGTTCCTTGGCACATCAGCTTTCTTTCCTCTGTTGTTAGTTCTAGGTTTTTTAAGCCTGTTTAGTATTCAGTCAGTCAGTGCTGGTGCTAGGAATGTGTTCTGCTCACAAAAAACTATTGTGTGTGTTTCACATGGTTCTTTTTTGTATTTCACTCAGTAACCAGGAGTCACCGCTACAATCGTTCTTCCACTTTGGAACTACATACACCTACCATGCACTGCAGCACAGATCTGTTTTGCAAGCTGAACACAGCTTACCACTAAGCTTTCAGGGCAAAAGATAATTCTCTGATCTGGCATAGACAGTCATCCCCACCTTCTCTTCCTCCTTGTAGCAATGAGAGGGATGTACCTTTCATCTTTCACACAGAAAGTGCATTTTAAAGTATAGCAACTCACCCCAATCTTCATCACTTATGCGAACAAATGAGCGGTCTCTTAGGATCCTAAAATGCATCATTAGGAGAACAAAACAAAACAAACAAACAAAAAGATGAATAGGTGTTTACACAAAAGTGACAACTCACAATCAAACAGGAAAAAAACTTCAGGTTTACTCACCCAGCATTGTTTATAACAATATCTGCAAAAACAAGACAACAAACCAAGTGAATGCACTGATAAAATACAAGCTTGTTTTTATTTTTCTCCCACTTCTAAAAATACAGAGAGTCAAGAACACTGCGCAAATATATTATATTACTATTCTTTAGCTCCGTGTCCCAAACAGTGGAACTCTACCATTGGACAATAATTAAGACAAGACAAAATACTTCAGTACAGGCAAGTCTTGGCCTGCCAATAGAACAAAGACTGATAAAGTCAAGACCTGCTTGGCTACTAAAGAACACAATACCTGCAGGATGCAGCCACCCTGCACAGTTTTGCAGCTTGCTTTGAATCCCAGAGTGCTCCTGATTATGCAGTTTGTTCCATCATCTTTGTTGCAGTAAACTCAAATGATAACTGGAAGAACCACAGAGTCACAGAGCTACTAAAGCAACCTGAATCATAACAATTTTTTGTCAAATATTTGATTCCTGCTGGCTTTGATCACGTGTACTTTTAGCCATTTAACCCTGAGTTAAAAATCACATAAATGTCACAATTAAGCAGTGGCAAGCATATGGTAAAGTGGAACATTATTTGTTAGATAAATTATCTCAAGCACTTTTTTTATTTATGTTAAAGCATGTTGACCTTCACATAGGCAAAAGGGTTTCCAAAACATGACAGAGCATCTCTGACTTTTTAGCAACATTATTTATCCTGATTTTATGCAGCTAGTTATAACATTTGATGAACATTGTGCTTCGAGACAGAAATTGTTAATCATTAGTGAAGTACCAAAATTCTGAAGGGCAGGAAAACAAGAATCATATATGGAGCTTTAAAATTCTGCTAAAAAGTACCAAACAGACAGAAAAGTTGCCCATTCAGATTTAAAGTGGAAAGATCCTGATTTAGATTTCACCGACTCAGAGCCTCAAGGGTTGTTGAGTTCTACTGTTGTCTCACTGTGCTTCATACACTTGTCAATTGTACAGTTTATAACGGCTCTGCACTTGCAAACAAGTTTCAACAAGAATTAACCAACTGTACCTATCCTCCCAAAAGCCTCAAGTGCTGTCTTCACAAGCTTTTCACCATCTTCCACTGAATCTGTAAGAAAAAAGTATGAATTTTGAAGTAAAATGAACTGGATATACTGCACTTCTGTGATATTAACAACTAGTTCTATGGCGTGAAGAAAAATAAATTGTGTACAACCCCAATACAAAACAAATTCAAATTCAGCCACTATTTGCATGTGGCCTAAAGCAAATCCCACATAAGTCTAAATGGCACAATGTTTGCCATTGCAAGAAAAATGAGCAAAACAAGTAAGAATAATCCATTCCCGTTTTGCCTCTGACAACTGCAGATGGGAGTTTCTTAGTATTTCAATGTTAAGAAAGCATACAAAACAAAAGGGCATTAGTAGACGAGTATTAATTAAAAAAGCAATTTATGCACTTACTTTTAGCATCTCTGTCTCCCTACTCCACATTACATTATATCTATTGAAGTTATATGGTATTGGCAAGCTGTCAGTAGTCCTTTATTAATCAGTGTCAACTTTTCATTCAACAGCTCCACTATTACTGTAGAAAAAGCATTACACTAGTCTGGAAAAACAACATACCATAATTGGGTACTGCTTTCCCTCCTTTTTCTCTGATTTCGTTGACAACTTTGTCAGCAGCTGAGGAGCTCTTGCCATATCCCCTGAAATCACCTCCAAGATCATTCACTGTGCATCAAAAAGAAATTAATTTTTTTACTGTTAAGGCTTAGACTTCATGGTCTCTCCTTATCTCATTATCATGCTGTAAGTTATGAACATTAATAAAACCTGCTGCATCTGGATCCTACTGAGAATCTCAGATGATTAGAGAAGAACAGTGTTATTAACAGTCACATTATTATTTTTTTAAAAGTAGTATAACACATGGTACCATTTTTTTAAAATAACATGGGAAATTGAACTTTTTTTTCCTCTCCACCATGCATTCAACTTGTTTGCCCTGCCTAGGTTACTTCTCTAACTGTGTTATTGTAGTTCAGAGATTAAGATCAAGTTTACATACCACTAATAGGTGATTAACTCTGGTCTCTGCGATAGCTACTGCATGAAGGGTAAACAGAATGAGAAGACTTTGTTCCTGTGAGTAGCTAAAATGTTACTAGTAAGCTTCACTATAGAACAGATCAAGTGGTGTGAAGGAAGGGAGAAGAGCATGCTCCGGAGCTTCAGAGACTGCTCCTGTGGGATAAGAGGGCCACCCAACACGGACAGCTGTTTTGTTTCCAGGCAGCTCTCTGTACTGGGGCATGCATCATTAATAGTAGATGCACCATATTATCACCAGAGTTTACTGCATTGCTGTATTTGCATGTCCCACAGTTTCACTGAATTCATCAGGGGAACAAAAACACCCCCAAAAAATCCATACACACATTTTTATTTGGACAAAGAATTAAAAAAAAATGCTAAGAAGTATGTTTAAATCTGTGCAAAATAAAATCATAAGAAAACCTGAATTGACTGTGGATTTACATGCAACATTGGTATTTTGCTAACCATGTTTTGCTACAGTGAACTCCAGCTTTGTGTCTTCCATACTTTTTGAAGTCCTCAAGAAGCCAGCCACAGTGAAATCCGCAAAGTATGCAAGATATTCTTTCTGCTCTTGATGATAAGCAGCAACTCTAAGTCTGATGTATCAACACAAAAGGAAATAAACCCATATTGTCTCTTGTCTTCTTTTACTTTTGAAACTCTCCATGTAAAGAGGAACATAGCTTGCAGGACACATGACAAAATTGTTCTCTATTACTCAGACCAAGAAAGTCTTGTCCGGAATCCTGTATTCAACTTTGTGTGCAGCACTTCAAGAGAAATGTAGAAACACTGCAGAAAATCCATATGAGTAAACAAAAATGCCAAAACTCAGAAGAAGTGAGCCATCTAAAGAATAGGAAAAAAAACCCAAAGCAACAACACGAAACCAAACCAAAACCAAGCTAGCCTGAAGCAGGAAGAATTAAGACAGAACATGATGATATGCTCAAGTACATTAACAGACCGATGCAAAAAAGAAAGGAGACTAAATCTCCAAGCTAAATAGATGAATATCTAACAGTTCAAACATGCAGCTAGCACAATTCAGGTTAGGCGTTAGGGAAAATTTCCAAGTGTAGCGAAGCATTAGAAGACACAACATGGGCAAACTGCTCAGTCTGCAACATCAAAGGTCTTTAAGACGACATTAAAGAAAAACAAGTCAGGAACAGCACTAGGATTTCTAATCTGTCCTGGGAAAGAAGTGTGGACAATTTTGTGGTAAACATTCATACAAATACATTCAGTTAGTCTTGCTAAGACATTACAACTCTCTACCAGAGCCATGCTTATATATGTTTATCCTTCACATCAACAGTAATTTGCTGAAAAAATCTTAATTAAATATTTCAGGAAAATTTCAAGAGACAGCAAAGCACTTAGGCTGAGTGCAGGCACTAGCGGAGTTGAAGCTAAAATAAGTAAGCAAGAAAGAACAGAGCCATTCTAGGCTTTGAAAAATATAAAATAACTCCATGCGTGTGACAGAGCAATTTAAAAAGCAAAACAAAACAACAGATAAATAACTTTATCTTAAGCTCAAGTTTTACATCATGTAATTTCCAGTTGAAAACATCCAGTGGAAAAGAGCCACAGACTGTAGCAGTTGTGACAGACTGGCTGTAGTCTGAACCATATAGAAGAATTCCTCTAAGGCTACGAGTGCGTTATTAGCAAGCAGTGCAGAGCAGCAGAAGCAAATCTGTAGCGTGAAACAGTGGTGCTTAGGACCTGACACCTACACTAAATGTTTTTTTAAAAAACAAACGAGCTCATTTCTTGCTGTAGTCGGGTGCCACAAACCAAACACACATTTGGAACAACTCAGGTGCATTGCTAAATTGTGTCTTCCAGTTTGGTTTTCAAAGCAACTCCACTCATGCACTTACTTTAATACCATCCCACAATGCAAATAAAAATGCAAATAGATACACATCAGGAGAGATGTTTCAAAAGCATGCCTAATGTAAACTAAAACAGCAACACAGAAGAGCCCTCAGGTAGACTGAAAAGGAAGAAACAGTAGGGTCTGGACATAATACAGGTTACAAGACAAAAAAATCAAAGCATTCCATTCATGCTGGTTTCAAGTTTTTCTGATGAGAAGTATGAAAGAGATGAAGTGTGACAAAAAAGCCTTTGGGTGATAAGGGAGATTTACACTTGGGTCACACTGGTCAGTCTAACCACGCCAACAGAAGCTCACTCAACAGAAGCTTGTACACAGAGAGAGATATGGGACTGGACAGAGAAAGCTCCCATGCTGGGACCCACTGGTGTTCCTCCAACTTGAGTATTTGATCACTGTTCTTACAACATACCTTTATTTCCATAACTTAAAAAAGGGAACTTGTTTTAAAGATGAGTCTCATATCTACTTTAGTTAAAAAACATTCAAGTCTTTACACCAGTAGCTTCTCAGCTCTTTTAAGTCAGAATCATAAAAGAACAAGAATAAGAAAAACAAATACAAGAATGTAGATGTAATTGCAAAGCATAAATCACAAGTGTAAGAATTGAAGTGAGGTACAGTTTCCAAAGGGAAACAAGAAGTTTCCCTTACAGACATTTAACTCTTAATGATTTAGCTATTGTACAGTAAGGCCGTGAGGTAAAGGATAATTAGGTGTGGTCAGACAATCCAATACATTTTCTTTCAGATCATTTTGGAAAGTCAGAACGCCACTAGCTACACAGAGTCAATACAATCAAACACTTGGGCTGCTTTAGTGACCTAATTTTTGTTAAATAAGAACTTGAGATGAAGTATTCATGTTCCTAGTAAATAAGGTAAGTCTCAAAGGTGGCCATTACCAGAAAAAAATTAACTAGATTTTTTTCAAGTTGTCTACACATAGACTTCTCATATTTAATCAATAAAAGTAAAAACAAGCAATTTTTATGTAAACTAAGATTGGGATTTTTATTGGAAAGCTACTAAAATTCAGTGGGCAAGTTCTTGTCTATAATGTGTTTAAACATTTAACCTTGAACCCCTCAACAATACCTGTACAAATTCATTCACAGGCAGTGAAACAGCGATGCCAACTGCCAGAGAGCACACAAGAATACACCTTCACCTTCAGAACTAGCTTGTGATACAGCATTTTGCACAACATAATATTCCGTGAAGAAGGTTCAACCAAATGACTACAAAACTATCAGAAATCCTTTACTGAGAGCAATTTGGCACTATCATTGAGGCCAGATGGCTATTCTCTGTGACGCACTGCAGAAAGAAACAATGCAGTCCACTTTCAGCACATTCTGTGTTTTCTGGGGGCTGGATTACATTCCAATAACTTCTTTCCTGGAAGAAGGTACTAGAAGATAATATATACACATTTTCAAACAGTCATATTAAAAGTTTCGGAACTTTTACCTAAGTATTTACCTAAGACGACACCCTCTCTGGCCACGACTCATAGTAAAAGATTGGTATGCATGGATGCAAGACAAGTCCAGGAAATTATCTGATTCAACTTGGCTTTCCAGCAAAAATAAGCCCTTGGACAAACTTGGGCAACTTGCTTCATAAGAAAATAAAGCTTAGAAGAAAAATTTAAATAGCAAAAAATAAGCAGAAAACCATTAAATAACAAAGATCACTGTCTAAAAGGGCATGGCCTGTTGAATGTGAGCTACGTGAAAAGGCAGAGTTTACTGTCTAGAATAACTTAGTTAACAGGAAACTTACCAACTACTGAAGCTCCTCTTTCGGCAAAAGCCAGAGCATATGCTCTACCCAAACCTAGTTAAAAAAAAAAAAAAATTAAAAAAGAAAGTCAGTTTGTCTCATCAATCACAATTCAGAGAAAAATCTACACAAAAATGAATTGCATGAAGAAAAATGCACCAAATCAACACAAACACCTTGAAGGTTCAAAGTAAAACACTTTTTCCCCCAGGAGTTAAAACTTCAGGTAAATTCAAAACATAAAAGTAAACAAACACACGAATTGTAGACAAAACTTCCAGTCACAGAAAAAAAGTCCCCATGCTTACTCCTTGTTATTGCACTCAACACAACCATCAGGGAAAGCTATCTGCTGCTGAGTTTGTGCTTGTGATAAAAAAATACATTTGTAAGACAGAAAGTTTAACATCTTGATATAACCTTGAAGAAGACGGGGATGTTTCAAGTTAATTAATTACATTGTAAGTGAATAAGATACTCCCTTGCTTAAAATTAGTCTTTAAGATTTGAAGAAACTGAACAAAGTTTAACTGTGACTGAATTATGTACTGACAAAACCTCTCCAATTATTTGTATATGAAGGAATCACTTAATACCACAGTTAACCAGATGCATCCATAGTTTACCTATCATAACAGAAGACTGTGATTTTTGTCTCACGTGCAAAAGCAACTCTTGCACCTTTACTCTGGCTTAGATTCTAATTATGTTACACATCCACTGTACGAGCCAAAAGTTATTGAAATCAATGATAATGATCCTTCTTTTATCCCACCAAAAACTGAGATTTTTAATGATGAAAAGATCAGTCACAAAAAAGTTTCTCAGAGTACAACAGTATCTCTCTGCCCCTCACCAAAACATTCAAAGCTAGCTCTCAAAAGGAAAAAAAAGGCGCAAAAAAATCAGAACTGTTTAAACTGTTTTGAAACACACTAATCTCACACCAAGAATGTCGAATTTTCTCTAAGAGTCCTATGAGCCTCTGCAATGGAGAATCACATGTGAGTTGCACAGACGTCCACTGCCTGATGTAACCCAAGTCCAAGAAAACTCTTTTTTTGTTTTGAAAAGCCACACAACTGAGCAGTGCACAAAACTCAGACCATGTTATATGTACCAGTATTGTCAATTAGCAAGCAAGGACTGAATACTTAAGAATCAAAACAAATCTTAAAAAAGAAAATAGCTTGAATTGCATAAATGACAATATTGCATGACATGCAGGAACAATGCTTCACAAGGGATTTGTCCAAAGTGAAAAGAAACTACTGTATTTTCAGATGCCTGTGTATGTGAAAAGAGGGCTCACTTTAAAACAAATTAGTGATCCAAGCATTTTAGATAAACTCCCAGCTCCGATCTGTTCACTGGTATTCAATTCAAAAATCAGTGTTGACAAACAATGCTATTAGCAGTACAGTCTAACTACAGAGCTGTAAACTAAATAAAAGCAAAACAAGAACTAATCTGAAATTAACAGAGCTTCCCTTTATCTTGGCTTACATTTCATCAGCCACTTATCAAAAAACTATTGTGAAATAAAACATCCAAGGACAGTTTGTTAACAAACCATTTCCAAGCAGCCTAATACTAGAAGTACAAGGGTCACTGTACACACTTATGACAAGCAATTTTTGCTCCATGCAGTGCTTTTTAGAAGCTTTGTTATTGCCAGAGTGTCTTTGTTTTGCTACTACCTAAGGTCTTAACCTGTTCTTCAATGAGACTTCTTATATAGAGAGAAGCATATAAATACAGGTCTGGTAAAAGCTGAAAAGCACTGCAAAAAGATCTGGCCTCAATTATTCTCAGGTTTGTCACCTTCAGGTGATGTGAGCTGACTGTTCAGTGGTTTCCACAAAATCTCATACTTATGGTCCTTCTCCATAAGACATCACATAATCTAGACGCTCTAAAAGACTCCTCTGGCTATGTGCAGCTCCACAAAAAATGAGCAAAACTTCACTGTGCGAAGGCAGAACCTTCTTAGAGCACGGCAGAACAAGCTCCTTTAGCAGCTCATGATAACTACAAACTTTGCCTCTCTCATCCACACTTACAGCTCGTATCTTCACTGGAAGTACCACAGTTAGGCAAAGGTCAAAGCTTGCATTAAGAGGAAGAAGGAAAAAAAAAAAACAAAAACCCCAAAAGGGAAAAAACTAAAACAAAGCAAACCCAACCAACCCCACAACAACAAATACAAAAGCATTTCCTGGCAAAACCAAGCATTCCACTGCAGAACCACCTCCCCTGGAGAGGCCAGCCCCGCAGCCCACCAACAGCACAGGCCAGCCCTGCTGCTGGAAGAAACCTCTCCCCACCCTTTCACCTCTCCGCTGACCCCTCCCCCCTGGGCCTTCGGGCTGCCTCCCAGAAGGAGGGCAAGGAAGGCAGCAGCAGGTCAGTGGCTGCTTTCTGCAGCAGTGCTCCACATGTCAAACCCCTGCTGGAACAACACTTGTGCCAGACCACGCAGGTTACAAGTGTCAATCGCTAGGTCCAAGGCAAAACTGTAAGGAATTAGGACACCAAAACAGCACGTGGAGCAGGACGTGCATTACTACTGGCGTTAAGCAGTGTTACTCCTCCCGTCTCTTTAAAGAACAGAAAGCACGCATTCGGAGGCAGCACTAACGTGCTAATTTTCAGCAGTGCTGGGACTCAGATCACACCGCAGTAGCTCCACAGCACTGCGGGAAACACGGCGGTAACCCCTGTACAGCCTTGGCACTGCCACGGCGAGGGCCGGCACCTGACAGGGCCGGCACCTGACAGGGCCGCCGCGGGGCCCGGCCTCCCCCGCAGCCCGGCGTCTCCTTCTCGCGTCCACCTCTCTCTCCTCTGCGGCGGGGGTGGGGAATAAAACATAAAACTACACGTTTTTAACAAGTGAAGCCCTCACAGACGTCCCCGGCTGCCACCGGAGGGCACGGGAGCACCTGTCAGGGCCGCAGCCAGCGGCGGCTGCGGGGTGTCCGCCTCGCCTGGCCTCCCACAGGAAGCCCGGCCACGGCCCCAGCCGCTTCCTGCGGCGGACGAAAGCACCGCCACACCGCACCCTGGGACGGAACGGTCCCCGCTCACCTCCTCCAGCTCCGGTCACCAACACCACCCGTCCGTCAAACCTCAAGCCTGCCGCCATAGCGCTCCGCTCTCCTGCGCTCAACTGCGCAGGCCGCCGGCCCCGCCCCTCTGTCAGAGCAAAGCAGGGCGGCGTAGCGAGGGCCGGCCGCGCGCATGCGCCGCTGCCGCCACCGCCCTCTGGGAAAGGTAGTCTGGACTGCAGCGTCGGCCGCGCGCTGGGGGATGGAAAGAGCATGGCCCCGCGGCGGTTGTGTTCGGGCTCTGGCCCCGCCTGCTCGCTGGATTGCCACACCTTTACAAGCAAGGCGGGCTGCCTGCGAAATACCGCGATTTTAGCAGGCGAGCTCGTTTGTCCTGCTCCACGGCAGGGACATCTTCACAGGTGTAGGACGGATTTCAAGATCAGGCTGCCTGAATGTAGGCATCACCCCTCTGTTTAAAGTTAACTTTAATTACTCATGTTATTTTTTGCTTTCTTTACTATTTCCCAATCCAAATCACCGCTTTCAGCCGTTGCTTCCCTGGTTGCAGGAGAGCTTTAGATTAATGTGAAATACGCTGCCTTTTATTCGCCCGGATTTTGTCTCCATGTGTGGGAGGCTGTGCTGGGTGTCTGTGCCCAGGTGCTGGCAGGGGGGCTCTGTGAGGAGCGGCCACCCTGAGCCAGACAGAGCCGGTCCCAGCCGGCTCCAGCAGACCCACCACGGGGCAGAGCTGAGCCCCCAGCCCCATCTGTTCTGTGAGAACAGATTTTTTAAAAGTGTAAAAAACACTGCGTGGCAGTTGCGGGAGAGAAGGGTGAGAAAACTGTGAGAGGAACAACTCCACAGACACCAGGGTCAGTGCAGAAGGAGGGGCAGGAGGTGCTTCAGGTGCTAGAGCAGAGATTCCCCTGCAGCCCAGGATGAAGACCGTGGTAGGGCCAGCTGTCCCCTTGCAGCCCATGGAGGCCTGCAGTGGGGTGGGTTTTCTTGCAGGAGCTGTGACCCCGTGAGGGACCCAGGTTGGAGCAGCCAGTTCCTGAAGGACTGTGCCCTGTGGAGAGGACCCAGGCTGGAGTAGTTCGTGAAGAACTGCTGCCCATGGGAGTGACCCCATGGTGAAGCAGGGGAACAGCGTGAGGAGTAAGGGGTAGCAGAGATGATCATATTTTGTGGAACCAGGCAGCAGGTTAAGTAGGAATTAACGTGCCTATTCATTATATCATTGCAGGCATGGTATAATGTTAGTATCATTCAGAATGTAATTGTATTGGAGTTTCATACAGCCACTGCTCTGGATCTCGGCAGTAGATCGAGTCAGGATTTACCAGTATTGTCCACCCAACTCAGGTGGTGACAAACTTTTTCTGAATTATGGACAGGGATCTCATGATGCTATTCCTTCTCGCTTGCTCACTCTCCTGGCTGACTGAGAGCACCATAAGCCTGAGCCTCTGGGAGATGTAAACTCCCTGCTTCATTGCATTGTCTGTCTTAAATTAGGAGGTGCTGAGGGAACAGAAGATGGTGTAAGGAGTGCCTAGAATTCAGAGCCACTGACTAGCTTATTTTGTTGGGGAAATCATCTACACACTCCCTCTGCACAGATGAACTTTAATTCATGATTAACCTTTTTTGTACAGTTTGTAAAGTTTGGATTATTTCTGGAGCTAGTAGAAAGAATTTTTTTTTTTTCCTCCTGCAGATTGTCTCCTTGACTGTTAGTGCTTTACTCGCTACACTGAAGAGAGGTGATAGTTACCTGAGTGATAGCTATTTGGAGACTTCCCAACTGGAGTAAATTAGCATTTCTGACCTCAAGTAGTCTGTAACATTCACTGCTTTAGAAGTATTAGGAATGGAGATGTATTGCCTGTGATTTTATGACGTGCAGTTCGGTTTGAATGGAGAAATTGCATTCAATACTGTAATTGCAAATTACAGTTTGGGCACCAGAGGGAGCATTGTGCTACAGTAAAACTGACATATTTACATTTACAGATACCACACCACAAGTAATGAAATTCTTACATGACGAACCTAAAAAAGGTTTGTGCACAGATCGAGTCAAAGTGACACTGCTTTTAATACACAGTGATTTTACTTTGGCAATAGATTCACTGGCGTGGTGGCATTTTTCTGGCTGTATAGGCATGCTATGTGTGGAAACTACAAAAGAATTGTTCTGGAGGCAGGTAAGGGTACACAGGGCACATAAATAAATTTAAAAATCACGAGTTTTAAGTATAGGAAATATTGTTGAATGTGTGCAGAAACAGGCCTTTCCACTGGATGTGTGTTATTCTGGCAGTATATTAATCAGCACAAAATACCCTCACAATTAATTACACTTCCAAGGTTTGCCTATTTCATTTGAATGCAGCTCAATACAAGAGCTAATCTCCTGACAGTGAGAGGCTGGGTGCAGCTGGCTGTGTATTGCAGAGAGCACGTCACTGATTGCGGTTTGTCTATACTATGCTCAACAGTAGGAAGCTGTTTCCTGGAGCTTCTGAGCTGTGAGTCAGTCTGCAATTGCTCTTCGTGAGGAAGTAACAGCTTGAGCTCGTAAGTGTCTGTGAGCTTTGATTCAGCCTCAACACTCAAGTGTTTTGGGTTTTTTTGTTGCTACACTGTGGGATTGGGCTCCCACCTGCGAGAAGGGAGGAAAGTATCCAGGACAAGGGCGATGCTGGCTGCTGCGAGAGCCACCCTGCTGGCCTCGCAACATACCATGACACACAGTGTACCTTTAAAGGCAGAATGCACAGAAGACAACTTTGCACTCGTGCAGTGTGTAACCAGCGTGCTGTCTGCTGAGTGTTAATGTACCCTTATTTATTCCCACGCGTTTATAAGGGGAGTTAGGGACTTGTTTCTGTACCATCCCATAAGTTTAGGATGTAATTTGTTAGGGTAGGGGAATGCATGCAAACTAACAGCACAAATACCCAGCTTAGTCAACTGTGCATACGCTTCTGGAAACATCTGGTTCAGACTGGAAATACAGGAACTAATGTGGTCATCCTTACACCACTAAATGTATTTGCATAATCCCTTATATAATCATATCTATCTACAGCAGCACAGTTCTGTGTGCATGGCTATAAACAAGTCCTAGGAGAACTTGGTTCATTTTTGGTGCTGGTTCTGGCCTCTTACATGTTCTTGAACAGGCCATTTCAGCTCTAGCCCTTCCGGTTCCTGTGTCCTGGTTTTTTTAGATGATGGACTATTCAAGGGAAGGACTCTGCTCTTGAATTTGCCTGGAAGCTAGCAGTTACATTCCCCAGGTAAGATCAGACCCTGAGGTACTTCTACAACATAACTTGTTCTTTAGATAGCTAACAAACAGGCCTTGTTAACAACTCAGGGTCTTTTATGGCTTCCTCATTCTGGTGCATAGAGTGGGATTAGAATCAGTAAAGAGCTCACACTTCAAAACAATAAATAAAATTTGAGTTTCCTCAAACATTTTTTTTTTTTAACAGAACAGAAAGTGCACTGGAGTGAAAGTATGTCACTTTTATAGCTTATGTTTTTTAAGTGAAACCTGTCTGTATTAAAAAGATCCGAAATATAAAGAACCACTCAGAATGGAAAGGGTTTGAAAGGTTCCCTTAGCAGTCGGAATTGATTTGTTCCAAAAGTCATACAGCTATCAGAAAATATTTGCATCAGTCTGAAACAAGGTATGAAGGCAGAACACTACCACGGCTAACCAAAGCCGGGTGACGTTAGGGGGAAACTTGAATGGAGTAGGTGTCAAGCCACAAATCAACAGCAGGTGTCAAACTGATTTTTGAATGAATGAGCCACAGTGGGAGATTAATAGCAGGATATCCAGATTCCAAATTCAGCCAGAGTTCAAAGCGGTTGAAACTGGTAATGAAATGTGAGTCAAAAAGGTAGACCAAATCTACTTTATTTTGTCTGTTAGTGATCAGTGTGAACTAACATATACTTACCATTAACCCTTTTACTGACATACCAGTCTTTTTACACCATGAAAAAATTGCGAAAAATGCCAAGCAGTAGTCTGTAATACTGAGTATTATGTTTTTTTCTGTTATGCTTCAATGCCTAGAGCGGGTTAACTTTTTTTATAAAACGAAATGTTGTGCACTAAAACAAATCTGTATGTTCTAAAGTAATTCTTTCAACTAACAGGTTGGATAATTGGGGTTTTTTTGTCTTTGTCTCTTTTATAAACTTGGGATTGCATGTGTTGTGGATACTGTAGGAGTCTTAATCCCATTGAAAATGTTTTCTACCGTCTGCTGCTGAAGATGGTGAGCACCTTTGAACCTTTTACTCAGGGAGAATAAAAGAAGTGACTGACTTGCTTTTACTCCGTATTTTTTAATATTGCTAAAAGATCTGTTGGATCAGAAGGCTTGTTTTCAAGTACTTTATTTGCTTTCTAAATGGTTTTGCTCATGGAGATTTGTAGCAGCCTGTTCACTGGGAAAAAAGGTTTCTTTACAAATATGAATGAAGGAGGCAGCCAGATGCTTCTTGCCATGACCAACAACTAGATGTTGAATCCACGTTAAAATCTGTGGCATCCTTCACTGTACACTACCAAAGCATGGCCTACAACAGATGGTACCTTCCCACAGCCTTAGTGCTGTAGAAGTCCCTGGGATTTTGAAGATAGATGTTTTCTGCTGTGACAAAAGAGGTCTTGCTTGCAGCCAGGTCATTGTCCCCATTTCCTCTCTCTCTGCAGCCATCCTCTGGCTGCCAGTGCAGAGAGATCATGGAGAGGTCCCAGCCCTGAGCTGATCACAAATGTTCATCTCATACAAACCCAACTGTATGGCCCAGCCCACACTACTAATTACTCTCTTAATAAAGGTGGCTAGAGAAAACTATGTATTTTGATTAGGTATACAATTTTATGTGACAGAAACCCCTGCTGAGGTATTCTTCATAGCTAGCACATAGTGTTTCTATTGATTCCTTTCATCTCCAGGAACAGCAAATAGTATTATTTCCATTCTAACTTGCATTCTCTTGTGTTCTTTTATTTTTCTGTGAGCCTACAGAAGTTAGTAAGTGGCATTTTTCTTGCCATTGAATCCCATGTTTGTCACCCTCAGAACCTGAAAAGCAGCACTTCTGATGCGATGTTGAGGGGCAGCCTACTGTGTAGTTACCAGTGGATATATTCTTATGAACCAACTGAAAATGTAAATGCAAACATTTTTATAGCTCTTGTCAACAATCCACATCACAGGAGGTTGCATGTCCCTGTTCTGGCAAGAAACATTAATTTTGAAATTTGTCGCACATACCACTCAATTAAGTGGAAAATCCATGCTGAGGCACAAGCGGAGCACTGTGGAAGCTCTCCATTTAATTCCGTCAGAGACTTAGGATTTAAGGGAGACTGAAGCCCTGGGTCAGTCAGGGCTTGGTGGATTGCTGAGCTGGTATGTAGTAACACATTAGTAGAACAAACTCATTAAGCAGAAACTAGTTGCTTCTGCATATCTATAGCTAAAAACATCGTGTGGAGAGATGTTAGGGAGGTGCCAACAAAAGGTTGTGCTCCCGTAACACAACCACTCTATTTCATCCTACATGCTTCTTCACAAAAAATGCATTAACTTGGTCTCCTTGAAGTCAAAATAGAATAAAAACCACATGGACTAAAATAAGAGGTAAAAAGACTAGCAAATAACCGTATGTCACATTCTGTGGAAATCAGGTGTGTATTTGCACTACTACCAAGTTACAGGTAAATAGATTGTATATATGCTCTGAATCTTTAATGAATAGATTAAATGCCTCCTGAGAAAACTGATTCAGTGCAGTTGCTTCCTGAGTTAACAGCCATATTGAGCTGTAGAGCAGCCAAAAGTTCCAAGAAGTTCTCTTCATAGAATAAAGTCAGGCAGCTCCTTTAATAAACAGAAAATATGCACAAAAGATAAGATACTTTCAAACTGTGCCTCCTAAAATGGCCTCTTCTCTTAAGGTGCCACCGAGGGCATTCTAGAGTTCTTAATCCCAAGGTTACAGAAGCTTTCTCTGTGCACAACAGCACCCATATATTCATTGACCCCCAGATAAACGGCAGACTTCCAGTTGTTTCTCAGAAATATCCAGTCTGCCAGCTTCCATCCCAACCACCCCGAAAAAGCAAATGAAAGCCAAACACCACAGGTTCTGATTGACTATATTCTGTGGTGAGAATTCCTCCCCAGCTTGCAGTAAAGAGCAATTTAGCCAAGAATACATGAAGTATGTAATAGCCCACTAACTGAGAAGCAAGGTGGATAGATGGAGAACAGCTAGTCAACTAAGTAACAACGTAAACGCCTTTTCCTGTAGGAGCTTGTACTCCCCTTCAGCACTTGCTTTGCTAATCAGGAATGAGGTGGGAAGTCTGAATTCTCTAGCCAAGGTTCTCCCAGCTCCAAACAGTAGGAAGGAGTAGTTTTCATCGATACTCTTTTGCAAAGGGTTTTCTTCCCGGTTTCCTTATTTTGTAGCATGAGCTTCTCGGTTCTAGCTTTGGGGTAAACTGTAGATGGCAGTGTCACAGCATACTGCAACTGTGTGCTTAAATAGATTGTCTGAGCCGAAGTCAAATGCCTATGCTTATGGTAGGCAGTACACCTTATCACAGTGAAGATGTCAAAGCAAACTTAATGAGATGTTGTCTGATCACAGCCCTGTCTCCCAGAAAAGTGCTGAGATTGCCTTTCTACGTTTCCCTAATAGTTTCTTGTATGATGGCACAGCAAATGTACCTTTGGGAGTGTCCATACCATCGAAATCAAGTTAGGCAGCCTGTAACTGAGATAGCTTTTCAGTTGGGCAAAGAGACTCACTTTAGTTACAAGGATGAGATCATTTTTCTGTTGCTGAATTATCAAGATCCTTGAGATAGAGAACCAGCTTTCCTGAAAGTAACAGCTGATCTCATGTCATGTCCCAGGAGTAATGCACTTATTCCACCCCCGGCTCAAAGCACTGCCTCAGTCTGTTTTATTTCTGCAATCTCTTAGCAGGCCTAGCAGGTGATGCACAGTTGTAGGCCTTAACTCTCCACAAAATAAAAACAAATCCCAAACAAACAAAGCAAAAAGACCACAGTGAAGTGGTCAGTGAAGTAAACTGAAAGCATCAGCTAGGTGCTTCTGGAATGGGGAAGGGCTGTCCTTTCATGTCACAGGAATCCTTAATTAACAGTAGTCTATCAAACAGCCAGGGGACTTTCTTCTCAGGACCCAAGCCAAGCCTAGCTATTGAAATATATTCCTCAAATGAAAGGAGGCTAAATTCTGCTCAGGAAAGCCAAGTAATTTTTTAGCACTATTCCATAATGAAGTAGAATTGGAGCATTGCCATTCTCATGGAAGAAAAGAAGGGTTGGTGCTGTACGGGCCCTGTATGGGCTGACTTACTCCATCTACGCCATCATACTCTCTGTATTAAAAAAACCTCACACAACTTAAATGTAACAATATTTTTAATCCACTATTAGCTGTGGCTTGGCCAGAACAATCAATGATAAATGAATTCTGAAAAATGCAATTCAGAGTGTCCCACAAATGTGTTGCAAATGAAGAGCTTTAGGTTGCCATGTTTCAAGACCAGTGGGGCTGATACTCTGAAAACGTGCCAGCAGAAGATGGAGAACAAGTGGGTAAAAAGTCAATGATTTTTTTCTTGGAATAACCTGCACTTATCAAAACCTTCAGAATTATATCCACCAAGAAGTTTCTTTACAGCACGTGAAACACCTACTGACTGAAGAAAAAAAAAAGGTATCTAGGAAGAAAGACACAATGCACAAGGCTAGACTTCTGTTTTGTTTCAGCTCATATTTATATGCATAATAAAAGCACATTTAAAACCCAAATATTTAATACAAACTGAAATAGGAGCTAGTTTGTCATGAAGCCAATGGAAAGTATGATTTTAAAATCCAGTGTTAAGATTTTGAGAGTGGAAGGTCTTACATGTGATGGCAAAAGTAATTTATATCTAAATCACAGTAACTGTAGGAAGCTCCACCTTTGTCCTCCACCTACCACACCAAGACTTTCCCACAGGGGAGAACAACAAATAGCAAACAGGTTTCGGTTGCTTGGGAAAGCTGGGCAAGTAACGTACCTCCTTAATTCCATTATTCTTAATCACTATAGCCTGCTGCTTTGCTTGATACTGTGTAATTATGGGATATCCCAAAGCTATGAGCTGCCTCTTTTCTATAGAAAGAAATGCCGTAAGGGATGTTTCTCCAGAAACTGGTGTTGTGAAAGCAAGTAGAATTTTAGAGGTTGTTAGAAGATATATGTCAGTTCCTGTGTTTCCCAATCTCACAAGAAAAAGTTGGTATTGATTCAGGAATGTCCTGCCCGTAAACATCAGTTTTAAAATTGGAAACCAGAATGCTAAATATTAAGACCGAGTACTAAGAGAGGTCAGTTCAGCAATTTGTGGTTTAAACATTAAGAAATCTTGATCTGTGAAACAGACCAAGCCACTGCTGTAACAGAGATGTTGGACATAGCCTGTAAGGAGGTACTACTCCTTTATTTTCCTAGAGGGAAAATAAATCACATCGTAACCGGAAATATTTAATACTATAGATATGAATGCAGCAGTTGCAATACAATTTCAGCTGCAGTATGCAAACTTCAGCAGGAATAGATTAGTGATTTAGTATGGATTAGTTTTTTATAACTTCTTTCTCTATAAGAACAAATGCAAGGTTGTTTGTTTTGTTTGGTTTTTTTTTAGCAAACTGTAAATAACAACTACATCACTTAGTCTTAAACTTTCTGAGTAGGAGCCACGGTGTGTTTTTGGGTAGAAAGTCTTTTTAAAAATAGATAGGAAACTTTCCTCTCCCCAAAGAAGTTTCATTTATGTGCAGAACACAAAAATAAGATATTACAGAACTTTTCTGGACAACTATAATCTCCTTTGACAATTGTTTTATCCAGAGCACAGATGTTTGCCACTTAACCATGAATGTTGGCTGACCTGCCCAAATCTCAATGAAAAACAGTTGTAACAAGGTTTCTCTGCAAATGATTATGCAAACAGGAATCTTCATTTCATGTTCATGCTAAAGTATACCCTCTGTAATGCATTCAAAAGCACTACTTTTTTTTTTTTTTTAATTAAAGGCTCAGAAGTACTTGTACTGAAATCACAGCTAAATGCTTACTAGCCTGATGAGGGTGTCGATTATATCCAAAACAGTATTAACTAAATCAAGATGTAGATTATTCTTTCAGATTTCAAATTACATTGCAAAAAAAAAAAAAAAAACCAAAACCAGGAAACTGGTATTTAGCTCTATTTTTTTCATTAAGTGGGTAACATATTCGATCTACTGTTCTCCTTAGATGCATACACAATGTAATATAATCTTGTGGCAAAAACAGTAGGGAAGGAATAGACCTGCCTGAAGAGTGGTTCTGCTGCCCAGAAGGGCAGGAAAAGCATGTAAGGCCAAAGGAAATCTATGGTAGCAGGTCAGCAGATGGTGAACACTCATCACAGAGAGATCATCTAAGCCCATACAATGTGCAACTTACCCGTCCTCCTCATAACTCTGTCATCTTTGACAATGATGAACTTAAGAGTAGTGTGGATTCCTCTCTGCTAGACCATGAAAACAAGCATCTTCTGGTCCGTCAAAGATGCATGCAGAATTCCAGTTTACCTTTAAATAGTCACTTGTAGCTATTATAGCTACAGCCAGGGACTGGAAAGCAACTTAAGTCAACCACCATCAAAATCAGTTTTCTACTTCCTTGGCACAATGCATTCTTTTTAGGGAAAGATGTGAGAAGGCAATTTGCCATCTCCTCACTCCTTTATTTTACAGGAATTTGCTTTATAGGTGGGGTTGAATCTTTAGTAGAAGAGACATGATTTGGTATTTTCCTAAAAAAAACAAACCAAACCAAACCAAACAAACCCAACCAAACTCACACCAGTTGCTGAAAGCTCCCAGACTTCTGATAATCTCTGTACCTTCTAAATGGGTGTAAATCTCAAGAAAGCTTAAGGACAATAATAACACTTGTAACTTACCCAGTTGTGTCTTTTGTTTGTCTATGCATGCAAACGTAATTAAGGGGTGGCCAAAAGTTCTAGTGGATCGCTTTCAAAGTCACACACACACAAAATGACCATGATAACCTCCCTATATCTTGTTTTCTTTGTCTGGCTGAGATCACAGTTGTTTCATGTGTCTTGCAAAAGGTATCCAAGGTCTGACTTACACTTCTTAAATGCCTGTAGAAGGCTACAGCATTAGTTTTAACTTCCACAACTTCACCAACATGTTTTGCTCATGGCATGAGGCACTACGTACTAACTAATCCTTGAAAGGACATGACAAATACGAAACTCCTAAGATACTGGGATTTGAAGGACGATTGTAGGTTGAATCCATGATGATTGGATATTGATAATATATTTACCGTATTAAAACACAGTGTTGCATCAGTTTTACCACACAGAATAATAGCATTATCCTACCTGTAATTAAACAGTACTACTGTAACCTTTTTTAAACTCTCGACTATGTCAATTTTCTGCTAGAGGGTCGATGCTTTAGTATGACAAAAAGTGTATTACAAAGAAAAATGCTATAAATTTATTTCTGGATTTCGACAACTAAAGCCACTGTACATGTATGCTGCAGCAGAAATAAATTAACTGCAAAAGTATACAGCTTGAGTGCTATGTCATGTTATTTATAAAGGTAGGTCTTTGGAAATCCAGTACAATTGTTTTCTTTCATTGTTACAGAAGTACTTTTTCGTAGTGGAAAGTGAATGCCAGACAAGAACTATTGTTAGACCATCTCAGAAGAATGTAACTAGATTGTGAGCTAAATGTAACTTCTCCTAGTTGTCAAGTTTTTATGCTTAGCATCAAATCCCCATGGACAATTTTCACTTTTTCTAAAAAGTAAATGGCCAGATAATGCAAGTGACTTAAGAAGTTACTGTGTTACTGAAAATATACATAGTTTGACTACAATATGGCTCATACACTTGTAAGTAGGTGTTCATTAACAATGTACAAAGACCATTTAAGCAATTTTTGTCCCAGTAAAATTCAAATTGGAGCATTCGAAATATTCTGGGTCATGGCTGAAGAAAATCTTCCATGGTTTACACAGCACATGCATATATTACACCCGGTTCTAAACCAGGTACTGTCCTGTCACCCTTTCAGTAACTGTTACCATTTATTATAAATTAAGCTATTTTGGAAAATCAGAACATGATTTAGTAATAGGATTTGTAAAGAAAACTGTTTCAATTTCTAAGTCAAGTTCCTTTTTATTCTCACCTCAGAGAGAAGAACTGGGAAAGAAAACAGCTTTCTCTTTCTACATGGGAAAAGAAAAGAAACAGGTGGACCAAAATGCGTAAGAAACTGTACTCTTTACAATTTGTGGAGTTTTCCTCATGATCTTGCATTCCTATACATGAATTCTGATGGACAAAAGTACAATGTAGTTACTGTTTAAGTAAAACATGGGCAGGGATCTTAAATGATATTCCTTCAGATGTCAACCAAATAATCTATCTCTTGGCAAATTCTGGTGTACTATCCTTACATCAGTTCCCAGTTGTTCCAGCCTAGTAGAACATTAAACTTCTCTCTCTGCTGGACAGTAGTGGCTTGTATAAAGTGAGTTTACTTTTTGAACACAGATTTCTCTGGCACATTTCTGGAACCTTGCTGTGAATATTCTGAGCCTAGTGACGAAACAAACATGAATAAAAGTGAATTTTCTCTCTTAAAAAATCACAGGTAATGCTGAAGCCATATGTCAGAGTCTGCGATGCTTGGCCGACACACGCCAAGTTTGCTCTTTACAATTTAAAATGTAACAAGGGAAAAAAAAGGCATGAAAAGTTTGGAGTGCAAATATTCTTTGGTTTACTCATTAAAACAAAAGGACACAGCAAACAGCAAAAACATTGGAAATTAAATAAACAGCAAATTCTTTATATGCGTCCTAACAAAAAGTCTTTGGCTTTTTGAAATGTATTAACTTCATGCTTTTAAGTACATTACAGTGTCTAGAAAGTCACATTTTTTTATCCCCAAAGGCAAGGCAGAGAGAAGATGAGGGAGAAGAAGAAGGATGAAAAATAGGAAGGGAGAAAAAAAAAAAAAAAATTATTCAAGATTCCATTTTTTCATTAGTTAAATAGTATATAACACAACGATAAAACTAATTTCTCTTTCTCGTTTCATTCTACACAGAGCAAACTGGCTTGCAATTTATTTTCAGGTGATCAAGCTTTCTGAATTCACATCATCATACACATCAGCCTAGTGTATAAAATATACTGACTCATACCTTTTCAAAAAGAAATGTGACCTATTAGCAGGATTCTAAATGTCTTAAGGAATTGCACAGATAAGTCACTGCATTTTACCTTATCATAGGCAGACTTAAAATCACGTACCGCAGGTGGTTTCTAGGGAACACTCTTCCCCAGTTAGGCTATTTTACTGTAGCTTATTTCTCAAATAATCCCCATATAATCAAAGGAAGCAAGCATTGGTGCGGGTCTATAAGGGTCTATACTTGGTAGCCTTGCAGACAGGAAGTTTTCACCACTGAGCTGGAGATGAACAACGCTGTTAAGATTCTATGTGACAGCATCACTGATATTATTTAAAACTGAATGCTTCATAAGGGCTACACTAGGAAGCTGTGATCTCTGCAGAGAGCATAAAAGATTATAAATGAATCAAATATATATTTTACAAACAAGTCAAAGAAATTATAGAGAGTACCATCACCATGCTGTCTGTTACCAACATTACTGGACTCTGATAGTTTAGAAATAATTTTGTAAATCTAAAAAAGATGTGGATTGTCTGACAGCATATTGTTTTGGTTTTGTATATCTATCTTGCAAGACTTTTACTCTACTTGGACCATTCTGTTTTATTGTCTTTATCCAGCCTTTTCCGTAGGCAAAGCACAGTAAAAAAAGTCATGCGCAGTCTTTCTTCCAGATGGACTGTGACTAGCAACAGATAGCTCATAATAAGGAATCAATTTAATAAAGATATTTTGGAAATATTTGTCATAATGTAAAAAAACCTTTTTGCATGCTCCCTTATTCCTTCATAATCAACAGTGTTCCATTTACAAATAATGCATAGGCAGTCAACTTTAATACAAGTACTTATATGTTCCCCTCATCTAACATTTTGTTGACACCATCACAAAGTTTCTGCAAATGGAGTTTATAAGGTCCAAAGGGATTGTACAAGGCAGCCAAAAATTCACAATCAGAAAAGTGATCAAACACATTGTTGACACGTCCATGTGACTTTGCAGTTAGGTGACGCTGAATGATTTCATGAAGTAGCTCTCTACAATCGTTTAACAGTTTGGACAAAAAATTCCTGTCAAAGGTATAATCCACCTGATGGAAACTGACCACGGTCTTAGCCAGCTGATGAACTTTCTTCTTGAATTTCTCCATCAATGCGATTTCATCCTGATTAAATTGGTTGTTCCTGTAGAGGATTGCCAACTTGAGGACTATTTTAATGAGGTTTTTGATTATTTTCTCTGCTTCCTTTTTATTTTGTGTATATTCCTTTGTCACTCTGTAGAGCTCATCTAAAACATCACTGCTTGTATCATCGATCAAAGTAGTTGCTATTGATTTGGACACCATTTTTCCAAGGATCTTCTTCTGGGCCTGAATGGCCAGACTTTTGGAGTTGAAGACATCTGTGGCCACTGGCAGGGGGGAAAAAACATGTATGCAGTCAATACTTCATAACAGACATACTATGGCCAGTAAGTCAAGGAATATTTCCATGTCTATCCGTTCATATTAGTCCTACTAACTGCCACAAAAATGATGCAAACTTACGTATGTCATTGCAGAAAACCCCACCTTTTCAATCCCTAAAACACTGTTGTTTTTAGGATTACATCCTTTTAGACTGTTTTACTTTTGAGAAAACACAAAATGAGATGGGACTTGCTCAAAAGTGGTTTAAAATATCTCTCTATATATGGATTGGTGGGATTTCAAATTGAGGCAATAACCCTGCCCTATTTGATTAGGTAAATTGTAAGTCTGATCTTGATTCTCATATTCATAATGAAATCTGAAACCATGACTATCCCAATAGCATGACTACGCAGTTAGGGATAGTAATTCAGTGAAACGACTATTGTAAAACTTTTTCCTGCTTAGCATTTTACATTATCAGTGAATTCAGACCACCCACATCTACTATATTTTACACACACACACACACATATATAAAAAAAAAAAATACAAACACAAAAATCCTTTGTCAACAAACAATACTGAGATTCCCAGGATGCAAGCTGAAGAAGCTAGTTTTCAGAAGGAAAGCAACTATAGACTTCCATGTTCCATACTTAATGCAGAAGTAGCCAAAAATGTACTGTCTAGGGATTGCTGTAACACTTGCTAGCATAACCTTATAAAGAAATCCTTCTGTGACCAATAAAGTAGATTCTGGAACAGATTTCCACCTCCAAAAACATGCTTGCTTACACCAGTATACCCAATGACTGGTTTGTAATTTCTTCAAATCCTTAAAAGATACCAAATGTCCTTTCAGAAACTTGTTTTGTGAAACGTTACCGCTCACATTCTGTCGCCAGTGACAACTCGTTACAGCGCATTCCCTTTGCAGCACCTTCTCCACTAAGGCACACACGAATTCCTATTTCCAGGTTGAGCGGTCTGGGAGGTGGCTGCCTTTACACTGCAGCTTTCCTGGAGTCTCAGGCAGGCTGAAGGAAAGCTTCATCTGTTTACATTTACTTCACATATGTAAGGTTTGCTTTGCAAACACAGGGCCTGGAAACTTTTTTTTTTTTTTTTTTTTAAATGAAAACATAAACTCTGCAGATGCCAAACAGTAAGTCCCTGAATTTGGAAAAAGCTTCCCTTAACTGTTTGCATTTGGGAAATGTGTTCAGGAACAGGGTGCCTCTGGGGTTCCAGAGGAACTTGTCCTTCAGGACATGAGAGACGTAAATCTGTATTTTTTCTGTAACAGTACCTTTGAGAAACTTAGTAACAAGCTCCTTTTTTGTCATCTCTGAAACCTTCAAGCAGGTTAGATTCTTAAGACTTTCAGTGCATACCTGTATTTTGTTTTGAAGCATGGAATGTTTAAGCGCATTTTTTAAAATCTTTACTACATGAGGACACTCAAAAAACCAAAGAACCCATTGTTAACTCTCTTGGGCAGAGCACTCAGGATCACAAGACAGACACATTTCTCAACCACAAAGATACAGGAAGACATTAAAGATGCTAAGCAGTCAATCTGAACTGAAAATATTTTATTCACTTTTTGTGTTTTTAAATGTAAAACTGAAACTGTTACTATTCAAATAAAACTAATCAAAGTATTTCAAAGGGTGGTCAAATACTAGAACTCAACAGCCAATGCTTTACAAATATCTGCAGATAAATTATGGCTTTTTTCCCCCAAAACAGGAATATGGACCGTTCTTTCATGACTTTTATTTCTTAAAGCCTTCCAATTTACTAATTGCTCGTGATGTCTCCTGTCTGACACTCCACAAGTAGATGTTTGCACTAATAGCAGTTGCTGTTTCAAAGTATCTTCCTCAAATTTGCAGAGAAACTCCCCCCAATACAATATATACATATTTTTAAATGTTCTTCCCCAGGATGTTGTAGATACTCTTATAAAGTGCTAACTACATGACACAGAATGCTCCGCTGTAATTCAAAAGAAGTATGTGCAACCTGCCTCTAACAAGTCACACAAACACTCACGTACAGTTCTAACAATTTACACATAACAACTTGCAAAGTATCAACTTCAAGAAACTAAGAACATGGCAGTTTCTGAAAAATTTTACAATTTTTCAACAAAAAGCCCCTTCCATTACGTAATTCAACATTTGACAAAGCACAGCTCAATGTGTAATTACCATTGCTAAGCTAAACAGGAATTGCTCACTTACAAGAGGTGTTAAACTCTTAATGGCATTTCTCTAAAAACTGTCCAAGTTTTGGGATTACCCAGCACAGCCTATTTTCTATCTACTTTGCAATACGCCAGAAATCAGTTTAATTTTCCCGGTGTTATTACATGGGTTCTAATTTGATTGCTAAATACGTAAATTTCATACTTCAGTATTTCAGTCAATTAAAAAAAGCACTTACAAACTCTTTGTATTTTATAATCAGAATTTTTCCTCATTACTGCTGGCAGAAAGACCTCAAATGTATTTCACAGTCAATTGTTTAAATAAAACTGGGTTTAAGCAGTAAGATTATAGAGCTCCTTCAGACCAAACATACTTTCTTAAAAAAAAACAGTAACATTATTACTTACTTGTTCATCAAATGGAATCGCAATTGCTAATGCTGACAGCAGAAAGAGAGGCAAAATACCCGAGGTGAAGACTGGCCTGAGGCTTATTTGTTCCACTAAATCCAGCACACACTTCACCATGCACTTTGAATCGCTGTCAGAAGCTATCAGAGGGTCAACATGGGTTTTCCCCCCTCACTGTAACAGCAGCTCTTCTCAGCTACCTTTCTCTCCTGCCTGCAGTGCTTCATTTTGCTTTGGCACCTCAGAATGCAAAAACATCGCAGTGGTTTCACTTCCTCGACAAGAAAGCTGAAAGGAAATTGCAGTGCTGAGCAAGCGGTGCAACACCAACAGCCGTTACTGCTAACTGGCAACCGGGACAACGAGCACAAAAGCGAGGGAGAAGAAAGGTCCTGTGACTCGGAAGGGCAGGGGATGTGTCAAGAAGAGGTTAAAACATTAACCCGGTCTCTGCAAAGGCAGATACTCCCGTGTACCGGAGACGTCCGATTCATGGGTCACAGGGTGCCGGTGAGGGGCGGCCACCGGCTGCAAGCGTCGCCAGCCCCCCGTTCCCAACGTGAGGACAGCCGAACATCCCCTTTCTAACCTCCGACCACAATTTCAGACGTGAGCGCCTAAAAACAAGCTTGTAAATCCACATTTAAGTAACTACTTAAAGCGGCCTCATTTTCTTAGGGTTGACTGTATGTAGTTGCCTTTCCAGAGTCGTCACAGTAGCTGGCCAGGATGTACAAACCTCTGACCACACCTATTGCATTGACAGATCCCTTCCTTGCACTTTAAACTGAAATAGTGCCATTTCTCTGCTGGCCTGCAGCAGACCCAGAACTTGAGCAGGTAATCCCACTAATTTTGAGCTTCTCACAGATAGTTTTTCCTCATGACTGCTCTTTAATAGCTCCTATTTCTTTCATGTGCAGTTTTACACTTCACTTTTTAAAAGCATATCCAAAAAGAGCCCTTTGAAATCAACAGGATGTCATTTTCTGTACAATCTATACAAATAAACTTGATTATGTTCAGTAGAGCTGCCCCTCTGCAGAGGAGAGCAGTCCAAGGGGAAAGGCTCTCAGAGGAAACTTTGCCTCCATCACTTCAAAATTCACAGGATCTTAGGGATAACAGCAACATCTGCAAAGTCTTCTAATTAATGATTTAGAGCAGCAAACAAGTTGCTAGAGCTTGGGAGTTGGGAACTTACTCCCTATGAAACGTCTTAATTTTTGCAACCAAAAATATGTTAGTATTTTGTGTGCTAAAGTCAATAAACATTGGACACACAGCATTCTGGATGTGTTTTCCCCAAACTATTTTACCTTAAATGTGTTTTCCTTAAAACTGTGGTGGAAGTATAAACTTTCAGTGCAAATTTAGATTTGTGGGTTAATAAGCTCTCAGGAGACTGGTGTAAAAGTACAAAAAGGCTACTACTTACAGATGTGACTCTGACTTTTCCCTGACATGGAAGTCAGTACACCTCCCTCCGTACTGTGGCAAATGCCTATTACCAAATACCCTATTTCTTAACTCTATTTAAACTAAAAAAAGACAAGTATTTTTTTGGGGGAAAAAAAAAAAGTTGAATGAGATGATTTCACTGCCTTAAATCAAGGCAGAATGTTTTTTCCAAAAGATAACAGTCAACGGTAGATTTGACATCACTTGCAGTTAAGTTTAGTGTATTCAATCTCGTGTACATTGACACTGAATACATGACTCACAGAGTATTTTTAGCCTTGTAGTCATAAAGAAGGACCAGGAAAAAAGCATCCAGTGAAAACTTCCAGTGAACCATGTTAAATTCCATGGGCAAGTCAAGAGTTGAGCTTTCTGACACGAGTTGCATTTCTAGCATACGTACTCGATAGGTGGATATAGCAGCCCTGGCGGAAGAGAAAATGTGACTGTGAAGCCATTAGTATCAACATTACTGCATGAGACCCAGTTCTCGGTTTAGTGATTGGCATACGATGTACCGTGCTAGTACCTGCTGAGCACAAGGTCCAAAAGTGACACGGGTTTTTGGGCAAGGCACAATGAACACTTAGAAGGGATTAGGAGGAAAGAGACAGCACTGACTGTGTGGTTCAGGCAGCATTTAAAAGACTGTATCGCATGGCTTTGTGAAATGTGGGAACTGATTTCCTGCCAGGCATCCTGTGGGGACGAGTGTGTTTGCCTCGCTACGGACTGCGGGCGAGGGCTACAGCTAAAAGCTCGCACACTCCATACGAACTGCAAGTTCAGTCAGACTCCTGGAGCGAGAGAGCATCATTTCCCTGGAGGGAGGCAAACTGAAATCAAGTGGGATTGACAGTGCTACGCTCTCCGAGTGTATGTGACCATGAGTCATGCACCTCCGAAATCATGAGATCGCCTAAATAGCAAGGGATAAAGATTACGGAATTTTTACTTTTTCTTGTGCCTTCTGCTTTATGGGTCTTTACAGGGCTATCCTTGTTTTCAGGAATGATAAAGGCCAGAAACATTAAAAAAATAAATACACTCAGGCGTATAAATATATGACTTCATGTAAAAACACATGATTTCAGTAAGGTATAGCTCCAACAGTGATAAACTGCAAGAGCTAGCATCAGTGAATGAACAAGTCCTGAAGTAAAGAACAGGCAGAAACAGAGTCATAAACCTGTTACCAGGGCTGTAATAATTTTCACAATGCACTTCTTACGTGACGGTAAGATTAAAAAATGATTGGTAGGACACAGACTATGCATTCTTCAGATATGAATATGGTAAGCTGATTTTTCTAGCTGCCACCATGATTTATAGCTTCTTCTTAATAACCATCTGAGTAAATGAGTCACGGTTTCAAAGAACATTTTTTGGTGGAGGTTTTTGTTTTTTTTTTTTAAACAGAAGAGTCAGTGTTTTGATTCTTATCTAAGTCAAAGTTTCCTGGGTGAAAGGTGTGTTAAATTTAAACTTTTTGAAAGCACAGATGAAGTCCTCGCAATGTAGAAATCATTCCCAAAGCACAGCAGTCCGCATGCAGCCACTTCCACATATTGGCCGGTCTCGGTGTTCGCAAGCATTTGTTCACGTGTTGGCTTTTCAAAAGCCGATGACAACCGAAGGTTGTAGCAGGCATGCAAGACCAGGCAGCGCTCTGACAGCTTTCACTCTTCACCCTCAGACACTGGGACTGCAACGTCTAAGCCAGCTGATGGCAGGGGTGAGAAGAGACCAGGGCAGACACAGAATTTATTGAGAAAAGGTCCGCAACAGGGCAGATAGCTTGGGCAAGCACCATCAGGCAGTGGAAAACCCAGAGGGCAAACGGCTATGTGCAGAAGGAGGGGGGAGGGGGGAAAAAAGGCCAAAGAAACCAAAACAAGGGCCCTACACAGTACTTATTTCTTCCACGTACGTCTCTACTTTTTTGATTCCAAGTACACAAGGTCCTTATTTGTAGAGCAAATATTTTATTTGGCACCTTGTTTTTAAAAAAGGTGATTTATAGATGAATATCAATTTTAACTAGGAAACAGTTTAAACTAAGATTGTCAATGCATACAAAGCATTCGTTCATAAAGGTAAGTAATCTTTGCCTACAGTTCTCTTAATAGGTAAATTGTACTAAATTCTCACTCACTATAATCTTTACCAACTGAGCATACTATGAGAATGTTAATTAGTCAAGCACTGCGTACTAATTTTAACATTCACACTGGAACACCTTCAAAAGAAAAAACACCCAATCTGAAGTCAAGCCTAATGCATGGCAAATATTGCATGAGCTGTCTTACTGGATTTGGAAGTCAGTTCTGAGGCACAAGTCACTCTGAAGCACCAGTTTATCAAGCAATTTTGGAAAAAAAACTGGCTAATCAAGCATTTTTTGAAATATACAGTGTGTCTAACCTGCATAATCATACTGAAAGTGAGCATACATTCAGCAGCAGGAACATGGGAAAGATAAAAGAAAAGCTAGCAAACAGCATTGGGAACACCTTCTTCTACTCAATATTAAGTGCTAAAAAGCCATTGTCAATAGGTTTGCAAAACGCATATGATATTGTTACATGATTCCTGATTTTGCTATTTAATTCTAGCCTTAGTGTATTAAAATGTCCAAAATTTGTCCAACATGACCCACTTTCTAGCTGCAAAACCAAAAAAACCCCATGAAGAAACAGAAGGAAAAAAAAATTTTTTTGATCAACAGGTGAGAAGAATTGCCAAAAAAAGTACCTGGAGGTTAAGGCTGGGTAGTGTGGCAAGGAAAGATGCTATTTCCAACAGGAATGTATGTGCAGAGTTCTGCAGTCCCATGAGAGCAGTCTATGCCAACAAGTTATTCTGGTTTTACATGCCTGTGCTTCCCACAGGCACCCTGTGCATCACATGATACATACACTGTAGCTGATTTTGAGATTTTAAAAGCCTTCTTAAAAACCCTTTTTCCTAGAGCCTCTGCGTATATTTTAATCACCAGTGCAGCTTTAATAAGGGAAAAAAAAAATCAGATTAACTTCTGATGACTGCTCTTAGAGAAGCATATTTTAAAATATGTTGGATATTAAACAGAGAAAATGACAGTCAGACAGAGTAGGGTCATGAACTTTATTTGGTATTTCACTCCTTTGCCACCATTTGTTATCCTTGCTGGAATGTAACAACAGGTGCTGTGGTATTAAATATGCAACCTTTATATTTCAGCTGTTGGCCATTTCAGGGCTACATCAAGTTCCTCTGTATCTACCAGGTGTTCGTGCACACTCAACAGTAAGACTTCACAAATCTTTTCATAGGAAATCTTAGGTCATTACTTCCAACGAAGCAAATGCAACATAGGTATTGTATTTTTTGTCCAGCCTTAGAAACACTGAACTGCAGGAAGGCAACAGTGCCAAGCTCCCAAACCCAACTGGAACTTCCAATAAAATAATCCAGGCATTACAACTGAATGTTTTACCAAAAGTTGAATTTTAAAAAGAGGTATCCAATTGCTCTTACAACTACCCTGGCAAAAGGAATGTCTTCTCACAAAAAACCCCCCTTAGCTGTAGGCACAGGACCTGGAGTATTACAGAAGAGCTTCTGGCTTGAATGCAGAACGAAAAGCACTGAGACCAGCAGCCTTGGGGAACTCTGAATGCGCTGAAGAGACTTAAATATGACATGGGGGCGGGGGGAGGGGGGAGTTAAGAAGAAGATTAAGATACATGTGGCAAAAGTACAATGAACTGGAAGGTCGAGACAAGATGGCAATCTGGCATGAGAGGAACAGGGAACTCAATTACAAGGGCAAGGTAGCAGCCTGGCTGTCAAAATGCAAGGGGCATGTGTTTTGAACAGCGTTTGAAGAAAGCCACAGCAGAGGCATCAGAGAGTTCAAATGACAGAAAGGTTCGTGAGTGATCTTACAATGGCTTTGAAAGTCGTTAATAATGCTTTTCACGTATTTCTAGTTCTGGTTCTCTGTTCTCAGTGCGGATCCGTCCACCACCCTGTCTGTTTCTTGCAGACAGGACAGGGAGTCCCTCGGTATCTCTCTTCCAGTGTAATGTTGAGAAGGCTGGATTGCTCGTTTGCACTTCGTTTATATATACTACTCTTGTATCTTCTGCTGGTTGCCCTGAGAAACTACATGACACCTGCCCCACACATATATTTGATTTCTGTCTCTTCGTTTCTAAAGAAACTTCTGAGGCACTGAGGATTGCCACCGGTACAGTCCAGATATAGAAAAAAAGGGTAGTGATTCCCAGGGCACTCAATCCTCAGGTGCCTGGTTAGTAGATCCTTTTTTCAATATCACTGTTGAAATGCAGATTATAAAACACACAGAAATATGCCATCTAAGAATTTTACTTATCAAATGCTGGCTGTTCTTCTGGCCTGGGACACTAGTGACACCCTTCATCTCTTTTGCAGTTTTTAATTTTTCACTGTTTTCCTGTTTTATAGCAGAAAGTGTTAAGACTTCTGGCATTAAATGCATGGCTGTACATAGAATATATGCCTTGTCTACTCTTCCCATCATTCATGCTACCTGTGATTATGGAGGACTACACTTGGTGACCACAGTGGCCTTTTCCATTGCCACTGTTAACATGCATTTTCCTTACTTTCCTCTTCCACAAGGAGCAAAATAAACCAACCCCTCAATTTTAATTTTTTCTCCCATTATTTAGTAGCCACAGCCTGTTTCCTCTGTATCCATACTACAACTACCAGGGCTTTTGTCCAAACTTCCAGCCATGAAATCAATGGTTGTCTATCTTCTCTCTTCACTCATTTATTCCCCTTGCTGTCTGTTTAGAACAGACTCCCCAGGACCCAAATGCACAGTCTATCTTCTCAATGCTTTGCTTTGACTCCTGTTTATTTCCACTTGGTTTGCTTTATTCCTGGCACCTCCAATTCAAAACTACTGCTCAAAATGGCTGAAAAAGTATGCAAAATATTTCTATACGTAACACTTACTGGGGAAAAAAAACCAAAACCTTTAAAATCTTTGACTTAACAGCACCTAAACTCTCAAGCATAAACTAAGACTGTCAAAATACAGGTCCACCTCCCCATATATCGTAAGAGTTTGGTTTTGCTTTCATGAATGTTATTAAATCCTAGCAGAATATAAAGCATAAGAGAAAAATTAGGTCTTTAATACTGTTAGCAACTTGTTCTTCTGTAAAATTAAATCTTCTGGTTAAACATCATGTGTGTAAAACTGTCATTTTCTTTTATGTCAGGAAGCAGTATTATTTGGATACAGAGCTTTGATACCTAGCAAAGCACTATCCTATTTCTTTTTAAATGTTGCAAATTTATTTACTAAGTAAAACTAGACAGTCTCCAGAGATCCCTTTCAGACTCAACTGTTCTGTGATCTTGTAAAACCTGCATCTATTTTGTACTTCACTCCTTGGGGCAAGGCGTAGGAGATTGAGTGCACTGTTTTTTACAGCTGTTGACTCCTATAGAATTTAAATGTCCAGCTGCTTTACTTTACACTTGGCATCAAACAGTATTTTTAAGTAGGCGATGAACAGCACTGGTCAGCTATGAAGGGATCTCCACCACCAGGAAAGGTTGTTGTAGCTTTAGAGTTTCAGGATTACTACCCAACAAGTAAGAAAGAGGGAATGCAAATTTGAACCTGGAGATGGAAAGGCCTCAAGTGGTGAAAATAAACATGATCAATTTCAAATTAATTAATTACATTTTGCACTGAAATAAAAATGTCAACAGTTTCTCTTTTACCTCACCATGATACCACTATCCTCTCCTCCCATACTGCATGGCATTACGTAACAAGCCACAACAAACTGATCAACATCTAAATCCACCAAAATTTACGTCTCTTTCAGTTGATTATAATACCAACCATTTGTTCAAAGAAAGGTTAAACATACATCCAAGACAATGTTGTCTTGCATCACAGATGTCTACATCTCTAATCTCCAGAATTGAGGACAAGGCTGTGAGCTTGCTGAAGACATCTTATCACAGATGTAGACACCAGAGTTCAATTTTATTCTTACCCCTTCCTTCAGTATTCACTATTTCTGTGGCTAGCTGCTCAAATTCATGATTCATTGTTTCAAGTTCTTTGTTAGTTTGTGAAGTCTATTGCACTATTTCTCAACAAATATTTTTAATATAAATGTTTTTTAAGTGAATAGAAACATCCATTAATTTTCTCTTTTGCATGTAGGAAAAAACAGCCCTTGGAATCAGTAGCTGAAATATGCACCAGTGTCATTTACTTGCTTTTGTTACTATTAAACAAAAATTTTGTTCTTTCTATAAATAAAACTATCTTTGTAGAATATTTTGGTACAACAGACATAGTAAAAGCAAAAAAAAGACCTCATGAAAGCTTTAAGTTTTAAAACAGTGGAATTTCTGCATTTTTTAAAGTCGAAGTTTCCTACACACCTCGGTGAAGTTAATTAAGTGGAAGCTTGTCTGTGCATGCACTGATTCAGTGCTTCATTAATTTCTGTATAAAGTGAAATGCAAACGAAAATTTTGCCATCAAGACTGGAGGGTATCACACTCTTAGGTCCACTGAAATCACAGGTCAGCTACCAACACCTTACAGAAACCTGCAAGTACCGACCTTCACAGATCTGTAAAATACATCTCAGAATATGTCCCTGGATTTCAAATTACAAACCTTTCAAGGATAAAGCTCTCAAATATATTAAGTACTAACTCCCCCTGTACTGCAATTTATTTTCATCACTCTAAACTGCCAGCAGGAACAGGACTCTCTGCAGACACCCCACCATTTGTATATTGTATGTCAAACTGAAATGTAGGTTTCCTCTATTGCTATGCAAAACAGACTCTTTGACCTTTCATTACTAATCTGTATAGTTACAAATATCAATATTGAATTCAGCAAAAGGTGTGTGTGTGGGGGGGAATTACTTAATACATTGTGTACTGAATCCTCTACATTGCTTCTGCTGAAACAGGTCTGTAGTCAAGATTTTGGATCACAAGTTCCCCAGACTGAAACCATCATGCCATGCAGAGGCACGGGCTCTCCACTTCTCACTGCTAGCCAGTCAAGCACTAGAAATGACCCACAAAACAGAACTGTGACAGGGAATCAACTGGTGAAACCGAATCAAACCAAAATCCAAGCCAGGCAGGGAAGCTTACAAAGAAAAATAAAACTTATGTGGAAACATCCCAAAAGGATGAATGTAGCCTTAGACTCTCAAAGGACAGGCTTCCCAGTTTCTCTCCTCCTTGCTCAAAAGAAGACTATGCCCAACTGACAGCTGATTTAGGGCTTGTCCTTTTGCTGACAGTATGGTTAGAAGAACCAAGTTGCTGGCAGTTGCGTTTGCTTCGCTAATCCCACAGCGTATCCTGTCCACTAGTCACGATGCCGAAGTGTCCACAAAAGAAGTGTAGACCTACCCCTAAAACAAGTAACTCAGCAAATCTACTGATGCAGAGAAAACATGAAAATCTGTAACTTCCAGATTTCGCACAGTACAAAAAAGCCCATGAATGTCAATATGTGTAAGACTAACATTCAGATTGGTGCTATTTATTAATGCAGAAACACTCAGTTTAAGCACTCAAATTTCTTACAAAGTCTTATACAGCAACTGTTACTACTGTATACTACTGGATCTATAAAGTATCTACCCAATAAGTAAACATGAAAAATTAATCCTTAAACATGAACAAAAGTAATTTTGGTTTTAAAGCCACTATGAAATAGATTAAAGTATTTTTAGCCTACTACTTCTTCTATTGAGTGTGATGTATGGAAAAAGAGAAACAGAAGTTGTTTCATAAAGTAGCATAAAAATCAGTAGCTCTTTCATAGCTCTTTATGAAATGCTCTCTTCTTACCGTATTTTGTATCCTAATTGTAACAAAAACATCAGTCCAGAAGGCTGAAATAACACTTGCAATATAGTTTTCATTTGCTTTATTTATTACCCAAATGTGTTTATAGAGACTCTAAATATCTGAGGAGGGAGGAGGGGAAGCAACCTGCTTCTCGAAAAGCAGTAAGAACACTTAGGAAACTGTAACATTTAACAGAAGATTTGACCAAATGATAAAGCATTACCGATGAAAGGAATGATGTGTGCTTTTGAATGAAAGTTACAAAATACAATTAATATTTGAGTGTTACATTTTCTTATGTTATCCCTGGCACATGTATTATGAAATACTCATTATTCTTAGAAGCCATTCATTTAGCCTGTCACTATACTTGGAAATAATACTGATGAAGAATACAGCCTTTCCAAATGCAGGTGCAAGGCCCTTCCCTTACCCAGATACTTCTTTTTGATTCCCCAGACATTCACTGACTTTTGCTCCCTGATCGCTAATCTCTGTCTCATTGATGACAGCACAGGGTTTGCAAATTCCTTGAAGAAAATAACCCGAGTGTCTAAGAAGTACCGTAATATAGCAAATGCTGTCATCAACAGATAAATGTAAGGAAAAAGGGGACACTAAATCTCCAGTACAAAAACCAATTCTGGAAGATGAGAAACACTGGTAGAATTTGAAAACAAAGTACTATCTTCCTGTATGTGGAGTACTGTGTCCAGTTTTGGACTCCCCAATCTCTCTCCAAAAAAGGAGCTGACAAACTGGGGCAAGTCCGGCAGACAGCCACCATGGTGGGCTGAGCCTGGCCGGATGCCCCGTGCCCACCGAAGCTGCTCTATGGACAGGGGAGAGAAAATACAACAAAAGGCTCCTGGGCTGAGGTGAGGGCAGGGAGAGGTCACTTGCCAATTACCATCAAGGGCAATACAGACTTCCCTTGGGGAAAATTAATTTAATTTACTACCAATCAAATCAGAGTAGGGTAATGAGAACTAAAACAAAATCTAAAACACCTTCCCCCCACCCCTCCCTGATTCACTCCCGATTTTCTCTCCCTCCTGCCCCCGAGCGGCGCAGGGGGACAGGGAATGGGGGTTGTCGTCACTTCCTCACATGTTGTCTCTGCCGCTCCTTCCTCCCCAGGGACAGGACTTCTCACACTCTGCCCTGCTCCAGCATGGGGTCCCTCCCACAGGAGACAGTTCTCCATGAATTTCTCCAACATGAGTCCTTCCCACAGGCTGCAGTTCTTCACGAACTGCTCCAGCCTGGGTCCCCCCACGGGTGCCGTCCTTCAGGAACAGGCTGCTCCAGCCTGGCCCCCGCGGGGTCCCAGGTCCTGCCAGCAAACCTGCTCCAGCCGGGGCTCCTCTCTCTCCCCACGGGGCCACAGGCCCTGCCAGGAGCCAGCCCCAGCGCGGGCTGCCCACGGGGTCACGGCCTCCTTCGGGCATCCCCTGCTCCGGCGTGGGGCCCTCCCCGGGTGTGGGTGCAGATCTGCTCCCCCGTGGAGTTCCATGGCCGCAGGGGCACAGCCGGCCTCACCGTGGGCTTCCCCAGGGGCTGCCGGGGACCCTCTGCTCTGGCCTTGGTGTCTGCAGAGTTGTTCCTTTCACGTATTCTCACTCCTCTCTGCAGTTGCTGTTGCCGCTTCCCCCTGCCCCCCTTCTTAACTCTGCTCCCCCAGAGGTGCTGCCACCGTTGCTGACGGGCTCAACCTTGGCCAGCGGTGGGTCTGTCTTGGACTCAGCTGGTGTTGGCTCTGTCGGACACAGGGGAAGCTTCTAGCAGCTTCTCACAGAAGTCACCCCTGCAGCCCCCCTGCTACCAGAACCTTGCCATGCAAACCCAGTACAGCAAAATGGTCAGGGAGCTGGAGCACGTGATACAGAGGACAGGCTGAGAGCACTAGGTTTGTTCACCCTGAAGACTTAAGAGTGAACCTGACACATATAACTTGTTAACTGCATAGTTACAGAGAACACAGAACCAGGCTCTTTTTAAGGATACACAGCAAAAGAGCAAGTGGCAACAGACACAAGCAGCAGCAAGGGGAATTCTCATTAGGAATGCCCACCTTCATAGCAAGGGTGGTCAAATACTGGAATATGTTGCTAGACAAGCTGTGGGACCACTACTCTTGAAGACACTATTGACTTGATTGGAAAAAACCTAAGCTATCTATCTGTGAAAACTTGGATTCAACTTCAAAGCTGGCTCTGCCTCAACTGGAAGGTTGTGCCTGATGACCTCCGCAAGTTCCCTGTGGCCTCAGTTAATCTATAGTTCTCTCTATTGACCAGAGAGCTCAAGGGACTGTATCTTATTTGAAATTAAACATGTGACTCTTGCAGTTCACTGTGGATTAAAAGATTTAATTGCACATATACAATTATATTAATAGCATTTTCTCAAAGCAATCTAGCATTCAACCCAACAATTGCAGCTGAATGATTAACTTGTTGAAGAGTTTCAGTGATTTGCTTTAGTAACCTACTAGCTACAGCTAGTGCTTACCCTGTGGTGTCTGCTCAAATTACCACAAAACTTCCTCATCTGCTCCAACTCCACAACGGAGGGATTGCTAAATACGTGGAGTATGAAGTGTTCTGCAGAAGACAGCTACTCCATACGGACTTCCAAATGTGGTATACAACAAAAAACACCAGTTCTACCCACTCAATTCTGAGCCTGTAGAGGCAGCAATGAGAGTGGCCATCTTATCCATTCACAGATAGGTTATCTTAATGGTTACCCTAATTTGGCCAGGAAAATAAACCCAACCATTCCTTGGAGTTTTGAGGGGAGAGATGCAGAACCGCTTCCACAGCCTTATGGTTTAACAGACTTAAATCAGTGCTCTTACTGAGAGATTCAAGTGACCACATCTAGATGGGGCTGCTGCAGCTGTACTACAAACCACAGCAGCTGTATTCCTGTCCTCAAAGCCCTTTATTAATTTCCTGTATCTTGCTTCATTAAGCATACAATATTCCAAACTACATTAAAAATATCTAGCAGTTCTGACTTGCCTGTGTACCACGGTCTTACTTCCTCCAAATTTCCCATTGCTCCTTCTTCATTAAGGTGTTCACTTCTTCCTTTTCCTCCAACCCTCACTATTTGCACCTCTGGCAATGCTTTCCCCATGCATATGTGATATAGTATTACTTTGTCCAGTTAGTAATAATTCTTTATTTCTAATTTCTCATAAGCTTACTTCCTTTTTATCATTCTTTCCTGTACTAAAATGATACATTTTGCGTTTAGTTCGTCATATTAGTCTTGAATTCTAATAATCTATAGAAGGGATTACATGAAATGACAAACTGTTAAGCATTGCTCTGATTTATAGAGCTGGGTACATAAAATCATAGAATAGTTTGGGCTGGAAGGAACCTTTAAACGTCATCTAGTCCAACCCCCCCTGCAACAAGGAGGGACATCTTCACCTAGATCAGGTTGCTCAGAGCCCCGTCCAACCTGACCTGGAATGTTGCCAGGGATGGGGCATCTACCACCTCTCTGGGCAACCTGTGCCAGTGTTTCACAATCCTCATTGTGGAAAAATTCCTTCCTTAGATCTGGTCTAAATCTGCCCTCTCTTAGTTTAAAACCATTACCCCATATCCTGTCACCACAGGTCCTTATCTGTCCTATCGGCCCCCTTTAAGTACTGGAAGGCTGCAATAAGGTGTCCCCCGAGCCTGCTCTTCTCCAGGATGAACAACCCCAACTCTCTCAGCCTGTCCTCACAGGAGAGGTGTTCCATCCCTCGGATCATTTTTGTGGCCCTCCCCTGGACCCACTCCAACAGGTCCATGTCTTTCCTGTGCTGAGGGCTCCAGAGCTGGATGCAGGACTCCAGGTGGGGTCTCACCAGAGCAGAGTAGAGGGGCAGAATCCCCTTCCTCGACCTGCTGGCCACACTTCTTTTGGTATGTATGACTCCAGTAATCTTTTAATTCTCATCATCAGCAGTAGGCAAGTGGAATAAAAAAATCCTCAAATTAACTAATCTAGATCTCTGACACATCCACTGGGGCCAAATGATTCTTCGTGCTCTTGAACTGAACTTTTCAGACTACCCTCAACAAAAAGTCCCTGTTTCACTGGCCTTAATGCTTTATGGAGATTGTTGTTTTGACAAGGGAGGGTAGGAAAAGGAAAGTGAGTAGGTGAAACAAAGAAGGCCCACATTTTGTAGTTTTTGGGGCGAGAGCAGGAAGGTGGTCTAATATAAGGGGGGTAAGTACTAATTGTCTGTGCTGCTTCCCTGTGGCTTCATATGGAAAAATGAACACTGCAAAAGAGAAGGGGGCAACCTCTAACTTTGGCAGATGTCAAAGCTACCACATTTCACAATAAACCATTCAGATTTAGGTCTAAAAGCTGACTCTGAGACATCCCATTTCTGTTTAATCTTATGGTTTTTATGCAGTTTATTCTGATTATAGAATCATAGAATCATTTAGGTTGGACAAGACCTTTAAGATTATCAAGCTCAACCGTTAACCTAACACTGCCAAGTCCACCACTAAACCATGTCCCTAAGCGCCACATCTACACATCTTTTAAATACCTCCAGGGATGGTGACTCAACCCCTTCCCTGGGCAGCCTGTTCCAGTGGTTCACAATCCTTTCAGTGAAGAAATGCTTCCTAATATCCAGTCTAAACTTCCCCTGGTGCAACTTTAGGCTGTTTCCTCTCATCCTATCACTTGCTACTAGGGAAAAGAGACCAACACTCACCTTGGTCTGTAACTTCAAAAGTTAACATGAAACGGGACATGTCACCACCTGGTACATGTTGCATTTATGTATAGGTAACTCTACTTGCACAGTTTGGATTTCCCTGTTCACTGTTACAAAAGCATAAAAGGTTCCAACATATGCTGGTTTTGGAGATGGCGGGATGCAGAATCATACATTACGGACTCCCATCCATGTTTTGGATGGACTAAGTGTCCTGTAAGCACACAAGAGCAGACAATTTGTTATCTAAATGAACATTACCCTGGAAAACTTTCACACAATAAGAGGTGGCTGCAAAATGTCAAAGCAAATCCATGACTACTTGCAAGGGGGAGTACTGACTTCTCAAAACAGTGAGTGCTCTGTGGTTTTATAACCCTGTGTCTCTGTTCTGAGCTCTGAAAGGAACAAAACAGGTGAGCTCATTCCTCAGTAATCTCATTTGGATTAAAAAATGCTAATTGTGTCTAAAAAAGCTCTGAGTACTTGTAGGAATGCAGAGATCTCTCTCCCCCATGAAATGTGGTACTTAAAACCAAGTGTTATAAAAGGTGCAATGCAGGCTGTCACTGCTTCCGAGTTTGTAATACAATAACCATCGTTTCATAGGCTATGTATTACATTCACTATGATATGTATTATTTTACTTTTTGTTTGAGACATTAGATTTATTTATCATTTATTTATTTATCATTTTAAATATGCAACATAAAACCTGTAGAACGAAGCTGAAGTTTTCTGAAGCTTTTTGTAAATTACTATTTCCTTCTATTGAAGACATACTATGTAAGGAATCCATTAACACCACAATAGCTTTAACTGCTATTGGCATGTATTTAAAAAGGTATATTCATGACACATATTTTTAATATGACAGCATTAAGAACTTCTCCTTCAGATCACAGAAAGGAATTATGTCAACTAACAGCCTGAAATGAAACCATTTGTTACCTTCCTTGGTACATGACATGCCACCATGCAATACCAGATTGAAATTACGCCACGCAGTTAAATGCTATAATCTTTTTCTTGACGTTACCGTGCTCTTTGTTTCATCCAGTGCAAAAGTAACTACAAGAAAATGTGCCAGGGTTATTTATATCATGGCAGTTGTTGGAATCTGTAAATGCAATGCAGATTGATGCCATACACACACCAACACACACACATATTTACCACAGCATTGCGGTATACAGATGAATACAAAGATTGTTCTAATGTTACTAAGCAGCATGTCAGGGAAAAAAACCAAACCAAAACAAAAAACTGTTTCATGTTACCATTCTAATACGGACCATGCAGAGATCAAAGGCAGAAGTTGAAAAGCTCAGATACACTGCCGCATACCTCATATCTAGCCATTAGTAGAAAATACAGTGAAGTAATGATTGTCTTCTAGCAATGGCTTTTCACTTCCAGTTCATGCTAAAAAATAAGATTTGACTTGAGGTCAAAGGCTCTACCTTTATTTGAACAATTATAAAACAAGAAAATCTTCAGGAGTTAGCCATTCCAAATTGACCTCGATTTTTGGTTTCATTGTAACAATGGGTATAGCTCATTCTTACAGTAGTAAAACCTACGGTCTTTGACCTTGGTACACCGATTTTAAAAAATAATCCATATTAACCCACTAAATCCACTTTGGGTAGACATCCCAATGTTCTCCAAACACTGCGATTCAATTGTATAAAGTAGCTGGAAAAGAAGTATTGCTCACTTCAGCATCAGATCATTGTCAGAACATACACAATGTTCAATGCTATTCCTGTGTCTTCAACCCTCCTTTTCATTCAGACTGATCTTCCAACACATGGTCCAAGAGTCACACCTCGAAGCTGCCACTGAATTTCAGATCTCCTTTTACATGTATTCACTTGCTCCTGGCCATTGATGCTTCCCTGGCCACCGAAGCATCTCTGCTTCAAGGAAAATGGAAAAGTTCTGCCTTTGCTTACAAAAAACATTAAAATAACATATTTCCTGTAGCTGTCTCCTCCTTTTGCTTTTTAGCATGTAGCAGATTAAACACAATGCTTTCATCACCAGCTTTGGCCTTGAAAATTACAGAATTTCATAAAATAACTATTTTATAATTGTCCAAATGTACCCTCTACCCTTCCATCATCAGTCACAGACCTTTACCCATGAATTCTCTGGCTACGCCTACGCCTCATAATTTTTGGGTAAGTCAGACAGTGGCATTCAGTCTTGCACCTAAACAAAAGATCAATGATCCCCTTTTTGGTAAACCACTTAAAAGATTATATATCCACAGTGCCAAAAGCATGAGACCCAAATTCGATTTAAATTTGTAAAGCATCAATTTTCTTTATGCAAAAACAGTTTCTTGATGAAAAAGAGCTAGTAGTTAAAAGACCCTGAATGCCTATTTTATGCCACATACACTGGTCCACTACAAATCCACAGGTATTTGACTGTATTTTTCAGTATTCTGACCAGTGATTTTACATGCCATGTTCAGTCAGACTAGGCAAAGTACTGTAAAAGCTGCAATTCTATATATTGACCTGGTAATCTCAGGCTTTATTCACACGCACACTAAACCCCCTTTTCTCATGCATCTTCTAAATTATTTCTTTACCCATGGGAGTATATTACCAGGAATACATTTACAGATGGACTGAAAAGCCTCCTCAGTGATATCTATACCTCATCTTCCCACAATGGCTACTGTCTTTATTTTCCATTCTAACCTATTAAAATCATAGGACAGCAAAACACAAATATTTTCCCAGCTAAAAATAATTAACCAAAAAGCTACCCTTTCCTTCCCGTCTCAGCCACCTGCTCCAAATGCTTTTTTCAGCATGAAGATCCTGGCATCTCAAACTGTTTCAGAAGAACTGCACAGAAAGGCAAAAAAAGTTTCAGAGGATTTTAATAATATGACTCATCTAAGAAGGTAAGAGGTCTCTTTAAACAAGAAAATTTACATTTCAAATATAGCTAACTTGGTAAAATTGTCTGGAGCTTCCTGTATGTAACCCAGAGGATCTTTTCATGCTATGGCATGCATGCTGATCTCTCCTGCTGTAAAACTGAGGGAGAATGCTCACATTACCATATTCTTACTCATATATTCTCTTTCTCAAACAGTTTCTATAGAGAAATATTTTTTTCACTTCTGCTTTTCAATAAATCTATCCCACAGAATCTTCTGGGGAAAAAAAAAAAAGTTGCCTTTTAGTTAATCTATTCGTTTGACAAGATGAAAGAAAAAGAAGAAAACTGACATTATTGTAATTCTTATCAAAACATAGGCTATCATGATCCTTTACTAACCAGTTTCTATCAGCATTATTAGCATTAGCTTGGATTCAGTCCAAGCCGACTTTTCTGCAAATCAACAAAATACTCTTTTTACGCAAGTAAGCAGATGGAGGTGCCTGGTAATGTTATTCTTCAAGTGGAGGGAAGTTGCACAGAGTGTGAGGGGAAAACCATCTGAATTTGTTTTCACCAAATATAAAACGCTTAGGTTGCCTTACTGCTTACTTATCCGTTGTGGTTTTTTAAATTATCTTCCTGAGCCATACTGGATCTCTGTAAGCTTGAGTCTCCCTAAGGACTATCTGTAACCACGGAACATCAATTCTGTTCTAAGAAATCCAGCATATAACCCCACCACTGCCCTGTTCCCTCTTCTGTATAAATGCTCTTTTGTATTTCAGGAAATTGCCCTCCTCCTCCCCCGCTTGCTCCCTACTGTCCTACTCTGCCTTGCACCCCCTCCCAATCAACACTAGAGAATAACTGTATTTTTGTTGGAGCACTTCCAACTCCTCCACATGTTCCACTCCAGAAGCAGTAAAGGAAGCCCTGTAGCTCCGGCGCGCTCCTCGGAGCTGCAGCACACGCATGCATGCACACTCATTCAGACAGGGAAGTAAGTGGCATCAAGCTTATTCCCAAAATAATGGCCTTTCACTTCTCCCCCCTGCCATTTCCTCTTTCGCTGAAAAATGCAGTGCTTCCAAATTAAATAAAAAAAAAAAATCTTCCTCTTTCGATATTCGACTGCCAGTGTTTTGAAACACCGTTTTTTCCACTTACCAGTATTTCACGTGCAAGTAAACTACCACTGCCGAGACAGACAGATACCCCGGGGTGCGAACACTTTGCTCATCTCACATCCAGCGAAATCGGCAGGACTTCGGATGACTTTGCCAAGGCATTTTTCCCTCCCCCCGAACACCCAAAAGCTAAAGCGAGCAGAAACTCTCCTCCGCGTTCACCAAAGCGGCGCTGGCGACGCAAGCCTGCACGTTTCCTTTCCTGTGAAAACAGTTAAAACCCGTACCTTCCTTGGGTTCATCAGCCTCCGAACTCATGGTGTCAGCGCAAGGCACCGGCGACCGGATTACAGCTGACGTGCGCGCTGAGAAGCAAGCAGCAAGTCAACTTCTCCAAAAAAAAAAAAAAAAAAAAAAAAAGAGACAGAGGGGAAAAAAAAAAAAAAAGAGAGGGTTGGGGTTTTAAGGGGAAAAGTCTATGAACTCAGCAAATCACAACTAAGCTACTTGAAAAGGATCCCGCCCCTTTCTCAGCTGCGCAGCAGCGACTGTCTGGAAAATCGGCACCTTCACAGAAACCCTCATTTTACTCGCCAGCAGTCGCCGTTTATGCATTTTATTCTCCCCAGTCTGTAGGAAGGGTGGAGTTTCACTTGTTGCAGCTTGCCAGCGTGGTATGAGAAAGCAAGCAGGGGAGACCAAAAAAGCCCTGAGCATGGAGCAGTGTCTGATTGCGGTAACTGACAATCAGATTGGGGCTCTCTTAACTCGCAGGAAAACCTAATTTAAGTAAATTATTTTTTAAGCCGAAATTGTACATTTCAACACTGGTTACTATCGGGAATCAACTCTGTAGTCTCTGTAATTACACTGACTAATACAGTATGACTAAATACATGCTTAAGGATGAGAAGGAGCAGCTTTTTTTCAGGTAGTTTAAGCTAAATAATTATTTTTTCTTTCACTCATGCTCAGTCCGTGGTGCCATCTACCCTGAAAGAAGTAATTCACCTCTCCTTCTTGGAAAAACTGTCAGACTTCTTGTGCTACAGACCCCCTGTGTCCTAGCAAAGATCATTATTTTTAACTATTACACAACATTGTTTTACAGCACAGCAAGAGAATGGGGGTCTTTTGCAGGCACTCCGCAACTTGCCATGCATCAGACATGCCTTTGGAGCAAAATCGGGGGAAATTACTTGGAAGCCTATTTTCTGATTGGCACAGCCTCCAGTAAAATCACAGCCAGAAGGACCTATCTTTTCCTACTTACTCATTTAATATATTTTTAGTACATTTAGTATTTTTAGCGAACGGGACAAAACCTGAGTGGAAATGTGACTGCTCAGACAAAAGGAGAGGCATATGCAGTAAAACTGGTGCATTACACTGTCCCATGTAAGACTGTATAGTTAACGAAAGCACTGGCCTTCACAGTACTACTACAAAGCAAGCTTTTCAACTAGCTCTTTTCACAGAGCCAACTCAAGGACACCGTACTTAAAATGTATAACCTAGAGATTATGTAAACTTTGCCATTTAGCAATCATGCAGTCATAAAAGGAAAGCTTACGCCATCTCTCTTCTGTAGCCCCAACAAGTTGTACCTACTTCTAATACAAGGGGTTTGGGTTGACCAATTTTCAACTTTAAACACTCTTCAATGGGTGTAGATTACAGGTACTTCATGCAGGACAAGGACAACACTGGATAATGTCTTGAAGCACTCACATGTATTATTTATTCATATGTATCATTTGCAAAATGTAATGAGAAATGATGTGATACATCTGTCACTGTAAATGCATTTCACCAGTTCTCAAATATTTGAGTTTTTCTCAAACCAATGCTCTCAAAAGGAACAAGATGTAAGGTGTTTGTATTTCAATCCAAGATCTCCCAAGCAGAAATAAGTGCTGCAGGTCTGATCTGCACACATTCATGGAATCTCCAGACATGCTGCCCTATCAGAAGGGCAACGAGACATTTTTACCGTATCTCAGAAAAAAGGTACAAAATAATAGTTCATGGAAAAAAAGAGGACAAATTGTCAAATTCAAAAGCCTGGGAGCCACAGTAAGATCACAGAATCACAGAATGGTAAGGGTTGGAAGGGACCTCTGAAGATCATCTGGTCCAACCCCCCTGCCAAGGCAGGATCACCTAGGGCAGGCTGCACAGGAACGCATCCAGTCGGGTTTTGAAGGTCTCCAGAGAAGGAGACTCCACAACCTCTCTGGGCAGCCTGTTCCAGTGCTCCGTCACCCTCACAGTAAAGAAGTTTTTCCTCATGTTGAGGTGGAACTTCCTGTGCTGCAGTTTACGCCCATTGTGCCTCATCCTATCACTGGGCACTACTGAAAAGAGGCTGGCTCTGTCCTCCTGACAGCCACCCTTCAGAGATTTACAGACATTGATAAGGTCCCCTCTCAGCCTTCTCTTCTCCAGACTAAACAGCCCCAGGTCTCTCAGCCTTTCCTCATATGAGAGATGTTCCAGTCCCTTAATCATCCTCATAGCCCTCCGCTGGACTCTCTCCAAAAAGTTCCCTGTCTCTCTTGAACTGGGGAGCCCAGAACTGGACACAATACTCCAGATGAGGCCTCACCAGCACAGAGTAGATGGGGAGGATAACCTCTCGTGACCTGCTGGTCACACTCTTCTTAATGCGCCCCAGGATACCATTGGCCCTCTTGGCCACCAGGGCACATTGCTGTCCCATGGATAACTTATTGTCTACCAGGACTCCGAGGTCCTTCTCCATGGAGCTGCTTTCCAGTAGGTCAACCCCTAACCTGTACTGGTGCATGGGGCTGTTCGTCCCCAGGTGCAGAACTCTGCACTTGTCTTGTTAAATTTCATGAGGTTTCCCTCCGCCCAGCTCTCCAGTCTGTCCAGATCCCGCTGAATGGCAGCACAACCTCCTGGTGTATCAGCCACTCCTCCCAGTTTTGTATCATCAGCAAACTTGTTGAGGGTACATTCCAACCCTTCATCTAGGTCATTGATGAAGATGTTGAACAAAGTTGACCCAGTACTGATCCTGGGGAACACCACTAGCTACAGGCCTCCAACTGGACTCTGCGCTGCTGACCACAACCCTTTGAGCTCTGTTGCTTAGCCAGTTCTTGATCCATCATCATGACATATCATTAGGAAATTAACTGTAGCTACCTCTTCTGCAAGTGCTGCCTTGCTAACTTGTAAGTTTTACCAGGAAGATCTTTTTATAGAAGTTACCGATTGAGTAAGCAGTCAAAGACAACATAGAAGCGTGCCCTCGACTTGCTCCATTGGTCCTTTTCTGTTCCAGTACCACTACAACCTTTTTTCAGGCAGGAAGATCATAATTGCACTGAGTTGCAAGATGCAGGTTTAAAGAACAGGAGGCATTTTTGTTTTCTAGCCCTTCCCTATTAGTTTATAGAGTGGTGGCTGAGCTCTTTGGCATCCCCACAGAGCACTGAGATTTTGCAGCATAAAGTGAGTAGCTGCTGCCTTCTCCAGCACTGCTTGTCTCCCGCAATGCAGAAATCCACCAGTCGTGCATCCTCCCAGGTGCCAAACAGCGCAGCCCTGACCTGCTGTTTGTGCCTTCTGCTGCTGCCACACGCAGACATTATGTGTGCGCAAAGGTGCACACAGACGTCACGCGTGCATGATGGTGCACAGGGAGAGGAAAGGTGCGGAAGGAGGGAGGGGAAGAGTCACAGAAAAAAGTAAAAGTTCAGTTTTCTTGCATTGTATCTAAGTTGTTCTGCTTTCAGTTATGCACTTAAACAGTTACACACAGACATTCAAATTAGCAAACCAAGAAGCTATTTTAAAGTTATTTCCTAACCCAGAGGTAGAGCAACACCATCTGTAGTTGTGTTACTTCTACTATTGTGAAAGCGAGTGCAATATGCACTGTGTAGTGTGAGCACAGCAAAAACCAATTCCACCTCTTATGCAACTTTGTTAATTTAGGTTTTAATAGTATTTTACTACAAAAAGATGACTATTGATTAGCTGTGTGATGTTAATAGCACTGTTTATACAGTTCTGTAACTAAAAGGATTAGCTACAATAGCCCATCTGTTGTTGCTGTAGCAAGACTTTACTCCCGATTTCTTTATTTACTATGTATTTTACTATCTTCTTCCATAAAACACACATATATCAAGATAATCTAGACAGTGCTTAGCTTTTGATTGATGTCAGAAATACTTCTTTCAGCATACAGCATTCACTGTTTTCATATAAAGGCACAACTCTACCATCTCTGTTACCTACAGTGCAGAATGTTTAAGCAATTTGTCCTCACATGCATAAACCACGTACCAGGTACTGTTTTCATCCTAGGAAAATCCAGTCTACTGAAAGCTAGGGAGACAAAATAAAGCAAAACATTAGCAGGTTGATCTATAAGCCAGATCTAAAAAATAGAGGTACATCTGGTTTTGGCCTGATGGTCACTGCTTGCTATTCCTCATCGTTAACTTGGTTTTTTCCACTTTGCACAACAGACTTCAGATGAATTCAGATGATAATGCTTGCGGCACTTGTTGAAGCACTCGCAATGCTTCCATCTATTGGGCAGACCCACGAATGATACTCTGGTGTATGCTTCTACCATGTGCTTAACAAAGTATAAGAAGTCCAGCCCCAAGGGACCAGGCGATGCCTCAACAGCTTCTGCACCATGCTTGGCATCCAGCACTTCATCCTCTTCTCCCAATTGCCTGTTTCTATACCCTACTGTTCAGCATCCATTCCCCACCTTGCTAGTGGTTTATTGAGGCCTGTCCATCCTTTCATTTCCAAGTGGCAAAAGCAGTGGCAAATATGGCAAATCTGGTGTTGTATAAACCCACACTACACTGCTGGTGTGGCCTTCAGTCAAAGCAAGCAAAACCTAGGTCTTCACCATAGAGTAACCTGTACAAAAGCATGTCTGAAGACCTTCTTTCTGATAACTAACTGGCAGAATAAACAGAAGTGTGGGGTGACAAGTGGACTCACAATAAGCCCACCTAGTTAGGGATGGCAAGAAGCAGCATGTAGGGGACAGATCCTGGTTTCCATCTGGATGCAGTAAAACTTGACTTAAAGAGGCACCTCACCTCAGCTCTTCTCCTCCAGACAGGAAACAAACCGAGAGGGGGTAGGAAGATAAATGCACAAGAGGCTTCATAAAGTTGAACCTGCTTAATTTTGAGCAAAACTTTGCTCTGAAATTTGAAAGTCCCATTAGTCTCATCTGTACAGTTTACAAGGTCCATCTGTACAATATTCACAACCATTTCTGTGTGTTTTCAGCACGGACAGCCCAAGAACACAACATAATAGTAAACACCTTGCAAACTGTCAAGAATACTGCACAGTGTGCATCTTCCAAACCCATGTCCCCATTACAAACATGCTGAGATTATTGGTTTCCCAATAGCAACAACAGCTGTTTTTAAGCTGCCATTGCCTCTACTCAAAAGCTCTGTGGTTAAGAGGTGAGGAAACACCTTCACTTAGCCTCAAAACACAGCTTTCTTCATAAGCTTTATCTGCATCTGCCACTAATTGTTGGACATCTCAGCCACAGCACAGCCTCAGCACAGGACTGGGATGCTGCCTTAGACTGATCCCCACCTTTCAGCCTCAGGATGAGCATCATTTTGTCACAGAACAGCACACTGCTCGTGTACAAGACTGCTCTCAGATCAGAATGGGTTTCACTGGCTCACCATTTTTCTCTCAAAACAACTCTGCCAATTCAAACACAGAGCAACACCATGACTTCCGATATGTGAACTCTGATGTAATTATGTTGTCTCGACTATAGATACCACATTGTACAAAATCACTAACAATAACAACGGTTTTATTGTAGCCACATAGATACCATGCACTGAGGGGCGCTTATTTATCCAGCAGTTACTGAAGGTTTCAGTGCAGGAGCAAGTATAAAACAATTTCTCAAGAGCAAACATGCCAAAAGCCACTCAATGACTTGGCTGCTATCCCCAAGTAGGTGATAATCAACGATGGTTGCTGAATTTTCAGGAGTTCAGAGAGGACATGACGGAGGTTAAAGACAGATAGTCAAGGTTAGTTGTCTTTCAAGGGCCATGCACCAAGGACCGCAACAGGTACTCATACAGGCTTATAGCACTGTTTCTCCAGACACCAAAAATTTCAGTCATGATTTTAATTTTTCCTTTAAAAAAAGGACTGCTATGCCAAGCAAAAGGCAACATTGAAGAGAATGAGACAGTGATGAAGAGACCCACATGAACAGAGGTAAGAGGTGCAATCCGTCAGTTTGGTAAAGAATACAGCTGATCTGAGCTAGTTTTGTCACACAGAAAAATAAGCTTCCCAGCAGTAGTTTATGATAAAATTCTCATGAAATGGTTGTGTTATTATACGACATTGCAGCCTTTGCAAAAACAAAAGAAAGGTCTAAGAAGAAATCTGAGGGGCAGAATGCCAAAAATATAAACATGAAAAAACCCTGCATCAGAAACAGAAATCATACAGAAGTGTCACAGATTCCCCAGATGAGTGGAGAGTCAAATGTGCTACACAGAGCCTGGCAGTGCCACCACAGGCCATGAGACGAGAAACTTACACCAAATCTGCTCTCAGCAAGACATAAGAAAAGAGGTATTGCCAGATATTTATGCATCAAAACACAGTGCTGGAACAATTTTAATTTAAAAGGGGTATTTTAATTAAAACCAGAAAATCTAATATCACGTAGCCAGAAGTCAAAAAAAGCTTGAAAACAAAGTGCCTGAACTAGTGTTAAATGCAGTGTGTTTTAAACAGTGCTACTGCAGTGTATGGCTAATAAGGTACCTTTTTCCTATTTTTTTAAAAAGGTATGGCAGTGATGCTGACAGAACAGAAAATGTAATATTACCTTAAAAAAGAAAGGGTTTTGTTCATACAAAAGCAGTGTACATATGGGAAAACACATGTGTCTCAGTTTGTGAGGGCTGTGTTCCAGTCCCAAGCGAAGGATCCAAGTGTTTTGCTAATGCGTAACAATCAAACTATGCCCTTTTTTTTTTTAGACGCCATAGCCATTAATCATGCAAACATTCAAAACACTACTTGCATATCAAATGCAATCTTATCTAGATAATTTCAAATCAAACAAAACTAAAAAATAGCAAGCTATGAGAACAATCTCCTTTTAGTTCAAATTTTAATTAAAAGAGATTAAAAGAGGGATTTAAATGGATATTAAACCTAAGCAGAGTTTGCTCTTTAAAAATTCAGTTTAGCTATAGTTTACATTCACAAGCCAGATGTACCTAATTATGTGGTATTCATTCAAAGAACCATATTGATTTCTGCATGTTCCAAATAGGTTTTAAATCAGTTTATTATTTGCCTACAGCATAGACTGAAGCCACATTAAGAATCTGGAAAAGTACTTCACAGAATCATAGACTAGTTTGGGCTGGAAGGGACCTTTAAAGGTCATCTAGTCCAACCCCCTGCAATGAGCAGGGACATCTTCAACTAGATCAGGTTGCTCAGAGCCCTGTCCAGCCTGACCTGCAATGTTGCCAGGGATGGGGCATCTACCTCCTCTCTGGGCAACCTGTGCCAGTGCTTCACCACCCTCATTGGGAAACATTTCTTTCTTAGATCTGGTCTAAATCTGCCCTCCTTCAGTTTAAAACCATTACCCCATATCCTGTCACTACAGGTCCTGCTAAAAAGTCTGTCCTCATCTTTCCTATAGGCCCCTTTTAAGTACTGGAAGGCTGCAGTAAGGTGTTGCCAGAGCCTGCTCTTCTCCAGGCTGAACAACCCCAACTCTCTCAGCCTGTCCTCACAGGAGAGGTGTTCCATCCCTCGGATCATTTTTGTGGCCCTCCTCTGGACCTGCTCCAACGGGTCCTTGTCTTTCCTGTGCCGAGTGCTCCAGAGCTGGATGCAGGACTCCAGGTGGGGTCTCACCAGAGCAAAGTAGAGGGGCAGAACCCCCTCCCTCGACCTGCTGGCCACACCGCTTTGGATGCAGCCCAGGACACACTTCTTGGCTGCGAGCACAAGTTGCTGGCTCATGTCCAGCTCTTCATTGACCAGTACCCCAAGTCCCTCTCGGCAGGGCTGCTCTCAATCCCTTCATCACCCAGCCTGTACTGATACTGGGGGCTGCCTCAAGCCAGATGCAGCACCTGCACTTGGCCTTCCTGAACCTCACGAGGTTCACATGGGCCCATTCTTTGAGCTTGTCCAGGTCCCTCTGGATGGCATCCTGTCTCTCAGGCATGTCAGCCGCACCACTCAGCTTGGTGTCATCTGCAAACTTGCTGAGGGGGCACTCGATCCTACTGTCTATGTCACTGATGAAGATATTAAACAGTACTGGTCCCAAGACAAACACCTGCCATGACTTATCAAATATCACGGAGAGTGGCTTGGCAACTACATCAGCCAATTCCCTCAGGACTCTGGGATGCATCTCATCAGGTCCCATAGACTTATGTATGTTCAGGTTCCTCAAGTGGTCTTGAACCTCATCTTTTCTTACTGTGGGAGGGACTTTGCTCCTCCAGTCCCTGTCCTGCAGTCCATCTCCTCAAGAGGTGTGGGAAGAGAGACTGCCAGTGAAGACTGAGGCAAAGAAGTCATTCAGTACCTCAGCCTTCTCCTCCTCCATTGTTACCCGTTTGCCAGTCTTGCTCATCAAGGGGCGTAACACTTTCTTTGACCTTCCTTTTCTGGCTGACATACCTGTGCAAGCCCTTCTTACTATTCTTTGCATCCCTTGTCAAGTTCAGCTCTAGCCATGTCTTGGTCCTCCTGGCCTCATCCCTACACAGCCAGGCAGCGTCCCTGTGCTCATCCCAGGATACCTGTCCCTGCTTCCACTGCCTGTGCATTTCCTTCTTGCCCTTTAGTTTGCCCAGCAGGTCTCCACTCAGCCATGCTGGCCTCTTGCCTTCCTTTCCTGATTCCTTACTTGCAAGAACTGCATTTCTTTTGTGAAAATATTAATTATGCTGAACAAGTGTTGAAAAGTCAGTTCCCAATAACCAAACAGATTTAAAAAATTGTAATTTGTGGCAGCCTTAGAGGGAAGATTTTCAGCACTTGCTGCCCCTGCCCTATGGTGACATCTTCATAATTAAAACACACGTGGGAGATCAGCACTTTAGGCTGGTCTAAGTGAGAGTGACTGTGTAACAGAGCAGCAACAACTTCCTCTTCTTTTCCACTTACCATACCAGCATAGGCATGTAGTGTCCAGTTAAGTAAGATCCCAGTTACAGCTAACTCTCAATATTTATTTTTGGCTAGGAGAATTTTAACCTAAAATAGCTTTCTAACCTTTTTTTTTTTTTTTTTTTTAATAAATACCTAATAAATGAATTGCCACCAAAAGCAAGTATTTCTCTCACAAAAGAAGGGCTTGGATGATTTCTAATCTAGTTCAGACGACTTTAGTGTTACCGTAAAAACTCAATGTTATATTTTTATTGATTGCTGTGAGTGCCAACTGCAAAAAAAAAAACAACAAACAAAAAACCCCCAAAAAACAAACCCCTGAATTTTTGCTAGAGCCCAAATGAGTTTGTTTAGTAGAAGCATGTCTAACCTTTCAAGTATTTTATCTACTTTACAGGAAATTCATACTTCAGCTCTTAGAATGCTTTAGCAACAATAATAACAGAGTTTGCACTCTGGGGCTAGGCCAAACTGAATACCACTTCACAGGGCTATTGCAAGAGTTTCATGAAATATTTTAAGTATTCCGTTTTTTTTTAAGAGAGATGTGGATAACAAGATCTGAACAAGACTTCCTAGTCTTTTTGCTCACCATCTCATTTGCTGAAAGCTGAATTATGACACATACTTAAGATGATTTATTGTTCAGGTGGCTGGGCTGTTGTATTACATTTCTTCCTAAAGGCTGAGGACTTCACTGTTGTGTTTCCAAAATCTGAGGCTCAGTATGTACAACGGTCAGTATCTTTGTCCACTTTAGAAAACAAATGGAGCATGACAAAAGAGTAGGACTACTACCAACTCTGCCGCTGTTGGCACACAAGGTGTGGGGCACTTTGATCATAAATCCCACATAACAAACTTTTGAGTGTTGCACCGAGGTAAAGCCTCAAAAGAGACCCACCGACCCACTCCCCGCTGCCCATCTGACACCCATCTCACTCGTGACATGCGTCAGCGACGGAGTAGGTCACAGAGCATTTGTGGCTGGTTTTGGCCAATGCCACGAGGTGGCATCAGCGCCCCGAGAGAAAAAAAGCAGGTCTTCAGGATTGTGTTTTCCTCCAGCCTGGGGAACAGAGCAGCACCAGCAGCAAAGGGCTGGTAAAAAAGTTGAGCGGCTTCACGTGCAGCCCCGCATTAACATTACACATAGCAACTCACACAAAAAGGATGAAATTGTGTTTTGTCTGCACATGCTGGAATGCAGAACTAAGCGCTTCTCACGCAGTGGCCGTTGCCTGAAATCAGTCATCAACACACGAGGCAGCAGCCGAAAATGTCTATCACTTTTTCCAACCCAAAACCCAGCTATGTTTGAAAAAAAGACTTATATGTATCTATCTATCTTATATCTAGACTTATAGACTTATAAGTCTATAGACTTATATCTATCATATTAGGACAGCAATATAACAGATGATGCAACGTTAACAACTTGGCTCCATGAATTTAAACCACACTAAAATTTCAAGGATCACTTCAAGGTACAGCACAATTGTGCTACTCATGATGTTCATCCCTTGCCCCCAATTTCTGCCTGCAACGACTCGGTTCAGCCCTGTATGTTTTTCCCTTCCCTATCCTGCCATTGCCTTTACAGAAATGGGATAGTGCAACCTCTTTTTTCCCCCCAGAGGTGAGGTTTTGAGGTACCTGTAACTCACCTTCCCAGCTGCAGCCTTTCCTCTCATCAAACGGGCACGACTGTTTCACACACAGAGACAGTGGATAATTCAGAGGGATAGCGGATGAAAGAGTGGTCTGGACTGGAGTAGGTCTCCCCTATTTCAGGAATTCAAACTGAAGAAGAGGTCATGCCAAAACAGGTCCTAAGTCCCCAGCAAGGTACAGAAAGGGGTGGAAGAGCAATGGGGATGTCGATATGGGAAGGGAGAGAGGAACCCCAGCCCTCACCTAATCGTTGGGAATCCTGATAACCTCTCACCTGATCATAGAATCCCTGGGTTGGAAGGGACCTTTAAAGGTCATCTGGTCCAACCCCCCTGCAATGAGCAGGGACATCTTCAACTAGATCAGGTTGCTCAGAGCCCCGTCCAACCTGACCTGGAATGTTGCCAGGGATGGTGCATCTACCACCTCTCTGGGCAACCTGTGCCAGTGCTTCACCACCCTCATTGGGAAACACTTCTTTCTTAGATCTGGTCTAAATCTGCCCTCCTTTAGTTTAAAACCATTACCCCTCGTCCTATCACAACAGGCCCTGCTAAAAAGATATGTAGAGTGATACAAGGTCCAATGCCAAGAAGTCACAAATATCACTACTGTGCACAATTAAAATGCCCATCATAACCATGGATAAAGACTGCACATACAACCTTCACTAAGCCTGCAAAACATCCCCAAGCTTACGTTTTCCTTTGTGTCACTTCCAGAAAAGGACGAAGTCTCAGTAATTCTATGGGAATTCAAAAGACTTTTTTCTTTTGAAAATTAAGAGCAACTGAAATGGTGGAGAAAGGATGGTTTACCTAAAATGAGGTAACAGTAGTCATTTCTGTGTAAATGTAAAACTGCAATTATCTGGGGACCACCCCACCATGAGCCTTTTTCCCCAAGTATTAGCCACTTTTATTTTTTCTGCATGTCAGTTAAAACCTTAGCAGACATTTTTTAAAAATACAGTTAATTTATAGTAACAGAGAGGCTTAAGACATCTTAAGATGTCTTAAGACAAATTAAGATATTCTAGTTTAATCAGTGTTGGGTAGAGACACCTGCCTATCATATTTTCAGAAGCCTAAGAAAACAAAATAAATACTAAATCTATGTTTTCTACTTCCTAGTTGCCTTAAAGAATTTAATCCCACACATACGTACAAATGCATTCACATTCCCCAGGAAAAAAGTTGAAGCAAGAATTGCCACCACTTAAAAAATTCTCATTACTCTAAACAATGCTATCTAAGCAGGTAAAATTTTCCTCAACATCTTGATCCATATTTTAAGCCAATGTAGAGTTATGAAGCTTTTCATCTCTGTAAGTGAAATTGAAAAAAAAAAAAAATCCATTCTTTATCAAATACCAGACATGACATGCTTGCCTTAACTGTGAAACGAAAAGAATGGTACTAAAGAACACATGAAAGCAGTAAAACATCATCTATTCAGCAGAACACTCGTATGTTCACTTGGCTATACCGCTGTTCCATTCAAATTGGATTTTTACATCCAAACAGGCTTACTTGATCTCAGCGCAGGTGGCTGCAGGTAGAAAACTGTAGCAAGTCTAGCTGATGAACGGAAAAGCAGAAGTGAAATGTAGCATTATGATGCCCGGCTACAAATATATTAGACTCAAAGCTAACGCAATGCTTTCCCAAAACAGATCATTCCAACACCTACATAACACAACATATTTTTAACATCAGGAAAAAGCCAGCAGAAGCTTACCTGACAGTAAACAGTGAACGTGTTTGGGCAACATATACTACAGACATCATGTTTCGCCATTGCCTGAGAGTCGGTTTCACAATCTTCTGTGGTTTTTACTCCCCAGTTTATACTATAAATGCAGACTGACCTTTAAGCCTGTGACCAATCAAGATAACTCTTCAGCAGTCGCTACACAGATCATCTAATTTCTTTCCAAAATTCCTATGGAATTTAAACACATCAGTCTCCACATGTAGATACCTGGAAATCTACAAGTAAGTATATCAATTTATCAAACAAAGTAAATCAGGGGTGAAGAAGAGAAAACTTCACTGCAAAAACCACAGGCATGACAAAAAACACAAGGATAGCCATCTCATCAGCAGTTACAGGGTTTTGACCCTGCTGACTGGAAGGAAGAAACAGAAATTCCTATTTGTCATAGTGGGTTTCTGGCATTTATTCCAATACTAATCAGAAATAGGTGAAATACAAACATTTAAGTGAGTGAACAGGGAAATAATGAAAAGAAAAAAAGAACCTACTGCACTAAAAATGCAAGTATCTAACACCAATAAGAAATCTGTCTTCATATATAATGTTTGGAGATCAACACTGTTAAAAAGCTTTAAAAAAATTGCTAATCAAAACTGGTATTTTGTGATGACTGCTGACAAACTGCTGCTTTGGCTTGGTGATGAATTGGATGCCTTTTCTTATTTCTCCAGTTTTTAAGAAGCGTGCAAGTACAGTCAGCATCCAATGTTGCATTTTTAAGTGATAAGGTATAGGAAACGTCAGTATCCCCTACATGACTCTGGGTGACACAGGTTTCCGTGGAGCCTTCATTGATGGTACACACATGCATGCACAGAGCACCTGTGTGGTACCTATGGTCTATCTGTTTTTCCAGATCCTTATATACCTATAAATAAGATAACATATAAAATATTATACGATGTAATATATAAGATATCCATACTTACTTTTCAAAAAGTGTTACACATCAATGCCATCTCCTTCCTTTAAATACAGCTTTAAAATTCTTTGCAGAACTATAGATGTACACAGTCCGATGTGCACAACAAAAACCAGTCACAGTTAATAATGCTTGTGCAACAAAGATCTGAAAGAAAGTAATGTATTTTATGACCACAGAGATTTATGCTCATCTTATCTGATCTCCAACTTGGAGCTACTTATGGCTTTTCACCAAATGGTTTCTAAACAAAATCAAAACTGAATTGATTTCAGTCTCCTTGACCGAGACTTGAAATGTTTTATTGTCTTGAAGCTGCTCCTAACCTCAGTATATAAAGAAAAAACCAAACCTCATAACTGATATTTCGTCTGAATTCATGTATTAGCAACCTCCATGCATCAAAAGCCGTTGTTTCAGAGGTGAAAGCTCTAGGATACGAATTTTGGGGCAAAACAGGCACTACCTTTCCATTCTCTCCTGAGAGGAACTAGGACCTCATGCATGTCAACTTCTCCTAGTGGTGGTCCTTACCTAACCTACTGGTGCTTGTGAATCCCATGTAAGTTGGCCAGCTCTCCTGAGGGGTCCTGATGTCTGACTCAGGGCTGTGTGCTGAAATCCCTCGGTGAATAAGACATCATTTTTTTCCTCCCCAAATCTCTTATGGCAAAACCCCCAGGTATACAGCAACAGATTTCAGATTTCACATAGTACTGGTTTCACAGGGTAAAAACACTATAACTACAAATACATACCATAAAATTGGCTGTACAGGGAAGTTAATTATTCACAGGTGTTTTATACTAAAACCCAAAGTAGACATAAGTGTTACTTTGACTAAAGAAGACAAATGAAACCATATCTTCTGTATCTGAGCAGAACTGCCAATCCCCAACAAATAAATAGTATCTGTTTCTGCACTGAACTGGAGCTATTGATCAAAGTGTCTGATACGCCTCTATCAAAAACAAGATTAGCAACGTCATGAAAGATAAAGCCCAGGTAGTGACAAAAACATCAACAGCTAGCACCTGTGAAGGCACTTGCAAGGCTTTTGTTTAACTGTATTTTTGATGCCTGATTTTTGCTCAAAATGAAATATGTATTTCTATTTTTACATGCATTTTAGTGATTACAAAGTTTTGGGGACCAGTTTCATTACAAAAATTAAGGAATTTATTTCTAGGCCAAATGCTTGTTCTGAATGTTAACGCTCAGTGAATATACCCAGCATCCTACCCTAAGCCTGTGCTATCGCTTTGGTTTGTATAAACCTTGATTTATTATAAAATGTGACAGCAATATTAAATAACTGCCTACCTGGTGTACAAATCAGAAATATTCCTAAGACATACCGCACATCATCCACAAACCATAAGGCTTTCCAAATCCAGCTCTGCTATATTCCTAAATGTGTATACTACCAGTAACTAATACCTTTAAGAGATACTGTCCACTCACATCATGACTAAGCATGACTAGAGCTGCTGAGACAGGAGATGTGCTCACATCTCCTCCCTCCAGGAAGACAGAAATAGATGGAACACGCTGCTACATTCTCAAGTTTCTTTACAATCTTGGAATCTCACAACCAGTTGACAGCACTTGAGGCAGAAAGACAGAGGACTCTGAATGTGAATATGGAATATATCTGGAATAACCTCTAGTGATTAATAAACAGCTAGGATCATCCAGAAATGGTGACTCTGAATGCTGTGTTCACCGGCAGAAAATGTCACCGGGGAGACCCGAGCGTTTCCCGAGTTTACAGGTTTTTTGTGCTGATGCTGAAACGGCCAAAGTCTCCATGTCTCCTTCAGGCGAATGCTCATTCATGTTCACCCTCCTTTTCCTCCAGAAGAACAGCAGACCACTCATGGCTGCAGCCTTGGAAGGCTCCTTTGCAAAAGACATCAATGCCTGATTAAGGTGCCCTGTGAAACACTATCCGTGATCAAAGGAAAGTACTAAGGAACCCAGCTGAGGCCTGACAGGAAGACACAGGGTATCATCTGCAGAGACTAATACTGCATTTAAAATTGACAGGTGGACCTCATGGGGCTGAGAAACCCACACATTTATGTGGCTGAAACAGTCCAGATGACAAAAGGAGGAGGATTCGGGAAGCGGAGCTGTCCCAGCACTCCAAGGATTCCTGAGCTTTTGTGAAGAAGAGGCAGAAAATCTCAGTAGGAACACATACCTCAGACTGAGGGGGGAGAAAGGCAACCAGTTGCGATGCTAGGAATCGACAGACTCAGAAACAGAAAAGCCATCACTTCCTAAAGTAAAAAGAAAGGTAAGCCTTAGGAATTTTTAATTCAAAATGCGTTATCTTGAACCTCTGTGCTGGGCCTCTCACTAGCAGCCCAGATGTTTAACCAAACTGAGTTATCTTGTAAGATAACCTCCCAAAAGTCAATGACTTCCTTACACAGGAGAAAGGACTCGTACTTCTGTCTATGTGGATACGTTTTGGTTGTTAACTGTCAACACTAAAGCATGACAGCTGTTGATTCGGTGCGAAAACACTAGACATCCCTCTGCACTGCATGGAGCTGCTGTGCAGAGAGAGGTTTACAGAAATGCTAGAAATGCTCTGCCTTAACCACCCAAGTGTGCTACCGTGCTGACGAGAGCGATTTCCGTAACACCTGAATCTGGACAGACAGTTCCCCAAGAACCTTGTCTAGCCTTGCATCATTCAGAAAGAATTTAACATTCTCAGAAGGACTGCGATCACAGCTATCTTCAGGCGTCATCGATGCCTTGCATCAATTTACATGGAATCTGGCACGAGATACTGTATCAGTTGATGACATCACACATTCCACTATAGTTAGGCAGGATGTCATAAATCTAATAAGTGATCTTCATGATGATACCGCTGCAAGTGAAATGGAAAATGTACCATCTATATTCAAATGCAGAAGAGAGGAAGAAGAAAAAGAAAAACACACCACTTCTGGCAGGCGTTCAGAGATGTAGTGGTGAGATACAGTTGGAGGCAAAGACAGGAAGACAGTCTCTATCAGCAACAGCACTGCTTCCTTTTCTGAACATATGGATGAGTACAAGCTGTCGTAACATTAAATAACAGAGACAGAGTTTGCGGTTCTAAAAAAGGTTCTGGTTTAGCTTCCTTCAGAGACAGTGCAGAAAATTAGGAGTAACTCCTCAATGGCAGAGCTCTAAGTCTTTGCTGTTACGTCTCCAGCACCTCTTCTAGGGAAAATTCAAAGCAGCAAGATGATCTTCTGTAAGAGTAATGCAGTCAGCTTACTTCTTTGAGAAAAGGAAGTTATTTTAAGCATTTAAGTCTAGTGAATATAAGCTGTTAATGCTGACAGAAAGAATTTCAATTTACTGTGCTAATCTGTAAAGTAGCTTGGAAATACAAGTTTTATCACAAGCACCAGGACATATACAGATTTTAGACAAAAAAGCAGAATAAAGCAGTTTGTTATTTTTCACTGTCAACAGCAATCAGGGAAGTCAGTTCAAGATGGATAAAGAAGCCACCACAGAAGTAAGCAGTAAAACCTTGTGAAACTTCTGTTTTCCAAGAATTTTGTGTAGGTATAAAATGGTGGTATTCATTGCTTTTTACATCTGGCAGCGGCCTACCCAATCTCCATTGCAATCAGCTACCACGAAAAAACCTCAGAGCCTTTGTCAGATTCCTCAGACTTGTCACCATACATTTCAACAAATTTGGGAAGGCCCTGAGATCTTTCATGGTAGCAGCAGATGCTGGAGGAGTATGCCACTCCTGACTGAGGCAGCAGGGAGGACAGTATTTGGAGTATCATCGTACTGCAGCAGATGGAGAGCAAAGAACGGTTACATCCTTTCTTGTCCCTGTATAAGAGGAAGCATCTTGAGGTTGTACGAGTACAAATAAACTAAAAAAAGGTTTATTTTTTAACTATTTTTAAACAGAGTAAGGCTGACATTATGTCAATAAGGATCATCCGTAAATGATGACTCTGAATGCTGTGTTCTCTGGTAGAAAATGTCACCAGGGAGACCTGAGTGTTTCCTGAGGTTACAGGTTTTTTTGTGCTGATGCTCAAATGGCCAAAGTCTCCACTTTTGAGAACAATCTTCATTGATGAAGGAGGAGAAAGATAAAGGTCTGATGAAATTCTAAGCTGAGTTGTAGTAAAATACTGTGTCAGGGTTGGTTCCACTGTTATTGTAAAAATCACAGAATCACAGATTTGTTAAGGCTGGAAGGGTACTGCTGAGATCACCTAGTCCAACCCCACTACTAAAGCACGTTGTTCAGGACTGCATCCAGTTGGGTTTTGAACATCTCTGCAGCCTCTCTGGGCAATCCATTCCACTGTTTGATCACCTCACAGTAAAAAAGTGTGGTCCTGTGTTCAGATGATATCTCATACATTTCAATTTGTGCCCAAAACCTGTCACTAGCATTGCTGAGAAGAATCTGGGACCCGCTTCTTCATTGGTAAGATTCTCCTAAGGCTTCTCTTCTTCAAGCTTAACAGCTCTCTCAGCCTCTCCTCACATGAAGAGTCCCATTTGTTGGACTTGTTCCAGTAAGTTCCTATTTTACTTGTACCGGGGAGTCCAAAAGTGGACACAACACTCCAGATGTGGCCTCTCCAGTGCTGAGAAGAGAAAAAGTACTACCTCTCTTGATCTGCTAGCAAGTCTCTTCCTAATGCAACCCAAAAGGCTGCTAGCCTTCACCACAAGGGCACATTGCAGGCTCATGGTCAGCTTGGTGTCCATCAGGACCCACAGGTCCTTCTCTATAGAACTGCCTTCCAGTACATCAGGCATCAGCGCGTACTTGTGCATGTGGTTATTCCTCCCTAGATGCAGAACTTGGCACTTCCCCTTGTTGAACTTTATGAGATTTCTCCCAGGCTAATTCTTCAGCCCATCCAAGTCCCTGTGAATGGCAGCACAACCAGCTGGTGGACCTGCCATGCCTCCCCATTTTTTTTTTTTTCATCTGTGAACTTGCTGAGGGTGCACTCTGTCCCAGCATCCAGGTCATTAATGAAGAGATTAAAAAGCACTGGCCTCAGTATCAGCCCCTATGGTACACCACTAGTCACTTGCCTCCAAACTGGACTTTGTCTTGCTGACCACAACCCTCTGGGCTTGGCTGTTCAGCCAGTTTTCAGACCTCCTCACTATGCAGTCATCTACGCAGTACTTTGTCAGTTTGTCTAGGAGAATTATGGGAGATGGAGACAGTGTCTAAAGCCCTACCAAAGTTGAGGTGAACAACATCCACTGCTTTCCCCTCATCCACCAAGTCACCTCACTGTAGAATGCCATCAGGTTGGACAAGCATGATTTTCCCCTCTGTAAATCCATGCTGACTGCTCCTGATTCCCTTCTTGTTCTTCATGTGTTTGAAAATGCTTTCCAGGAGGATTTTCTCCATCATCTTCCTAGGAACTGAGGTGATACTGACCTGCCTCTATTTCTCCAGATCTTCCTTCCTGCAGACAGCAGTGACATGTGCTTTCTTCCAGTCCTCAGGAACCTCTTTCAGCTGCCATGAAAGAAGTTAGCTGCATCAGCCAGCACCCTCGGCACACATGTGCAGAGTTTGCCAGACCTCATGGACTTTTCTACATTCTGTTTGTTTAACAACTTCCTAACCCTAAATCTGGAGCAAGGGTAGAGTACCTCAGTCTTTTCTTTGTCAGCAGTTCCCCTGCCCCATTCAGCAGCAGGCTCATGTTTTCCATAGTCTTCCTTTGGCTGTTTATGTACTTGTAGAAACCTTGCTTCTTGCCCTTCATGTCCCTTATCACATTAAACTCCAGGTCAGTCTCAGTCCTCCCTCCATGCTTGGACAGCAGCTCTGTATTCCTCCTGGGTCACCTGTCCCTGCTTCCATCTCTTGTACATTTAGTTTTTAAGTCTGAGTTCAGTCAGGAGCTCCTGAATCATCCGTGCAGGCTTCCTGCCATCTCTGCTGATTTCCTGCTTGTTGGGATGGGTCTTTCCTGAGCTTGGAGGAGGTCATCCTTGAATATGAGCCAGCTCTCTTGGACCCTTCTTCTCTCCAAGGACATACCCTATGTGATTCTTCTAAGCAGACCCTTGAAGAGGTTGAAATCTGCTCTCCAGAAGTACAGGGCAATGATCCTACTTTTTGCTCTTCTCTCTCTTCTTAGGATCCTGAACTCCACCATCTTATGGTCACTGCAGCCAAAGCTGCCTCTGATTCTGAAGGGAGAATGCCAAATACCCTGAGATTAGCCAGTACCTCAGGGATCTTTGGCTGCACATACTTTTTCAATTTCTCAGGTAGATCTTTTCTACCACCACCACCTGCAGGACTGCCAAGATTTGTAAAGAGATACTATAATACAGTCCATGAGATGGGACAAGTCAGGATACTCTGCTGAGTTAATCTTACCTGCCCTTGAACGAGCTGGAGAACCTTCTCATAAGGCATAATTTTTTAATTTTTTTTTTTCCTCCTCATGATAGTAAAAGATCCAGTGGTACATGCCAGTCAGTATCTGTCTGACACTGGAGAAAAAAACCTGCCAGAAGGCAGGGTTTCCTTTGCACTGTTTCCTTACAATACCTTTAAACCTCAGAACACATTAGGAAAAAAACCACATTTCTGCAGCACTAGAAACCTCCCAGGTCGTGCACTGTTTCAAACTTGAAGGTCTGGCTGGGTGATCGAACAGTTAAGGCTACCAGTGAAGCATATGCATTAGTGGCTTTTGCAACTGTGAACTTACATTTTTTTAAATAACACAGTAAAGGTTTTCCTCGCTTTACATAATCACTTGAGAAGATATAAAGAGCAGCTGCATTACACCAGAACAAAGGTTTGTTTGTCCCAAAACTCTACCTTCAACAGCGGTCAAAAGCAGGAAGAGCACAATATTATCTACAGTGGTACTGCCACCAGCCACCCTGCCAACCATCTGCAGCTCAGGGTCCATCAGAGGCAGAGATGGCTTGTAGATAATCACATACAACAAAAAAAAAGAATTTGAAAAAGTATTGGAGTTAATAATTAAAAGTAGAGAAAAATATAAACAGGAAGGATCAAGAACACATTTAAGAGTTCAGAAATCTGTAACTTGGGAAATATATTTCATAACTTATTAGGTTAAAGCTTTTAGCTTGTATAACTAGTGTGTAAGTAACAGAGGACAACATTATATTGATCACTAAGAATTATGACAACATTTACTTAAAGGATTTACATGGGAGCTACTCACATACTCAAACATTTGTGCAACTTTTTCGTGTTTTAAAATTATAAATGCTTTATTTATTATTTTCTGGATCCAGTTCCAGTATCAACCTATCTGCATTTCTTAAATATTACTCCTCTGTGCAATTAAGCAGAACTACCTATTAGAGTACTAGGCCAAATTTATTCTTAGTCTTTAAGGACTGGCACTTAATAATTTGTTTTAATTTACAGTAATTAAGGGTCCTAAAAAATAGGATTTATCTGTTTATACTGTAAAAGTAAACCTGAAGTTAGAACAAAAGTTATACTAACTTGTAAAGCATTCAAAAGATCTACTTTTGTTCATTTATGTTAGCCAAAAAAAAAAGGAAGCTAGCAAAACAACTATGGTCTTGTCTGGTTTTTTGCTTTAAAAAGAAGACCGGTCCAGACACTATCATGATGTTATGTATTAACTCAGTTTGTCTGAGGACTGTCCTGTAATTGTTGTATCTACCTATCTCTCCTAACTGCTGATTAAGTATTGTGGACCTCCACAGACTAACTGCATTTATCTTGCAAACGCTTTTGAAAGGCTTCAACCACCTCTCCTGATGGGTAACAAACCAACCTGAACCTATTCTGCTCAGACCTGCTTTTTAGAAACAGCGTTGCAGAATAATGCGTGGTCCCAAGGGCTTTGGGGTAATTAACTGACAAATGTCCTGGGATCTCCAAAGGGCTTTCAAAACCCCTGGAACAGACACGTAGATGCCCACCCACCCTACTCAGCAAGTGCAGTGAAGAAGCACCACGGACACTCCAGCTACATCCTCAATTGCTAAAAATCACAAGCAAAACATTTTTATTGAATAACTGGAAGCTTCTGTTTGCCACGAGTTTCTGGATGTTTGGTGGACAGCAAGTTGTGACCATCAGATTTCTTATGAAACTGACTTCGTGTTTCAGCTAGCTCTGGGACTGAGGACTCCAAAATGTGTGTCCCCGTAGACTGAGTTGGGCTAGTTTATACAGTCTCTTCATAAGGAGCAACTGTTAATCACAAAGATCTGTCAACAGCTTGTGAAACAATCTGCCTGTACTATTGGAGGACACATCTCATAGGACTTGTTAATTCAAACTTTTGAGTCAAACCAGGCTCACATCCTGTCAGTTTGGAGGATGGTGCATGCTTGTTTGCTTACAGCTGAATCTATCTGTGGAAATCCTTCATAACAATAGACAGGGTAAGAGCTATTTTCTGGAGGCTTTAAGTTGTCAATCAGATACGAGTTTCCAAAGATACAACTAGATTTTGCATCCAATTCACAAAGCCGTTAATTTTGTCACTTCCATTTCTGCACCTTGTTTGAATTACGAGACAGTCTAAATGAAAGTTTTTGTAGTCTAGGAGAAGATTTAGGATTTCACAGTCTAATAATTATTTTACCTTTTCTTTACGATTTTAACAAATTTCAGTTGCTGCTGTTTACAGAACAGCATGGTATGGTATATAATGGAAAGTAAGCAGTTCAAGCCCTCAGCAGAACACTGTGTTGGAAAGTCATGAGTTACTTCTTTACTCATAAAAACATGAGTAAATTTAGAGATACAGGAGGTACTGAACATTTTAAAGAAAAATTTTAATTAGAAAAAGAGGTTAAGCCTCTTGGTAATTAGAGAAAAAAAATAAGTAGCTAACTTTGATTTACATTTCCAAAATTTATTCTCATGAGTCATGAACTAATGAGCAAGAAAATGGAACATGTAATTGTTAGAAAGAGGATTCAGAAACTTCATTCATAGAAGCTTTCATTGTTTTAATTTAATGAGGCTTCAGATGGGAGGCTGGAGCTTATGGGGAATTAACTTATAATTAATAGGAAGTTCTAGAGAAGTCCACTTTGGCCATTAGAATTTAATCATTAATTTGGAAAGTAAAATTAAAATGTTTGTCATGTAAAGCCAGAGTGCTGCCTTCACATGAATTTGTAGAATATTTGCATTTTCAGAGCAAAGTGAGTAAACCTATTAAGATTTACAGTACTTGCTGCCTTACAGGTGAGTCAATAGAAGTATACTTGGTCTGGCTGGGATGGAGTTAACTTTCTTCATAGCAGCCCTTATGGTGTTTTGGATTTGTGACCAAAACAGTGTTGGATAACACCCATGTTTTGGCTATTGTGGGCAACAGGCTGGGAGGTGACACAGGCAAGACAGCTGACCCCAGCTGATCAAAGGTATTTTCCTACCATGGAAAATAACACTGGGATCAGCATTAAATCCAAGGCGGGAGTTTTTTCGAAGTAGCCATTGTTCTGGGACTGGCCGAGCACTGGTCTGCTTGTGGCAAATGACTGCTTTTGCACTACTTGTTTCTTCCTGCCCCCGTACTAAACTGTCTTCACCTTGACCCCAGAGCTTTTTTTCCTCACTTTGGTCCTTCTGATCCTCTGCCCTACCGCTGTGGGAGTGAGTGAGCCACTAGGCGCAGACCAAGCTGCTGGCCAGGGTCACCCCTCTCCAACAGGAAAGATCAAAAAGCTCCGTTAGTAGGAACTCATTTTATTACTACTACCTCCGTCCACTTCAGCTCCACAGTGCTCTGCTTTCTAAGCCAAAATTCATCCAACGGAGATCTCCACTGCTTTTCCAGCATCTGCTCTCTTTCTAGGGCATCCGTCCTCCTTAGTGTTTTTGACAAGTAAGTTTGGGGTAGGGCAGATCATGACTGTTATGACAAATTACATTTATGTAAAAAAGGGAGAAATTCTTCAGCACAGTATTGTGTACTACAAGATAACTGCGCTTAAGAATAAGGAAGAAAAAATCCATAGGAAAACCCCTCAAAAGACAGGCTGTTTTAACCACCCCAAATAATTCCTGTTACAGCATTTATTTTTTTATTTTACCTGAGTGGTGATAGATGAGGAAACTCAGAGCGTGAGTCTATGCAGCAGCATGAAAAAGTATGTACGTTAATCCCACTTCTTGTTCTGTATTTCACCAATTACATTAGATACCATCTACTTTCTCCTCCACCTGAGGATATCAGGTCAGAAAACATTAATTTTTGAGTTTGACTGCAGATTACAAATATTCATTACAGACATTCATTGCTAGCTACAACTGTGTGTGCAGTTCCTCTCTCCCCCCTTTTTTTTATAACTATCATCAGTAAATACCTTAGCCTGCTCAATAAAGACATCCACAAATCCCTAAAAATATACTCTTCAGCTGTCTCTTAAAGAAGCTGGAAAAAATTCTGAACAGTAAAATGAAGACATCGATGTCTAACACACCTTGAACACTCTGGTTCAGTAGATAATAAACTACAGCTGTATTAGGGAAGCAAGTTGCAGCATCTTGGCTTCTGTGTATTGTCTTGATTTGTTCAAGTATCTCTGTCACAGCTAACACTATTTAAGTGACCTTCGGCATTACAGATTTCGGAGAAGCAGAGGAATAAGAACTGCAGCAAATAATTCAGGATCCAGTCTAATCAGTTTAAGAAATAATATAATTTTAACTTCTTCATATATTTTGAAAAAGAGACTGCAGATCAGGGTTAAATACTAACAGTTCTCCTCCCTTAGTTGATATTTAAAGTATTTTTTAAAATCCCAATGCTTCCTTCACATGCAGTGTCTTGCCATTTGCATTGAAAAGCTATACAGAAACAATTAAATAACTGCTAAAGAAGCATATTTTTAGAACTCTGCATGGTTCCTAGTATAAACATAAGAATATTTTTACACGGATATGTATGTCAGCTACACATTTATTTACTGAGATATTTATACAACAAACTGTTTATCTAAAACACAACACACACACACATGGACTGCACATGCTACTTTGGCCCTTCTCATAAACATCCTGGAACGTAACCCTGCTTCTGCTGGCACTGAGAAGACAGATATTCGTAAGAGCTAACTACAGAATTAAATCACTGTATACAGCTAAAGAAAGGCTAAGATTAACAAAACAAACAAACAAACAAAGATCATCAAAGTCCCGCATCTTTTGTTTTCCATACATCTATTGTACTTAAGACATTCCTAAGTCAAATTCCCTGTGTTCCAAGGCAAGTCTCTCACTTTACTGGGGCAAGTTGCACTAACACACTACAGAGGTGCAACATACATTTTTTAGATCATAAGCATTACTCAAAAGGCAGCTTTTTTCTGGTATGCAAGTTTATGTTTGAGAAACAAAGCCAAGCTGTACTGAAATATTCAATGCTTTAGCAAAAAAAAAAAAAAAAAACTTTAAAAACTGGCTTAGAAGAGAATCAAACACTTTTCCTAAAAATATTTTGGAATCCAAAAACTCTACAAAATTTCCTAAAAAATTCTTTACACGGACATTGGTTATATTGATTTAAGGCTAAATAAATTACACCTGTAAAGTTAGGAAAATGGCAAAACAGCAAACAAAGGAGAATGGAAAAAGGAAAAAAGTGACCCAACCAACTACAAGCCTGTTAGTTTAGAGCGGCATTCCAGCTTATGGAAATCTTTTTAAAGAAAGAGAGATAAATGAAACTGAAACATCATTCAGAAATGGTTATCTCAAAAGCAGGTCACATTAAAAATAACCTACTGTCTTTCCCGATCTAGACTTATTATATGGAAAGCTACTAGTGAACAGTAGATGACTATCAGGGCGTTGTTGGATAGTGGACTTGCTACAGGAAAAATGATAACGGGGAATACAGGTAAATATCAGGCTAAAAGGAGGTTTCTTCAAGAGTTTAGGTTAGGCTTGCAACATATTTAACCAAAACTTCAGTAACCAAACTTGACTCAAAACAATGCCAGAGTTTGTGCAATGCCTCCCACAAAGCTGAGAGGCATCCTTAACACAGAAAGACAAACCATGCAGGACAAAGTGAATGAAGCCGAGCAGGACCAGTTTCAGTGAAATGGCATACATAGCAGTATTTCTAAATCCAAAGTCAGACTGAGAGACTTTTATGGACTCAAACTTTCAAGCAATGCTTCCAAATGACGTGGTTGCACCATTCCCAACCCTCAGACATGTTACACCAACTCTGTTTTCTCCTCCCACCGCAGCTTGAGTGCTTCCTGTGGTGGCATGAGAATCTGTTTAGCTGTATGGAACACCAGATTGCAGAACTGATTCACAGAAAAAAATTGCTGGGGGGGGAAGGCTAACTGATCTCCTGATCAAGTTCCTCAGTCTGATGAACATGAATGTTTCTGCTGACACAAGAAAGGAAATAAAACGTGCATGGGAGCAGGAGTGAATGACATTTTTTTGGCAGCTAAAGATGTGTGAAATTAGTGCTTACTCACTTGAATCCTTCAGCAAAGAGAAGCTATCGTCAACTGGAAACAAAAGGAAAAGGTCCTGTGCCACAAGATCATGACAAATGAACCAATCTGTTACTGCTCAGAAAAAGATAAGACAACAATGGTGGGATGCACACACTCCTATCTGCATACAAAGGATGACACAGACACTTGGTATGTGATTAAACAGTAAGCCACAACTTCAGCTCTTCTACAGAAACCCACAAAAGGCATGAACCGTGTGGGCTTTAAGGCTGCCTCGTTTCTTATCCCATACCCAAGAGTAAGCAAATTTCATAATCCCCTCAACCAATGAGAGACCACATAGGTCAAAAAATGGTTCCAGTCATCTTTTCTGTTCTGAGGTTGAAACTTTATTAGCTCACATTACAGTATTTCCTTCAATTATTCAGCCCTTGACCACAGCTACCAGTCCAGTATCTGTCATGCCTAGTCTTTCGCGGCTTGATTACGCAGGGACCTCTGCGTAGGAAGTAACACACACCATACTTTTCCAAAAGTACTACTCTTGGATAGCCTATTTCTCAGCCCAAATTTCCATTACATTTTCTCAGGCATTGAGAGTGCTTGGTAAGTAAGGGACATTACCAGCCCTCAGCAGCTTTTCCTAGGTGCACGGCATTTCTTTGTCCACTCACCCTGCACCCGACCTGCCTGCATTTTGACCATCTCAAGACCCAAATTCAGTCCTGCAACAACAACGTCCCTCACTTGGCTGTCATTGCATCCTACCTGCCTTGTCAGCATCGGGGACTGATCCTGCTCATTTCAGCAACCATCCCTTTCACTGCTCAGCACCCAGCTCTCCTGGTGGAGGTCGGCAAGAAGACAACACCAGAACCATTCCTCACAACAGCATGGTATTGCACCAGTGCAATACTCATCCCACAGGCTTCGAGGCTCACATACTCACGATACTGACACCTATTGATGCTTGAAATGTTGTATTTTTCATTATAAACAAACATCACTGAGCTTCTCTCCTGCTGACTGGGTGCTTCTCTTACTAAACTGGGCCTTCTTCACCCTCAAGCCAACTCTAGATGAGCAGCTATCTTGACAGCGCGTGCTCTGAACAAACATGATTTAACTTCTTCGCTTGAAACAAGGGTAACTTCATCTGCCCACAGATTTTCCACCATTCTTGCAATTAGATCCAACGGATGAACCCTGCCAGTCTCTACTGTTTCCCACAGGGAGAAAGAGAAATTGGTATGAGTGTATACAGGATCAGGACAAAAGCAGAAGACTTCTTTCTTATAAGCCTTATCTTATTAAAAACAATTAGGGATGTCTTAATAATTATGGCAAAAATTCTGGCAACTGTTACCTGATTTCAAGTTAACAGCCATAAAGACAAGCAAAAAATATTTAGCATGCATCGCAAGGTGATTAAACACTAGAAAAGATTCTCTACAAATCAAAGTGGATAGTATTGAATATTATTTGAAGAACAGCACTGAAATTTATGTCCAGACACATACTATTTAAAAAACAATGCACAGCCAGCAGAACTAACAAAATTACCCACCATTAGTTCGATTTTGAATTCCTTGGTATTATGAATATCACTTTTTAAGTTATATTTCTTTAAACTTATCTTCCTACTACATAAGAAAAAATCAACCTTTAATAAAGTCATAGACACTTTCTACTTCTGCCACATCAAAAATTACTTTAACAGGCTTCAGATATTATAAATTTAGTTTCTTCTTTCACGAAAGAAGGTTGAGAAGTGACTTTTTTTTACAGTTTCTATTTGAAAAACAATGGAAGAGAAGAATCTGAGCAAGAGTGGCAGATGACTGCAGCATGAGAGTTGCCCTCAGTGTATGACTGGAAAAGCTTGTGCTGGTTTTAACATGCACTGACTGAACAGTTTCTTAACAGTTCAGATTCCTGGCTTTAAGCTCTCCAGTAAGGAAAGCAGTATCAGTCACCAGGGGATTCGTCTCCTTGCATAGTCTCTACAACAAATGAATTCATTATTTTGCAAGAGGGCAAACAACTGCACTTTCTGGAATGTGCTGTAACTAGTCGTCTTTACCAACAGGTAATGACAGCAATGCTCGGTGCATTCAAAACCAAACCTGACATTATCTGAAGGACACTAAAATTTCCTTGTGTCATGGCTGTTGACAAAGTACACTTCCCTACAGCTATCCTGTGCCAGATGCTTGTGTAGTTAACACAAGGAGGTGCTTTAATTGCTACTCTGAATAACTAGTAGAATGCCATTCTAGGCTACGCAAGTAACTTGTCAGCAGGGTTACAAATTTCCATAATTTTACCTCTGAAAAACAGGTTCCCAATCTACATATGCTACCCAAGCAAGAGTGAAAGGGCTGAAAGCACTTGCTCCCCATGGCTGGCAAACAAAAAGGCGTTCTACCAAGACAGGAGAGGTGCATTCCCTGAAGGAGCACCTTCCTATCCAGACTTAAAAAGTGGAACCTGTGAATATCATATTCCAGGAGTCACTGCCTGTGTCTCTGCAGTCCAGCTCTGCTTTATACATCAACAGGACTCGCAGGAAAAAAACACCAAAATAAATAATACTTATAAAAATACACAGAACTGATCCAAAAATACATTTTCTGAATATAAGTTTAAAAAACAATTCCTTTAACAGATGTAGTACTCTGCACTGAACTGTTTGTTTCTTTCTTCTAAAAGTGGTCTCAATAGATGATACTCTTCCAGAAGTCCCATGTAGATCTGAAAATTTTTCACAAGAAGGTACAACATTCTTAAGCACGTACATCATACCACAAGTCAAAACCCATACAGTAATGACAGGAACTGGAAGTTTTGCAGCTAAAGGTTACAGGAATTAAGCCTCATGCAGCCCGAGTCTTCTTTTGTATTAGCTAGGAATGTCTCCTTTTGGAAACAGAACTCTATTCCACATGCAGGTATGTCACTCTAAACAGGGGAAAATCATAAATATAATAAAATCTTCCTTGAAAATTCTGACTGCATCCCACTGCTGTAAAAGCCATTGAGGCTTCACTTGCTACAGTTAAATGACCACTTTCACTGTTGTCACCTGACTTTTCCTTCCTAGAGGATTAAGGCCATGCATTGCTTTTCATAAAACTAAGCGTACTTTCCCTGAAAATAATACAGACTGGCAGGTTTTAAAGCAGAGTAATTTGTGACTTTCATTACAGGGCATTTCTTTCTTTTTGGAACCAGCTATTGCCCACCTGGAACATTTTAGCTGCACAGGTTAAGGACCGAGGTGAGAATTGCAAATATATTCACATGCATGAAAGGGAATGTAAAAGAAAAATAGGGAAAATTGGAAAACTTAAGCTGTTTTGCACATTCTTTGTTATGATAACAGCTTAAAGAGAAAACTCCAGAATAAATAAACCATCTATAATGTTCCACTTGATACTGTCCCTGAAAATAAAGGATATAGAGTTAACGTTGTGTACTTACAAGTATTAGAAATATGCAAGAATGATATTTGAATTGCTAAATACTAAATAAGGACATCTACGAGTACTAAATAAGATTAAGGGAGTTCCCACCAAAACGACAGTAGAATAAAAGAGAAGGACTTGGGTGTACCTGTGGATAAAAAATTGGACCCAAGCCAGCAATGTGCGCTCGCAGCCCAGGTGGCCAACCGTATCCTGGGCTGCATCCAAAGCAGCGTGGCCAGCAGCGTGCCCCTCTACTGCTCTCTGGTGAGACCCCACCTGGAGTCCTGTGTCCAGTTCTGGAGCCCTCAGCACAGGAAAGACATGAACCTGTTGGAGAGGGTCCAGAGGAGGCCACAGAAATGATCTGAAGAATGGAACACCTCTCCTGTGAGGACAGGCTGAGAGAGCTGGTCTTGTGCAGCCTGGAGAAGAGGAAGATCCAGGGAGACCTTATTGCAGACCTCCAGTACTTCAAGGGGGCTTGTAAAAAAGACAGAGAGAGACTTTTCACTAGAGCCTAAAGCAACAGGACAAGGGGTAACAGCTTTAAACTAAAAGCGTGTAGCTTTAGATTACATATAAGGAAGACATTCTTTACAATGAGGGTGGTACGACATTGGAACACGTTGCCCAGAGAAGCTGTGGATGCCCTCTCCCTGGAAGTGTTCCAAGACCAGGTTGGATGGGACTCTGAGAGCAACCTGACCTAGTGAAAAATGTCCCTGCCCATGGTAGGCTGGCTGGACCTAGATGATCTTTGAAGGTCCCTTCCAACACAAATCATTCTATGATTCTGATAAAAATAGGAACACGCAGTCAACAAAAAAAAGTGGAACGCTAGGATGCTGCAATTATCTCTATAATGGGTGTTTTAAAAAAAAAATTCAGGGTTAAAGATTTACTACAAAAATATTTAAAGACCTAAGAATGACAATGCAGAGTCTGAACATCTTGAGCAACTTTCTTCAGTCTTATAATGACAAATTAACAGAATAGGGGGAAAAAAATAATTTTTTGAGAAGCAATTTACCTTATGGCCCCAAGCATTGAAAAGCTTTACTCACAGTAATTTCTGTATGTTATTGTTGCAGCAGAGAATTCAGTCTTTTCAGACATACGACATGTACTTGGTGTACCTGTAACTATATGCAGCTGTTAACAGAGAAATTTAGAGTAACCTTTGTCACTCTGCAAAAATATCAAGAGAAGAGATATGAATTGTAGGGAGAAAGATAAGTTTTAAAGCACCTTTCATGTAATGAATCAATTCAATAAACAATCATTAAAACCAGGTGTCTGAGAAACCTTCCTGTTTATAACAACATTTAGCTTAGCATGAATTACCTCTTAAACTGTGCATGAAAATGGATGTGTATTACGTAAGAAAACTACCTCAAGTTATACTTGTGATCAAGGGTTAACGGTTACTGAAAACTAATGCAAATGACTGCAAATCACAATAGAAATCAAGTACTTCTGCTTGATAATGTGGAAGGAAGTTTTATCCAAATAGAAAAGTTTGAACTCTTCCACTCATGTTGAGTAAAAGGAGCTTAAAAATTCACAGAGAATGCTTTCCTCCACCAGACTCTTTTCAACTTGGTTTAGATTTGTTCGAAACAGACAACACTTCAACATCCGTAAACATATTTACCCTGGATCACACAACCAGCCCTATAGCCACCAGCAATAATTCACTTACACACCTCTACTGCCAATAAAAGATTTATGTACTCAAAGAGGAACCCATTCTCCTTTTGTGACAATTATTCTTACTGGGTCATCTTGGGCTGCTTTCATCTTACACTATTCAAACATCTCCAGGGATTTGCTGGAGAAAAGCATGGGAAAGAATAATTTAGTACAAGTCCTGTATGGAAGGATCACACAAACAAGAGGAACTGCAAAACTTGCTAGTCAGAGTAAACATTTACATACACATATATACATGTATAGTGCCAGAGGTACTACAAGAATAGATGGGTGTAAAATTAATGTTTATTTCCTTTAGAGCATTGAAAAAAAGAGGGTACTAAAGCAGCAGGCAAGTTATTGCCTAAAGTCTTCGCACAGTTTCTGAATTTCCTCTTCTTATTTCAGTAGCTTATGTTAGAATAACTTCATTAATTTATCTTCCCATTTTCTCTCAGTTGTTAAGATGGCCTGCGAAAACATCACCGTTCTAACTTTTTCCCTAAACTACAGGGATTTGTGAACAGCCTTGGAATTCCCATTTTAAATATCAGAACTACTCTGACAATGCCTGTTTATAACTAAAAATTACGTTTGCATAAATACCACATCTTGAAATAATTTTAAAGGAAAAAAAGAAGAGGTTATGTTTTTGAACACTTTACCAACTTCTACTCCCTCAAAACAACCTTACATTGAAAGTTTCATTTCAAAATTCAGATCCAAAAATAGGAGTTGGTTTATGCTATAAGCTGTCACACATTAAGTATTATGGAATAACTGCTGCACAATAATAGCATTCGTACAGACAGCTATTTCCTATTTCAATCCTTAGCGTGTTCAGATGCAGTTTTCAGATAGAGGTGTGTAACTTTTGGGACACGATTGCCTGCATTGTGCTCTGCTGCGGGCTTGGCACATGCCAAGAATCCCAGAAGCTGGAATTAACAGGAGTTGTGGGAGCCCGTCGTGCTCAGATGTACCCCACAGTCCTCTGTCATCACCCACCATATGTCTATATCGTCTTCCACATGGGTATGTTCAACAGCACACCTTCTAAAACTGTCATCGGACAAAATGGATGCTGTAGCTCTCAAATCAATCACACTTAGACACAACTTTTCTAGGGCAAGGGTTAAGTGCCAGTCACTCTACTACCATGCTATTTTGACAGACATAGCAACGGATATATGAGCCAGGGAAATACCATTCAATTGTTGTTTCAGAGTTATTTTTATCTCAGGCAGATCCATCTAGGTGATCCAGTCTTCAGCTGCTCATAAAGGACTGTGATGCCAAACTTAACGTGACCAGCACTGGTGATTTGAACAACTGGTCAAAGATGCTGGTCAAAGTGGCCACATGTGGAGAATAGAGCAGATAACGTCACAATGTGCTTTTTAACTGAAAATTCTAGCAGGGTCTAACGAGTCTTTGTATGTTTAATTTTGAAGAAAGTTAACATTTTCCTTGTACTTTCTTTCAATAAAAGAGGTGTGGAGAGTGGGATGGGGGATGTCCAGAGTACCGGATTTTCCCAGCTCTGACTACAAAGGGCATCTACCAGTAGGACACATAGTTTTTGGCAAGAAGCACTCGCTCCATAGCTTGAAAATCATAATTACAGTATGGTCTTATTTAAGGTATAAAGAAGCTCACAGCATGTTATTTTCAGGGTTACCCTGCAGCAACACTAAGCACCTGAACAAATTGCCTCCAAATTAGTCAGGCACAGTAGCGTTGCCCTTGAGGGAACTTTGGTCTAATTTACCCGAGCAGAGGAAATTAAGCAATGGTCACCACTCTTCATGCCGTCTGTATAGTGTCAATTGACAAAATATTTATTTCCCCCAACTGTGCAGCATAACCACAGAAGATTTGTGTACTTGGTCACCCGCCTGAATACAGGAGACACAAATACCCCTGTCTGATACTGGAGCATTACTGAAGGTGGATGGTTACTCCTGGTAGACAACCACAATCTCGTGACACGCGTGAGGGCTTTGCAAGGAACTTTATCCGATGTGCCTGCTCCCTTGCAGGCCACCTCCAGAAGACGTGGGTTGCCCACAACAGTTGCAGCACTTCAGGTACTTCTGCTCCATGTGTCACTGTGGCCCAAGGCATGACACCGGCTACCGACCCTCACAAAGAGCCATGCCCCAGTTGTGAGCTTCAATTAATGGTACAGACGGGTTCTGCCAGCTTTTCTTGATGCAAGTGTGTGCTCCAAAGCCAGCAAGTCTTCAACACGTTTCTATTGTGGTGAAATTCCCTGAAGTGGTTTCAGCTCATATCCACCCAAACCAGAAACAGTACCTAGAAAACCTTTAGTTCACTGATTCTACCACTTTCTCGTAGCAAGCCCTTAGTTCACTGAGTACAGAAAAAAACCTGCACTGTCAGATAGTTTCAGACTGTCATGTTGGGTATCTAAACCACTTCTGTAGCACAAACAGGCTTTGGAGAAAGATCTCTTTTCTGCCTGGCACTGTTTCCAGATGTTTTTGGTTAGCTTTAGGTTACATTATTATGGTGTTATCCAGCTCTTCATATTAAGAAAAAAACCCAAAAACCTTACACATACACGAAGTTTTAATTTTCAGTCTTTTGGTGTTAGGAAGTTCATTTAAGCTTAAGACTTTTCCTTAGCCCTATCGCAGTATTGGATCAAGTTCTGAATTTACTCCTCCTAGCTAATTATTTAATTATCACTATGCCTATCTGTTAATTGCTGTTCTTCTCCATCAATGTATCCATTGCCATCAGGACACAGAACACCAACTTTCAGACTTGTGCTGTAACTGTTCACTTTTTAAACACCACGATTGTACGGCAAATAAAGGTGAAATTAGTCATTACTGCGTTTTTAGCTGTGGACTCCTGCACTACTTCTCACATCCCGTTGTAAAAGTAATAGATTGTTAAATGATGCATGGTGTGCTTCAGCTTGGCTAGAACAGAGGTCTGCTTTCCTATAATTTTAAAAATAAATTTCAAAGTCCACTGTAACGATACACTCTCCTTCCCCAAACTCGGTCACCTATATACAGCCCCTTGTGCTTGAGCCGCAAATAGGGTTGTTTCTGCGACATGGTTTCCTGTGTACATAACGGCAGCACAGAGTCTGGTTTTAGGCCCTTGTAGGTTTATAGATCTCAAATGCTGACTCCCCATCACTCTCAAAATGCTTTCAATACACCATGCTCTATGATCGCTGAAATGAAATACCTGCCTTGATACGTAGAACTTCACATGAAGCAGGATCTTTACACAAATATGTTGTTTGGTTTATTTTAAAGGTCTTGCACTTTACAGCAAGTGATTAGAAAATGAGTATGCTGAAATACTGAAAAGCTTCTAAAAAAAAAAAACCCTACAGGTAACAAAAAACAACTTACACAAAGCTTACTGGAAAACACTGGCAAACAATCAGTGTTGAGGGATGCCAGACAAAATGGACAGCACTGTACAAACTGCTGTTAATAGTAAGGACCACGTCCTGTGGCTCTTCATCTTCTGATGTCACCCAGAACATCCCTTCAACAGATGGATCTTTTTGTAATAATCCAGACTTCCAGTACTCTCTCCTATCCAGCCTAATATCTGAAGCAGAAGAAATGTATAAACTGCCAATCATCTGAAATTATATCTGAACACTTTACAGGAATAAAGAAAAATGTATTTTTCTTTATTAATATAACAGAGTATTTTATTGCCTATCACTGACTTCAGTACTCCTCCTCGTATACTCCCTAGTCATCCTCCTGGTATTAACAGCAAAATTCACATTTCAAGTGACTTTAAACTATCCACCTGCATATTCACATCACTTGTACAGCAAATACTGCTAGCAAATCTGCACAAAAGCGTTCGGTCACAATCAGCATACTTTCTGCATCACTGACCAGTGTGGTGTTTTGCAGAACAGTAGAAGACAAATTCATAGCGTGGATTACACAGATTTCTCTAGAGTTGAAAGGTTAATCACATTTCCACTACTCTTCAATGTTACATGTAGCTTTTAATAAATGTTTTCAAAAGTTCCAAGCAAAAATGGATTTGCAGATTTTTCTTTAATGTGAGGCTGATCTAATACACCAATGTACAACAAACATTTTAATGGATAACAAATTAAGTGGATGTGCCTGGCAATGATAAATTGAATTCACATAAAATAGCAGATAAGATCTTGAAATTAAATTCATGCAAGCACAGAAGTATCACGTAAACCGTTTCTAGAATGATATCTGCAGACAAGAAACAATTTCACCTATCAATATGTGGTCAACTACTGGGGAAAAAAAAGGGCTGGCAGCTAAAAGGAAAAAAAGGATCAACATTCCCATTGCCCTGTGTAGGGTAACAAATCTGTATTATTTTATTTCATTATTTCATCAGACAGGAGGCTAAAGCATTCTTGTCATTTATCCACATTATTATTAACATTAAATACTACTCAGTGATACAAGAAAAGAAAACTGTAGTCAATCAGAGAAAAACCATTAGCTTCCCCTCAGTGTGTTTAAATTATTCTGAAACTGCTGGAAACCACAGGAAGATGTTCAGAAAACCTTTGCTACATTCATCCCACATCCACTTGAGACTTCAGCAGGAGATATCCCTACAAACGAATCTCACGTATTTTATATAATGCTTTTATTAACTTATAAGAAATTACAGGGGGAATACAAAATATTAAACCTGTTTTCCGACCAATGCAGAATTGTCCTTTAGCTCAAATGCAAGAGAGAGTCAGTTTGCATCACAAGGTTGACATTAAAATGAAACATCACAGCTTCTCGGTTTTGTTACACAATCACACGGTGATGATTTTTGTGAGACAAAAATTTCAAGAACAGCATAGATACAAAAAGCCCTTGAGCTGTATTATTCCATATTTCACTGTAATAATATCCGTAACTAAACAGTTAAAGATAAAAGTTAGCAACTGCCTCTTCTAATTTGACTTGCAAAGTTTGGGACAGCTAAGTGAACTTCAGGGCTCCTAAAATAAGCTCAGCTTTGTTTCTCTTGCTCTACCCCCTATTTGCATTCTTCTTCTCTTCCCTATATCTTATGCAAAAAGCTTCTACATTTTAATCTCATAAAAGGCATAATTAAGTTCCACATGCCATTAAACCTACCCTAGCTGTTTACAAAATCATTCCAATCATGCCAAAAAGATAACACAGCTAAAAGTGCTAGCAATACCATAAATAAGACCAAGTCTAGACTACTTGAAAGACAGGTTTTATGTCTGGAATCCCAAACACTACAAGTTGGAGGCCCAACAGGAGCAAATTATTTTCCTCAATATAAACTCAACAGTTAAAATATATCAAGGACATAAAGCTCTAGGTGGGTTGGCAAGGTATCCTCAGAAGGGGGATTTTTTTTTTTTTTTTAATAAAACAGTTCTGCAGTTAGTAGTCATAACGACAGTACTATACACAGCAGGATTAGATAAAATCTTAGTACTAACATTTATTGACTGTAAAACATGAAGATATGAAGATGAACTGGATTTTTTTTTTAATAGTTGCTGAACAATTTTTGTTGATTTTTGTTTCACCTTGTAAAGAAGCATAAAACACAAAATTCAGCTGAAGTCCAGCCGATAGAAGGCAAAGTTTGTGTTCCCAATTGAGGTGGAAGAATGTGGGATAAGCTGAAACTGGGCAAAGGTTCCTCCACAGGACTTGAAAATTACTCTAACACATAAAAGAAAATAGGCTAAGCAAATATACAAAACAAATTCTTCTACCAAAAACTGGAAGGATATAATACATAAACACATATCTAATTACAAATACTCTAAATTGTCTTAACAATCAGGGCTTGATTACAGGCTATTTAACTAGACTTACTTGATCTATGTTTTTTATGCCTGCACATACTCACCACTGGGAGAGTACCTTCTGCAGCAGATGGGTCAGAAAGTCAGGGATACGTTCCAGTACTAACTAGTATTTCTCTACAGCATTCTGAAACCACAGTATCTAAGTAATCCAAAAATCTACAGAATGTTTTGGGAAAGACAGAGGTATGTTTTTGCTACACTTCGTATTAGTTAAACGCAATATACCAGAGAGAGCTCTAAAAGCTGGCTGCTTCATATAAAACTGTGATGCTTTATTAATATTAATTAACATAGCAACAACTTCCACTTTGTTCCTCAAAGCAAAGGAGCATCAAAAATAAAACTGTGATGCTTTATTAATATTAATTAACATAGCAACAACTTCCACTTTGTTCCTCAAAGCAAAGGAGCATCAAAACCCCTTTCATAACTATTTGTATAAAAATAACACCAGAATGCTTTCAGTACATTAAGAGGCACTTATTTACTTCAGACATTGTGACAAAAAAAAGTTGAATCATATTTTAGGAGCATTTTGTTATTTATGTCCGGTGGGGATAAGGCCTTCTGCTACACAGAACTGTTTATGGATAAAAAGGATCAGCTGCATAACACACATTTTGAAATCAGAATGGTGCAGTGGAAGATTTATGAGCCCAAATAAAAAGGTTGACATTTTCAATGCCTACATCCATAAGAAAACAGTACAGACAATTTTATTTCACCCCTTGTCAAAAATATTACAGTGACACTAATGACTTGGTTATGCCTTAGATTTCTGCAGAACTGGAGAAAGCAGAAAGTTAAGGTTTTGGTTTTTTTAGGACTGAGTGACTGCAGCGATGTATTTACGCCTGAAGTACTAGCTAGCACACCCACACAACACACTTCTCACAGACAAAGCTCCTCATCACCTGAAACCGACTTTTTAATATCTTTTTTTTTTTTCCCCAGAATTTCCAGATTAACGTCCAGAAGTTCAGCTGTATTTGTAGATAAAATAAGTTCTTTGGGCAAGTTTAATATTCTGGAGTAATACCAACATACTTTTGATAGCTCAGTACTACCCATCAAATTGGAAGGAGTCAACACTGCTATATAGAAATTGGGTCCAAAACAACTAACTTCATCTAGAACCTAAAGGGAAAGTCATCTTCATGGAAAATCAGAGTGGTTACAGATATCGTATTTCCCAATCAATCACTGAAATGTGGTAGCGTTTTGTTTGATAAACTCCACTTCAGCATGTCTTCGAATAAAATTATCACCTTCTTAAATGCTTTTTTCCCCGCTAACACAGGAAAGATTTTCTTTGTCTTCCTGGATCACTTATTACTTATTTCTTCAAATACCTATCAAGACAGCCAGTTTTATGACGTTATCCGTCATGTGTATGTCAGAGAGGATAAAGGGCTTGAAAATCAGTTACTGATAACTAGAGGTTTTTTATTTCCTTCACAAATTAGGTATTCAACTTCAAAGCTCAAGAGACAAACGTGTGTGAAGATAACCAAGTGCAGGTATGTTTTCTCACTTTAGAGTTTATTTTCCCACTTCTCAGTACCTTACAGTTCAATATATTCTATCCTTTTACATGTAGTTACATATCACAGAATCACTAGGTTGGAAGGGACCTTCAAGATCATCAAGTCCAACCATTAATCCAGCGCCACCATGTCCCCTAAACCATGTCCTGAAGTGCCACATCCACACGTTTTTTGAACACTTCCAGAGATGGCGACTCCACCACCTCTCTGGGCAGCCTGTTCCAATGCTTGACCACCTTCTCAGTGAAGAAATTTTTCCTAACATCCAATCTAAACCTCCCCTGGCGCAACTTGAGGCCATTTCCTCTTGTCCTATCACTAGTTACTTGGGAGAAGAGACCAACACCCACGTCGCCACAACCCCCTTTCAGGTAGTTGTAGAGAGCGATAAGGTCTCCCCTCAGCCTCCTCTTCTCCAGATTGAACAACCCCAGTTCCCTCAGCCGCTCCTCATAAGACTTGTGCTCCAGACCCATCACCAGCTTCTCTGGACATACTCCAGCACCTCAATGTCCTTCTTGTCGTGAGGGGCCCAAAACTGAACACAGGATTCAAGGTGCGGCCTCACCAGTGCCAAGTTCAAGGGCACAAGCACTTTCCTACTCCTGCTGGCCACACTATTGCTGATACAGACCAGGACGCTGTTGGCCTTCTTGACCACCTGGGCACACTGCTGGCTCATGTTCAGCCGGCTGTCAGCCAGCACCCCCAGGTCCCTTTCCGCCAGGCAGCTCTCCAGCCACTCCTCCCCAAGCCTGTAGCATTGCATGGGGTTGTTGTGCCCGAAATGCAGGACCCGGCACTTGGCCTTATTAAACCTTATACAGTTGACCTTGGCCCATTGATCCAGCCTGTCCAGATCCCTCTGCAGAGCCTTCCTGTCCTCCAGCAGATCAACACTCCCACCCAGCTTGGTGTCATCTGCAAACTTACTGAGGGAGCACTCGATCCCCTCATCCAGATCATCGTTGAAGATATTGAACAAGATCGGCCCCAGAACCGAGCCCTGGGGAACACCGTTTGTGACCGGCCGCCAGCCGGATTTAACTCCACTCACCACAACTCTCTGGGCTCGGCCATCCAGCCAGTTCGTTACCCAGGGAAGAGTACACCTGTCTAAGCCACGAGCCGCCAGTTTCTCCAGGAGAATGCTGTGGGAGACGCTGTCAAAGGCTTTACTAAAGTCCAGGTACAGTATATATATATATAATATCCCAGCCTTTCCCTCATCCACTAGGCGGGCCACCTGGTCGTAGAAGGAGATCAGGTCGGTCATATCCATCAGCTGTCCCGGCCGTGCCCCTCCCAGCTTCTTGTGCACCTCCTCACTGGCAGAGGATGGAAATCTGAAAAGTCCTTGACTTAGTGTTAAGTGCTACATCTACTTAGCCACAACTAAAAACCTCAGTGTGTTATCAATATTATTCTTGTACCAACTCCAAAACATAGCACTATACCAGCTATTGGGAAGAAAAAACAACGCCATCCCAGACAAAACTAGGACAGCTACGCAGAAGGATAATGTGGGCTATAGTTACAGGTTTTTTGTCAGCTATTTAGGACAGCCAATCCTGAATATATTTGAGCCCCCATAACTTTTGCAGATGAAACACCAAACAAGAAAAAAACATATTGTCTCTATAAAAATATTTGATTAGCAGGAAGTTGGATTATACGTATCAGATGAAGACTCTGGAAGGCAGTAAGCACGTAAAATCTGCATCTATCAAACACCAGCCACCTCTGTTTAAAACAGTTTGCTTTGCTCTCCGATTTCCTGAATTGCTCTGGAGACCATCTTAGCAAGGGCACAGCATTCAGACACGCTCCCAAAAACCTGCGGTAGTACAGGAAGAATTAAGCCATTCGCTGAGGAAGGCTCACGCACACCACACAATAAAAATCTTGCTATTGATCCAGGTAATAAATATCAAATTCATACGACAAACACCATTCCCACCAGTTCACTCTGCCTTCTGGGGCCTCCAGACACGGACACGAAATGGGCCAAATGCCCTGCTGCGGAGGTAGAGAGCCCAGCCCATTGCCCACACACATGTCCTCCAGATGGTTTAACAGCTATCGCTCATGGTCAGACGTGTACCGAAATAACTGCCGTTAGCAACGACTGCACCCAGCCTGATTTCCATAGGATAACACTACTGCATTCTTCACTGCATTATTCCAGAATTTGGAAGAAAATGCTGGGGTTTAATGCGTGTAGTTTTGCTGATCCTACAATATAAATTTAACTTCAAAACTAGACAGTTAAAAATACCCAACCCTATTTCTGGAAGAAAAATGAGATCTTGGATTAAGCCAGGCATATTTAATACTAAAATTCACCTGCGAGGAGATATGTTTTTATTTAATGAGAAAGCACTGAAAGAAAGGCAGATTTTGGTACTGGTATCTTCTGGACTTAATCCTCAACATACATTTTATTAACTCACCAATGCCAGGTAATGGTTTTATCATCTAAAAGGTATGTAACACCTCTGAAGTCCCTGTAAAGTTTGCTCAAGAGCTGAGACTCCAACTTTTTACCAATTGTGTTTCTAAACAAAAATGGAACCGACATCAACAGGTTTAACTTACATCACTTAAAGGGTATGCATTTTGTTTGATACTCCGTCTCACACACCACCTTATTAAATTCAAGGCTGCTGCAGAGATCCCAGGAACCATCACAGTGAAATAAGGAAAAAGAAAGAAATTACGTTTTGTCTCCAAATGACAGTGTCAACGATCAGTTTAGAAAACAGCACCTGAAGGACATGATTATTACCTTCTAATTTAAATCATGTACTCTGTATTTTTCCCCTTCTTGAGACTTGTCAGAGACGTTAATGAAACGGGCATGTGCTACCACTCTGCAAATTACACACCTCAGCACCAGGGCAAGGAGCTCGTACTTCTCAGCAGGGGTGAGGTCTGTTTATCTTCAAGTTAAAATAAGAAATTCTGGCTTAAGCAAAGCATTATTCAAGAAAGAGAGTGTAAAAATGCCGAGTGAAACTTCTTGGTTGCTTGACTGACAAAATGCCATCTTAACTTCTACTTGACCACAGAAAATATTTATTCTGGGTCTTATGATCTGAAGACGCTGGAGGCACGAGGGCAAAAAAAAAAAAACCAACCAACTCGTAACTAATTTCAAGCCATACTCACTTTCTTTGATGATGAAGCCAATCTCAAATAGAGAAGACTAGATTTTCTGCTACTTCACCGTTAAAAATGTTACAAACACTTCTATTACAGATCAAATAGACAACATGGCTGTGAACATATAGACACAAAAAACCTCCAGAACAACCCTAAAAAGTTCCTAAGTTACTCTGCCATTAAATCATCAGCTCCTGGAAGTACCACATTCTGTGTATTGATACTCCAAACAACAGACAAAAGTACTAGAATTTGTTAAATTGAGATACATATCACTGCAATATGTCTTGACGCTTGTAAAAGATATACCGTGTACAAGGTATACCTTCCTTGTGAGAGAATTCTTCCTATATACTGAATGTTCAGTTAAAATTTGTGTTATTTATCAGATCAATCTGATCCACAAAACCTAACTTAAAGCATAAGAAATTTGTCAGTGCGGGAGATGAAAGTAGTTTGAATGGTCTACCTAAAGGTGGGAAAACACAAGAAATAGCAAGAAACTTATCTACAAAGGATGAAAGGAAAAAAAAAAAAAAGGAAGCGAAGTACAGCCCAAATGCCTTGTGTTATAGCTCAGTGATGTAAGAAGCGATAAACCAAATTTACCCAGACAGTAGCCAAAGCTGCTAGAAGGTAATCAGTACAGTAAAACATACAGAGAACATAGTACCAACCATTTAGATTAAACAGGTAATTTAAGTGGATATATCCAATGTTAAGTTAATGACAAATATCTCTTGGTAACTTTTTTTTTCCTTTTTATCTTTTTACTGTCTGTGTATATGAATTAATTAAAAAAATAAAGGGAAATTCTAGGCCAAAACCTGTATTAAGAGTTACACTCAAGAGTGAACATCTGCAACCTGGAAGTAAATACATCATAAAGAGGTAACTTCTCTCAAACCAGCTACTGTTTACATACCATACTTCGTTACTCAGTACTTTTGTTATTTGTATAAAAATAATCTGCACGGATGCGTTACCTGCCTTAAAGATTATCAGGCATTGTACGGTCCATCACTTGGAAGACTCGTCTTAACCTACTGAACTAAGAAGTTGACCAAGGTTAAGATTTCTCAACCATTTGATTATTTCCTCAGCCATTTGAAGCAACAATTATTATTCTTTAACTATTTAAAGAAAACTCAAAATAGGCAAATTAAGCCATGAAGTACACTGAAAAATAAGTTTTGGTACACTGAAAAATAAGTTTTGTCAGATTAGGCTAGTTACTATTTAACGGAAATGAGCAGCTTCCTGTCATCAGGGCAAACAGCGAGAGGCTTCCATTTCAAGCCTCAAGTGTTTTGTGCTCCTGCAAAGATCTGCACCACAACTTTTATTTTTGTAATATTCCACATGAAATTTGCTTCCAGGCTAAATAAAACTAAGTATGTAAATGTACTAGAACATTTCAGTTCCTTCTTCCTGCTTCTAAGCATGTTCCAAGTTCACTAAATTTTGTCTTCCAAATAAAGGTCTTGGTTCTCCTTCCACTGCAAAACTCCTCCTCTCCTGATTTTTTTCCCTACCAATTCCTGTTTAGAGCCACAGCAAACTTTTATGTGGCTTATTTGACAGACTGCTGATGATTCCCACCCCTTAGACTTCTAGGATGAAGCAGTAAGGAACATCCAAACACCTTCTCTTAATGCTTGAGTAGCTGATTCCCTTGAGGATATTTTTTTCTCTTCCTCATGATAATTTTTTAAATGACACATAGATAAAAAAGTATCCTGTTCATGTAACATGCAGTACATGCATCATGTAGATAAAAAAGTATCCTGTTCATGTAACATGCAGTACATGCATCATGTGCTTGTTTATTTATTAAAACTTTGAGGTCTGCAAACACATGATGTTACATTTTAGCACTACCAATACATGGCACCAATACAAGTAGCACGATGAGGAAGGGAATGCATTTAGCCTAATTTCAAGTTATAATAGCTCAGACTTGCACTGCCTCCAGAGTTTACTAAAATGCTCATTAATCACTGCAAGGTAGAAATAATAATCAGAAACTTCCACCACAAAGAAATAAAGATTCCCACCAAAAGCCATTAAATGGAAGAGTTACAAGCAATACACAGTGTCAATGGTTCTTCCTACATCTTTGAACAACGTCCCGTCTAACCTGGCGTGCTTCCCACCACAGGAACGGTGTGCAGGACTCTGTCCAGGCGCGCTGCCTTTCCAGATAGGGCACAGCCTGACCTGTGCTGCCCTTGCAACACCCGCCTTGGGTCTGCCAGTAAAGAACGTAACTCTGGATCTCACAGTCATGCCCACAAGCAACTAGGTTCAGACTGGTGATGCTCTTCAGGCCAGACCTGTGGTCTGTGGCAACGGAAAGGCTAGTCTTGCTGTCGCAAGGGCTGCAAGCGCTTGGATCCGCAATTAGTGCTCTTGCAAAGCAAATTTCCTATTTAGAGCTGACAAGAGATAAGCAGAGCCGGCAGCAGTCAACCCAGCAGTCAACTCAGCCAGTGAGTGCAACCAACAGTTCCTGGTCTCGCGAATCCAACTGCTTGGAGAAGTTTTGACTGGGCAGTTTGTAACATCAGTAGTTTCACCAGTAAGTTATGTGAAGTACTTTGCAAAGGAGCATAACCGAAACAAGACACCTGCAGAGCGAAACACCATTTGTGCTGCGTTTTGCTTTACCAGTGTGAATGCGCGCTCAAGTAAGATAGCGGACATACACCTCTGGGGAGACACAGGCATCCAGCACGGAAAGTCTGACCATCCAGGTTTCTAAAAAGGAAAAGCCCCCATTGAACCTGGATCTCCCTTATTTTATTAGCAGTATGTAACTAAGAAACAAACTAATTCCACTTGCAGAATTTTTGTCAGTAGTATTTCAAAACCAAACTCACGCATATCGGAAAAGTTTGTCTGTTACCAGCATCGTGCAGAACACGGCTGTGTTACCACGCCTGCTGCCTCTGCCCAAGAGCCACCGATCTGTTTTGTGCGTGCTCAAGCACACCCTGAGCAGGGCGACGGCTCGCTCGGGCCGAACGCAAGCATATCTCCGAAAAAAAAAGGCAAAAAACCGCCAGGGAAGAGCGACCGAGGGAAGGACGGCGGTTAGGTTTGCCCGAACGGAACCCCATGTACAGCTTCCACCCAAACACATTTCTGCGTGGCGACACTCTCAACGGGAGTGCTTTGAGCAGCTTCCGCCGGGAGAGCCGCTCCGAGGCGGCGCCGGGGCTCCGCGGCGCCAAGACCCGCCGGGGCTGGAGGCGGCAGCGACGCGCCCGCGCCGGCCCCAGCCGCGACCCCGCGGGGGCTTCCCGAGCTCCGCCTCGGCCACCGCATTCCGCCCGCCGTGCTGAAACCAGAGTAACTCCGGAGCAGCCCCGCTGTGCTTCCCAGCGCCGCCCCGGCGCCCGCCACCTGCAGCCGCGGGGCAGCCCCGACCCCACGGCTGCCCCCTCGGCGGGGAGGCTGCCGGGGCGCCACCGGGCTGCTGGGGCCCGGCCCGGCCCGGCCGCCGAGGCGCCGCCGGCCCGCCCTTGCCGCAGAAGGGCTCCTATCCTCGTCCACCCCTTCGGCCGGCGCGCAGGGGCGGGGGCTGCCCGGTGCGGCGGGAGCGGGACCCCGCGCCGCGGGAGCGGCGGCACTTACTGTGTGGGCGCGGGCGGGGGCGGCGGCGCCTCCTCGGGGCTGGCGGCGGGAGCGGCGGGGCCGAGGCGGTGCGGGCGCGGCGCAGGCAACGCCGGCTCCCCGCGGGGCGGGGCGGGGCGCGGCCCGGGCGGGCGGGGGGGCGGCTCTGCCCTGCGCCGCCGCTCGCCCCGGGGCGGGAGGGGAAGGTCAGGCAGGCCCCGCTCGCCCGCCCGCCCCGAGTCCCACTCGAGCTTCTGCCGCCGCCTCCCTCACCGGGGCAAGCGGCCGGTGCAGCCGCGGGGACGGGGACGGTCGGGCGGCCCGCAGAGCGGGGGGCAGCCCGGTCAGACCGCCGCCCCCCGAGCGCGCGCTGAGGAGCGCCTCAGGTGGAGAGGAGGGGGTTAAACGCGCCGGCAGAGCAATCGCAGCTCGTACCAAGAGCTTGGGGTCCAGCCCCTCTCTGCTCCTTTCCCCGCTTTGCTACCAAAGGAGGAGCGACAGGCCCCGCGGGCAGAGCCGCCCTTGCGCTCCACCGAGCCGCACACCGAGGTGCTCGTCGCTCCCGCAGCACCTTGCGTAAGCGCGTAACCGGCGCAGGGGCACTCCGCTTGGTCTCGGCTGCTAGAGGTAGGAGTGTTAAAGAGGGGGGGCCCCCCAAGGCCGTCACCGGCTTTCCAGTTTAAATGACGCGGACGAGGGGTTTAAAAAAGCTAGTTGTGGAAGAAAATGACAGCAAGCACCAGACCAGCCTCATTCCACTATTCCACTGAGAAATGACTTCGAACCAATTACAACTGATAGTTATGCACTGAATTTACAAACAAAGTATGCGCGCACACCCCCCACCTCCCCATCAAAAAGCTAACACAAGGAAAGCTAAGGTATTTAAAAAAAAACAAACAAAAAAAAGGACAGGAAAGGAGAAAGGTCAAAACCACACAGATTTTAGAGCTAGAAGTGGGGAGTAATAAGAAACACCAAGAAACTCGGTAAATCATTATCTTTATTTTATAGAAAGTACTTTGATCAGTGTGCTGAACCTGCCATTAGAGATGGTTTTGCTAATTTTTAGTAAAAATAAACATTTGAAAAAGTTAAGCTTGGAGAAGGTATGTTCTCCAAGGTATTTCCTGTTAATCACTGTTGCTTTTTTCACACCTATTGCAACTAATCTAACACTGGGTGCTCTTAAGAGGGAGTGGTACCTACAGTTTATTTCCTGTAACTGGTAGCGAGGTTCCTAAAATGCAGTAGAACATGTATAAGCTCACCTTGTGCCACAGCGGCATGGTACAAAATCTGCATCTATTCCACTCTCCACCTTTCTCCATAAACATCCTGTGACATCAGCTGTCAGCTGAGAATTTTCTGGTGAAAAGTCACTCAGCGAGCCAGTTTAAGTACCCAGATGGCCAGAGGTTTAACTCTCACGAGTTACTAAAGGAAAAGTAAAGAACTTGGATCATGTATCTGTCTGAGGTAACTGAATCGACGAGTAACACAAGAATGACACACTCCGATTCTATTATGTATTGCTACATAGACAAACACCAGTCACAACTGCTAGTCTATGATGTTTAAAGGGGACATTATCAACTACATGCATAATTATTTTGTTCATAGATGGAGTAATGGTTGATCAAGCACTGGTAAATGCGAATTTTAAGTTCAGTTTGTGCACATGGCTATTACAAGCACAGAACCTTGGGTAGCCACCATTACCCCCCTTTTGGAGCAATCTGCATAGCCACAGGAGAAAGCATTAATTGCTGGAGGACAAAAGTCAATGGAAGTTATGGGCAACAGCTGGAGGAGTTTTGAGTTCAGTTCTTCCCCACAGACAAGATATAAAGTTGAGAGCGTTCCTTTAAAAGTTTCAGATATGACAGAAGTTACCTCATTTTGATCCATCACTACAAGAAAGCTACCGGTAATTTGGCTTACGATAATTGTTAAACATTAATGAACATTATACAGGCAAGCAACTGATTCATAAATGAAGCAGCAGCGGCATGGAATTCTAGAAGGTTGAGCTTCTGCAGGATTTATTGGGAAGATTATGAAGGTGTGGCAAATACATTGTGATTTTACATAATTTAGTTTTAAGAGTAGCTTATGGTAACTACAAACATTACTGAAAATGGCTGCTTACAGTCAGTACTTTTCTGGTATAAGCGTTAAGTTTGCCAGGATTATTCACAGTGCAGCTCTACTCAGAAAAACAACAACATGGTATGTCTTGGCAAATTACATATAAAACCTGCTCAGTTCACAGATAAGACAGTTTTTTGTGATTGCCAGTACAATAAACTGAGCTTCAAATATTAAAGCTAATGAGCTATAAATATTTAAGGACAAAACATCACGGAGATCATTTTATGATGCTGCCATGATTTTTGCATGTTTTCCTTTTCTGACTGCAACTTGTTAGTTCAGTGGGTGCATAAAACTAATGCATGTACACAAGCAGCTACAAAGTCAGGGTTTTAGTTGATTCTTGAGGAGTGTGCTACTGTTATCTCCATTGTTTTTGTTCTTTCATAAGAATAAGGAATATTAGAAACTCAGCTACTAAGCAGATAGGACATACGCATTGGACAAGTCTGTTTTGTAAGGTAGTGTCGCTTTTAGTCAGTCACTTTTCTGGTCCATCACTGTACTTAAACTGTTTTGATACCAATTCTGATTTCAATTCGTAAGTGTTGTGGAAGAACAATTTTAACTGAATCACTGAACAGCTGTACCAGTTTGAAATGCTGTCACATGTTTCTTCATGGCAAAATATTCACATTCTTTTTATTGCACAATTTGAAAATTCAGTATATGTGCATAAAAACCTTCATAGTGTTTGCACTGCAACTTGCAAAACATACATTTAAAATGACCTTAATACATTTTATAAAATCTTTTTAAACAATTTCATATTCTTAAGATAAAAGCATCCTGAGAATGTTACAAAGTTCACTTTACAAGCCCTTCATTTCTGCTATGCTTTATTTATCCCCATAGTTCCTAATTTGACAAGTTTATTTTACAGTTAATATCTTGGTGCTATTATTTCACAAAATATCTTTTAGGAAAAAGTACACCATTGGCATTCAAGTAATCCAGCCTCACATGTAATTTACAAATTAAACCTTTGTCAAGCTCTCAAATCAGGAAAAGTAAAGCAAAATACTTACAGAAACAGCTTTCATCTGACTTAGAAAAAAAAGTAAAGGCTTTGTGCATCAATAATTTGGTCAAACATTTAAGTTATGCAGTTTAATATTTTGGCAAAAAAAAAACATCTATCCCTTTCAGAAATCTTTTCTTTCATTTTACACCAGATGTAAACATACAGTACAAAGACTGACAGTATTAAAGTACTTTTCTATTCAACTTTTTTTTAGTACTTAGGAAAAGCACACAAACAAGAACGTAAGTGCTAAGAATCAACTGAATATCTTTGGGCTAAATAAAAGTCTTACTGGAAAAAAATGTAAAAATAAATTAGTTTTTTTTTTTCCTCTACAGACATGTAAATAAATAGTCTTTGAAGAAATTCTAGTGCCATATCCTAAAGCAGTATCTTCCTGTATCTTTTTGATCAAGACTAAAGCTTCAGACATAATCTTGACTCTTTTACTAGGAAGATATCCATTAATATTTACATATTTTTGTAAAGGGAGTGTTCAGGGATAAAAATATATTTCTTTTTAAAAGGTAAGCCTGCCATCCTGATGGCAGTGATTCAAGCTATAGAACAGAAGACAAGTTACAGAACATCCTTCAGTTTCTTATACCCTAGATTAGAGGAAGGAGATCAGGCAAGTTAGAGAGGTAAACAGCCTGGATTCCAGGAATGGAGACAGACAGTGGCTCATTATATGAATGCTTGCAGGGCTGGGAGTATCTACTCATAAAGGCCTTGTTTCTCTTCTACACACAGGTATAAATTTTTATTGTTGGCTGACTAAACAAGTTGAGAAGAGAGACAAGTTATGGTTGCCACAGTGAAAGAGTAACATTATCTAAGGTTTCCACCTGGACCAGCCTGCTTTTAGAAAGCAGCCAGGTGTTGAATATACACAGAGGCTGTGCCCAGATGGTACCCTCCAGGTGGGAGTGTAACTACCTCAAAAGGAAGAGTAAACCAATTCAGCAACTTCTTAGTAATATTCTAAGTACATAATTCAGAGTCACATACAGCTTTTGTTTTAGGCAACGATCAAAATCTGAAGGACCTTGCTAATCTTTAAGGCATCAGTGCATCAGGGACTAAAAGCTCCAGGTAACAAATATGGGTGAGAAAAAAAGAAAAAAAAAGCGCCTGTCTTTGTGGCACAAGCTATCTTTGTTAACTAGTTCCAGGAAAAATATTTTCAGTGATGGCAGAAGGGGAATGTTATACGCTGTTCCGAGAAAAAATATTAGATCATAAATTTCACATCATTTTTCAACACATCATTTAAAGGGCTGAATCTATCAGGCAAGACTCTCATCTTTACTGTTCCATCAGCACCACAGGAGAATATGTGATTTGCTGGTCCTGTCTCAATTTGCATGACTCCCGTCCCAATGTTTCTGAAGAGAGACTGTCGAGCATGCTCATTGATGAAAGTGTGAAGAAGACTAAACGTAGACAGACTCCATACCTGGAAAAAAGCATCAAAATATAAATCCCTTATAAGGATAATTACCACGATCTTAAAATTCACCAGTAATGAGTAATGGAGAAACTGGACTACATTTTGCATTCATTTTTCTGACATCAACTGTAAAAGAAAATATATATAGCAATCCGTAATGACAGTTATAGAACATTTAACATTCATTTTCTATAATTAGGGATATATATGTGGACAAAATAAGACTAAAAGGAGGACTGCAAAGTAAGACTAACATTTCATAATTAAATTAGTAAATGTGAAAGTCAGGGTTGAGAAAAAATACAGAACGTATGACATATCTAATTATTGCATGCCTATGGAAGATTCTTTTTGAATTTAGACATCATCACCATCTTCACCTCTGCTCCCTCCCCCTCATTAATACCTTTATGTTGCCTTCAGCAGATCCTGTGACAAAATACTCTTCTGTAGGGTCAACAGCAATTGCTTTGACTGGAGAATCATGACTCTGGAGTAACTGTTGCTGCTGTTTTTGGCGAAGATCAATTATACATGTAAAGCCTTTTCTGCCTCCAGATATTAACAGCTGATGTTTTGGAGCATATGCTAGCACAGTTGCTCCACTATCATGACAGATAAAAGCTGAAAGCCAAAGAGGAGTAATTTAAATAAACACACGGTACTAACCTCAATTTCATAGTACTAACTTTAATTTTCCATCAAACTCTAATGGTTCAAGACAGTAGCAACAGTGAGTTTGATGCTGTAATCCAACTGACCACAACCAGTCCATTTACTGCAGTATATAAGTCCAGGTTGACATCAGACATCCTGAAGTTGCAGTATTCTCAAATTAAGCAGTTACAGTCTAGATTAAAAAAATAATTGTATCTTTTTTTCTATCCCTGAATAATCACAAACTATTAAGCCTTGACCAGAAACAGATTCTTTTCAAACTCTCTAATGCTTGTTATTTTAAGGCCTATGTTTCCCATAAGAAATGTCCTCCTAAATTACTTGCCCAAATATCTTCTAAGTTTCCACTGGTTATATTAATTTTAATTTGCTGCCTTTCACATTTGTTCAGATATGTCTACTCCCGCAAATGAGTGGAGGAAGTAAATGAAGATTACAATTACCAGAACAAAGCTTAGTATGGCTGAGACTAGACACTACGAATCCTAACACGTGGCATGTAGTACACTGTACTTGTAGTTCAAAGGGTTCTCTAAATTTATGTTTAGAAATTCCACGAGTCTCACACATATCATTCACCATACTTCAATTACAAGTTCACAGCTCTCTTTGAGCCTAATTCTGTATTTCATATATGGAAATGTATTTCTTCTTCACTGCAAAAAAATATTAGTAATAAAGTTAAAGTTAAACCCCGCCAAATATTTATCACATTTCAAAAAGCATACTTAGGAATAATTCTTCCAAAGTATTTTTCTAATACTACATGTATACATGCACACACACACAAAAAGCATTTAACATTCCACAGTATTTGGCATAATACACAGAATAAAAGTGCCATAGAACTGGACAATCTTGGAAAGCAAAAATGCACTACTTGACAAATACAGCAGTTAAGTTTATCTTTTAGTTCAACTCTGAAAATTATTATATAATTATGGGATCTTATTTGTACATAATATATTACTTGTTCAATATATTAATAAAAATCAATAAATATTTTCTAGAAAATTTGGCATGTTTATTCATATACATACCTTCAGAGAACTGTTATATAATTGTGGCTTCTCAGGACAGCTTTTTCACTAGCAATGAAATGCTTAGCAGTTCATAAAGAACCATGTCCTCTCCTGTTCTCCAAACAGATAATGTACCTGCAAGTGCTCAATGCTATCTTTATAGTACCATTACTTGGTCTAACACTTAATTGATAAATTTTGAGTGGGGCCTCTCTGATTTATGAGTACAGACACGGCCATAGGAACCTTGAGTTGAAGGGTATGGATGCATATCCTGCAAATACGTATCTTATAACTGCTAAAAACTGTAGTTTGACAGTGTTATAGCTATTGTCTTCTCAATATGCTAGTCGCTACAAGGAGGAGACGCTCAGAATCTTTTAAAAAGGAACTGAAATTACAGATGTCTGGCTGTCAGGGATTGCATTTCTGCTGCAAAGATACAAGGTATGCAAAGGAAGGTGCTCATGTCCATGAAACCAATATATAGCACTAAATCATTTTTCAAGAATCTGCTTTTATATTCCTGCTGGTGCACTCACACAGGACAGTGAAAGATGTTTTACTGCTAATATTAAAACTACTTCCCACAATAACTTTTCCATAAAGACAGACACACATACACACATATGTATTTTTCCTGTGATAAAATATTTTGCTGATTGTGTTTCACTTACCATGCACCAAGCTATTTGTAGGTGAAACCAAAGTATCCCAAAGACAAATATTTCTGTAGAAAAAAAAAATACATTTTAATTCAGTGACAAACATTCTAAAGTATTTTGAGCACTTGAAGTCACCTGAACCTTAAAAAGATTGTTTCAGGCATAAATGTACTGTAAACAGACTTTCAGTGATTACTTTTGAGCAGATCCCAAATTACTTTCATAGTTATATATATACTGCAAGAACATGCCCTCTACACAACCATTCTGTGACTGGTTATTCTCATAAAGGATTCAAATTGAGATTACCATCTCTTGTAGCTGAATTCAGATAAATATTAGCAGTTTTTGCTATTTCTTCATCAAAACTTACTTAAGAAAGTAAGTTGAAATGAAGAGCTAGGCACAACTCTCTTAAGTCTACAAAAATAATTTAAGACAACTCATATGAATAGAACAGAATATTTCAGTTGGAATGGACCTACAGAGATCATCTAGTCCAACTGCCCGACCTCTGCATGGCTCACCAAAAGTTAAAGCATGTTAAGGGCATTATCCAAATGCTTCTTGAACACTGATGTGCATGGGGCATCAGCCACCTTTCTAGGAAGCCTGTTCCAGTGGCTGACCACCCTCTTGGTAAAGAAATGTCTCCTAATGCTCCGTCTGAGCTGCCCCTAACACAGCTTTGAAGAATCCCCACACGTCCTGTCAGTGGATACCAGGGAGAAGAGATCAGCAACCCCTCTCCACTTCCCCTCCTCATATGGAACATGAACAGAGGATTTGTGCTTCCCTGTGGAAACTACTTTAATAGGCACATGGAATTTAGCTGTAAACATTGCTTCTCTTCCCCTTCCACAAAGAAAGAAAGAGAGCAGAAATATGCACGTTGCTCTTAAACCACTTAACAAGAATCATCAAAAAAAGGGGCAGCTGGAAGGGGAGAAAAACATGGCACCACTTCATTTCTATGCATTATCACAGCAGTTCCTACCTGTTGTCGGAAGACAATCCCGCTGTGGCTATCAAAGATGATGAACTGATGAAAACAAAGTCATTGGCTGTTTTGTTATGACACTGCCACGTCTGAAAAATTGCAGTTTAGAAATTAGTAATTAAAAATGAAATGGATTTTGTGTAAGCATGAAATCTTAAATTTCCTTGAGAAAGTAAGCTGTTTTAAAAGCAATTTAAAGAACACAGGATATAAAAGTATGTATATGCCTTCTGACACTCTTAATTTTTCATGAAAGTGTACTTTCCAGTCCTGCATTATTGACAATTAATTAACAATTGACAATTACTGACAAATCTCAAAGAAGTTATTTCCGATATAACACTGCATTGTCTACTCTCCAACTTAGTGAGTATGGACAGGATTTAAGAACTTGTCTGTCATACGGATCACAGGATGGCAACAATGTATTATTAAATCTTCATTAATACTGGTTATTAGCATAATTCCTGAGCTTTCCGAACTATTCTAAAGGGGGAAAGAAATAAGAGAGTACAACACAAGTTTATAGAAGCAAATTTAGTTTTCAGCTTACCAAATACGGTTTAGGTGAAGTTCCAGTAAGTGGGCAACATTTCCAATTTGTTTGATATAAACTTATATATCCATCAGCATCAACAATTCCAAACTGAAAAAAGATAGATTAACTTTAAGTACATATGTATGTATTACAGAGAAATTATCCACAATTCAGAGAAACTACTTTAGATTTAAAGAACGTGATGTTTCTGCTAATTTACAATTACATTGGGGAGAAGCGGGAGTGAAGAGAAGAGCGTAAGGACAGAAGCATTCTGTCAGTTACCTTATTTCCTTGGTAATTGAATCTCATTCGAGTTACCCTTGAGTTGCCACCAGACCGAAAACATGTGATTTGCTGTGCATGACCCCATTCAAACATTCTTACACTACCATCTTGAGCACCTGTCAGGTCTGCAACAGAAAATATTTACACGACTTTTCACAGATGGTGTAGTAGCTGAGCAGGAAAGTTGCTTCCAAAATTTTAAAAAAATCTCACACCAGCTCACAACATCCTCAGAATAACTACTGCCACAATATGTGCCATAGTACCTGGCATACTATAGGAGTAGTGGGTACCACTGAAACTTAAACCCATGCTATTCAAAAACCTTACTGAACTATACTTACTCACTGTTTAAGAAATGTATTCAGATAGTGCTGAAAATGAAGCTATTTACTTGGAGATAATAATGTATGTTTTCCCTACTATCTTTCATCCAAGACACAAATAAAACAGAAATATGAGTACTTTTTGCTAGAAAAAGTATCACTGTTTCTAAAGGCTATTCTACATCCCACAGTATTTTTTTTTTAATTAAAAGTAGTTTCAGTAAAATAGGGCTTATAAGCAACTTTTAACACATATAATAAATTGCTGTGCTAGTAGCATACTAAGAAACAGGCCCAATTACTAAATATATAATCTTTACATAACTTTTTTCTTTTTTTAACAAAACTGAACTTACAATATGGTAATGTTGGATGAGAAGCCATTCTTCTGACATTATTAATAGCCTTCTTGAGCAGCTGTTCAATATACAAAATAATAGAAAACAATTAAACAATACTAGTGAACAAAAAGTTACTGAACTAGAATAGTGATTGCAGAGAGTTGTTTCCTATCAAAATTCCTACTGAAAGCAAGTACTGGGTTTAGAAATTCAGAAAGTCATCAGTTTCTTCCAAGACTAGTGTAGATCTTAACACTTTTGCAGCTTTATACATCTAGGTAAATATTAACTTTTTGCTTCAGAGATTTATGGATCCAAATATAAACACTTCTTAGACTGCAGTCTTACCTCTTTTCTTGCCAATTCCCTTCTGATTCCATTAAATCTATTGGAATATTCCTGAATATTGTAAGATAAGCAAGAGAGAGGCAGAAGCATGTAAAGAAAGAGGTGAACTGTAACAGAAGTAAAAAATAGGAAGGAATATATTTTTTTTCAAATCTAGTTAATTTGTTGTCATTGATTGAAAAATTATTATTTGTGGCCATCCAGAACAAGCAATATACCTAGCAACAGGTAAATAAAAAAAATTCTTCAAAGAACTTATAATTTTGCAAATACAGATCCAATGGATTTTCACTAGCACTTCTGTTCCTAAATTCCAAACTTTGCTTCGAGCAAGGTACAGTACCAAGAATGCTGTTTTTCTCAGCTGATTAATTCCTAACTGGGATGAGTTCAACATATGAAGAGGACTGAAGACATTAGACAATTAAGATAAAAACCTCATCTAATTAAATCATAAGTCCAGGCCACAATAGGAAAGAAACAGTAGGGATTTTTCATCAGGGAAATGCATCTGTATTTTCCTTGCACGTCTCTTCCCTTCTTTTCTTTCTATTAATGTACATAAGCATTAAGTTTTCACTCTTTTACTTCCTGTTAGTTCTCCTCAAAAGCATCTTACTACTTGGAGGACTGTCTTTCCTCCGAAAATTGTTGGGACCCTGTTTGCTTATGCATGTATTATTTACCTGAACATCTCAGAGAGAAGAGGGCATAAGTTTATATCCATGCCAGATGTTACCTTTAAATGGTAACACGAACAACAGTTTGTTGCCCAAGCACTCACTTTCAACACAGCAGCTTACCACTTACTACTTTCATGGAATCATTTAGGTTGGAAAAGACTTTTAAGATCTAGTCCAACTGTGATTTTCAATTGCTATAATTTTGTAGTCACTGGCAGTGACAGCAGATAGTAAATAGAGTATTTTAAGTATGCTATTCTCCCCTGGCCTCCAATCATATCAGGGTGTCAAATGGAAGGAGGTATGAATTACAAATTTTTACTTGCTTCATATTACTAAATATGATCCAAACAGTTGAAAAGCAATGTTCTCCAAATTTTCAGTTTACAAACAAAAACGAGGAAAAACACTTGGAAGGGAAATAATTGTCTTGCTAAATTTCCTGGGGTTTGGATTAGTGGAGTAATTGCAATTCTCTTGATTACGTTTTGGAAGCAGATTTAGATCTTTCAATTCTCAAAGCTTTATTCTTTGTTGAAGAGAAAGTCTTATGCCTCTCAGTTACCCAAATTTATTTCAGAACACTCTCCTGAAGATAAAAAAAAAATCTTCAAATGCCTATTTTTCTTTTTTTTTTTTTTGTTAAGTACTTGAAATGATAAGGAAAAAAGCTCAACAGTTTGGTAAAAGATTGGTGAATAAAACAATATATACATTCTAAGATTTAAGACAACACAACAGAGGGTGATATTGTTCAAACATACACCAATCAGTAACTAACTGCAATACTTTGCTCTCTAAACTTACAATTTATCTCTATGTGTACATGAAAGAACAATTATTCATGCTCATTCTATTTCCTCACCAAAATGAAGGGCTGTGTTGAGTTTTACAACTACTAACTTTTACCCAGAAGCCAATAGTAACCATCTTCCTTCATTCAACACACAAGCATGCATCATGATCTCCTAACCCCTACTGGATTATGCTTTGGAAAAATGCAAGCTTACAGAAACGTTCCTTTGAAAGACTAAATTTATGCTACCATAAATTTATGGTACAGAGTCTCTGATTTAGAAAGCAAGTATCATTAGCAAATAGTTCCATTATGAACGTAACTGACAATGGATATACCGCTAGCTCTCAGTTTCCACTTAACAACAGCTGATAGCTAGAACACCAATTGCTTTGTTGGAGAGTTGGGTGCTTTAGGCCTAATGTACAGTAAGGCTGAAGAATAAAAAAGCTTAAAATCTGTCCCACCAGTTAGTAAACTGGTGAATAATAGTGTCAGTCATACTGGCTTGGACAACAAGCTGTTGAACATGCTTGAGTTTCAAAGCTGACAGTATGAACTATTTACTTCAGCCCCCTCTTAGAAACACCTCCTGCAAGAACTGCATAAACACACTGTACTGAAGGATCTGATGGTGAGTCTCCTTACTTACCTTGTATAAATTATGTAGCGGGAAACAGTAACGAAGAGTAACAGAAAAAACTTAGAGCTAATAAATGTTTTTAACCACCCGAGTTATCCTAAGTCCAACAGTTTCCCTTGTTGATGGAAGTGAAGCAAAGACAACGAGACTGAAAAGCCAGTAATGGTAAAGAAGAGTGGACTAGATCTACTAATTGGGCTGCAAATTATGGAAAAGCAAAGATGGGAACAAGGATCAAAAGCACTATCCAAAGGAAAAAAGTAACAAACAGTAGCAACAGAAATATTTTCATGAAGCTGGTTTTCCTCCAGACTTGAGTCCTTCCACAGTAACACTATTTCCTTCCAAGAATCCCTATATTTTCCTTCATTTACTTTCTCCTTCGTTTAGTACCTTTGTCTCCCCTCCCTAGCGGGCAGGAGTCATTGAGTGCTGTAGTTGGTTCTCTACTCTGCCAGAGCATGCCAAACAAAATTTAGGTCCACAGTTTAACACAAAGCATAGTCATATATGTTTAGGTAAGGAAGTCTTACCACATATAGAATAGAACATCATGTAAGAATAGTTTACATTAATACATTACGTAATCACTTTGTCGAGAAATACGGAAACACAGAAAAATTCTACACATATGTGTAGTGCGCATATATAAATGGAAGTGAGAGGAGAAAGTGCTAAAGGCATTCAAAGAATACTGGCAGAAGAGACCTGATTGTGATACTAGAGATGCAAAACGGGCAACTAGGACCAGCAGCTCCTAAATAGGAGAGGTGTACGTACTGGCACAATACCCACTTTCATGTGTGGACAACATTATTGTTCTTATAATGCTCATTCCTTATTTACTCCTCCTAATCATCAAATGTTAAAAAAGTCAACTACAGTATGAATTAACATATAGTTCTTTCATTCTGACACCACTAATGGACTTGCTCTGAGCTGCTAAATGCCAGAGTGCAGCCACGTCACAAGTCAGTGATGGCAACTCCACCACCTCTCTGGGCAGCCTGTTCCAATGCTTGACCACTCTCTCGGTGAAGAAATTTTTCCTAACATCTAGTCTAAACCTCCCCAGGCACAACTTGAGGCCATTTCCTCTCTTCCTATCGCTGATTCCTTGGGAGAAGAGACCAACACCCTCGTCGCCACAACCCCCTTTCAGGAAGTTGTAGAGAGCGATAAGGTCTCCCCTCAGCCTCTGCTTCTCCAGACTGAACAACCCCAGTTCCCTCAGCCACTCCTCGTAAGACTTGTGCTCGAGACCCATCACCAGCTTTGTTGCCCTTCTCTGGACACACCTGAACACCTCAACATCCTTCTTGTAGTGAGGGGCCCAAAACTGAACACAGGATTTGAGGTGCGGCCTCACCAGTGCCGAGTACAGGGGCACAATCACTTCCCTACTCTGCTGGCCACACTATTTCTGATACAGGCCAGGATGCTGTTGGCCTTCTTGGCCACCTGGGCACACTGCCGGCTCATGTTCAGCCGGCTGTCAACCAGCACCCCCAGGTCCTTTTCTGCCAGGCAGCTCTCCAGCCACTCCTCCCCAAGCCTGTAGCGTTGCATGGGGTTGGTGTGACCCAAGTGCAGGACCTGGCATTTGGCCTTACTAAACCTTATACAGTTGACCTTGGCCCATCAATCCAGCCTGTCCAGATCCCTCTGCAGAGCCTTCCTACCCTCCAGCAGATCAACACTTCCACCCAACTTGGTGTCATCTGCAAACTTACCGAGGGAGCACTCGATCCCCTCATCCAGATCATCAATAAAGATATTGAACAAGACCAGCCCCAGAACCAAGCCCTGGGGAACACCGCTTGTGATCGGCCGCCAGCTGGATTTAACACCATTCACCACAACTCTCTGGGCTCGGCCATCCAGCCAGTTCGCTACCCAGGGAAGAGTAAACCTGTCTAAGCCACAAGCCGCCAGTTTCTCCAGGAGAATGCTGTGGGAGATGCTGTCAAAGGCTTTACTAAAGTCCAGGTAGACAACATCCACAGCCTTTCCCTCATCCACCAGGCGGATCACCTGGTCATAGAAGGAGATCAGGTTGGTCAAGTAGGACCTGCCTTTCATGAACCCATGCTGGCTGAGTCTGATGCCTTGGTTGTCCTGCACATACCCTGTGAGCACCCTTCAAGATGAACCGCTCCATGATCTTTCCCGGTACCAAGGTCAGGCTGACAGGCCTGTAGTTCCCACGATCCTGCTTCCAGCCCTTCTTATAGATGGGTGTCACATTGGCAAGCCTCCAGTCATCTGGGACCTCCCCTGTTAACCACGACTGCTGATAAATGACAGAGAGTAGCTTGGCAAGCTCCTCTGCCAGCTCTCTCAGTACTCTTGGGTGGATCCCATCAAGTCCCGTAGACTTGTGTGTGTTCAAGTGGTGTAGCAGGTAGTTAACTGCTTCCTGCTGGATTATGGGGAGTTTATTCTGCTCTCCATCCCCGTCTTCCAGCTCAGGGGGCTGAATACCCTGCGGATACCTGGACTGGCTATTAAAGACTGAGGCAAAGAAGGCATTAAGTACCTCAGCCTTGTCCTCATCCTCGGTGACAATGTTCCCCCCCACATCCAATAAGGGATGGAGATTCTCCTTGGCTCTCTTTTTGTTGTTAATATATTTGTAGAATTGTTTTTTGTTATCCTTTACGACCGTGGCCAGAGAAACCAAGACTACCCATTTTTCCTAAGTTTAAGTTGCTCAGTTTCCAGAGTTCAATTAATTTCATTTGAAGTCTCTGTCCTGCCAGTGAAATCTGCTTTAGGAGTTCATTTGCTGTCCTTTCTATAATACAGGTTCATACTAATATACCGTGCACTGCAATGGCACTTTGTACTAGAGCAGAAGTTGGTAATTTTAAATAAAAACTGAAATAGTCTGGAACTCAGAATGAAACTTAAGATTATGCTTAAAATAAAAGCTACCTTGATATTTCAAACAAATACTTCTACCCAACCTTTACAAATTTATATCCTGGAATATCCTGAATATATGCTTTTCAGACACGGTATTTGGCTTCAAAACATTAAAGACAAATTTAAGCTGCAACTTCTTACCTGAACCCTGATTCTTTATTTTTAAACAATGTATCTTAAGTAAAGAAAGCATAAATGACTAAAAATTCTGCTTGCTTAGTTGGTGTATCTTAAATTCTGTGCAGTATTTTAACCTATTAATTGGATGACTACAAACAATTCCAGCTCGCCTTGATTACACAGAAAAGCTACATTTAACTTATACGCTAATTGTAAAATATAACCAGCAACACTGAACAGACAAAAGGAGAGAAGTAGATAAGTACATAAGGCTAATCTTTGACAAGTGACTTACCACAGATGCACCCCTGCCAGTTTGTGTACTACCAAGCCAAGGCATATTGATAGGTGTGCCAGGATTACTATGAGTATAAGGAGTAGTTCCCTGAACATTTACTAGATCATCACGAGCATGTATAACTAAGAAATCATCAGCCCTATAAATGAAAAAACATTGTAAGTTAGATTCCAAACAACAACATTAAATACTATGCTTTGTTACACTGGTTTATACACAGTCAAGCTGTGATATTGGAAACATAGAAAGTATACCCTTTATTTTCTATTTCCACATCATCATCAACCCAGGTATAGATCTGTGTAGCTAAAATCGCAGAGACATCTAATTCTTGAATGTCATGACTCGATGCTATTGCAATGCAGTTCCGATTTGCCTGAAAAAGTAACACACACAAAGGCAGATACAACATCAATATTCAAAGCAGTGCTTTTTTAAATTTTCTCTGGATATGTTACAGTTGTTCAAAAACATACACTTAATCAAACCCAAACATTTATGTCTACAAATTCATAAACTTACACTGTCTTAAACTTGACATTTCCCTTTTAAAAGTTTATTTGCATCTGGCATAGCATCACACATTATTTGTATTTTATAACTTTCTCAAGCAACTCTTGTTTCTGCTTGCTTTCCTCAGAGAATAAACAAGACGTAAATATACTAAAATGCTTGCAACCAACCTCCCCTCCTCCACTTCTTAAGGCTTAAATGGTTAAACAGCAGAAAAGATTAATTCCTGGTTGTCTTCAACAGTGAAGGAAAAATACTCCTACGCACAAGCTTCATGAAAAAGTAGAGGCCACCTCTCCCTTCCCTCAACCCATTGCACAATAGAAAAACAACAATTTGTAGTAGAACTGTTTAATTATGAAAAGATAATTATGAAGTGCGTTAGAGAAGGGAGCGACAAGAGTTCAAGCTGTAGCAGCACAGCTGGCAAAGGATAACTCACCCATTCACAATGGGACTGCTACCTGTATCAGGCGATAGACACAGACTTCACTCAGTTTATCCTACCTCCTTTATACTCACCTTATTGACTGCAAAAGCCGTGATGATGTCAGACTCTTTATGGATTATTCTTGCCTTGCCTCCTGGGTATCCCAAATCTAGTTCTATCTGTATTTAAAAAGGAAAGCATATTTAAACGCAGACTTCTGTGCAACACTGCTTTTCATTGGAAGTACAAAGACCAAACATTGGATGATATCAAATTTCATGTATTTTTCTCAGTTTTAATTCTAACAAATTATGAAAACTATAACCTCTAATAATTATATGTATCTGTTTTGTGTGTAATAATCCAGCTTCCCCGCTGCCATGTTGAGATTACCGCAGCAACACAGAAAGCGTAACTTGTCACAGAAAGCACAGTACTGTGTTCATTCTCAAGTTTTTCAGGGATGCTGAAAACCAGCGAGGCTACATGCACACTTGGGGGATCTTGATAATAAAAAAAGTGAATCCTGATTTTTTGTTCTTAAAAAAATTTTCAAAATCTTTTCATGTTCTTAGCAACACTTTTTGCCACTGAAACTGATGAAATAATGCAAAAGAAGGTGCAGACAAGATCCTGAGCAGGAAAATAAATATGAACTTTGTCAGCTTATCTATTCACCATTCTCCACAATTAAATAAATCTGGAATCCTGCACATTACAGTACCACAAACTTTTTACTACCATATTTTCTTTTCTTTTTTTTCCTTAATGTGATCTAATGTTGTATTTGAATCTTGTCTACAGTTTTGTATTTTAGAAATACACCAAGGTATATGCCAGAACACAACAAAAGTCTAAATTCTGATGGCATAGCTACCGAATTTGATAATACACATTTTTCTTATCTAGTTGTTTAATCCAGCTTTCTAAGATATTTCTAGCTTCAGACAGAGTCTATAATAAAACTAGTTTAACACCATCTTTTGCAAAACTGAAGCAAATGTCAGCAAAGAATTTCTTAAGTGAGATCTGCACCATTACAGAAAGGAAGTATTTCATAATGATGTAAGGTCTAATTCATTTGACTATTACTACTGTGTACCTTATTGACGATGGGCTCCTCCACCACAGAATTTTTCATGCTTTCATTGTGCTCCTCTAATGACTTCACCAAGGAAACAACAACCACAGAACAAAGAATAAAGATAAGACATAACATGCAAGGTATCAAGGAAATCCTTAATTCCTTGTTGTGTACCCCCGCACAGAACAACTGAAACACGACAGCATGTTCGCACACACACACACATTTTATGTAGGAACAGTAACTATCATATTCTAAACTCCATATTCAGTACAGAAGATGCTGATTTACCTATTATGTACTGTAACAGCATCTTGTCCATCTCAAAAGTCAGATTTATTGCAAAGTAAGCGATCTCCACTGACATTTTATAAGCAACAAGAGAATACAAAATAAAGCCAACATACTTATGCTGCATAAGGCTGTCAATGATCCTACTTGGAAACACATAAAGCACATCTAAAATACTCCAAAATACCATTCCATACAACATAGCACCATGGCTGCATTAAATAAGACTTGATCAGAAATGGTGCATCTTCAAAGGACAAGTCTGTAGTGAATACAATTAGCCACAAATACTCAAACAAGCCAATATTTTAGTTGTGACAGGACAAAGATTAGCTCATACAGAACTACTTGCTGCCACGGATTTACTACTCATGAATAATCTCCCTCCTGCATGGTTAATTCCTGCTTCTTTTTCCTATGTTTCTGCTACTCCGTGGTTTTTCTATAAGACATGTGATCCTTTTGAACTATGTGGAGTAGGGGTAAAACAGAAAAGAAGCAACTAAAGATGAAGGAAAAACGGCAAAATTCCATTACAGAACCACAACTTTAAAACATTTAACTGAATATGGAAGCTGGAATCCAGCTAGACACTGGGGTAAGTTATCAGGGACAGAAATATTAACTCTTGTATGACCATTTTTCTTATTAAAATTGAATCATAACATGATAGAAACCAGTGGATAGACCCAGGATGACTATGTTAGGGACAAATGCAAACTTTCAGAACTTGACTGATTCGGTTACTGGTTTTAATCTTTGACATTTTCAAGTTTGACATTCTTTTGAGGCTACTTTTATGCTGATCTTAAAGAGGCTGACTGTAGTTAAGTGGTCTTAGTTGTCACTCTACAGTCAAAGACTGATTATGTTTGTTTTCAATGGAACAACGGACAACGGTTTTTAATATTAAATACTGTAGATTTAAGAGTCCTAGCCAAGTATGTTATCCAGTCATGCTCTAGAAAGTCAACAAGCCAGACAAATCACTTAAGCTCACAGATTGACCTGCAACATTTTATGCATTTTATATACCGTACCAACCTCGTTTAGGCATCGTTTCTTTGCAAAAATATTTCGGATGAAAGTTTCCTGGACTTCTTCCTGTTTAACCAAGTACTGCCAGAGCCTTTTCACAGATAGTGCAACATGACTGTTAGATCTACAGAACAAAGTTAAAATAAGAATTTACATCATGCTCATACTTCTAAGAGACTGTAATAGCTTGTATTCTAACCAAACTAGTCAGAAGAAATGCTTAAGCAAAACTACAGCTCTCTAAACAAGACCTATTCAGAAGCATTCTGGTACCATCTTCCTGACAAACCTGTGAAAGGAAGTATGAAAGGAAGAAGGAAAAGAACATGTATCATTTTCACTTCCTATCTTAGGACAAATGAGAAAAATTGCTTTAGTCCACCTCATTCTTTACAACAGGGATCATTTCTGTTTATAGCTAATGAGTGCTTCTATCACATGGACAAACACTTCCTGCTAGGAACACATCATCAACTATATAAAATCTCTGAAACAACCATGACTTTTCAGTAACAAAATAGGAAGGACTGTAGAATCAGATCAGGCTTCAAATGTTTATGTTTATCCCTAGAAACTGCATGCTCAAGCAAAACTTGTAAATACAAATATAGCTGCTTATGGCAGGTCAAAAAACATCAAACCTTGAATTGCTTTAAATCATAATTTAAAAATAATGGCAGGCAGCAGACAGATGTTAAGCTGTTCCTTTTTAATCAACTTAAGGTACTAAAACTAAGTACGACAGTTGTGAGGTATTTTACAACAAAAAGACAGACTTTCTGTTGATTCTGCAACCACAGGTGATTAAGATTATAAAAGGCAGAAATCTATTTGAAAAGCAACAGTTTAAGAAACGCAACAGTTTAAGAAACTGAGCATACTCTTCTGGCTGAACATGCAATTACATCAAGTCACAACTACACAAATATTATAAATAGTAAATATTTATTCTCTGATTTTTGGAAAAATACTGGTAAGAACATAATTTTATACCCTCTGAAGGTGGGGCAATTATTTAATTAATGGTCACTCATCTTTAATTATCTCTCAAGGCAAATTTGTTATTCTTTATTTTATTGTCAAGCGTAGTTTTTCCACAGAGACACTCAAAATTAGTACGTTAAGCTTCAATAAAACCTTAAAATCAGAAACTTTTGATTGTTTTTCATGATCTTGCTTTGGGCCAGAGATGCAGGAATTCTGATGTGTACCCACAATTTCAAAGTGGATTAGAGCAAGCTTAGAAACTGGCATTGTAGATTTATTACAGTTATAGTCTATCACATGCACTAACAACATAATGCTAGATGTATATTAAAGCTATTATAGTCAGTGTTTATGGAAATTAAACTCACCTGAATGGAGTGTTTGTAGGCTCAAGTAAAGTTTTATGACGAAGCAATGCAGGACCAGCAGCTAGGGCATCTTCAGAAGCATGAACTGAAATATAATGTTGAGGTGGACCCCCATACAGCTCCAGACGTCGGAGAAGAACTTGTTCCCAGCGCTGTAGTGTTTTCAAAACTGCATGGCATATTGGGGAGCTAACTGGAAGCTCTAGAAAAACAAGTAAACAATAATAAAAAACCCCTTCCCTCTCCATTATAAAACCTTGACGAAAATAACTGCACAGTTGAAGTGTATTTCAAGTATCTCCAAAAGCACGCTTTGTTCAAACCTCAACTTGGTACTTGCAAGTATAAACAGACGAACTGCTTTGTGCTAACATTGCTAAATACAGGAACAGACTTCTCCAATGCTGATGGAAGTTAAATAACATAGAGCAGATCCTCTTGGAAGCTATGCCAAGGCATATGGATGACAGGCAGGTGATGAGAGAAAGCCAACATGGTTTCACAAAGGGCAAATCATGCCTGACTAATCTGGTGGCATTCTATGATGGACTGACTGTGCTGGTAGACAAGGGAAGACAAACTGATGCCCTCTATTTTTGACTTCTGTAAGGCCTCTGACATGGTCCCACACAACATCCTTACCTTTAAACCAGAACGTTAAGATGGATGGATAAGAAATTGGCTGACTGACTGCATCCAAGGAGTTGCAATCAATGGCTCAATGTCCAAATGGAGATCAGAAACAAGTGGTTTTCTTCCACGGTGCATACTGGGATTGGTATTGTTCAGTATCTTTGATAATGATGTAGACAGTGGTAGTGAGTTTACCCTCACCAAGTTTGCAGAAAACACCAGGATGTGTGGAGCAGCTGATTCACTACAGGCAAAGGATGTCATCCAGAGGGACCTTGACAGGCTTGAGGAGCAGGCCCATGCAAATGTCATGAGGTTCAACAAGCGCAAGGTCCTGCACCTGGGTTGGGGCAATCTCCAGTATCAGTACAGGCCAAGTAACAGATGGGCTGAGAGCAGCCCTGTGGAGAAGGACTGGAAGGTACCAGTGAATGAAAAATTGGACATGAGCCAGCAATGTGCATTTGCAGCCCAGAAAGCCAACCATACTCTGGTATGCATAAAAGGAAGGGTGGCCAGCAGGGAAGGGTACTGATTAATCTCCTCTAATTCATACTCTCTCCAGCTCTTGGGACCCAGTACAAGAAATACATGGACCCGTTGGAGCAGGTCCAGACGAGTGCCACAAAAACAGTCAAGAAAGACAGAACACCTCTCCAATCAAAAAAGAGCGAGAGAGTTGGGGTTGTTCAACCTGGAGAAGAGAAGGCTCTGGGAGACTTTATTGCAGCCTTTCAATACTTAAAAGGCACTTACAAAAAAGATGGAGAAAGACTTTTTACCAGGATCTGTAGTGGTAGGACAAGGAGTAACAGTTTTACAGTAAGAGAGTAGACTTAGACTAGATATAAGGAAGAAATTGTTTACAATGAGGATGGTGAGACACTGGAACAGGTTGCCAGAGAAGCTATAGATGCCTCATCCCTGGAAGTGTTCAAGGTCAGGTTGGATGGGCCCCTGAGCATGCTAATCTAGTTGAAGATGTCCCTGTTCATTGCAAGATCCCTTCCAACCCAAATTATTCTATGATTCCACGAAACAGTACGGATGATGTAACCTGAGTTATAAAAAAACTACAGGGTTTCCACCAAGAAATAAATGTTGTAAACATTCTTGTATGATTAAGAGGCAAAGAAAAAACTAAGTACGCAGAGACTTCTGCTAACTACTGAGCATTCCTTCTCACCCACTCACCTTACCCGCCCTCCATGTTAATTCATAAATATACCTGTATGATAAACAGTATCAGAACAATTATTCCCAGATCATGGAAAAATTAAGAACTTCTGAGCTAAAAATAAAGCTACAACATTTATATTATTCAACACATTACTGATTTCAAATGCCGTTATTAAGTATGAAAAGACAACTCTGCTGCTTATTACCTGAAAGATCATGTCCAGCCAAAGGGTAGAAAGTCTTCAAATTGTGAAGTACCAGCTGAACCATTGCCAATCTCATCAGTGCCCAACTAACAAGAAAGCACTAGTAAGTTATTTACTAATAGGAAAGTATTTTTCACTTATTCACAACTAGGATTCAAATTTAGAGCTTTAAATCCTCATTATAAACTGCTGAAAACTACAAACATTATTTTAGAATATTATAGATACTTTCAATTCAAAAGTCACTACACCATGTATTAATAAAATGAGTAAAATAATCATTGTGAAAAATCAACTACTAAGTCTAGATAATGCATTGACATGAAATATCAAGTAACTGGTGTACTATCTCAAACGTAAAAGGCCAGAAATGCAAGTCTAGCCATTGCACAACATCTTGAATTCTAAAGAGGTACTTACCTGTATGAATTTGAATTAGAATGCTCTTGGTTATGTGAATTTGATGCAAACATATCTCCATCAGTATCTTCATCATCTTCGCCACTTTCCTGACTCTCTTCTGAATCATATTCCACTCTACTTTGCGATGGAAGAAAAGGCTAAAAATTTAAACAATATTCCTTGAGTATCTTCTAGTCAACATCTAGTTTTAAATTATCTCTAAAAAATACAATGATACAATACTTAATGCTTTTTATAAAAAAGCAGGCATATAATCTTACTCAGTTCTGTAACATTTGGAGTTTGTACCTCACGAAAAGGTTAACTGTCCATGAGTATTGCATACTTCAATAGCTTAACTATTTTTTACAGTACTCAAAATTATAATGCTGAAAATGAAAATCCTAATATTTTGCTTTGCACAGATATATCAAACCACACATAGAAGACACAAGCTTGTTATGTGTCAGAAAGAAACCAAAACCATCAGTGTATTTTTCCCTTTATTTCCTTCAAGGGCTTCAGAGGACTAAAGAACAAGAAAACCCTATACCCTGTCCACAGAGTTCAGTATTTATGATAAGCCCACCATCAGTGCCCCACTATGTTATCCAGTATTTGCAATTTCTTTTTTGTCCTTGCTCCCAGAACACTGCTTACATATTTATTTTGCTGATGTGGCTAATATTTGACATAGAAATGTGCCATACAACTCCATACAACTATGTAACTTTCTACATAGAAAAATCTGCCACAGCAGACCTGACAGAAGGCAATATAATTTGATTTATAGTAAGTATACACGTTCACCCATCTGAAATAGATAAAAAGCTTCTCACATTTCCTTTTTCATCTAAATAGCTGATCCGTAATTCCCAATACATTTGTACTCCGTAACAGTAAAAAGCAACATGTTTTGTTCATACCATTATCTGAAAACAAATTAATTTCCTAACAACAATTTTTAAGAAAGCTGTTTCAAAAATACCTATAGGCAGTTTTTTCGAAAAAGCTAAATATATGTAATAAAACCAGTCAGCTTCTATCACACATCTAAATCAATACATAGAATAAAAGCCAAGAAGAAAAAAAAAATCCCCACTCCAGAAGTGATAGAAGATACTTAGCTGTCACAATAGCGAAAAATTACCTTTGCAATGAAATAATCCCAGATACTAAGCTCAGGAGGAATAAATCTTTCTTTGTATGACGGAGATTCCTGGTCTACCAATGGCAAAGGTGGCAACTGAGAACTTTCTTTTGGAGAGGTTTTTGATGGAAGTCTGTAATGTTTTTGCTGTTTCTCTCCATCGTCTACAGAGGAAGAAAACACAGTATGTTGCTTTAAATTGTCTGCTTCACCTCCCTACTGCTTTTAATAAAGGTATTTATAATAGAAAGTAAAAATCTTCATTATAAGTATTCAGAGTTTTATCTTAACATTTCTGTAGCAAAAAAGCACTGAGAATGTTAATCCTCAAATATGCAAAATTAATACATAACTAGAACTCCAGAAGGGGAAAATCCACGGAACAAATAATATAGAATAGTAGAGTGCACCCATAACTGCATTAGAAGCTTTCTTCCTACAACAAAGATGACAAAAATTGATGCTCAAACAACACTGCAAAATTACTTTAATACGCACTACTGAATACTGATTATGCTTGTTTCTTAAGACAAGCCAAGAGTCTTATCTTTCAGAATATATAGTGCAAATCTAAGCTTGCCACTCCTACTCCAAGTTTTAACTCCATGTCTCCTTCCAGAGGAGGTCTATACCTTTTTTCTAAATGTTACAATTCCGATAAATCTGTATGTCCTGACAATATATTTCTCCATCAACTATAAAAGATCCCATTTTAGCTAATATAATCTGATACATACCTTATGAAACAGGGAAGGTATAATTATTTGTAATAATACTCTAACTCTCAGGACCTGAGAGGTCCTCTCACTTCCCCAAACACTGACTTTTTTCAGAATAAGAAGTGTCTATGAGAGATTACATTCTTGATTACAGTACTCAAGGTAAGAGCTTTATCCAAGCTATCAAAAATATCTTAATGCCATTATATCACAAATGAACGAACACCGAGCTTCATTTCAGATCCCTTATTTTCTTGTTAATTGAGAGGTATCCATTTCACAAACATGGAAAAATTAATGGCTTACTTAAAAAGATGCTCACATAACCATCTGAAAACCTGAAATCATTCTGGTTCTTTGAAGGTGAATTGTATTCCAATACAGACTCCCTGTTAGCAGAGGAGGAATGATATTGATTGTCACTGTCCCTGAGCACTACATTAGTGTTCTGGCTCTCCAGGACACTTCCGAAGTGGAAGGGACAAGGGAGAATGGGAATCACATGTGGAGATTTGATACAGCATGGTGACCTTCATTCATCTTCCATTACAGACAAAATGGACTTGAGTCCATTACCTATTTGATTGTAAAATTTGGTTTTTTATTTTCAAGTAGATACATGTAAAGCACAGAGATTAGTTTCTACACTGAAACAACTGAATAGATTCAAGACTTTGGTAAAACAAAGAAAGCTAAAACATTGCTTTTTGAAGTCCACAAAATTTTCAACACTTTTTTAACTGAGTACTGAACTCTTACTTTTTTCTTAAGCATTTTACAATCTCCCTTTTCCAGTTAAGGTTTGAAAACTATCACATCACCCAAAGGAATCAGAGAACACACTTAAGTTACACCCCACTCCTTTTTTTTAAGTGAAAAAAAAAAAAAAAAAGCAGTTGGTGAAGAATACAGAAAAACTTTTTGGCTGTTTCTTGTTTAATTAAGCGGGTTTTTTGTTTTGCATGTAGCAATAATGAGACCAGGCAGATAGTTGTAAAAGGTCTCATCTAAACACCTCTAAAGTAAAGGGAAATATGGGTTGCCTCATCATTTGAGTCTTGGCTCATGTAACAGCAGTAATAAATAGGCTCCAAGCAAGAAAATCTGCAGGCTGAACAGCTAACCTAGAGATTAAATATCCCTATCACTGACTTCAAGCATCGACATGTTACACCAGTCTGATTGCAAGGATGAACTAATATCAACATTACAAACGGGTGCTTTATTGTTTTAACCTTCTGGCTACTGAGGGCCCACAAGACTAAGATCCACTGAAGCTTCTGAAATTGCTTTCTCCTGTTAATACTGCTGAGGATGGCACAAAAAGAGCCAGCATTCCTACGTATGCCTGGAGTGAACCACTAGAAAGAAGTGCTTCTTATACCCTCTTTTTTTTTGTTCATATGTTTTCTCTACAGGAGACTTTCCAGTGTTGACAGTTGGCTGAAAGACTATTTCCTTCAAAACTCTTATGAGTACTCCAATCACTTGGAAACAGAAGGTTTAACACTCTGGACAAAAGAAAAACAGTGCTCATTTAAGTAATATTCCACATATAAGACTTACATACTCATAACAAACTGAGCCAACTGTAAACCCTGAGAGAGGTAAGATGTAAGTTGATTTAAAAAAAAAAACCCACAAAACACAACTTTTGGTTTTTTTATACCGCACAACTATGCTCTTTAAAACTATTTTTTCTTTCCCAAGTGGGCAAATTCTCTGTATTCACAGTGGCTGATGGAGATTTTTCATAGTTTCTGGTCATTTTTGGACCAGAAAAAAAACATGTTTTTCCAAGGATTTTCAAAACATTTTTGACCACATATGAAGATGACCACTATCACTACAAACAGATGAACCATAAAATAGTTTTTATATAGAGTCTAATAAAAGCTGAAGACAACATTTTTCATCGTGAAACTGGGTATTTTAACAGTCTATGTTGCACTACTATACCATATCATAATGTTTCTCCACCCCCACCCCCCATTAGGGATATTATTTTAAATCAACTTACCTGTACTAAAAGTTGCAAATATAAGAGCTGCAGTACAATGCATTTTCATTTCATTATTTAAAGCTCATCAGCTAAGAAAGAGCATGCACATGCATCACTGTATGAATGTTTAGCAATTGCTTAAAAAAAAAAAAAGAAATTCACTAGGCATGAAATAAGGAGCAAGTGTTGCGTGATACAGAAATAAGCAAGTATATGCTTGGAGGTTGTTTCTCTAAGCAGAATTCAAAAAGCAAATGCTTTAGTTTAAAACATTACTTTTCTTCCACTCTGTTGAATCATTCTTTGTATTTTTAAGAGTACTGCAGGCTAACCATTGGAAAAAAATTCAATATTTAGGGCCAATGAGAATACAACCATTTAAGTGGTTTAAAATGCGTACTACTAATGCTAGTTTCTTTTTTTGCCTTCTAAAAATCTTTAAATAAAGTTAAAAATTCATTAAAAATCTGACTTTGTCATTTGGGATTTCAGATCACCAATTATATTCACTTTGAAATTTCTCACATATCTCCAGTTCAAACTCTTTTAAATTTTTTTGAATTGAAAATATTTATCTTTGGTCCTGTTTTACTTATAAAAGAAATGTAAAACGTACGTTATTTTCCAAGATTATTGGACTATTTCAGACAAGAAAAATGCTTCTATTTCTGCAAGAGCTAACACATGCAAAGATATTCAAACGACCTTTTACCCACGTTACCTCCCTTTCACCTTCCCAGGAAGGGCTAAAAGGGAGATCCCTTTCAATATAGCAAAAAACTAAAATGTAAGTCAGAGTTACTGTGTTTTACTGAAGACCATGTACAGGCATGAAGCATCAACACCCCAACACCATATGAAAAATGCAAGTCTTCATTAAGAGATGTAAAATTATGAAGTTGTTTTCTTACAAAAGCATCATCCTTGATTGCACCCATCAGCAAATATCAGCATTGCTGGGGCCCAGAACAGAGTGAAATGACAGAGACATGACAAAGAAATACTGATTTTGAATCACACCTCAAGTCATTTTACTAAGTGTAAAGCCCTGCACAGATTTCTGTAATTCTTTGGGAAGCTATGAAAGCCAACTAGAACAGCAGCCTGGTGCAAGTCTACACTGGTGGACAATTTGACTTCAAACCTAAACAGAATTTGCATTTTGCAAATCACGAAGTTTTCAACATGATATTTTACTTATTTACAGGAAATATTGTGCCCATTCAATGTGGCCAAGGTGATAAATTTAATGAATTCAATACTCAACAGTAGCAACTGCAATTAAGTTCCATAAGTTGCAGTTCGATTACTATGTGTACACAAGACTGTAAATTCTTTGCTGTATTTATGCACCATTTAATGAATAGCAATTCACTGAAAAGTTCAAAGCCGGTATATTATTAAACTCTCAGATGTTCCTGAAGACATTATATACGTTGTGGGCATTTCAAGAAATGGTGAATGGCAATCTCTCAAAAAATTACATAAGCACAGCTAAATACTTGGTGGCATTCACAAACTTTGTTGACATTTCCTGTTCTGACAATCTAAGGCTTCTTCTACTGAGCCAAAGTAACTCCACCATTCACAGTCCAAACACTTCAAGTCAAACTTCTGATCTGTTTTAATGTCTGACTTAACCAAGAATAAGACAGTAATAGTATGAAAACAGACTTATTAATATACAATAGAAAGGCCACACAAGTAATGAAGTACTCAGTACTCCAAAGTACTGTAAGAAAACAAGCCCGACATTGCAGTCTCTAATTCTGAGCTGGGATTCAAGGCAATTACTCTCACATTGATGTCAAAGTTTCCATTACTAAAAATATCACAGGGAATTCTACATTAAAAAGCAGCAGTTCGGCATGGCTGTTGTAGGTCCTTACACAAGATGGAAGGATTTAAAACATGAAGAATCTGTATCCTTTTATCTATTCTGTGATAAAGCCATTCCTGGAGATAAAGTCTAAATATGAAGAATTTTTACTGTTGTTTCCGATGTCCTGCTGAAAACTGAATAGCAGATATAGCACTCTTGGATACAGTCTGAAGCACAATGTTTCCAGTCTGAAGCACAACTAATCCAAGTTCAGCTTTTGCTGTTGTTTTGTTTTAGATTCTGGATGAAACTTACCCCACAGCAGGTACAGCAAGCAGATAAAGCCAAGAGTTCTAAAGGTTTGTTTTTTCTTTACAATTGCCTAAGCAAAACTTGACCAAACACTAAATTAATCTTCTGCTTAGATGCTCTGTTATTCTAAGTCAGACGTTGATAAAATCTGTAATGGCAGTGTATTTTCTAGGAGGTCATGAATAATGGTTTGCTGACGGCAAGCAAAAGCTAGAAATTAATTCAGAGGATCTAACAAGAGAATTACATGCATAAGACTGATAGCAGGACTGTACGTCCGATGGATAAATTTTATGCACACATCCTCATTATCAAGGCATCTCTTTCTCAAAACCTCTGGCACGTTAGGCAAAACTCAGCACAGTAAGAGCTAACATTTTATTCTCCCTACCAAAGTACTCAGAAATAATACTTGTGTTAAAACTAATTTAATTGCTTGGAGAGTTAGGATAATCAGCGGAGAAAAATATCTTGTCTTAACCTGCTATGCTTTGTCTGATCTTTACTGTGAAAGAGGCAATAAAACAGTTTTTAATAGAAACTAATTCCTAACAGAGGTCAAGATTTTACAGTACTACCAGGAACTATTTTTTGGTTACTGTTTTTTAGTTTGTGTCTAAAAGAAAGGCCATATTATTTAAAAGAAATTTTATATCCAAAGCTATTATATGCTCAAGTCAACTAAAGTAAAGAGCAGAAAGTAAATCACATAACTTTATTGGCCAGCACTGTACATGATACTATAATCTCCTAAAACAAGTTTGAAACTTGGAGATCAACATCTGCATACAGATAAAGTCCTAAAGGATTGGGAGGAGACACAAGGAGAAGACATGCAGTACACATAGTGTTATTATATTAGAATTTGTAGAACTAAGAATTTTTGTCTTTTGATCTCCATTTGAGAGTGAAAATATTTCACAAAAATCTAAAAATAAACTTAAGGGAAAAGACTCTATGCGTAACAAAATCAGAAGCTATACAAAGTCTAAATCATATCACAGAAGAATGTGACATAGTTGACTGGAATGAGCATTCCAGTCACTTCTCAGTGTTCACTTAGGGGTGTCAGAAGAAAAAGTAAGAGATGACAGTACAGGCACAAAAACATAGCTGATTTTAATCCAACTGCTCTGCTTCACTGGGGGTCTATATTTTTTCCTACCTTTTTTTTTTTTTAATTTTATTAAAGTGACAGAGAAAGATGATTCTCCAAAATTCTTTCCCCCACAGTTGTTCTAGATAAACATACATTAAAAAAAAACAATAGACCTACAGAATCCTAGAATTATGTAGGCTGGAAGGGACCTGGTCCTATCCCTTGCTCAGAACATGGATGACTTAAGTAATGACCTAGTTTGTTCAAGTTCTGAATAACTCCAAAGATGGAGACTCCACAACCTCTCCAGGCCCCCTTTCCAGTGTTTGATTATCCCTACAAGTTAGTATTTAAAAAGATCCCTTCCTCCCTTAAATTTTCAGTTTCAGCTTCTTGAGTCTTCCAGCAGCAGTTTTACTAATTCTGCCATCTGACAGACAGCATTCATTTTTAATAAAAACATTTGATAGGCATTTAGTATACTTTTCAGAATACATTTAAAATTGTAATTGTTTTTACATAGTAAACAGAAGTAGCAGCAGCATTACCACACCTCAGTATACAGGTACTAATGCCTAGGAAACAGATTAGCCAACAAAAGCTAGTTCTGCCTTCCAACAATTCTGATACGGCAAATATTTTCACCTTAACAAAATGATAATGAGAAATATTTATCCAATACCACAAAGAAAGTTCATCAGATCTAGGATAAGAACTCACTTTTGATTAAAGATCTCTACTCAAAAAATACTTTTTAAAATGTCTGACAAAGTCTGTATTTAAACAGACTACATTTTCAGTTTTCCTTAAATGCCAAGAAAGAGATTTTTATATGTAACATACATCTACTATCAATAATAAGAAAATACTAATTATATAGTTTAAGTTACTATAGTAACTTATATAGTTAATATAATTATTATATATTCAGATGTGATGTACAAAGTCGCCATACTTTAAGTAAATTTATCTTCACAAAATCTTTCTTTTAAAAAATTAGATCACCTATAGAATTGTTGCTTTTCGTTTTATAGAAGTCCACCTAAATTAGAAAGCATAAATCTGTACCAAGAAGAAAAGCATTACAGAATTCATTCTGGATCTCAGGATAATTTATAATCATCTGAATTTAAAACCTGAAGATTGTTTGCTTTCCTAAGGGGTTCTCAGACTATCAAAACTGAATTATCATCAAGACACCTTTTCTTTGTAATGTCTAGAATGAACACTTAGAAATCCACATGCATAATAATGCTTATACTCAAAAAGCAAAAAACCAAGCAGCTCTCCAACAAAGATATGAAACACTTCTGATTCTTTCAAACCATGGTCAAAGTAATTTTGTATTTAATATTGATTTCAAATGAAATATAGTAAGAATACAACAGTACTGCCAATTTTCTTTTTTAAAAAGGCCCAGTTCAACTGCTGCTTTAATTACAAAATTTCACTTTAAATTTTGATGTCATGGCTTGCAAACAGAAGTTTTTCTGTCTTTCTACATATGCAAAAAAATCACACATAGCAAACTGCATGTAGAGGCCTCATACTAAATCTAGTTTCTTGCCTGAAGATTTGGTAGGACTATGAGTACTGAAGGCAGTAAGGGATTTGGAAAACCCCACGCATTCCATGGAGAACACTACTACCTGATGTGGGCTAGGCATTGGGAAGTGCCTACCTGCCAAAGAAAGAAAACATACTGTATTTGTAAAATGGGAATATATTCCTGTTATGAGAGAATTGGAAAGCTTTAAAATTAACATTAAAAACTAGGCTGTAATAGTACCATAAGTTTTCTCTTTAAAATGAACTTAACCCAGTTACACTACAGCAGTTGTGCTACTTGGAAACCTTATTTCAGTAACATACACTTCCTACTCCCTTCTACGAAGTATCTATGCCAATAATTCTAGATCCTTGTTTTTCTTTGCAGATCGAAAAACATACCGAATTCTTACTGAACATGTTAACGCATTTACTCTTAAGCTTTCAGAAGTCACATTGTTTCTTAAAAAACCCACAAGACAAATGTAAGTAAAACAATAGAACCAACCAGTTTTTGTCTTTAATTGCAGTTGTCCTCTGCTGGGCGTATGAGCTCCTCCTCCAAAGACAGCAGACCACATTTTGTTGTTAAGTGGATGAGCCATAATTCTATACAACTCATTGGTAGAATGTGTTGCCAGGCCGTGGATGAACAGACTCAGATAGACTGCAGTTAGAATTTCACAAAGTAAAACGGTGAGACCTGGCCGGGCTTCCTCACCAGCAGAATTCAAGAGACGTATTAGAGCTGTTATTCCTGTTTATTTAATTAAAAAAAAAAAAAAAGCATATATGTGTGTGTGAACATACTCTGGATTACCATGGATATTTTGACTGGCAACCTGTTATTTAGTACTTTCTAGTATAGAAAAAGTCTAAGTTTCTCATGCAGTTTTCAACTTCCTCTAAAAGTGGTATGCTATTTATTTTTAACAGTTCATTATAGCTTTTCAGCTTCACGTTTTAGACTAACAACTGAAGAAATACGTAGCAATTTCTCAAGGGGGGGGGGAACCCCCAAAAGTACTCAAATTTTGGGACATAGCTTAAATAAAACACTGCCAGCTTTAATTCAACTCCCTGGTACTGATTACTTACATGAACCTTTCTTCCCACCATGTCTCAAGCTCTCTTTTCTGGCTCCTCAATTCTTTCAGCAAAGGCTTAGCTCTTCATTCTCTACTTTTAATCCAGTGTCTCACAGTATATTCAATACATAGCATCCAAATAGTATTCTTAAAATAAAAATACTAATCTGCTCATTGACTTTCCTGTGGTGCTTGTTTCACCAGTTAGGTTTACAACTCTAGCATAGCATTCTAAGTTGAAATGCTATATTCCCACTTTACAGTAGTAAAACCAACCAAAAATCATGGGTATCAAGTTGAACTATGCATTGTCTGACAAGTGTTCTTTGACTCAACTGAACATCTTGTAGTGTTTGTATGCTCCCACAAAAAGTTGTAGAGTTTCATATGTGGCTCTGACTGTGTTGCTTTGTGCACATAAATGAAAATACAAACAGCAGTGGCCAAAGAATTCTGCTTTGTGTCATATTCTCCCATTTACACATAAAGCATGTGAAGCTATGAAAAAGAAATAATGAAATCAGTTCAAGGTGATGTTACCTACAAGAACAACTGCTAACAATCCCTTCTCTCATTTGTTAGAAATTTAACTCTGCAACTAACGAAATAAGGAGAAAACAGATGACAATCTGATTTCTCTTTAAAAATCTGTAGATTCAGTGACAGAACATTTTGCAGAAAAGAGAAAACAGTATAGTATGTAACACAAAGACCGCTTGAGGTTCTCCGAAAAGATGTTTTTTAATGTCAAATTTTCTTATTGAAAAAAACAAATCCCGTAATATGAAAGCATATTGTTTGGTTATGCTTAACGTCAGTGCTGTGAAGTGAAGCTCATACAGACATACATTACATAGCTTACACTGCCTCTAGTGTGACCAGTGTAGCTTCATTAGCATAGAATCCAGTACACATTAAGAACTACCTTAAGTCTAACATGGGTTTTAGAGCTGCAGAAAAACATTAAATCGTTACAAACTTCTCATTGCCAATAGTTTCAAGTTACTTCAAATGTTGTACATAACCTTCAATCATTCTGAGATGCAGCACAAACTAAGACAGTCTTTCGAGTCCTTTTCAAGAGTAAGGAAATAGAGCAATGGTGAGACTGATCTGTTGCCTGCAGGGGGAGCAAGTAGAGCACAGGACAACACTTCACCCTACTTTCCATTTACTTTCCCTTTTACTAGAGGCCCCACTAATTTTTTTTGGCAAGAGAAAGCAATATAAATCAATTTGACTTAGTGAATAACGCAAATTACTAGCCTACAGCTTCTGAAAAGTTAAGATAAAATTTGATTATAAGAGCGTATTTTTACCACACAGCTTTTACAAATACTAGTAGGAAGTCCAGAGCATAGCTACATGCTCTCACAGTGGATCCAGACAATTAAGTTTTCCTTAAGAAGAAAGAAAAAAATCAACTCTAGATACCTGGCCACTGAGCAGGTGATGTATTGGGAGTCACTGTTTCTTCTAAGCTTGCTGTTCTTAGAGAATGACGCTGAGTTAATAGCACTGTCTGATACACCGTTCCAGTGAACTGATTTGCTTGAAATGAGCTGTGAAACAGAAAAGTGGGATGTTGTATTTATAAAAAAAAGAAAGTTTTGTTTAAAACTATTCAAGTAATAGCCCCTTCTAGATGTAGGCAGGTGTGAGCACTGCCTTCTGGTGCACTATCTATTATTATACCATCGCTACAGTGAGACAGTGTATTGACCATTCTTTAAAAAGTAACTTTTCATAGACCTTTACCTGTAGCTGTGGCCATCACAAAGACATTGGTAGATGCAAGCAGAGAGTGATGCTGCTAAGGTATGCATTACATATATCTGTAAGACAAAGTTTTATGGAACATATTACACTCAAGATGAACACTGGTTAGTATCATAGCATTTAAGGCATTACAGATCTGTAACAGTGGAACAAGCACTGAACAGGGAGGATATAAGCATTCATGACAAAAATCACTTACAAAGCCACCTTCTCTTCAGAACCCATTTCAGATAAATCAATTAACTTTGCTGTGAAAGGGATGAGGAAGCACTCACGCCACCAATCAACAATCACACATCAGCTCTAGCTGCAACATTTTCAACTAAGAAACAGCAACGTATTAAACCTCTATACAACAGTCATAAGTGATTATACCCTAAGATGGTAGCAATATGTTGGCTCAGAATACAAAGGCTTTGCTTCAGAATGAAAATTATAATGCAGCTTAGTTTTTGACCAATTCTTGTGCAGTTCTCAGACACGCACACAATTTACTCAGTATCACACTGATCAGTATTTTTATCCTAGCTGACACTTTTCTTAATGTATCACAAAACATCCATATAGAGCTAGAGAATCTGTTGATCAAAAAGGTTCAGTTAAAAAAATGAGTTTATTATACTTATTTGTCTGTTCCCTCTGAAACTAAGCACAGACCAAGAACTGAGCAATGTCTTCAGTGTTCTCTAGAAAACCCCAGTAAAAGTAAACATGATTTGGGACCTAACACATACAAAACTCAGAGAAGATTTAACCTAACACTTTAAGTTTGGTTTCCAGTCCAGTGTTAAATACAGAAGGAACCTTACAGAAAAATAGCTTTAAAAAAATAGACTATATTTTACTGTATGAACTGTTATATATACTGTTTCACAAAAAAGTCTGAGTTTACTGCACTTCGCTGACAATCAGTTTTTATACTTCAAAACTTAATTTTACTTAGATCTAGGACTGAAATGCAGAGGTTACCATTAATATAACAGGAGTAATGTTCATATTGTCATGAAGACAAATGTGACACTGATAGGGTAGTACAACATGTTTTCTGTAACAGATGTCACCTTGAACAAATAGCCGGTCCTGAGAAAGGCCAGTCTATTTCAGCTTGTTGAATCAGATGCTCCACACCTCAACAATAAGTAATAATCAGTGGACATTATTCGAGCTCAAAATAAGTACTACAGGAAATATGTTCCACAGTTTTATTACTTGTCACAGGTAGGCACACCAAGAAGTTTTCATGCTGTCAGAAAAAGATTCATGACTTCAAACTGGACAATGAAAACAACAACAAACCCAAACAACTATAAAAAACACACCTTGTTGTTCTGAGTATCTGGATGAGGTGGCGAATCAAGGTTGATTATGGCATGTAATATATCATGAGTTAAGTTACCAAGATGTAGCAATGGATTAGCCACCACTGTTTTGGCACTAGCTGTGCAAGCAAATAGGAGAGGTATGGAGCTCTGCTCTGGTAGAGGGCTGGAAGGGATCTGTATTGACTGCTCCTAAAAACAAGCAAGAAACACACACAAAGTGACAGTACAGCTTCCTAAAGGGAACAGAAGAACTTTTGAAAGAGGGGAAGGGGATTCTAAACAACAAAAAAACTCCCCATAATCTACAAAAAATGTAACATGTTAAAAACAGTGTTACATTTATTATAAAACAGATGCATACTATAATAGGAAAACTTCAAGAATAATACAAAACACATACCCCAAAAAATCTAAAACAAACCTGACACCAAGAAAACACAAACTAAGCTCCCCCACATACCTGCTGAGATTCCTGCAATAGTAGAATTAATTCCATTCTGACAGATGCCAAACCTCCACCGTGAGAGCCATGAAGTATACAGTAACTAAGGAACATTCTTAGGAGAGACTGGTATTTCAGAAGCCACTGACGTCTTTTCTGAAAGTCTTCTTTCTGTAGCATATTTTTTTGCTGGTCAGCTAAGTCTTCGGTGTTTTCATGTAATGTAGCTTCCTCTGGTATCACACTAATTCCTGACTGTATCTCTTCTACTTCAACATTATAATCACAGGTCTTTTGAAGAGCTACCACTTCTCTTTCAAGCCACTGATAAAGCTGATACCTCAGCTTCCCACCATCTACCTCATAACCAGTGGACAGTGTACGAAGCTCTACAGTAAGAATTTTCAGGCACGCTCTAAACTTCAGCTGTGCTGAAATTACATCTTCTGATGGACTTAGAATATCTTTGTCATCAACTACACTAAAAGATTCTGTGTAGCTAGAACTTGTTTCGTATAATTTTTCAGTTTTCTTCAGGGGTTTTAACTTTTTCATTACCAGGGAAGAATCTTCACTCTCGTCACTTTCATCACTGTCTGACTGTAGTTTCAAGTGTTCATCTTGGAATACCACACTTGGCTGGCTCCAGTCAAAGGAAAGAGTTGAACTTGAGTGTTTTCCTGATGAACAATCTGAAGATGAACCTAAACCGTTCAATACTGGCTGTGACCAATCAACACTGGAGGACTGATCTTTTGTTTCCAACTCTTTAACCGGAGAAGATGGTGAGAAATCTTTACTACTATCCATTAAACTAGGGGATCTGCAGAATGACTTTGAACTGTTGACAACTTTGGGCATCTTTGATAACACTTCTAACGCCAACATAGGACAACCAGCTTTTAGATGAGCATATGCAGTGGTGAAAAACAGCCGTCTTTCGCCTAGGTTGATTTTGTCAGCTAATCCATTTTCTACTGTGAGGCAAATGTGTGTGGAAGATGTATCAGAAGAGCCAAAATGACGTCTCAACAAGAGAGGGTGTGTTCTTAAGTAGTTATAAAAGTTAAACACTGCAGGGTTACAACATGAGCCACCTCCTTCATCTGAAAAGACATTGTATCATGAGGAAAATCTACCATTCTGTACAAAATAATCCATCTGCAAATTTTAAATTCATCAGAAGGCTATTAGGTCTTAATATTCATTCTATTGTTTACTTCATTGCGCCCCCCTTTTCACCTTCCTTTTCACCTTTATCATTTGAGTATCTTGGGAGGGAGGACATTGCCAAACTTAATCACTACTAAAAAGAGAACCTTGTGTGGGAGAGCAGGTAAGACCTTTAATTTAAAACAGCTGCCATTTCTCTTCCTTGCAGTCAGGCCAGTTCTACTGTAGTCAAACAAGACCACATTCCTGTTCAGTTTAGATTTCTGAAATCTCCGTCACTAAACAACAATAAGATGTTACATCTTACTAAAGATTTTTACTTTAAAAAAAAAATTTTTTTTTTTTAATTTTGGACTAGTATTTGTTTTATCTACCTCTTAAAAAAATGCAACTTATAATAAAACTAGGAAATCCATAACATTTAGATGTATTGATATCAGTATTACATATATATGAATTGCATACAGATGGCACAGCTACTGCCAAAGTTATCTACAAGTAGATGAATTACACAGCGGTGCAGCACCTACACATTTTATTTTCGTGTCCAAAACCAGAACGTGAAAAACCCTGAAAAGATATGAGCATCAGCATAGGACAATTCACACAGCTTTCAAAGAGTCCATCTGAGCTGAGATAGACCCGTACTGTTGCCTCTATCAGGGGTTATGGCACAAGTAACTATACATAACAGGGAAAGGTACATGAAAAAGCACCTTTTAAGTAAGATAATAACGCAAAACACCACAAACAAGCCACTGAACTGATTAAAGAAGAATTAGTAACATTTAAAAAGTATTTTACACAGGAGGATGTGACCAAGAGGTAAATAACTGAACACTACATCCCTCATTTGCTCAAAATTATCCTGAGGCATGTAACTTCTACTAAAATCAGTTTTTAAAATTAATTACATAATTCTAGGGATTCAAGTCTTCATTTATCCCATCAGGTTTCTCTCAGTAGCCAGGACTGAAACCAGCTAGCATGCTAAATACTAAGGACTTGAAACATTTAACTTTCTTGAGAACATTAACTTTAGGAAATAATAAAACTGGTTCTTAGAAGGCCTATAAAGCTAGCAACTGAATAAGGAGAAGAATAATTTTAGGAGACTTACATGCTATTTCAATCACTACGTGGGCCTCCTTGTACCATAGAAAACATCAAAATATTTTCTATGGCAGTTTATCATTGTGGTCAACCATTCTTCCCAAGGACTAAATGCTACAAAACAATATGTCTTCCAGACTCTGCTATGTAACTGTGCAATCAGAGGTTTTTTCTCATGGAGTCAAATTAACTAACAAAGTTAATTTGCCTCATCATCTTTAAACTTCTGCTGGAAAAACAGCTGCATCACTGCAGGGTCATTCTCATTTTTCTGATACTCACATACCTAAAGGATAAATTAAATATCCATTCATAGGATACAGGATAATAAAAACACAGTCACCACAATTACTATAAAAAACACATACACTTGCTATAGCAAGCTATTTACTCACAATTGTGTGCAACTGTGCAATACCTGGTCTTATTCAGACTACGCTTTAAGAAACTACTACTTAAATGAACTAACAGTTAAAACGAACCTAACAGACAAAATACTTATATTCTTACCTCCTTCATCTTCAACAGAATGTTTAATCAAAGTGTCAAGAGCCTTGCTATAATCTTCCAAAATCCAGTAAGCCATACTTCGCAGAAAAGGGTCACAGTGCATGTTTCCTGAGCTCTCTTTTCCAGGAAACACACTTCCCAAAATTCTCTTCTGTAGTACAGATTTATAAGTACTAGATACTTCAAACTCCGACTCATAAAGTCTTGATATTACAAGAGCCAACTGAATGTCATTAAGTTTTTCAAGACAGACCTAATTGAAAATAAATATATTCAGAAGATCAAACATTATAAATTCTCCTCTGGTTAAAATGATCACAGGACAGGAAGTGACATGAATCTGTTCAGATTGAGATAAATAGGTCTATCAATTCCCTAAAAAATTAGCAGAAACTATGCAGAATACCTGTGGCAAACTATTATATGCAAAATGTGATTTGCAAATTCTTCAGTTTAAGTCTGACATGACTTTGAAATCAGTTGGCTTCAATAAATCATTGTCAGTGTTCACATGCCACCTCTTGAAGCTGGATGTGTTGGTTACGAAGCTTTATGGACCAAATCCTTCATTATCAAAATGATTAATTTCCTCCCAACTTTTCAATTCAAACAGACCCAGAACTAATTTTTTTTTTTTGTGAAGGGATTCTAGGAACCAACCCACATCACTGCCAAAAAGCCTTCATTTTCAGACCTGGAACTTCCTAATGAAAAACTGTTGTCTTCATATATGACAGGGCAAACAACCTGGAAGCAAGTTAGCAGTAGGTAGGCCTCTCAATATTATTATGGAGAAATTAACCATAGCACTTTTTAAGTACCACTAAAATGAGAGTAAAACAGAAACAGAATCAAAATGTAAAGACCAAGGATTTGTATTTGTCATTAATTTGGGAGGATTAGGGGTGGAGAGGGAAAGACCTCAAACAAACCAGAATCTTCAGGGGTCACAGTTATGCAAAATGCAAGTCATATACAATATATTTGTAAGTTTGGGACAGTCTTAAACATTAAAAAAGTTCATTATTTTATTACCTCCACTGCATCTTTTAAGTGTCCTGCCAGCAAGAAAAATGCTGCAGAATGTTCAAAACGCTGTTTGCCAAGCAAAGAAAAAGCATTCTTTAATGCTGCTTTACGCCATCTGTCCTCAGTAAAGTTGTTTCCAAAAAATTGTGTCATTTTAGTATCTTTTTGGGACCTGCATATTGAACATAATTGATAAAAGCATTATGTATTTTACGAGGTGCATTACACTCTTCATTTCCTCAGTTGCCAGCAGAATTTTACACACATCTTTTCAGTTTCATGCAGAGGCTCTCACCACACTGGGAGCATAGGAGGCTTCATATTTGGAAATAACAAAAACTTTAATAAATACAAAAACTAACTGTATCAGGTTAATTGAAAATACCAACACAGAAAAGCTCATTTTTCCCATGTGAGCTCTTAAGTGACAACGCAAACTACTTTTCAAAAAAGTTTACTTTACGTTATGAAATGCCAGTTTGAAAGAAAGACTTAATTTAGTTCTCTGAACTTAAGGTAAAATTCGTAACAAACACTTTTCTAGAAGATAGCCAGGTCGTTCCACAAACACCACAGGTAGTCTGCAAAAGTAAATCATAATTAAGCAATGATTGAAGTTACAGTATATTTGAGACTAAAACTTGAAGTATCTACCTTCAGAAATAACAACTAAATTACCTTAATTAATACAAGAAGCTTAAAAAACTTGTAAATACAAGAAGCTTAAAAACTACCCACTCAATGTAGTGACTAATTTAGAAATCAAATTTCTACTTTGAATGGTAATATTTGTGCTTCTTCTGGATTACCATCACATTCAACTTTTTTCCCAGAATTACACCAGACAGTATGAAACTCCATGTAAGAGCTTGCAAGTCTCCTACCTGTATAATCCCCAGATCACAGCTTTCTTTTTCATTGCGAGGTAAAAAATGGCTGCATCAAGTGGATCATTGTTTCGCTGAAAGGCTGCTTTAGCCACCTGTGAAGACAGTTGAACAGCAAAGAAACAACCAAAATTTAACTCAATTTTAAATGGGATCCTTGTTGCTTCTGGTATCTCATGCCCCATGGTGTTTGGAAGGTCTCTTTAATACAGGATCCCCTCCTCTCACTATGAGTCTGATGTAAGAATGCGTGAAGATACCACAGCTTCAACCGCTTTTCTTCGATATTATTTGGCTAACATTTCTCCAGTTCTAGAAGCTTTTTAGCAGAACAGATGGGAATGCCTACCTCTGAAATCAGTTCCTGAACTCATAACAAAATTAATTCATTAGTTGCTCTAGTAATCAAAGGATAGATGGAGTCTTGAAGAACAGGCTGGCACCAATCACACAGGTGAAAAGTTGTTTACAGGAGATGACTTTTGGAGGTTGGAAAGGAAAAAGGGGTAAATGGCAGCAAGAATAGTCCAAGACCCATGTATGGTAACCTTAAATGCAGGCCCAAAATACTCGGAATTTTTTAAATGCAAGGCAGGTTAAGTTTCATAAAGTGATGATTAATCGATGAAGATTGAAAAAGTAAAAGTAGAGACATGCATTTTACCACTTTGTGCTTTGTAGTCAAAGTATCTTGTGCATGTCACTTTCTAGCTCAACACACTTGGCTTTTCCAAGAGCTTAAAACAAGTAATAATGAGGTTAGGCTTACTGCCGCATCTGTGATGATTAAAATACATATTTAAAAAAAACACCACCACCACAAACCAAGCCAAAACAAAACAATAGGAGATTTTGTTATCATGGAAATGTATCTATTTGCAAGACAGATGTACAATATCTTAGTTAGACCCCACTTCCAATAGGTTTCTAAGGAGAAACTTTTTCTGTAACTTGTTTCCTAATTGTCTTAATTCCTTGTCTCTCCCTAATTTTACTACAGAAAACAATTATACACTCATTCTGTATCTTGAGCATCCACAATGAGCACTGTACACTGCCACCTTCCCAATGGAATACCTAAAAGCCAAAAATGTACTTTACACTGGAATTTGAAACCTAAAGTACTAAAAAAAGTTAAATAATAAAGTTTATGCAATAAATATGCAAATAATTAAGTATATGCAATAAACTATATGTACAGAAAAATACAGCACGAAACATTCAGAAACACTGAACATACCTAAAAATTTAAAACCACATAAATAGAAAGTAAACAGAGGACAACTGTTGGACAAAAGTTTGGTAATTTTGTTTCAGAATGCTATGATTACCTTTTCTATGCATCTCCGCAGGCTATGGATATTTCGAACCCACCATCCTATACCCATAGCTCTGAGTTCTGACCATGTTGGATCTCCTTTCTGCACTGCAGGGAGCATGCTCAGTAGTTCTTCTTCTGCCACTGAATGAAACGCCCAGGCAAAATGACTAGTAGATAAGCCTACATAATAAGCCATTAAAAAAAAAAAAAAAAAAAGATTCACTAATAAAATAATCCAGAATCTGAAGTCAAAGGGGTTGGAAAGGGAGAAGGGAAGAAGGTCAAATTGTTTATTTTGGATTGCTAAGTGCATTGCTGATGAGGCAACAGACATTTAAGAGTACTTGCAAGCATTGCATATCAAATACTACAGAAAGCTCATACAGATAAAAACACTTTTTTTCACCTGCAAACTCTTTATGTAAGTTTGCAAAGAACCGAGTTACTGACAGAAGCTCAAAATATACTTATAGTGGGTGGCATTAAGATTAGCCATGATACGAATTGCAACATTCTGGTTAAACTTTTTAAAGTTTTGAAAGGTAGGTTCACTATTTTGACTTGGATTAGAAAATGCAAAGTCTCAGATAATCACAGTACAGAACAGGTTTGAGGACAGAGATACAAAATGAAACTGGAATAAAAAAAAAAATCACATGAGGAAGACAGCAATTACTAAGTAGCAGCACAGCTGGCTATATGTAATTGCAACTCTAGTGAGGGCCAGGAGATGCTTCCTTGCACAGAGGCACACTCTGCTGCACCTCTGCAGATGCCTTGGAGGCACTTTCTTTCACCAATTTCTGAGCTCAGCCGGAACAGAAGTATCACAACGAAAATTATTCCGTCAGAGAGCTAACTCAGCATTACTCTTCTGGTAGTCCTGGCAAATCCCAGTCCCTGATGCAGTTGAGGTGTGACAAGCCATGAGATTGGAAATGCCACCAGCTGTCATGATAACTAATGAAAGGGTAAAGAAGCAAATCACAGCCAGTCCTGTATATTTGATTAGGCCTAATCAAATCCATCTCATTGTCTTCTGCAATTATCAGGTTGGAACTACTTAAAACTATACCAAAGAAAACTACTTGAAACAGCTCATTGGGTAATTAGAGTAAGCATATGAAGAAACTCAGACTGTAAGATTTTTTTCCCCCCCCCAAATACATCTTTTAAAAACTAAGTAACATACTCTATTTTCTACTGCATTATTCCTGCAGAAGGTTATTGGAACAACATGGTGCTAGAAGTACAGAAAAGCCAGTTCTTTTCATAGAATAGAATCATCAAATAGTTTCTGCTGGAAATGACCTTTAGGGGTCATCTAGTCCAACGCCCCTGCAATAAGCAGGGACATCTTCAACTAGATCAGGTTGCTCAGAGCCCCATCCAACCTGACCTAGAATGTTTCCAGGGATGGGGCAATAGAAAAAAATTAAAATGAAAAAACTGGGGTGGGGTGGGGGGGTGGGTGGAGACGACACACAGGACGACACACATCATTCAGTTCTAAGATTTCTACCTAAAATGAAACAGACATTTTCTGCTCCGGCATACATTCATATTGAACAATTTTTTTTTTTTAAACCAACAAAGTAACTCCTTGATTCTGCTGAGGCATGTCAACAGCACAGCAACTGTGTGTACAGCTAAGTCACCAAGATTCACCTCATCTAGGAAAACACATCAGTTACCTTGGTGAAGCAGTTGAGCCCGATGTACAGGAGGAAGTGAAGTTGTTAGAAACGTGTGAAGCCGAACAGCCAATAAAAATTTTAAGCCACACTCATCAAGAGTTTCTCCACCTGGAATTAAATATTTTTATACAAACTTTAGAGAAACTACTAAAATTAGCTATTGGGTGCCTCAACTGAAGAAATACTTTACAACCCTATGACTACTAATGCTTTAAATTCATAAATACAATAGCATTGTAATTCTTCCCTTCAAGGAAAAGTAAAGAGGAAAATTTCAAATATAAAAAGTTTTGAAGTCATTTGTTCTTAATGCAAAAAAACAGAAAAAGTGCTCTCATATTAAAAAAATCCAAAACCTTATTTTTCAATTTCTCTACATAATGCAACAAACTCTGTCCATTAAGAAAGTTGTCTCTTCAAAAATGAATTAGAAACAATTAAGGTAGGTGGACTGATGGACTAGCACTGGCATTAACAGTTAGTAATACAAAATTTTATTTTATGAAAGTCTGAAGTCTTGAAACTTTAGTTGAATAGCAAATACTGTGATGGCACAGTAAATAATACAGGCTATACTATGAAACAAAACTATGATATGCTTTCATAAGCCACAAAAATATTCCAAAATAGAAAAAATTCCCCAAAAATATTTTAAAGCACAGCAGTACACTTAACTGGGAAGAAACAGCTTACCCTGATTTCTGTCTCTGCTCTCTCCAATGTCAGTACTTGTAGTAGCAATTGTATCTGCCAACGCCATCAATGACATTTGCTCCATCCTTGTCAGACCTGGCAAGCTTGAATGAAGCAAGTGACGAGAAAGAACCTGAGCATGCTCTGGTCCAAAGTAAGTTGGGCTGTATTGAGAAAGATCAATGACTTTTGGTTTCGAACTGTCTTCATCTGCATCAAATGTAACAAATTCATCTGCACTTAGAACAGTATTTTGAAAGAGATCTTCATAATTGTCATTAGACATATCTTTTTTATTTTGACTATTAGACTTCTCTGAACAGGTATGAGATGAATCGTCATCTGCAGCAAGCAAAGCGTACAAAGGCAATGGTGGAACAGAGTCTATTTCGATATAGTCTGTCATCTCAGTTTTGCTGAACGTTTTGGGATCTCTTGAAGTACTTCCACTAGCACTGATGGTCAGAGATCTAAGCCTCTTATCATGATTAGGTTCAGATTCATTTATAGCAACAACTTCTCCAGCAATGCACTTCACCAGATGGGACAGAATGGCTTTTGCCCTACGTACTTTACCAAGATCCATGAGTTCCAACAGCTGATAAGGATGATACTGAGGTAAAGTGGGAGATAATGTATGAGCTGCTTCAAAAAGACCAGAATCTTCCATTTCTGTAGACAGATCACAGGCAGATCTTTTCCCACTAAGCTTCTGTGCAAGGCTGGTCATAGATCTGGTCAAGGTTCGCTTTGGTGGATGCAGACCTGAGGCGGCTGACTGGCTCTGTTTCATTGAGCTAGCTATACACGGCATACTTCCACTGCAAGAACCTGTACGAACTAGTTCCTGCTTGGAAGGAGATTGCCACTGGGAATAAACATGCATTTCACAATCCATTCCAACTACAAGAATGCCATCACGCACCCAAGACAAAGAGACTGGGAAAGGAGGTGACCCCTCTACAGATGAAACCAAGTCAACACAACGTAGCAGAACAAACCTAGAAAGGGCTGTAGCCTTCGTACTGCCACTATGGGAGATTGCTGCAATCTCCTTACCATTTTGTTCTTGCTTTTTCCCAGAAAGCTGACCAAACATATAAAGTTTTGATCCAATTCCTACTGTTAGAATATGTGAACCATCTTCCCTAGACATCCAGTCTAAGTGCACCAAGTGCTTAGTGCTAGCCATAGTATTTCCACCATGAGACAAAGAAATGTCTTGTCGGTTATATGCCACTAAATTACTATCAATACTAACACCAGAGTCTAACATGGTGCCTATCTCATCTAAATGAAGAGTCTGTTCTAGAATCCAAGAAGAACCCCCTGTAGATTCACATTCAAAAATACTAACATGCATTATAAAATCTTGAGAAAGATGACTATTTTTAGATGCTACCTGCTTGTATGCTACTGCTAATCTGTTTGTGTGTGCACAGCTAACTTCAGTTGGCCTTCCTGGAACATTAATAGCACTACTACTAAGAAGTCCATCCTCAATCAGTAACGGCCATTCCTCCCATAAATATGTAACATCACTATGTGCTCTATATTCTGGCATAGAAGCAGCTGATGATTCAGTGGTAACTCTGCATCTCCAGAATCGAACTTTTCCATCAGAGCATGAAGTAGCCAGCAGATATGGTGCACGACAAACAGGATATATGGAAGAAGAACTCAGATGTCCTAAAATTAAATAAAATACACTTTTACAGGGGAAAGTATTAAAAAACAAGTGAAAAAGTAAAGTTGTTATTGTTCAGCTATAGTTTTATTATTCCAAAATGAACAAACAAAAATTAGCATTTTCTCACAAAGAGGACTGTTTGCAGGGTCTCTCAATGAAGATGTGACAAAAACACTATGAAACCATTTTACCCGTTGTTTCCATTTCATGCTCTAGAGAACAGTCAAATTATGTAATTTAGACATGAATATTAATATCTATCATCTCTCCCATCAAACAAGTATTTCCCATTTAGATATCTAAAAATCTTCATAAAATATTTTTTGAAAGATTACAGATAGAAACCTTAGAATTTAAGTATAGATCCTACATAAAACTTCATGCATGACTGCAAAACCAAAACTGTGTTCCTATAATTCCTTTTATTGCAAGAACCTGGAATTCAATAAATACTATACTTTAAATAAAAGCTTTATTTTAGTATGTGTTCCCAGATGGACTTATAAAGTCAGGGGAGCAAGTTTTAGCAAAACTTGTGGATCCCCCTACAGATGTTTTAATTTTAACAACAAATACCAAACTTTCTATTATTTTGTTTCCATTTTAAGACCAAAGTCAGAAAGGCAAGAATTCCTCACTCTACTTTTTTAAAAAAAATTACAAACCTGCTGATGGCTTTACACTTATTATCTCTACTCCTTCTGGCAAATTCAACTCTTGACTATACACCATTTTGGAAGACAGAGTAAGCCAGCTGGTGCTCTGAAGGTTTGCTCTACAGGCCTGATATTTTTGAATGAAAGGTGACTGGATCTTCTCTGGATCTGGTGAAGAGTACAATTCTTCTGTTTGTGTTGCTGCTTCAGGTGTACTTGAATCTATCTTTTCATCTAAAAAAAGTTTGCATTGTTAATTTTAAAAAGTCAATGACTTTTTAACCTAAAGAAGTAATTTTACTCACCTTAAAAGTTCCAAAAAATACAGATAAAACATGACTTAAAATTTTACTTCCATCTTACTGAAATCTGATTCCTTCAGATTTAATGAGAAATGCTAGCATATCTCAGATTAAATACTTCTGAAATTCTGTAACTGCTGAGAAGTTTTAGCTTTAAACTTTAGACTTAAAACAATCAAACTGTAACCAGAAACACCAAAACTGCAGATGAAAGAGGTATGTATGTGGTTATCCATGGAAATTAACACTTCACGAAGCACAAAATACCTGCAGCTAGATAAAATTAAATTAAGACCTCCATGTCTTACCTTACAAATTGGGGAAAAGTATTTTTCAGAAAAGTTTTGTTAATATTTGCTTAAAATGTAGTATCTCTGAGATTATGTGATACAATCGCTTCATTACTTCTTTTAATTTAAACTCAACAGTTGAAGTATGAATTTGATGGATTTGGAACACGAAAATTGCCAACTGCTTGGTTGAAAAGCCTTATCAGTAATGTCCTCATCGCATAAGTAGATCAGAAAATTTGGATCTTTAGCCTTCTTATGAATTTATAAACTAATTGCAATAATACTTAAAATTTTAACTGAAGAAATTCTGCCTTTGAAAGCAACAGTAAGACAAATACCATTTGGTTTCAATGACAGAAACATGCATTAGAACAGATTCTTCTAGTATGTGGTGAATGCCTGATTTATTTTTTTCTTAAAATCTTTAAATATTAACACAAAACTACTTAAGTGTATCTTAGCTTACTTAAAAACTTTTCTAGCTTTTGTGGTAGTTTGGTGGTCTGAAAGAGAACCAGTGGATTTCAGAACTTCAAAATTGTTCGTAATTGTAATTATATCCCTGATGTTTAGGTGCTTCAGACTATGGTCCAATTGAGAACTTGTATGTAAACTCAAAAATTGCAGAACAAAAACTTCTGAGAAGCAAAATATCTTAACTGTTAGGCTGTACATCAAACTCCAGGCTCAGGCTGAACTCAAAAGCTTCAGCATTCTGAAGATTAAGAAATAATCACAAAAGGACAGGTTGTGAAAGACTGGAATCAAGGAATTGCAGATTCTTTTCAACAAGCTGAAATATAATTTAGAAAATGCTGAATAGCAGATATATTCACAAGATATTGTGTTTTTTTTAAACAGAAAACTACAAGAAAGAGGGCTTACCTACTGAGACAGGAATTGACTTCAAATGTAAATGCCACATATGTAGTAATGAATGGTTTTGCGTATACTCTATTACTATCAAGTAGAATTTTTCAGAGAATCCATTCTGCTGGTTTCCTGATGAAATTCAGAATAGGAAGATCTTAGGGGTTATTCACCTGAAAGCAGAACTAAACTTTGCTGGCTAGCAAATAATCATATTACGCTATTGCAAACTAATACTGAAATGCAGTGGTTTGACTACATCCAAGACTGTTATATCGGTTTTCTTAGTATTTTGTCACAAGCAAGAACCTCTACAATTATAGGTACACACGTGAAGAACTGTCAAGTGTTTTCTTTTAGAGAGGACAACGTATTTGCCTGAATTTGCTGTGTTTACAGTTAAATTCCAGAACGTACTCCCAGCTTTACACCTTTGTCTTTTACAGTTTCTTAGCTATATGTTCCTGGCAGCATTAACAGTTAAGAGAGTGAGCTAGACAGAGGTTTGGCCTTTAATATATAAAAAGTATCAAGCTACATCTAGAGAATAAATACCATGTCTACAGTTGGGAAAGTCACAGCCTGGTCTAATGGACAGGCTCATAAATCACAACCCAGCCAGACCAACTATATACTCTGAAATGCACCAGGGGTACAATGCTCCTTCCTAATATATTATTTGCTGTGGTTTCACTCTGAGAATAGATGACACAAGTTATAATATCAGTAGGAGCCCATTTCTGGAGAGTGCACTGAGCCGTTTTCCTTCCTCAGCACCCAAGTAAACCCATTAGGGCCTGTCCTGGTTTCAGCTGGAATAGAGTTAATTTCCTTCGTAGAAGCTTGTATGACACTATGCTTTGGATTTGGGATGAGATGATGTTGATAATATGCTGATATTTTGGGTTGTTGCTAAGCAGTCAAGGACTGTCTGGCTTTTCATGCTGGGCTGCCAGCGAGCAGGCTGGGGGTGCACGGGGAGCTGGGAGGGGACACAGCCAGGACAGCTGGCCCAGGCTGGCCAAAGGGGTATTCCATACCATATGATGTCATGCTCAGTATATAAACCTGGGGCGAAGAAGAAGGAGGGGGAAAGGGGACATTTGAAGTTACGGCATCTGTCTTCCCAAGAAACCATTACACGTGATGCAGCCCTGCTTCCCTGGAGATGGCTGAACCCCTGCCTGACCATGGAGAGTGGGGAATGGATTCCTGGTTTTGCTTTGCTTGTGTGTGTGGCTTTTGCTTTACTTATTAAGCTGTCTTTATCTCAAACCATGTTATTTATATTATTCTTCTGATTCTCTCCTCCCTCCCACCATGGGGGAGTGAGCGAGCGGCTGCGTGGGGCTTAGCTGCTGTATGGGGTTAAACCACAACAGAGCCAAGAAGGAATAGTTAGTTTAGTGACCATCTTTCCTGCATGATTCTTTCTTTACGTGTGCATCTACATAAAACTCCATGAAGAATAAGCTGTATTTGCCCTGTGGGTTTGACCTTGGGTTGCTTATGTTACTATACAAAAATGCAAGTGAATTCATTCTTTTTTAAAAAGCAATGAGCTAAACACAATGATTTATTAAAAAGGAAAGCATTGGGGTTTTTAAAACTAAAGAGCTTTACAGTACTACAAAATATTTTCAAATTAGAATGTATGCAAATCCTATGCTTCTTATTTACAGTTTTTCAGAGTCCAGTTAGCCCAATTTCTTACACTGCAGCAATCCATACAGACCTTCAGAACAGGTACAGATGTATAAATCTTTGCCATTTTCTACGATCAAATAGCTTCTTGTATTTCTTAAGTCCTTTCTACATATCACACTCAAGTTGTGAACATGTAACAAACTTATGCTGCAGAGTAACACTTCTTTTTATTCTCTATTTTGTTCCTAATTTTCAGTACCCCATTTGTGGTTTTTTGATCTCTACTGAGAGTTGGGTTGACATTTTCATACATCACCTCTATTCCTCCAAATCTCTTTCTTGACTAGAAACACCTAATTCAGAATTAATCACTATGTATATACAGTTCAGATAATACTTGCCTAAGTGTCTCCCTTTTCTTCTAACAATAATAAATTTTGTGTACCAAGTTATTATGCAACATTTGGACACCATTCCACAACTTTGCTTCCTGTTACTCAGCATTCCCTTTACTACTGCAGATGACTTGGTATGACAAAGTTTACTCTGACCCTGTTTTCCCACATTATTTCCCTGGAACAGAACAAAACAAAACTGACATGCCTATGTAACACAAACACTGATCCACTCTAAGGAAAACTCATCATTTATTCCAGATCTGCCCCAAGACCTACAAATCCACACACTACTCTTAGTATTGTATTTTATAGTTGTGTTTTGGGGGATTTGTTTGGCCTGTCATTTATTATACTATGCAAAGCCTAAGGAGCAGTATTTAGCTGATGTAGAGGATGAACATCCATCATGAAAGGATGCAATTAAGATTTGTCTATGTCATATACCTTGCAGCTACAGGCTCTACATTTAAAACATTTAAAACCCTTTCCCCCTCATGTAAGAGAGGTATCAGCAATGGAATGTTTAATATAGTACATGATGGGTATCTCATGGTTTAAGCTACTTTATCTGAAACTTGGTTGCACACTACTCTTAAAGGAAGAGAAACACCCATGAGTTTTATTAGACTACATTTTCTTCTTTGGTGTATATAAAGATCTCAAATAAAGTAAGGTATTTGACCTTAAAGTAGTAAAAGCTATGTCACAAGTTCTGTTTCCTCTGTAGAATGATAAATATAATACTTTGTCTTCAATGTTCTGTGAAAAAGAACTAGTTACCAGAGTCTGATAAATTGTTCTTTTCTTCAGGTTTTTCCTCCTCCTGGTTATTTAAAATGAAGTCTTCTTGAAAAACATGGAATAACTGCGTTTTCTTGCCATGCTAAGAAAGTAAAAACACACACAAGAAGTGAACATCATGGAGTATGCTGTTTAAGATTGCTCTCTAAGATGGAAGCTTTTAACTTGGTAAGTTATACACATCAATGAAAGTTTTCAAGAAAATGCACCTTCATTACATTCTTTTCATTTACAGGTACTATTAAACCAAAGCAAGTATATGTCAGAATCAATATTTAAATACTTACTCTTTACTTGACAGAGCGCTACACGTACAGCCTCTGTTATTAAAACTTTTTAAACAAGCTAATTATGGTATAAAATGAGTACAGAAAAAGAACTTACAAGTTCTGTGATAGCATCCAGTTCAATGATACATCCTGGGCGAGCTGTAGATTGCTGACTTATGATGTTAAAAACTTCACCAACATATTTCTGCTTAAAAAGAGGGGGGGGGGGTGGTCTTGTTAACTCAGTTTTGTGCATTTCTGTGGCTAGGTAGGTGCAACATCACTAAAGGTTAACTAAGTCATTAAATATACACTCATTGCAATCCACCAAGAACACGGGTAACATTCCCAGTTTTTTCAAGAGTCGCATTGTTTTCAATGGCTGAAAAGTGACAAGAACATCTGGAAAGCCTGGCTTTCAGCGGTTTATTGTCATTCCCCCAAGCTGCACTGTCATCTCAATTTTTCCTTAGGATTGACAGTGCACACACACAGTTTGTTATTACTCCTTGTAGTGCAAGCGTTTCAGAGCTATTTCCCAACCAAACACTGACCTGCCTCAATATGCAGAGTTTGATGTTAAATGGAATGCAGTACAGCTACAGTGCTAAAAAGCTTTACCATATCTGTTTTAACAAGCAGAGCTAAACTACCATAATCTGTTAAATCCTCAGCAAACAGCTTAGTCCGTTACCAACTAGTCTGAAACTAATGCTACTGAATGAAGTTCCAACCTCCAAAGAATTGAGACAGCTTTTCACTTACAGAAATTTGTGGATTGGAGAGCTCACACAAAAGTTTCTTAGCATCTATTACAGCTTGATATAATCTCAAATGCTGTCCGTCACTAGCCACAAAGCAGGCACTTGGAGAATTACAGTATGCACCTAAAAAATAAGAATGTAAAAAGTGCTCAAACATTCAAGCACCAACTTACTTTTTTTTTTTTGAAAGAGGCAATTATGAAGTTATGAAAGCAAACAATATAGCATGAGAAAAATTCTCTTGTTAATTTCTGTTGACAAGCAAGAACTACAAAGTTTAACACTGCAATCAGCAACCAAATTGAAGTGATGAAAGGAAATGGGAATACCATTTGCAAACCAGAGCAAAATCTACCTCTACTTTTAAATGTTTAACATATTCTGAAGTATGCACTAGCATCTCAGAACTTTACTGCACTACCTCCTAAAAGATAAAACACATAAAAGCCAGAATCACAGAATATTAAGGTTGGAAAGGACTTTTAAGATCATCAAGTCCAACCATCAAGCCAACACCACCATGCCCACTAAACCATATCCTGAAGTGCCACGTTCGCATGTTTTTTGAATGCTTCCAATGATGCTTACTCCACCACCTCCCTGGGCAGCCTGTTCCAATGCTCGACCACTCTCTCTGTAAAGAAATTTTTCCTAATATCTAAACCTCCCTTGCTGCAACTTGAGGCCATTTCCTCTTCTCCCAAGTAGCTAGTGATAGGATGAGAGACGAACACCCCCCTCACCACAACCCCCTTTCAGGTAGTTATAGAGAGCGATAAGGTCTCCCCTCAGCCTCCTCTTCCCCACACTGAACAACCCCAGTTCCCCAGAAGGAACACAGCAATTCTTCACACAGAAATAAACAACTTCCAAGTATCAGCAGCTTGGTAATTTGTGAACTAAAGGACCCATGCTTAACATTTTTTCCAATGCATTCAAATATATCTACATTATCTATTTAATAGTATTATTAGGTTATATTACTTTTATTCTAGAACACTTCACAAATGAGAAAATGAAACTCACCAAGGCAATAGCTGGGTATAAGTGTGGGCAGCCATGCAACATTAGAAAAAGCTGAAACATGGAGAGAATTGATCCGAGCAAGTTCAGAAACTCCACCAGAAAAGGACAAAGGCCCTACAGGGTCAACTCTCCAAAGAATAAGTTCACTGTAAACTGCATTGGGATCCTGGGATGTTACATTTGCATTGCCTCTACTTTGAAGTATTACTGGTGACTCCTGAGACTTTAAAGAATCATTTGCCTGCTTTGCATTCTCAACATCTGGTGAAATTAGAGCATTGTGATGTGAAGTTGTAAGCAGCAGTGGTAACACTGAGTGGCAAGCCAAGTCATTAAGATGAAAACGGTGACCACAGTATCGGTATTTATGTGAAATACTGAGTACAGTTGAAAAAGCAGACTCCTCAGCAAAACTCACTAGCCACTGGTTCAATGACCCATCTGCATGTTTGGAAATCATCATAACATTGGGTGTGAAAATACTTAGTTTTAAACTATTGGTTGATTTGCTGTGTCCAGAAGAGATAAGCATAGATGAAGATCGTGTAAGGCCAGGAGGCTTTTGTTTGCCTTGTTGAATAGCTAAGTCAACGTTTTTGGTACAAGCATACATCACTATACTTCTGCAAAGAGAGTTTGCATCACCCGTTGGAAATGCAACAGGAATTCGTGAGACAAATGACACCTGGAATTTTAAGAAAGAGAAAAAGAGTAAGTATTAAAGTTATTTTCTCATCATATTTCTCACTGAATAACAATGCATAATCCAGAAAAAACTGAAGTACCTGCACCTGGCGAAACATGCCAGGCTGGTATTCATCTAGCCAGTCCACATGCCATACCAGCAGTGAACCATCCATAGGATGTATACTGAATAGCATGTCAGCATTTTTATTCCATTCAGAAAGTAGCACTTCAATCTCATGATCAATAATAGCAGAAGATAAAGGAACAAGACTTGAATTTGCAGTAGTTTTCTCATCACTCAGTTCCTTCTTTTCTTGGTTTCCTTTTTGTTCATCTCCATTTTCATCAACTTCTAGAACACAGAGAGAGATATATTGTATTCAAAAGCAGAAGTATAGCAAGCAGTGTTATTCAGGCACAAGAGCACCTTTCAGGCCTTTTATAAGCCACTCATATAAGCACACATTTAAAACAATGAAAATTTTAACCAGAAATCCTCTAGTGGACCTCAGTCAATGACTAACAAACCAAAATAACTTACATTTTTTATAAATACTTTTAGTTTTCCCATTTTATATAAATTTTTGCATGCCTAGGCAGAACAAAAGCAGCCATCTCTGAACTGTATGTATATAAATTAATTGACTATATTATGTTACAGAATAAAACTATTTAAATTACATGAGCTTTAATATATAAAAAAGTAAATCCTAAGGTTGCACCTGCTTCTTTAAAAATGTTAAAATAACACACTCTCATGCAAAGGACTCCAGGTAAGTCTGAGTAAGTAATATAGTTTTCAGCATAAATAACTCAATCTCTGGAACAACCATAAACAAATTCAGAATTTCTAGACACGGATTTTTAAAAGTCACTTAGGTACTTCCAGCATAAGGGAAGGAAATGCACAGAAATGGTACTGTAATCTGTCTGTATCCATCCAGTTGGATGTTCGCATCCCGAGGGTAGTGGTCAATGGCTCAATGTTCAGATGGAGATCAGTGATGAGTGGTGGTTTCCCATCAATCATCACAAGGCCCTGAAGTCTCTTTTGATCTCTTCAGTCTCTTTTGACATCTTGATCAATGACATAGACAGGGGGATGAAGTGCACCATCAGCAAGTTTGCAGATGACACCAAGCTGAGTGGTGCAGTTGACACACCTGATGCACGGGAGGCCATCCAGAGAGACCTGGACAAGCTCAAAGAATGATGAAGGCCCATGTGAATGTCATGAGGTTCAACAAGGCCAAGTGCAGGGTTCTGCACCTGGGTTGGGGCAACCCCCGGTATCAATACAGGCTGGGGGATTAAGGGAATGAGGCCAGCCCTGCCAAGAAGGATTGGGGGTCCTGGTGGATGAAAAGTTGGACATAAGCCAGCAGTGTGCACTCACAGCCCAGGCGGCCAACTATATTCTGGGCTGCATGGCCAGCAGGTCGAGGGAGGCGATTCTGCCCCTCTACTCCACTCTGGTCAGACCCCACCTGGAGTCCTGCGTCTGGCTCTGGAGTCCGCAGCACAGGAAAGACATGGACCTGTTGGAGCGGCTCCAGAGGAAGGCCACAAAATTTGTATCAGAGGGATGGAACAGCTCTCCTATGATGACAGGGAGAGTTGGGGTTGTTCAGCCTGGAGAAGAGAAGGCTCTGGGGAGACCTTGTTGCTGCCGTACAGTACTTAAAGGGGGCTTCTAAGAAAGATGGGGACAGACTTTTTAGCAGGGCCTGTAGCAATGGGACACAAGGGGTAATGGTTTTAAACTAAAAGAGGGCAGATTTTGACTAGATCTAAGGAAGAAATTTTTCCTAATGAGGGTGGTGAAGCACTGGCACAGGTTGCCCAGAGAGGTGGTAGATGCCCCATCCCTGGAAACATTCCAGGTCAGGTTGGACACAGCTCTGAGCAACCAGCAGTTGTCCCTGGTCATTGCAGGGGGGTTGGACTAGATGACCTTTAAAGGTGCCCTCTAACAAAAGCTATTCTATGACTGTATGGTTCTATCCGTACATGTAAAGTTGCCTACTTATTTCACGTGAAATAATATTACAAATTACTTTGTTTATAACATGAAAGCCATTTGTCTATGATAAGACTTTTACCTTCTTCTGATCTGCCATCCATTTCATTAGACTCCTCCGTGGTAGTCTCAGGAGAATGATGTTCAAAACTTTTTTTAAGTTGTTGCAAAAATACTTCCATGGATAAGGTAAAATGAAGTTCTTTATTGTTTAGCCAGTGCACAACAAAAGGTCCACTTTTTTCTTCATTTTCACCAAGACTCAGAGATGTAATAGACGGGAGTAAAGGAATATCTACCAGAAAAAGACATTGAAATTTTTGAAAACCTAGTACTTGGGTCAAAAAATAATTTTAGAAAAAAATTTTTTAAGCAGAAACCCTACCATGAAAAAAATACACTAAGTGTATTGCTACTTGTCATTCCTTTCATCAACATCAACATCATCTACTTTCAAGTATTAAATTGCCTGACTTGTCTACTACAAGAGATGATCCACAGCTTTGGTACGCTTATATTAGGCTTACAGTATGGCCCTGTGCTGTTACATCTTCATGACAGTAACACTGTCTGTACAGGTTAATTTACCTCATCCTTTGATACTATAGCTCAGTAGAAACCAAACAATTTAAGTGTAACTTCCCAACATTTAGTCATACGACATACATACGACAGGGCTTACAGTAGAAAAAACCGGTACAGTGACCAGATTATGTCCACTGTAACACCATCACATAAAGCCAGGATTTCTGATTCCTATGGATTCCATTATTATTTTGCATTGCCCTATAATGCTACTTGGTGTCCCAGGCAGCTGTGAAAAATAAAGCAGTAATCACAAAGTGACAGAAGCAAATACCAGGCTGCTTGCAGAGTAACAGCATCTAAATTATGTGTGGCTAAAAGAGCATCTAGGTGATTTACTGCAACTTCTTCAAATGAGCCATACAGCAACATTCCTAAAAGCTCAACCTGCATTAATTTCCATCTAGAAGTCTCCATATATACTTTCTCATCTTCTTTTTCCTATTTATGTAGCATTATTTAAATTCCATGCCCTGGGAGACAAAATACTTTTTAGTCCAATTGTGCGATTTTTTTCATAGCCAGTGATGGCTTTGAATTACCCTCCAGTCTAGCCTAAAAAAATGATAACTGAGAGCACACAGATAGAAGAAAAGGACCATGAGGACTGCCAGCAATTTTGTCGTGGAAAGGGGATGCATTTCCATTCTCCTACCTCAAAACTACCAACTTGTAACTGATGCTCAGCTCTGGACAAAATCCTTAGTGAATTTTTATTTGCTTCATAAATCCTATTTGTGCCTTCCAGAAAACTTCTAAGGTCTCTGGATTCAAGAATTTTTTCTGGATTTGACTAAGAATTTTGTACTAACAACCACTGCTTATTCATTTCACTGAACTCTACCCAGGCTGCATACCAGTTCAAGTAATACTCTAGTATAAAAGAAGGTCTCAAGGATTCTGTTGCTATAAGAAAATGAGTTTCAAAATTAACAAGAGAACAGAAATGCAATAAAAATTAAAAGGACATTTATTCTTATATATTGACAGCATTACTATTCTTCAAAAAGCGAAATGAATGAGAGATAAAGCTGCTTCGACCTCAGTTTTTATCAAGTACTCTGAATGTTGTAGTAAGGGCAAATTTTCAGGTGAGAGATCATAAACCAATTTGGTTTAAATTAAGTCAAAGAAAAGACAACTAGGTTTTCAGATTAAATTTAATTTCAAAAGGACAACATAAAAAGATTACTTAGAGAATCTGGTTAGACTGAGGTATTTAAGGACTTGACTGTGAGGGACAACAGGTATTTCTTCAAATTGAGATTTAAGATGTGAAGGTTACTTCAAAGAGAGGTTCTGCATTGAAGAACAACCTGCTGTCCTCCAATCTAGTGAGTTAAACACCAAGTGATCCAAAACACAGTATCAAGATATACAATATTAACACAGATGACATAGAAGGAATACAAGATTGAAAAGGCCAAAGCCAAGTGTTAGAAACTTAAGAAAACCTTTTACTATTCTTTTACAGAATGGAATGAAAGTAATTTTGGGAGTTTGCTGTTGGGTACGTTTATATTGCAATATCTATCAAAGCAAAATTAATAGTTATTATGTATAAGCAAACAAGGAAAGAAGTGCATTAAGAGTACGTATTAAAAAAGATAGTGAAAGATTATGTGCTAGCCACATGAAAATGTTAGCTAGCTCCTTATGCAAACTGAAGACGCAGAAATACAGAGAGGAGAACTAAAAATCTCCAAGCAGTTTTGGAGAAGTTTTCCTTTATGACGTTGGATAGTAACATATGTAATGACTGGAGACATTTCCTGGAAAACAGAATGGCATCAATGGTACAGCACAAAACTGCAAGAAGCTTCCTTCTTGTAGGCTGGGATGTGATTCTAGTTATATCTGTTAAAAGAAACATGAAATAATACTAAAGAAGGTGAAGACTAACTCTAATCTTCCAAGAGCAAATGTTTACAGCTTGCTTAGCCCAGCAACAGTAATGGAAACCAATAGTTCTTTACAATCATACTATACAGCTACAGATATGAAATAATCATGAATGCCTTTAGGTCAAATTTGGCCTTTCAAACAAGGGTCAGTAGGAACAAAAAAATAATTTAAAAGTGCTATTTATAAGACAGAGTTTAACTAGTTTAAGAAAAGGATTACATAATACGTTTGTTCATTAAGTCTAGACACAGGAAATCACATCACAGCAGTAAAATCTTAATGATAGGCCATTCAATATTGCATTTCTATTCAGTTTTTCAATGAGCAGATATGCACTTCATTTTCAGCGTACACAAACAATTATGAAGACAGAAACATTAGCAGCTGTAGGGAATTCTCTGTGATGCCTAGCAACATATTCCTTGAGTGCAATAGAATACTGAAGTTTATGGAACACAAGATAAAGGCACGTTTTTCTTCGTTCAAAGACAGAACAGAAGTACAGGGATGTGTAGATACTTCAGAGACTTACTGTCAGGTACTCATTTGAAGAAGCTTGGAAATATTTGATTTATCAGTACACATACCGTACACAATTTCCAGTAAATTTGTAACTTCAGTTAAAAATACTTAGCCTTCTGCACCTCAGACCACTGTGAACCTCAGTTAAAAGATGACCAAAAATGAAAGACAGGATTACTGTAGAGGAAATTTATTCAGGTCATTTAATTACTGTAGAAGAAGGTTCTTTTGTGCATTAAATGAAACCAATATGCTAGTAATTTTGTATGATCATATAAATACTGTACAAATACATCTGAGAGTTAAGCCTACACAGACATCTAACCGAAATTGTAGGTCACCCTGTAGGAAGGACTTACCACACGTCTTACCTGTGGCTGGATTAATACTGGCAGCAATATGGAAGTGACAAAGTGCATTTGCATGAGGAGTGATGTTCCTGTGAACTTCGTGGGGATCTTGCTGATGTGGAGCATATCCAGTATGTGCTACAACAGCACCAGACCTCCTCCTTCCTCGTCGAAAGTGCCTCAGGTTTAACTGCATGAAGAATAAGGTGTCATTTTAATTCCTTTCAAAAAGAAAAAGCAGATTTCATCTGTAAGTGGTTTTCTAGACACTACTGAATGAAATTTTTCAGTTTAAAAGCTACTTTTAAAGCATCAGTGGAGTTTCTTGCAAAAATTACACTCCAGGTTGTGTCTGCAGTAGAGAGATACTAATGCCTTCAAATTCATTTATGAAGGCCCATACAGCACTTTGACATAGTAACTGCTTCATATTTCCGTGTGCAGACAATACTTATACAGTTTTTATACTTAAACAGAAAATACTAGTGTTTCATAAGCGTATACTATGCTTACTCAAGATACCGCACAAAGCAGCAGATCTGAATAATTTCATTTCAGAGACTGAAAAACTGGATCAATACTTTGGATCTAATCAGATAAGTACTTCCACTCCTATCAGAAGGGCCCAATGAGTTTTAAGGTCTTCCCCCCTTCATGCAAATATATGCTTCCAAGGGAAAAAAAAAAGAAACGAAATTTTTAAGATTGACTATGCCAGTATTAAAAAGTCTCACTCACATACTGCACAGTTCAAGTCCAATGTGCTGCAGATATCTAAACAGGCACCAAAATGTACAAGAAGATACAGGATTTGTAGTAAGGATGGTACTACCTTCCCGCCATTCCTTTTCACTTGCTCTCCTTTGCATCTTAACATAGCATGCTCAAGTAAAATAGTTTTCTCTCAATTTTTATGTAATTGTTATTTCTGATCTCTAATCATAGAATCATATAGAATCATAGAATCTTTGTGTTGGAAGGGACCTTTTAAGGTCATCTCATCCAACCCCCCTGCAACGAGCAGTGACATCTTCAGCTAGATCAAGTTGCCTCTTATTTTCAACATGAACACAGAACTGCCCCCAACTTGCTCTCCCCTCCCTGTTTTGCATATTTTTTCTTTGCTGTATTGTGCCTTTCATCCTGTCATATTTTTCATCTATGCCACATATGCTAAGCAAGCACCATGAGCATGCTAAATGCACTGTGATAAAAGCACAGTGCCCACATACTCTTTACACAGCTTTGTAGGAGACCACTAATGCTTCACCCTCCCCCTGCTTCCCACTGGTTAGAAAATACTATCCAGTAAGGATCATTTGCCTTAGAGATACAGCTTACGAGCAGTCTGCTCTACTTGAGGACTACAGCAGAAAGGCAACAGAGGCTATCTTTCTTCCCTCCGCATTATCACTGTTTTTCCCACTTGCAGAAGCCAGAGAACATCCCAGAACTTCAGAGGTAACAATGCATTTTAAGGCAGCATCATTAGTGGGTTTCACATAACCTACATACAGTACATGCTCCACACTGTTCCTAGCCCACTGAACTAGATACTGCAGAGCACTTTGCTTCAGTCACCAAAACAAAATAGGTAGTAGTGATGTAAGAACAGTGTGACTTCTAATGTGAAAGCTCAGTAGGACAGCTGTCAGCTTAGCCTTCCTAAGTCAGATTTCAAGTAAATTCACTCTTTCGTAACATTTTATGCACCTCTATGGTATTAAAGGATTTCAGCTTATGATACATGTTCAAGTTACTAATTATAACCCTGTCTAAAATTACATTTGTGTACATGCAGTTATTCTCATGTTCAATTTCAATTCTTACCTCTAAAGCATTTTGCACTTTTTCCTTACTTGAAGTATTTCTCTTGAAGTTATTTGTGAAGTTCACTGCTTCACTCCAATTGTCATATCCTCCACCATACAAGAGACTGTCATTGGGTAACAAAGTCTCTGCCCAGAGACGACAAACATTATCCTTACAGCAAGTCAGGAGTACATTGCAGACAGCACCACTAATGAAAGAAAATTTAAGGTGTGAAGAAGCTGCTTACTATCACAGAGCATCAAAAGAAAGCAACAGTACCAAACAGTTTTCCATTATCAGTTTTCAGAATTGCACCAAGTAACTTAAAGGTACTAAGGAAAGAAAAACTCAACAATACATTCTTAGGAAAACAAATGATGTATGAAAAGCTTTCATATCTATTCAAGTATCTGAGGATAAATTACCTCAAACTTCGTTATACAACTGTGGAAAACCAAATCATGGATTTCAGTTTACAAGATTAGTCATAGCTGGAATACCAAAATTTATGTTTTTCTTTTTAAAGTCCTTCACATAAATTCTGGATATCCATTCTCAATTCCCCAGATCTTACTGCTATACACCACTTACAAAATTATACACCCAAAACAGAGAAACCAAAGTAATACCAGGACTAAAACAGCCAATTTAAAACTACATATTTTTCATAATTACTATTTTTCAAAATGCAATTTCTGTTACATATATATCAAAAAAATCCTATTAACCTAAACTAGGCACTGAAAAAAAACTATGCAGATCATCAGGTTTCCAGTTTGCGTAAATTGACAATTTAGTTTTAGCTAAGACTCAAAACATATATGGATCATCTGACTGGACTGTCCAGCAGCAAACTCTCTTCGGTATCATGGCATAGGTGGGTTTTCAAAACTGATTTAAGGACTACAGTCATGGTTTTATGAAGAGTATTCTACTTACAGGTTGATATAAAAGACACCATAAACTTGCTCAAACACACAAAGGTATGCAGAATTCAAATGGCTACTATTTGGAATAATATAGCAAAAAGATGGTTGCAGGGCACAAAATTGCTAATGCTACTTCAGTCTGAGGCTGCAATTTACTGGTGAAAACAAGGGACAGGTGATTTAGGAATTGTCAGAACACAAAAAACCCCCAGACCCAAAATACCAGTTCTGAACTATCATTTTAATTCAATTTCCAGATACTGTTTATGACAGAGGTCTAGTTTTGTACTATGTAAAGAAATCAACTGAAAGACATGGGAATATTTGAATGTTTGAGAAATACAATGTAAAATGACAGGACATTTGAATCGCTCTGATTCCATTAGGACAGAAAGAGAGGAACATGCTGGGATCAAATGCATGAATGGTCATTTAAGACCGTGCAATCAAAACAGTGCAAAGAGGTAATTTTGCAACAGCTGATTTTATATTTAGTCCAACCTCTAAGACCATGTGCGGGACTCCCTTTCTTTCCAGTTCCTTCCCAGGTAAAAGGAGGCCGACCATCCTCTCAAGAACTTCAGTGTGAAGGAATTATATGAACACATACAAACAACATACCAGGAGCACAAACTCAATTAGTAACTGAAGTAAACTCTACAACATGTGTGACTGTTGACTGGGCACAAAAAGCCTCTAACTATATAGCTGGGAAGACCGTACAGTTTGGGGTTTTTTTGGGCAATTTACAAACCTCAGGTTTTTAGAATTACTGACCGTGGCATGAATTTACTTGTCTTCCTCCATGAAAATGCATTTACTGATCGAGGATGAGCCAAATAAACAAATGAAAAATCAACTTCTTTTGCTTGTTTTTCTGGACTTGTGCCAGGTGGTGTTATGGCTGATCGCCAGCTGTCTGTATTGTACCATACCTTCACAAGACAATCATCCTGGGAAAAGAAAAAAAGACAGTAAATAAGACTACCTTGCATAAGAATATGATGCACTTCAAGTACTTCTGGGTATGTTTCCTGGGTTTTTGTTTTTCTTTTAAGTAAAATACTTTTCTGATGACAGAAAGTAAGCTCGGTAAATAGAACTTGAACTGGTCTTAAAACATGGTAGCAGAGCTTCCTTTTAATCTCTCTTGCCATTACTAACTCAGATTTAATTTTGCTCCTGATTAGCTGCCAGTTTTTAACCACAAAAATGCAAGCTGTACTGGCTTGAACTGGTATTTAAATGTTATTTCAGCTGATTGTAATTTGATAGAAAACCCCCAAAACACAAATTTAAATTTTAGGAATGCAAAGTTCAAAGAGGACATCTCAAAAACCACACTCAGTACTGCTTTTTAGATACACACATACTTAAATTGAAAAAATCATGTTCCTAATGTCCTTGTCCTTTGAGAACCAGATCAGTTATTCTGGATCTAGATTTGTAAGTTGTTGATCAACGATTAAATATGAGTGGTTCTGAAATATTGTATTAACCTGGGTATGCTTAACATGATGCTATTGGGGGCAGTGGGAGGGTTTTTTTTGCTGACCAGCATCTTCTCTCATAAAAAAATTAAACAAAGACAACAGAAACGAAGATGCTTTTCAAAGATACTGCAGGCAGGTATTTAACTTAGTCATTTATGGTAAAAAATCCATTATTAATTTTCCTACTTTAGTTAGTGATTTTTCCTACTTATTCCTACTAATTTAGTAATCGTGCTTTGCATGAGTTTATCATGTAAGATAATGCAATAGGACATAAGACACTCCAGCCAAAAACTCCACAAGGATACTACCTCTATAGAAGCTATTTGCGGATTAATTTATTTTTCTACCATTCAATCACACCATAAACATTAGAATCCATTAAAACTTGACTTTTACAATAAATATTAACTCCTATCCATAAAAAAAAATGAAAAAGTCTATGTTGTCAACAGTGACAAACCAATTTTTTGATAAAACCTGTATTTGAACAATTTTAGAAGTCCTAGTTATCTTAAACATGACTGGGATGACTCTCCTTTCAGCCAATAAATGGCTAAAGACATCACAGAACATATGGCAAGCAATATGATATCCCAAATAAACAAAACAGGAATGGAGCATGAGAATTTGTTTCTTTGTTATTTCACACAATACACTTTATCATCAACAAAATCTTAAATTTCACTTCACATTGGAAACTAGCCTATTGGAATACAGTTTACCTAGAAAAAGACATCTACATTATTTAACAGATTTGTTACATCTTTCTGGCTTCCTTAAAGATAGCAAATGCCTTAAAAGTTAGACTTCTAAGCAAGTATAATGATCTGAAATGGCAAGCGTTAGAGAAAAAAACACACACAACTCAGCAAAACTTATTTTACTCATTTGTTCTTGATGCATACAACTGAATCACACAAAATATGCATGACAACTACCTTTTAAAAGCAAGACATTCACAGACTGAACCATCCTTGAATCTTTATGCTTCAAGCATGTATTGAGGGACATTATGATCCAAAGAGCAACAGGAAAGTTCAATGTACTACTACTAAATCAAACACTGTTCTAACCAATCTTTATGTGTACATAGTAATTTTTCATTCACGCTTCCAAGACAGGTTAGACCAAACTGCATGACTGTCTTCCATTCTGAAGTCTGAAACTCATCCTGTCAGGTTAATACTGCTCTGGATTCTGTGACACTTAAAGCAGGTTTTTACTAATCTCAGCAATTGCATTATCCCAATTAACCTTACATAATGTCATTTTGTTTCCTTTTTAATAATTCTGCAGTCTCTGCTAGGTTCTTTAGTTGGTGGCATAAACTTGATGCCTACCTGCATCTGTTCATGTATGCTAAAACTGCTTATACTGTTAAATTTTCTTTTTTTCAAAAAAACAGTAATCTGAAAAAAGAATTTTCCCCACAATGTACTTTGATAATTCCATAAATTCTCACAAGATGGGTCTGGACATTCTTAATGGAACTTTTTGATGAATGTCAGTGTGACTCCACCATCGAATAAAGACAACAGTATTATTTGCAGAAAACAATTACTCATTTCACATCCCTTAAAAAGTAGTTATCAATTCTTGTATGGATTTGTCACACTTTTTCACTGGATCCTCTACATTATCTGGATTTTCTTCTGCTTTGACTTGTTTGAATATTATTCTCTTACAAAACCTGACCAACAAGTTTTGTAGTATAAATAAGAAAGATTACTCTGTCAGTGTTTCAGGAAGTTAAAACATAAGACAGTGACATTTTGTTTCAATTTTTTTTGCTTATTTTGCCACAGGATTTTATTGCTTTTGCTGATAAACCACTCAGTGCTGAGCACACAGAACTAATCTGTAAGATTGATCACAGTGACATAACTACATGCAAACATACCTGTGGAGGGAAATGTGAATTCTCTTCTACATACACGAACAGGCATACAGATACACTTACACAAAAAGATTTTAAAGAGCTATTTTTGATCAATGTTGTCACAAAAATAGTGAAATACTGAATATATTTCCTTGCTAGAAGCATATCCAGCAGTGAACTCATCCACAGTTCTCCCCCACTGCCCAAAACTCTTATCTTTCTGTTGTCTTAATAATGTGGTACTGATTAAAAATGGGTATTTTCAAGTACTAAGCAGTGAATATTTCTTGGGCTCCCTCCACCCCCCAAACTACCTTTCTCCCAAATTCTTATTTACTAAAATGTAACGATCCATAGGATTACTGGAAATACTATGCAAAAAATTTAAAAAACTCATTTAAAAGATTTTTTTTAAAAAAATGTGTTTGTTTTGTTTGCTTTAATAGTTTATCTGGATTAGTACAAAACAAGTAGAAAAATTCTTACCTTGCCAGCAGTAGCAAAAAACTCCCCGTCTGGTGAGAATTTCATTAAACAAACTTGAGAAGCAGTTCTATGAAAGAGACAGTTAAAAACAGAATTTTAAGAACTTTTTCAGAAGTCTAAACAGCTTTTTTCTCCTTGAACTCAAGAAAGTGATTTAATTCTTATATGCAAGTATCCATTCTATTGTGTGAAACATCTTAAGCTTTAAGAAAGTCCAGAAGGACTAGCAGGTAAACTTGTGTGCAACACATGGTTGTGGTCACACAGGAAAAACAGAAACCCAAAAAGCTGCAGCTGAGGGTGCTACAATATCCAATATCCCAAATTATCATAAGCTGCTAACAGATTAAACCATATGCAGACATGCTCTACTTCCACTTCACAATCATTTGTATTTCAAATTGATTTCTGCTGTCCCGTATTATCTTCCGACTTATCTGAAAGACGCCTCCATTTCTTGTATTTCCTACAGCTGTAACTCAAGAAAACAAACAGGCAGAAAAAGAATAATGTAGTTAAGAAGTCTCTGAAAGCATTTTTTACACTAATGGTCACACTGGTAAAAGATGCCACATCAAAATAATCTAAACCTAAGTATGTAGTTAATTTTTGCTCTATTTTACTTTCATTGGAAATACTAATAAATGAGCTTCTTTTACAGGTTTTGAAGCATCAAGCTATTGCTGAAGTGACCAGCTTATTAATGGCAACAAGAACATACAAGAACTTAATTGTGCAGCACGAGTACAGTATACATTTTCATCTTGAATGTATTAGACACGTATAACAAGTTGCAAGGCCTAACTTTAAGGAAGGATTAAGTTAGCCATCAGGTCAACAGAAGCATGATGCATTTAGTGTGTGCAGTAACATCAGCAAGTCAATTACAAAAGCCGTGCATCAAAGAAAGCCAATTTCCTCCGAGGTTTAAGCAACATTCTCCTAGTAGGGCTACTATGAAGACATTTGGGAATGCATCCTTCAGACATTAAAAATTATTCTGGCAAAGGGTAGTACTGCAAAATCTCTACGTTGCAAACTTCTCCTTAAGAAAAACCTATTCTAAATCTAACTGAAGTACATATGCCAAAAGACATATAGGCATAAAAGGGGAACTGACAAAGCAAGTGTAGTGGGTTGACCTTGGCTAGAGGCCAGGTACCCACCAAGCCACTCTATCACTCCACTCCTCAGCAGGACAGGGGTGTAGAAAATAAGATAGAAGAAACCACCTGGGTCAAGATAAAGACACTTTAATAAAGCAAAAGCAAAGGCTGCACCTGGAAGGGAGGGAAAACAAAAGATTTATTCTCTACTTCCCATCAGCAGGCAATGTCCAGCCACTTCCTGGGAAACAGGGCTTCAGTATGCATAGCAGTTTCTCCGGAAGACAAAAGTAAAAAATGAATGCCCCCATATCCCTTTGGTCAGTTTGGGTCTGCTGCCCTGGCGATGTCCCCTCCCAAGATCTTGCCCACCCCCAGCCTACTGGTGAGGGGGGGAAATGTTGGAGAGGCAGCCTTGATGCTGTGTGAGCACTGCTCAGCAGTAGCCAAAACACTGGTGTGTTATCAACACCTTTCTAGCTGCCAGTACAAAGCACAGCACTGTGAGGGCTGCTGTGGGGAAAATTAACTGCATCTCAGCCAGACCCAATAAAGCAAGTTCTGTTGATCTTTTTCAGGACCTACTGGTTTAAAGTACACAACACTTAGCTCTCTCTCCTCTACAGAAGAGTTTAAAAGAGGGAAACAAGTGTTAGAAAAGTCATCCTATGGCAAGACCATGACTTAAATTGTCTTATAAACTGAAGTACTAAACTAAAACTCTTCTGAATGTACCAATACACAGACACAAAGATTAAAATCAACATGAATACAAGAGCAGCACTCAGAGATGCAGTAAAACAGAATACATCCCTCTTTGCATGACTGTTCCAAATATGCATAATAAACACAGAAAGAGTAAAAGTTGTGTGAAGGGGGAGATGTGTGAGAAGGCAAGAAAGGTGCAGTACACTGGACATAGAAGGAAGTTTATTTTAATCAATCCTTCAGGCACACTAATTTACAAATATGCACCTTCCACCTTACTTCTTGTACAAGGAACATAGTCTACTGGGACAGTCTTAATAGCAGCCGTCCCTCGGTATCTTATTAGTGTTCAATATAACTGAAGAACTACCTAAGAACATAAATTACCTCAAAACCAATCACAACTGGTCTTGTAAGAACAAAGAAATGTCACATATTCATGGGAAATATGATTCAAGTTTATCCCGTATCAATTGTATTTGTCAAATAACAGTATACAATAGGATTTCACTGAACTACACTAAGTATTTCATCTGAAAGGTATGAATCAGCAAGGAAAAAGGAATTACTTGTCTTTAGATGAGTTTCTTACTTGCATTTCCAGATACACTTCCATTCTCCAAGTCCAACATCTGTTCTTTCAGTATTGTCATTGTCAGAAAGGTTTTCCAAAGGAACATTAGACCAAAGCTGAAGACAACTGGAACCAGTCAAAAGGCGAGTGCCTAAAACAAATATTTGTAACAATATAACTACAAAACAAGTAGCACAATATAGACTTCTATAAAAGGAGAGGAAAAAAAAAGTTTTGCAAAGCTGAAACTGCAGAACAAAATATACCACATATTATCTTAACACATTTTCTATAGCAAAGTTACTGTAATAGCTGCATGCCTTTTACACATTCCCCTATGTCCCATGAATATAGATAGGGTCAGTCTGGCAAGAAGATACTCTCACATATTGCAAAACATTTTGATTTGAGTATCTACAGTTCAAATTGTGAAAAATAATCAAAATTTCAAAGTAGTTATTCTCTAAAAGAAACACCTAGAGCTACTGTACACATCCCTCTTTCACAACAAGTACTTACCATTTAAGCCATGTTTTCAGACATTAGATACTGCCAAGATTAGAATAATCCAGTAAAACCATACAGATGCACCTAGTATTTTGGCTTCCCTCTAACAAGCGACAAAGGTAGATTTCACTCCACTGTGGTGTCCTCTATCATGCTAGGACAAAACAAGGATCTCTTCCTTGCCCCCAAAGAATGGTGAAATTTAAATAAAAAATTAGTTGCAGTAACAAAGATAGGTGGTTCTTTTATTCTATTCTTACCTGTGGGATCCCATGTCAGATTATGTGCTATGGCTTCCAGTAAGATTTGAGCATTCTTCTGCCACTGATAATGTAATGTCTGAAATGTTAAGTATTCACAAACATTAGCATGAAAATGCTTCCTTCCCCTCCTTTCCACTTTTATAATAGAAATAGTATATCTTCACTGCACTCTCCAACTTTCATGAAGGTTGTGTTTAAAATAAATTACCACTTATCTAATAAAAATCGATTTGTTCTGATTTTTAAACAAAATGTATTTATATGGTCAGATTAATGGAAAGCTAGGTTTCTAACTTCTTATTTTAAGAACATAGTCTGAAAAAAATTCAGTACATGGAATCATCATGAGAACTGGAGATTTTTTTAAAGAGCAGTCTGGTTTTACTTTTGGAAAAAAGAAAAGATATATTAAAACTGAAATACACTAAATGCACCTGGTGTTTGATATCAGTAGTATTGTCGAATTAAAGGATTTTAATAAGGTCAAAATAACATACATGATACTCCCCTCCCTTCTTATTTTAAATATATGCAACAGGACAATCAACTATCTTCAGATTTTTGCATCATTACTTTATGCACTGCAACGATTAAATTCACAAAGTATTTATCTGGTCTGTTTTCATAATAGGTTCCAAAGTTTTGATGTATTGACTTATAACAGAAACTGAAATAATTACTGGAAATAATATTAAAAGCAAACAGGGTTTTCTCTTAATTCACAAAGACAGACATTTTTAAAGCCATCATCCCCCACCGCAAAAATATCGACCCAATAGATATGAAAGTTAAAACGTAACAAATAAACCTTTCAGAAGTGCAGTAGAAAACAGTAAGAAGTACCTGCAGATAAGGACCTAAATTAAATACCTTTGAAGCTTTTTTAAATTTTTTAGATCCTGAACATTCTAGTAAATGGAAGAGAGAGATACTCTTACAACCACCTAAATATGCTGAAAATTACTGCACAGAGGTTAACTGCAAGAATGCGGTAACAGAGTATTTCTTCAATCGTAAGGCTTTGAAAGCAAATCATGGGTAGAGAGTGTTTCCTCTGCTGCTTACAGTTACTACCCTAACTTCAAAGTTTCAAGCTAAGTGTACTGTTAACCTGCAAAGAAAAACGTTCAGGGTTGATTCAATGGCTCAAATGATCAAAAAGAGAGCAGTACTTCTAAAAAGATCAGATGTGTGTAGGAAGCCACATTTTGCCACTATTTTCTTCCACTGCTTTCCAGTGGTGTAAGTTACAGTATATTCAATACCAGCTATTTAATTAAAATAGAAAATACCGCTGGTTTACAGGTACATCAAGAACCATATGACTGAGCTGGTTAGTATAAAGAAGGGAATCCACTATATGGCTGTATAAACAATTTACTAATACAAACGGAGAGACCAAACCCCTGAAGAGGGAGACAGAAGCTCCTTGAGCAATTGCAGTCAAAGCTCTCATATCAAACTGACTTTAATTAGTCTCTAATGCTTCTAATTATAAGACTAATACTCTCCATGTACCAAGCATGGTTAAATAACTTGCTCTAAATCATATTATTAGCCAGAAATTAAGATTGTGGCTGCTAATTCACTAAACCACTGCCACTGAAACTAAGCCAAGCAATCAAGAGAATAAATATTGTCCTTATTGACCATTACAACACCAAAGTATAAGCGTTCAGTCAAATCTTCCAAAAAAGCCATAGACTTTTTGAAAGTATTACAGATTTGATCATGAGCATCTAGTTTCATAACCCAAAGTTAAAATAAGAATTGTAAAACACATCAGGACATAAAGGCTACACAGGATGGTTCAAAAAGGAATTCCTATTATAAGGGCTATACTCTTTGGAGAACAGGGCTGTGCACATCTTTTTGGGTTCTGGAATACTTCAGTTATGAATTGTAGGGTTAGATGATCAGTAATATGAAGCATTACAGTAAAACCTATTTAAAAAAACCCACATTTTAAATAACGTGTCTCTGCCCTCCTCCTACCATTTTAATTTCCCAAGGACCATCTTATGTCTCAATTTTATTCTAGCATTAAAAGAACACATCAAAGAAATTGTCAACTTTAAAGCAAACCAGAAAAATCAGTGAGGCTTTATAACTGAGTAAAGGAATTAAGGAGTGATGAATTACTTACATTATGATGACTGCTGTTCTGCTTCAAGAGGCTAACTGGCTCAAAGATACAAATCACCTTTCCGTAAGAAGCTGCAATCTAAAGCAATTTACATTTATATGTACGTTAACACACACAGAAGAAACAAGCTATAGAACAAACAAGAATAAAATGCAAATTGTTGATTCTACTTTTAACACTCATTGTAGACAGAACTGAAGCTCACATCCATATTCCCTTTTGATAACAGTAAAACAACATCTAGCAAAAAATCATGATGCAAGTGTTGACGAGAATAAAAATACAATTATTTGTTTACACATTAGTTCCGATGAACTACTGAGAGTACAGGTGGACATGAGCTTTTTTTAAAATCAGATCTAATATCAATATTCTTTCCACATTAAATTAGGTAAATTTAGACTCAAGGAGTCTGTACAGTTCACATTCTCAGAAACAGAACCAACAACAGTTCAGGGTACTTTTGTGGACTTCCCTGACATGAGAACATGCTACATTATAAAAAATGAATTCATAAGACTCGAGCTATGCAAGCTAAACAGAAAAACTACTAAATGCTAAAATAAAATACTTGATAAAAAGCTACAGTATGGTCAGCTTTAGCTGGTATTTTAAAGTCTTATTCCATCAGTGGTATCAGCGACCCCGAACTGGCATTAAGACAAAAGAGTATTTTATCTCAAAGTATTTACATAAAAGCAAGTTTAAAAGACTGGCTAAGAAGAGCCAAAACAAGCCTAATGTATGTTAAAGACCTCAAGCAGAGAGCCCGAGAACACTGTTATACAAGGCAATGTTGACTAAAATACTCTGAAATATAGATTTACAAAAATGATGAGTTTGCATAATGGACATCTTGCATTCTGAAGGGATGCTCAATGTTAAAAGGAGTACATGTACAGTTCTATATGCTGCAATAGTCAATTTCCTATTTCTGTGAAATTCTGCCTCAGAAAGTATTCCCAGTTTCCCTTTAAGAACATTAAAGAAAGTCAGAGTCACTTTATAAAATACATTTTGATTTTAGTATCAGCCACAACAGCTTTAAGAAAAAAAAGCACTAAACTGTCATACTTATTTACAGAGCTGTTAATTACAGATGTACACAATCTGTACAAATGTACATGTCTGTACAGATCCTAAAATCTGCACATCCATAGCTTCAAGAGAAACCCTCTACATTAAAAAGAACAGATAGTTAAATACATTTCTATCACACTAACAACCTAAACATCAGCCTGACCCAAAAATGCCAAGAATAATTTTGTCACAGTTGCAAAACGCCTGAAGAAACTTTTTCCTTACATCTCAGACTAATATTTCCCCTCTCTAATTCTCTTTAACTACCTCACTTACTCTTTTATTTTCATAATTCCATTCCATACACCAACAGCAAGAAGTTTATATAAACTTTTTCCAAGAATGAACAGTTCTTCCATTTTTCATTGCTTAGTGCGTTTTTAAAGCAAACTAACACTAGCATGCCAAAAACACAAAACAAATACTGTCCAGAGCAACTGCTACCCCCAAAAGTTTCCACAGGCTTCCACAATGATACAGCCTCTCAGAGTAGTCCACACAGAGAAGCATGCCACCACAAAGAATAATGGAAATTTGCGTGTTGAAGTAATTCTCAAACCACCCAGACATCAAAAAAACCCAAGTTCTGTTATCAGAAATAGGAAGCAGAGAAGCCTTACTGACTTGTAAGAGAGAGGTTACAGTCATTCCTAATGATAGACAGTGGTGTGAGTGCACTCTCAGCAAGTCTGCAGAATGACACCAAGATGACTGGTGTACCTGATTTGCTAGAGGGAAGGGATGCCATCCAGAGGGACCTTGACAACCTTGGGGAGTGGCCAATGTGAACTTCATGAGGTTCAACATGGAAAGTGCAAGGTCCTGCACCTGGGTCAGGGCAATCCCCAGTATCAGTAGAGACAGAGGAATGAATGGATTGAGAGCAGCCCAGCTGAGGAGGACTTCACGGTACTGCTGGGTGAAATATTGAACATGAGCTGGCAGCCCAGAAAACCAACCGTATCCTCGGCTGCACAAAAAGAAGCGTGGTCAGAAGACTGACGGAGGCAATTCTCCCACTCTAGTGGGACCCCACCTGATGTACTACATCCAGCCCTGGTGTCCCCAGAACCAGAAAACTGTTGGAGCAGGTCCAGAGGAGGGCCACAAAAATGGTCAGAGCTTGAACACCTCTCCTATGAAAAAAGACTGTGGGAGTTGGGGTTGTTCAGCCTGGAGAAGGAAAGGTTCTAGGGAGACATTATTGTGGCCTTTCGATACTTAAAGGGGACTTAAAGCTGGAGAAGGACTTTTGAGCAGGGCCTGTAGTTATAGAACAAGGAGTAATGGTTTTAAATTAAAAGAGGGTAGATTTACATTAGATATAAGGAAGAATTTTTTACAATGAGGATGGTGACACACTGCCACAGGTTGCCCAGAGAGGTTGTGGATGCCCCATCCCTGGAAGTGTTCAAGGTCAGGTCAGATGGGGCTTTGTCAACACAATCTAGTGACAGATGTCCCTGCCCACAAAAGGGGGTGGCTTGGACTAGACACAGAGATTGGTAGGTCCCTTCCAGCACAAACCATTCTATCTCTGTAATTCTTGCACCGCCACAAAAGAATAAAGCATTAGTCCTTGGGGCAACAACTTTGTCCACTCTCAGCACCCTGTCCAAAGTAGGATTATAACTGGCAGCATCAGATGCTCATTTTGTAAAGCTTTAGTATCATCCAAATAGATTCTTGATACACAGGTTTTTCTCCACCAGGCCTCCATATTGCACAGAAGCTCTCAACATTTTTCTCATTCATCAAAAGGTCTGTAACTCGTCCTAAGTTACATGATCACTCACTACCAAACAACAGACAATAAGATAATCACAGTTCCTTTGAAATGAACACACAGACAGCCTGCTAAAATAAACAAACAAAAAACCCCACCATACTATAGTTCATGAAATTACAAACCCTGGACTCAAAACTGAGCTTTCATACTCAAAATAATTAGTAGTTCTATTAGTATGAAAAAAAAAAAAGTCTTATTTAAAAATGTCTTATTTAACAAACTTATAGTTTTATTTACCAATTTTCCACAGGTAAACAATTTGCATGTAAACCAAATTAAATTTTTTTTTTCAATTTTTTTTGACCTCAGTAAAATAGTTTGTTCCATAAAGAAACCACTTCATGTACTTTGTAACACTGCAGTCACCAGCCATGACGCAAACAACTTTGATTACATACTTCAAATGATCTGAAGCTAAGACCATCTTCTTCTACCCTTTTAGGTATTTGTACAAACCAAACCACAAAAATAATTACATTTTTGTCAGGTTATTAAAAGTTTTGGCCTTAATTCACATGTTCACTAAATGAAGCGGAAAGAGGCTTGTAGCTTACATTGTGTGAGACAAAATCAAGTACTGCACCCACTCACAAATAAATCGTTGATTAAGAAGTTGCCTACAACCAGAGGGAAGAGACTGCATTCAGTAGCCTAAGATTAAACTGTCCTGTTTGTAAAACTAGTCCTTGCAAATCTATAGGAGACTTTTAAAAAAGTGTATATACATACACATACAAACACATGTAAATATAAACATAAACATATATGCTTTCTTGGGATGGTTAAAAATTCTCATTCATTTTTTCCCCTTATCTCATTCTTGGAAACAGAGAATTAAGTTTATCTCCAAAACTAGACTAGGAAGAGAAAAGATGGTGCCATGTTCCCCACACCCTTCAAAGCCAAGGGAGACGTGGGTCGTACACGAACTTCTACGCTGTTGGCATTTCAGTGTAGCTTCACAAGGCACTAGGTTCCCAATAAACTAGAATTAGGAGGCAACAATAGAGAAAAATTTCAACTCATTACTTTCATAACTAGAAAATAACTCTTTCACAAACCAATTTTTTCATGTAAAGGGAGAATGATGGAGATCCTTCAAAGAAAGTAAAGGCCATGGAGAAAATGCTTGATAGCAGCTGTCCATAAAGTAAAAAATTAAAAAGGTACATAATTCATAAGCTACAAATTATAACTGGATACTTTCTACAAAGGTTCAAAATTGCAACCTAAGTAAACTTCATTATTTGCATTCTGCTTCTTCCTATAGATTTTAAACAACAAAGAATAATCTGGATGTAAACTGAAGAGAAATCTCTGTGTCAATACTGATGAAGCAGCTGTAAGAAGAAATTTTATCCTTGCAACAGTGAATTGGAAATTTATTGATTAGTCTGGTCAATAAGTAGATTCCTACCCATTCATTGCTTAGTATTTTCAGCACTCTGCCAATACAACTAGTCTAATTTCTAACAGCAAATGATATCAACTTGCAGAATCAAAATGACCACATAGGTCTACTTAAGAAATTAAAAAATGTGAAAGTTTGTTAAGCTTGACAGTTTGATATATTCATATGTGCTAATTAACAATTCAAGGACAGTTTGTCATTTAAATGCATACAGAACTGCTATCGTGCAGTCAAAATGACCTTGCAAATTCACAGAAAAATTTTGTAAGATTAACTGTGGTCCGTGATCTGCATGTGTATTTCACCATCTGTTACTATAAGGCCAGTGAACTCAAAAAAACTTCCTAGTTAAAGCAGCCAATTGAGAAACACATGCAGTCTTTCTGGCTACAAGGTACCAGACACACAGAAAACATTTCCTCATTTTCATTTATGTTCCTTCACTACCTTTGCAAGAGTTTATGACTCAAAACATTGAAAATCGGGAACAGAGAGTGGCTGTCATCATCATAGACTTCACATGTAAACATGAACTGGTTTGCATGCAGAGGTCTTGCCTCAAGATGGACACCAGAATCTCACCAAAGCTCTTATCAACTCCCAAGGCTTGTAGTGATGTACAGAAGGCTCATGTTATCTCCTCACTAGGATGGGCTTAAAGACAGCAACAAAGTAAAAAAACTCTCTTGTATGAGCAAACATGTACCCAGAACCAATGCCTACTGAACTGGTGAATAGCTTAATCGCACTGTGACACCCCAATGGATAGAGCTACCTGGTTATTTTTCACTGTGACAGAACAATTGAGACAGACCTTTGTAACAAGGACTTGAAACCTGAACGTCTAAAATGCAACATTTCTGATCCAATTTACCTACATAAGAAAAAGAAAAGCTGAGAATTGAAGAAAGCAAAACCCTGTCCAAGAGCAATTTTAAGCGTTTATGAACTGCTTGAAAAGAATGTCATTCTTCTGTATGACTGGAAAATTATTTTTGTGGAAGCACTCATCTGCTGCCAGCCCCTAGCATGTCAAAGCATGTTGATGACATGCCCAGTAGTGTGAAGCCATACTGAATAAATTTACCTTTGCTTCCACCTTATTCATCTTTTAGTCAAAGTCTTGCTATCTCTTTTATCTGTATCTTCCTGTGCAGCCCTACATATTTTCTAACCTCATGTTATGGTTACTATTTCACATTCACTGTGCTGCTTACTGCAAATAAAGACATGAAGTAATCACCCACTTTGTGTATCTGCCTTAACTTGCAAGTATCCACACTCTTGAGAAGGCGCTTAACATGACATTGCTAGAACATTATGAGAAACACTTCTCTACGTACCTTCCCCTGTTGCATTGAACAGTCCACACATCCCACTTGAACGTTTCCATGTTTTGCTCCAGGGATTATCTGTAATCTTTCAAAGTCAGTCCCCAATACCACAATATCACATCCTGATGCATATGCCTGAAAAGGAAAAAAGAAACAAGAATTAAGTAAAGCTTTAGCAACTTTGAGCATATCAGTGAAGTATGAAACAGTATAGTCCATGTATCCTATCCATGTAGAACACTATAGACAGAAGTACAGAGGTATTTGCAGAGATCAAATAGATGTCTATGATTTCAATCAAGCAACAGAAGTGGGAAATTACTCTTCCTCCATGCTTAGAAGTTTGTCACAATACTTGTGTAACAAGCAAACAGTGGTTTGGGATAGAAGTGGCAAAAAAGATGAAGTTATGAAAACATCCAATAAGGAAGAAGCATCATGAAGAACAAAGTTCATGCAGAGTAGGAAAAAGTAATATATTTCCTAGACTAGAGACAGAAGCATTTAAAAACATTTTTTTGAAAAGGGGGAACAGAACTAAGAAGCTAAAATGGTACAAGGCATTTAGTAAGGAACAGAGCAAAGGAAATATTCAAAAGGGTAACAGAATTAGGCTTAGTTACAGAAAAGCCTTCCGTGTTTTCAGACTTGTTGAGTCTCCTGTTACTTGCATTCCATGGATTAATTTTATTTTCTCTTAAATTTATACTGTCACTAAGTAATTTGATGTATCTAACACATTCACAGAGACATCTGATTGAGTACTGCAATGTCTGAATCATAATTTCTTCCTAACTTTATGCAAGTTTTGTTAGAAACTGAGCACACGTTAAAATGGAGAGAAAGATTAAATGTTGGAGAAGCTTATGAAAATAACAGTTAGCAGAGTAATATGATAAGCGTAAGAATATAGCATTCAAGGATGAAAGTCCTAGAACAAGGAATGCACATCCTTTAAAAAGTTAGAACTAGGAAGCCAACAACAAAATTAAGAGCACAAACAACAGTATTCTGTTAGTGCACAAGAGAATGACAAAAAGGCCAAAAATTGGCCTATTTTACTTGGGCAAAAGATTCAAGAGCAGAACAGTCTGAAATCTGATGATCATGCTTTCAGGTGTTTCATGTGAAAGAGTACTTCTACCACACCTGACCCAGACTACCATACCATCACATACATTAAAACACATAAAATTTTTTAAATGGAAATTCAAGTCCAAAGACAATTTTTCCCACAAAGGGTTCAGTGATACTTCACAAAATGATCATACCCAGGATACTATGATCAACATTCTCAGCCAATATTCAGTTATTACTTTCCAACCAGCAGACCACCAGCCACCCTTAAAATACCCTGATAATCAAAAATGTCGCCTATAATGTTTCCGCAGACTAAATATAACCATATAGTTATTTATGATAATTTATTATTTGTCAGGTTTTTGAGCCCCTTCCTGTACTGTCCCCTCTTCAGCTTCAAGAAGATGTTCAAGCAGTGTCATTCCTCCTGTCAAAAGAGCAGCATTTGTTACAAATTGACATATTAAACTGCACAATCCAAATCAGTCTAATTTTAAAACTCATTCCAAAAGAGGAGACTGAGTCCTATTTTTTGTTCAAATGTTAAAGTGATTATTCTGATATCTCAATGACATGGACTTTAGACCTGTTCCTCATAGAACATTTTTTTCTTTAGTTAAAAAGAACTATCTTTTCTTTAGTCACCATCTCACCTGGTGACTCACTGATTACATCTGTAATCCATCAGGCGAAGGTTATTCAGAAGTACCATATATACAATTTTTCCCAAAGCCATTTTGTCGAATTTAGTGTTCCGTATGCATGCAATTTTAGGGGGGAAAAAGGAAGTGCTTAACTTTAAAGAGATAAAATGGCTTTATTAAAAATGTCTTTGAAAGACTGACGTGCCAAAGACTGTACGAAGCACACCTGCTCTTCTGTAGATCATATTGCATCACAACACTACAACATTTCCATCACAGTGAGCAGGAACTATAGCATATACAGTAACATATACGATCAGCAGGAATCCCAAAGTTCATAAACTAACCATCTTAATGAGAGCAAGTACTCGACCAGTTTTAATATATAAAAAAAGAGTCCTTTTTTTATATATTAAAATGCAAAAGTGGCATTTTGCACTGGAAGAACTCTAAAGTAACTATCAAAGACTACACACTGGAGTCTTTAAGAACTGGTACATTCACCAAAGTATAAGGCACAAGGACTTAAAACAGTATCAAAACTCAGGCTATCTCCTGTTAACCCAGGCTATGCCGGACAGCAGTAGTTCACCGTTACACAGAGGTGTGTAAACTTCCTAGACTTGCCATTTCCTGAAAATATCCCCTTTATGAATATAAACCCTTGGCCAAGAGCTCCTCCTCCCTTTCGCTATGTTTAAACATGGCTATTATTTGATGTTTAATACCCGTTTCTTGCCCAATCTCATATGCTCTGTGTTTAAAAAAACTTGTAAAATCAGGGATGAACTTTCTGAAGAAAAGTTGGGGAATACCTTCTCATCCTAGCAGTTCTCATTTCTAACAATTAATTATAAGAGCACTTGTAAGAAACCAGATCAGGGTGGGGCGAAAGGAGTACCCTTTTAAAATCTTACTCTTGGAAGAAAAAAACAGTCATTCCATCTTTATGTTGTGGTAATTCTCCACATTACCTGAAAAAAATTGACATTCAGGAAAAAAAGAATCACTTCTGACAGTCTATTCAGATGGATTAGAGCATACTGGGTCACATTGGCTTCCCAATTCCCAATAAGCTGCAGAACCACTGACTAGCTCTTAAGCCTATGGAGCTGATCTGTCCCCAAAGAGGTAGAAAGGAAAAACAAAGCATTTTCAAAGAGCTTCCACATATAACCACAGCTAAGCATAAGGATGATGACTTGGAGGTTACTTTTAGTCAATACTCATCTGCAGGAGAACCACAATTTCAAAGACAAAAGGCAAGGGATGCAGAGAGGAAGGAAACTATGTATTTTTTTTAAAAAAAGTGTTTGAATAGAAGGTAACTAAGCTGTCTGGCAAATGAAACGGGAACAGGCTCCCTTTTCTACTGTTGCCTACCATCCCAATCCCATTAAACCTCACACTGACCAGACACTTTGAGAGGGAAGCTTGAGTATTCCACGTCTCCTAAGGTGTCCTTCCTTTGGTTCTTTGTTGTCCCCACTGCAACTTGCCTATTAAACTGTTTCCACATAGAGAAGTCACATCTTCATAAACACTCACTGGAACCCTGACTCCAGCTACAAATGATGTTTCTAAGCAGTAGTATCCTATAAAGACATTTCTCTAAAACAAGAGCAGAAAACCAACTGCTGGACAAATTTTACACTTAAAATTTTCTCAGGTGAAAATAATGTAAGAGGTATTTTAGCATAGTATAATGGAAGCCAGTACTCAGGAGTGAGAGGTACTTTCTATACCCTAACAGTCTCTCAGATACAACAAAAATGAATTCTGCCTACCAGTCAACGTTTTACTATCTACTTTTTACTGCAAGACTTGTCCACAATAGTTCACGTGTCACTCATTTTCATTTTGACAGAAGCTACTGAGACTGCATTTTCATAAGTTATGGAAACTAAGGAAAAAAGTAATTCAAGTATTGTGTGTAGGGCAAGAAGCAATTTCAGAGTGTAAGCATTTTTCATACCTACACTCTTGTCTACATTATCTGGCACTTGAGGGGAGGGTGCAAAATGCTGCCATACAGTTCAATGAGGAAATAATTCCTTAAATATGTGGAGTGGTTTTTTTTAATAATAATAAAACACCAAGATGCCTTTTATAAGCAAGCAGAGCCTCTGAGTCTGATTCTGGCAAGCCATAAAAGCCTTTCACCTTAAGAAAGTCCTAGAATATTTCCAATAAAGTTGTCTTTGCACAATGGGACAAGCAGGTAATGTTGACATTATCATGCTCTTGGAATGTTTATTAAACAATGCTTTGTTCTTCTGTTACACAAATAAACAGGACAGAACTAGTTCAAGCTGCATGAACATGGATTTCACTAGCTGTTGACACAGCAAAACAAGCCTGAAATTAGGAAGTGAAAAGATGTTTCAGGCCTATGAAAATAAGTGTGATTTTGCATGCAGTACTGAGTTTTCATGTAATTTCTACCCACTCTTTTAATCAGATGTCAGCTGCTATTTCTAAAAGTTGTATTTCTTTGGAGAAGACTAACAGATACTTTGACAATAACAGTGCTTTAATAACATGTTAGTTTTAACAGAAAACAGTAAAGACAATCGTATGAACTATTCTAATTTTTTTCTAAAGTGAAAGCCTGTTATTCACAACACCTAACAGCAGAGAATAATACCGGCAAATCAGACTCTACTCCCAACAGAAGAAGGGCAAATGAGCAGGGGTCTTGACCTCCTACATAGCACAGCACCTCCCAAGCGATTATTTCCGTTAACACTCAACCCTCTTTATATATTTCTTCTATGTACTGACATACAGAGTTTTTGCTATAGTTTATTCTACAGCTACAGAAGGACTGACACATTATCTTGCACCAACTTTATTAGCCTACATCTCTTACACAAAGGGCACCAGTACACCTACTGTAAACTGCCAGCTATTATCCACAGGTGAATGCAGCAGTATGTGTGTGCATATATGCACATTTATAAAGTGATAGATAAACAAACACATGCAAATATATATGGGATGAACATACAGACTAGCAAGATAATGCAGAACTCTGTGCTGGGCCCAAGGTCATACAGAACCACCTGGATGATGCAGACCAAGGGACCGCATTTAACAGTTCACAGTAACTTATTTGGAAATGTTCTCTCCCTGCTATAGCTGTACTGGAAGTTTACCAGTACAACAACCCACATTATCTTTTGCTTCTTTTGTTCTGTATCCAATTCAGTTACTGTATCGGAGGTAATTCTCAAGCCACATCAACGCCATTTTTATCACTCATGGGTCTTGAGGGTTCTTATGTCCCTTGCAAATGAAATGAAGCAAGTCCCGAAGGTCAGGATGCCAGGGGTCACAATCAAACTGACCAATTATAAAGATTTTACCAAAATTCTGTAACAGCTGAATAATATTTCCATCACAAGTTTGAAAGCAGAATTTTGTAATAGGTATTTTTATGACCTTTACAACCACCATACCTTAGGGAAGATTAATTTCACAGTGGTTTTTTTTTTTTACATCTGTTCCAAGGAAAAGCATTGTAGACTAGGAACAAAAACTTATTACCAAAAAATAGAAAAACTCATTTTTATTCATTAAATCAGGTACCTGTTTCTTCTGCTGGCTTGAGCACATAAACATAATACATTCTCAGCCTGCAAGGGCTTATATGCAATAAATAGGCACAGATGGAAAAGGAATATTTCCGTCTGTGTAACTTCTCTTACTTTTCACCCTCTTCCCATTGATTTTTCTTCTAAAAGTTTACAACAAAGGTCATTCTTATGAAAGGTGAAGATAAAAATCAAAGGCAATAAATCTATTAAGCAGGTGATAGCAATAACATCTGTATTTTCCTCCTTTGCACGAATGGTCAATATCGAAAAGCACAGTCACCATGAACCACATGGTACCTTACTGAATTACTCTATTAAAAAAAAAAACACAACTCATCCATGCGGACATAAATTTGCACTAGTCTTAGCATGGTCTCTCCCCACCCCCATTATTGCATCAAAATTTACACTAGAATAAGTATTGCATTAGATATCTTTTTTTTTTTATTAAGATAAATTTAATTTAAGAAATACTCTTTCATCATACTTAGGAAAAAAAAACCCAAACAACTTTCTAATCTACCAAAGGTACTTGAAATAATATACTTCTTTAAGTGGTAAACTGATTGGCCATGCACTTAGAAGTCTCACTGAAACTACTTTTCACTGAGTGTAAGGGGGATAAAACCTCTTTTTTTGTTGTTTTTAGGATTAATTCAGTTAAACTGATGCATTTCTTCAGTTCAGAAAAGGTTAACTGGAACATGGATAAAAATAAGTATCAAAAAGGTTTCCTTCCCTTTTCGAAATCACAATCAAGAAGCAGGTGTAAACAGTGTAACTTCTTGTGTGACTTTTACAACCGGTCAGGTAATTTTTTTAACTATAGATATCCATGGAGTTCTAAATACAAAGAAAATTTTACGTATTTTCTAGACAGATAAGTAACAATTTTATTGAGCCACAGAATCTACTTTTGTTTATCAAAAAATTTACACAGCTGGAAAACTTTGTATCACAACCCAATACCTTTGGAAAATTCAGCGTGGTCTTGACCAAACTATCCAAAAAAACACATTTTCCATGTGCTTTTCAATTTAATGTTTCAAGTTCACAGTTTTATCAGTCATAAAAAGCACGTCTGAAGTCCAGGTGAGTGTAATCACACACAGAGAAGAAATCTGTCCAGAAAGTATTCTGGTTGCATCGAAATAAACCATGCAATTTATCTTTCTTTCACAAATTTTTACCCCTACAAATAATCCCTCTTTTGTGACTTCCATTACCAGTCTTGGGACTTGTGCTTGTAAATGTGCTATTACTCTCATGGTGATTCCCCCCATCCCTCTTCTGACACTTGGGAAAAAAAACAAAAGCAAAAAAATATTACCGAAGCAGAACTGAATAAGCAAAAATGCTTAAACAAAGCAAACCAATCACAAAAGTGGTATCAGTGCTGGTTACACAATAACTTAAATACCACTTAAGATATTTGCTGTACTAGTTATTACTGACGTGATGAACTCCATGAACTTACTAAACCAATGTTTTTTACTCAAATATTTCAGATCTGAAAACAACGAAAGAAAGCAAAGGAATGTCTTGCACTGTGGACAAGCACACAGAAAATAAAACAATTTGATTTCAGGAGAAGCACATAGAGAGTGAACAGTTGAATTCCGACTTCTGAGGGCTGAGTTCTCTTTAATTCAGGCTACCACACATTATTACCACCCGCTCTCAGCAGATGAATAACAGGCATGCTTCTTCGGATATCTTAATGCTTATGAGCCTTTTTCTATATATAGATAGATAAAAGATGTGCCAAAAACTCTTTATCAGTGCTCTTGCCAAGGAAGCTCGTGCTCCACTTGACACTTCACATCCTAAAAAAAAAACAAAGGCCAGAACAACAAACCTGCACACCATTAGGGCAAGTATCTCAAATACTATCTTAAAACAGAACTGTACATATTCAAAAAGGTGCATGCAATTAAGTGGGTATGGGCACTTTTACTAGTTTCGCTTCCAATCTTTCAGAGTTTAGGAGAGGAATCTGTTATTTTTATCTTAAAATGGTAATATTTTTAAACTTCGTACCTTAAATATTCAGTACAGCTTAATCAGACAATATTCTGAACCATACTGTATAAAAAAAAAAAAAATCAAGGTATTACAGACCAAGTTCTCTTGTCAGACAACTAAGGTAACTCAGCCCACCTGTACTGTACGTAAGCCTGAAATATCAGCTCCTATGAGTTTTCAGTCATGAAAACTGAAACCATAGAAGTTTGACAAGACATGTTTTGTCCATTTCTAAGATATCATTCAACAGTTTTTATACTTATTAATGCTTATATCGTTATTTCAGATATGAGAAAACAACTGTCCATTTTCTTGTTGGATTTTCTAAAGGTTAAGTCCACCATTTCTTTACAAACAGGCAGAAATTAGCTTCAGTACCTTTCACTTCTTAATCCTTCTAAGCAACCTCATAAACTCAACATAGTATTATAAAATGAGTAACAGCAACAACAACAACAAAAGAAAAACCCTGAAGCAGTCAAGGATATTTCTGTTAGCAGTTTTAAATCTCTGGAAAATAACTCCTTTAATAACCTTCTGGGGAAAAGAACAAAACAAAGGAAGATGAATGCATCTATTGTGAACGTTGTTACTATACATAATGTCAAAATAGCTTTTGTAAAAAAAAAGAGACCATAGAAACAGTTACTGAAAACTGCACTTCCCAATCATTCCTTTCTCCACAAAGAGAGATTCTTACTCTTCTTATCCATTGGGGAGCTCTAACACTTTTGACAAGTTAGGCCATAACAGGGAGAGAGTGCTTCCGTGACATTAGTAGCTCAAAATACTTCCGTCAAAAAAGAGTGATATCAAAATGGGAAACTTCTGAGAACATACTTTGAAAGCTTACTCGCATTTCACTGCATAGGAAACCTGCTTGTCTCTTACCAAATGGCTTCCCACCACTGGTGGGTCTTTACCATTTCTGGATATGTAAAATCAGAAAGTTTGGCACAGCTGGAATTTGAAGTCCCAATTGCTGCAGTTTAAGAAATCTTCCAACATTAACTTATTTAGAGGATTCATTTTTGGGGACACAAGCACATCACCAGACGAGGCTGGACAAGGCTGTAGGTTAAATAGGCTTTGCAAAGCCAGCCTAACACTGGGGAAGCAGCTTCACTCCGAACGCTGACTGTACCCCCTTTTTCCAGCACTGACACTGCACCTCTGCCGCAGGGAGAAGCTGCAAGTAGCCAGCGGAATTTAACTGCGTATGCCAAACGGGACAGAAGAAAAAAAAAAAGGTTTCTTAACTCTTGCATTCTTGCGTTTACATCTATCACTCCCCTATCAAACTCAAAACCGCACTATTCCTGTGTGTATAATTAGGGGCAGCCAGAAAAGGTGAGGTTAAAGACACTCAAAGCTGCTGCACTGAGCAACTTTACTGTGTCCTATTTCGTTCCTCTCCAGCCCAAAAGGGAAGGCAAGAAGGGTTTGTTTCGCAGGGAGGGCGGGAAGAAAAGCTCAACAACAGAAGTCTGTTTACAAAACAAAAGTGAAAAGGAGGAAAACAAACACTAATAAAAGGCTTCAGCCTTTACTAAATAGTGCAAGGGGTTTTCTTCTCCACTAAGTATAAACATCGCCAGGAAGTTTAAAAACGGTTTTAAATCCTCAACACTCGGGCACGGTATTTCACGATCTTCAACTACGGCCGGTACTGATCTCAGCTACGCATCCGACAGAAAGCGAGCGCCGAAATTCCCGTCCACGGAAAGTCGCGTGTACTGGCTGACGTTTATGTAATCTTTCATCACAGCCACCATATTCCTGCCGTAGCAAGCCCCGCTCAGGGCGGCATGCCCGTGCCTGCCTCCGCCGGGCACCGGCAGCGCCCCTTCCCTCCCTGCCCGGCCCGGCCTCCAGCACCTCCAGGCTGGGGAGCCGGCGCCGGCTCCGGGAAAGTTTTGCACGCCTCCCCCGGCTCCTGCCCGGCCACGGGCAGGGGTGCCTCAGGCCCTTCGGGGCAGCCGTCCTCCGGCGACGGGCAGTGCCGCTACCGGCTGACGACGGTACCGGGTGCGAGGCGCCCCGCTCCAAGGGCTGGCTGCCGCCGCCGCGCCTGACGCAGCCGCTCTCGGCGCCGGGGAGCGCGGCGCAAGGGCGCGGGCCCGGCGGAGGCGCCCGGGCCCCGGCGGGGGACTCACCGTGAAGGGCTGGTCGTGCAGGCTCCCCACGGAGAAGCAGTTGTCCCCGGGGTTCACTGCCCCCGTCAGCACCTGGTGCAGGTTCATGGCGAGAGGGCGCCGCCGGCCCGCCGGCTCCTGCCGCTCGGCCACCCCTCGTCCCGCGGGCGGCGGCACATACTGCGGGGCGGAGCCTCGCCGGGTGGGCGGGGCGCGGCGGCTCTTGCGGCCCCCGCCACGCGCAGCGCCCCCTGCCGCCCGCCCGCTCCCTGCCTCCGCGCCCGCCGACTGGCCGGGCCGGGCCGCGCCGGCTCTCGCGAGAGTCCGCTCCGGCGGCGTCACCGGCACCGCCCGCCCCGAACGGCAGGACCCCGCTCCGCTCGGCCTGCCCCACTGCCCAGCCGGCTCCAGCCGCCGCGCATGCGCGCCGGCGGCCACAGGCGACGCCAAGGGCGGGACGAGGGGGCGGATCGTATCTGCGCATGTGCCGCCCGTCAGGGCAGGCATGCGGGGTGACGGGTTGTTACCTTAGTGCGGGTTGGGTGGCCAGTCTTGAACGGCCCACGGTCGGTAGGGCGGACTGTGAGTAACGGTAGCTCGGTGGTGAATATAACTTTGTTATTAAAATGGGCTTGGAACGTGCTGCCTCGGCCTGGTGGCAAGGGAATCGATGTGGCCGAGCCAGGGCGTGGGCTGAAGGAGGGGGACTCAAAACTGCCGCTCCACCTCCCGCCTTGCTGGAGCAGGCACTGGAATCGGTAACCCTTACAAGAGTCAATAACCCCAAATGCATCCCCTTCTAGCCCACGTAATTTCACAAGTGGAGGGTCTCGGCCGCAGCCTTTGCACAGGCCATTAACAGAGGAAGCATCTGGCATGAGAGGCGTGGATCGCTGAGACTTGCGAATGAAAGATGACGATTTCCTGGGGCAGTGGGTTAGCTGTAGGCAACTGGGGTTTTCACCTTCCTCATACCATGAGGAAAAAGAAAATGGGAGCCATCGGGGATGGGTATTGCTTTACACACAACTTAAGAGCGGAATCAGTAGAGGCCAGTTTGGTCCAACAAGATGAGGTAAGGTCAAGTCAGGCCCAAGTGTGACAGGCAGTGTAACCTGCCCTGTCCAACCAGGGCACCTCACCATTTAAGTAGCTCTTCACCTCTAAATGGACTGAAAGATTGAGATGTCTCCCAGCTGTAAGAAAGCACAGCCATGCTGCTACTGAAAGCACTTTATGTCTTGTTATTTCTATTTCTTTCCACTCTAACTAGTTTTTAGTATTCCACCAATTACTTATAGAAACATAAGTTTACTTGTGTTTTCCCTGGTAAATTACGGGTCCCACTTCACTCTTAGTTCTTACTTTACCCTATCATCGAATAATAGAGCCTCTTTCTGCCCACCAGCTGTTCCAAGAAAGAACATAAAATCAAAATCATTTTATGATGTATAAGCATAACTTTGTGTATCATATCCCACAATATTTATAAGGTTATGATAAGTATCTGTACATGGCAATGCTTTTCTTCTTTTGTCGCTTTTCCAGTCCTTGTATAAGCAAGGTCAACCTCATAACCTTTCAGGAATGGTCTCTCACACATTATTTTAGTAAATATAAGCCTCACACCCTTTGAAAAGCAGATTGAAAAGCATCTCACCATAACACTGGTTGCTGCAATAATTCATGCAAATTAAAGTTTTCTCCTATTTTCTAAAGTCTTCTGATACAAGAAAAACCCACCAGATTTGCCACTGTGTATATAGACATCCCTTCAAAGAGCTATGGTTTTCTCAGGCTGGTTATAAACTGCAATCACCCTAATCACTTTTGTTTTGGAAAGGATCAAAAAGCTCAAATTGTCTTATCAATGAATAGTGTACCGACACTTGCCAGGAGCGCTTATCACTGATAAGTGATCTTATCCCTCTGCCAGCTGCATAATCTCATAAAGCATTCATAAATCCTTAGCGGATTTTTAAGTTAACAAACCTTATTTTCATTGGGTTCTAAACAAGAAAGTGAATTGTGACTGAAAACAGTAAGAGGTTCTTATTCGTCATTTTCAGCACAGCTGTCTGCTTCTGGGCTCAGACTGTGAAGCACGCCGACTTTGGCTGCAGCCAGCTGATACTTCTTCCCACAAGAACTGCTCTGGAATATGCTGGACAGAAAAGGTCAGAGATCCTGTAGAACCATATTGGTTCTTGAAGCTTTCTTGACTCCACAGGTGTAAAGCACATTGGATTTGCAATATGACAAGATAGCAGGGTAACAGTAGGCAGCAATCCCAGACCCCAGTCTAAGGAAGGTGAAGAATTCAGGAAAAACATGCTGATATGGTAAGAAAATACGGAACTTCTCAATGTCCTTCCTAACTAGATTTGGTCTGTGTGACTATTCAGATGAATATGTTACTTCATAACAGAAAGGACATTACATTTTATCCTCTGCTCTGTGGATAGAGTGAGAGACCTATGTAATGACATGCCAGGCACATGCATCCATATCCTGGTTCCCATCCCCAAGGGCATGGGTCATCACCTTCCCCTTCCCACGTCTGCTGTCAGCAGTGAGCCGTAGTGCAGGAGCTCTCACTCCTTGCTGTTGATTCCAGACGCTGCTGGTGTGCCTCTTTCACTTCTCAGCCTGGGCGAAGGCAAGGGCAGCCACCAGAAGTGGGACTTGGGCACAAGTCCTTCAGTTTGGTGCCTATTCTCACTTCTCTTGCAACATCGGTTAATTCAGCTACAGATAAATTATGTACTGCACATTTTATTATAATATCAAAGTGAATGCACTGTGGGACACTAATGAATTTCAACTCTGACCTTTGCAATTTCGTACTGCAGGCATTAAAAAAAGCTTAAAATTATTCAAAACAATTAAAAGTATATTTATACATTGTGCTTTTGACAAAAAAACAAAACTTGGTATTGCTCAGAATTTCAAAACTTGTCGATTATTGGAAGAAAAAAAAAAGCTCAGAAAGCTAATAACAACAACAAGGGTGTGTTTCCTGTTTTTTTGTTTATTCTGCATACCTCTCTCACCTTCTTAGTAAACAGTTTTATCCAAAAAGTCCTGTGTTTCGGCTTTCACTCAGAAGTATGTAAAAACAAAAAAAGGCATTGAGTTTGCCCTAGAGGATTACAAAATACTGTCACTAGCTCCTTTCCATTGTTTTTCCCCCTAACATCAGTAAATCTTTCTTTGAGTCTTTCAGGAGCTGTAATTCTTCGCACAAGCTGCTAACTCCTGTCATTCACAACTGCTACTGAACGTGCTCACTCAGTCCTTGCCTTTGGCTTTATAAAGAGGCAGTATACAAAATTTTCTCAATATCAGAATAGCAGAAGACAGGAAAGAGTATCACTTCCCAATATTTAACATAGAGTCGCTGTGGCTGTCCTGCCAGGATTTCAGCATTTGTCCACACATAGAAGGACTTGGAAGTGAATGATTTACTGCTTTTTGGTTATTGACTAAAGAATTGCTTTTTCAATAACAAAAAGGCCTTTGAATGCTCCAGAAAACAATACCAAGTATATATATATGCATTTTTAATTATTTAATCCTGCTTATATTTCCCTAGTAAAGTCAGAGGAAATTCCAAATGAGAATTTTAAATCATACTCCCACAAGTCTCTCTTAAATTCAAAATTGCACCTCTGCAAAGCAAATCCATATTATCAATATTCTTCAGTTTAATGCAGTAGAAAATTTATGTATATTTGTAAATTATTCCATTTGCACAAGTACAATGACATACTTTGTGTTCTTTCTGTACAATCAACATCCATGAGTCACTCATTAACAGCAGTGAGCTTGCTTATGTCAATGATACACAGGCAGCTTTGAAAGAAGCTGGCATTTTAAGTGGCATGTTTAGAGCTTGTCTACAGTACTAGAAAATGTTGATTTCTTCCCTGATTTCTGAATAATAAGCTACAGGCAGGTAGCATTCTTTTTTTTTTTTCCTCTGAAATAATTTATCTTATGTAATTAAGTATATTTTAACTTTCTTCTTAGGAAAACAATGCACTGCAGCTGAGAAAACTGTTCCACCTCATATACTCTTTGACCTTGAATTTGTTGCCCTTGATCTTTCTGCAGGGTTTCTTTGTCTTGTGAATACCCGAGGCAGAATTCTGACATTAATGAGGTCAAGAGAAAAAACCCTTACTGATCTCCATAAGATCTGGAGTTCCCCCTCAGTGCCCACAGTGGGAATCACTTGAAGAAGTACTTGATTCTCTTCTTGAGCTTTTGTGACTTTCAGCAGTGTAAAAAGAGTCAAAACACACCATGGCATCTTGGGAAAACATAAAAAGCATAAATACATAAACATTCAATTTAGTAGTATGGTCCCAAAGAGTTGACCACTTTGTGAAACCTTTGTTTGCAAAAAGCTTGGTTTGTTCATGTCTTCAGTACCCTGTGTTTTTTATCTGTAGCCTGCAGGTTAGAGTGATATTTGCTTCTTTTTTTGTACTTTTTTCATTTGGTGAAAGGCATTTTATAACAGCTCATGTTGCTGTCACATCTCTTAACGTGTACAGTGCAGTACATTCTCTTTCACTTCAGTGCTCTGAGATAACCTTTTACTTGGTGAAGGAGATATATGCCAACTGGTGTCCTTTGTTAACAAGAGATTAGTAAAGATGTTTTGATTTATTCAATTCACCTTTACACTTCACATATCACCATGGCTTTTGGTGATACTTCCATTTTATAAGCTCAGAGTGTCGTTAGTAGTTGTTCCCAATGTAAAAGCCAACCATTATTAAATTTTTCAGGCTTGCAAATTAATAGTTAACTATTAACAAACTTAAAATTTCCATTCATATTCAGAGTTTTACTTTCATTTCACAGACTGAGATTAAAGCTACTTTTGAAGAAAATCATAAAAGGGCTGCTGGATAATACATTAACTGTCCACTCTTTCCCTGTGTATTTATAAAATATTCTACTAATTTAGAAAATGGAAATTAGGATTTTTTTTCTTTGCATCATTTACTGATCCCTGTATCAGTAAGCTCAGTTTGTGCTCACCAGTTCATCCAGGCCCAGTGAGCTTCACGGGAAGACTGGGCCAGGCCCTGTCCTACCTCCTATTCAATGTTTCTTTATCCCTGAGCTCCAGACAGTGGTGTTTTAAAGCGTGATTTGGAAAGCTCCAGTCTGTGTCAGTGGCATGCATTTCACTCCTTCCCAGCCAGCACCAGCAGGATTGGGGCCAGGCGAGGTCAGGGGGGAGCAGAGGGCAGCTGAGGATGCTGAGATAGACTTCATCTCTCAAGCGAGGGTGGCGGGCGGCCCTGGGGAGGTTTCTCACAGATCCCTCCATCGTATCTCAAGCAGGTTGCTGCCAGGCCATGGGGCTGCACTGCAGCAAGGCTGTGAGAGCCAGGCAGGCTGCTCTGGCATGGAGCCGCTGTGCAAAATACCCGCTGGTGGACCCTGCAGCGTGCGTGGCTGAGAGTGATGTTGCATGGCACGTAGGAGTCCTGCCTTACTGCAAATGCTAAGCAGTGCCCATTTCCAGACACATCAGTCAATTTTCAAATGTCATCAGTCTTCTTGTTCACAGGGTACTTTTTGCGCCACGGTGCAGTAGTCAGTATCCTGGAAATGACTGAGCCAGTCTTTCTCCACGAATAAAAAGATACCCTTTTAGTTGGTCACTTCTTTGTGTAGACCTGGGAGACTGCGTGTGGTGTTGGAGGAGTTCCTCTGACAGCTCACCTGCTGGCAGTGAACTCTGATTAAGCTGCTCATATATAGTCCGTTACTTGAAATTCACATGAAAGGTTATTGAAATATGCATTATGCAGTACTATTTACCAGAATGTATTTGTCCTTTTTATGTATACCCTAAATTATTCAGTAAGTCTATTCTTTTCTCAGACATACTGTCAATTTCACTGAGTATAATACCAAGTATTTATTTTTTAGTTTACTCTGAAACGTTAAATGATATGTAAATAAATATATAGACCTCACATTCACATAATGAATATTCTATTTGTACTGCCAGTCTATTCTAATAAAGAATATACCATTATATATTTTGAACTTTCATATATGTTGTCCATATCATATTTAAAAGGGTAACACCCTTTATAGGTGTTCCTAACAAACTTGTCCAAGGTGTAATGTAAAGAACTTTACTGTTCTTTTCATGTTTATATCAAGTGTTTGGATATATATGTTTCCAAACTTGGTATCAGCATATCTCCATGAATCTATCCCATGTGGATGTTTATATGTAGGCCTTTAATACGGCTTAAGGTGCTCAAGGGCTAGCCTGAAAAAAAGAAAAAGTAATTTTATACCATTTTTTCAGCCTTTTACCTCTTTAAGGTTCTTTGTGGTTAGGTTTTAACCTCATAAAAGGGCAGTGTGAACTTGTGACAGAGGACTGGTTATTACCCTATACACAGGTTTAAGCAGATGGCCATTCAAGTATTGGTAAAGGAAAAATAAATACAAAACATATCAGCATGTTGCTCTCTCCTGTTGCAGTGTAACTCAAATATAAACTATTTTCCCCTCAAAGGCATAAACCCTCCTCTTACCTCACAGCCACTTCGTGATGTAGCCTCACTTTTTATTCTTTTGCCAGCAGTTTGTGGTATACAGTGAAAGCTCATGAGTTGTTTCTTTTTCTGCTTGCTACATTTCTAGTAACGGAGCCATGTTCCTCTACTCAGGTATTCATAGACACATACGCAGGGTATCTGACCAGTTAGGCATACTTGCTTTTTTAATAAATATTACCTTTTTTATATGGTTTTTATCCCCCTAAGTAGAGAAGAGAAAGCAAGAGCAACAAAATCAAGGGGAGCACATCTTTGTGTTACTGCAAATTCCTTCCACCATTTGATGGCATATTTATAGCTCTGTAGAAACATAAAAAACAAAGGCGCTCAGACTAATAAAACACTAGCATTTCAGCCTACTGGTAGATTCACAGTTGACTGCTACATGCTGAGTAGAAAATGGCATTGCAGTTACTGATTGTGGGTGGAACTAACCACACTTAACAAAGCTTGAAAAGAGCTATTAAACTTGCCGTATTTTTCTCATCATTTGATGATGATCATCATTTGATCACCTGTATGTCATCTGTTTTTCTTTATCTGGTAATAAAGTGTTTGTGTTTTTATAGAAGAGAATGGTGTTGAAACAACCTCCCTTTTATGAACAAAATTTGTAAGGTATTTTAACATAGATGTTGACAGGATCTGAAATTTACACATGCACATTTTAAGACATATTGAAGGGTGGTGGGTTGTCTATGAATATCAGATTTCATCTGTTTTGGAACTAAAGAAAATCACTCTTTGACTAGATTTAAAAAAAAAACAAAATGCAATTTCCTTGTTTAAATTTTGCTGTGCATGTAAAGTGTCACTGCGTTTTGTAAAGACTGTGACTTTCCTGAAACAGCATGTGGTTTTGTGATGTAAACTGCTTAATCTGCCCAGGAGCAATCATAGTTTCTCGTGACTCTTCCTCCACCACATATTGTACACTCCATCTCAATGGGCTGATTTTATGTACTGCTGAGTCAATATTTACCACTTTGCTACTGTCTGCAGTAGTTTTAATCCCTGTCTGAGCAACTGAATGGTACCAGGAGCTTTTTAAAGCATTTAGGCCTTAATCCTGTCATATTCAATGGGTTCCTAGTGAAAGTTAAGGGGGCCCAACACCCCAAAGCACTAGAATGAAAGTCTGATTGCAGAAACCATGTGAAATGGAGCAGCTCTGAGAAATACATATTTTTCCATTTAAAGTTTCATTCTTCTTGTAGCATAACATTATTTTTTTTCTGTACGTGAGTTAATATGTCATTGCAGAGACTCGTCAGGAAATATTTTTGCTGTATAAAACACTTGCTTTCACAGATGAGAGACGGCACGGGCAACAGCAGGATCTCCTTGCCTGTCCTAGCTCCTGTTAGCAGGTGGAATTGCAGAAGTGCATTTAAATGTAATGCGTAGGGGGAAAAAAGGGACTACAGAGAAGAGCTACAGCAGAAAATTATCTCAGGTGTTTTGTGAAGACAAGGGGGTGTTTGCTGTTGCTGATAATCACAAGTTGATACGTGTTTGTTGGAGCAGGCAGCAGGAGGAAAGGAGGAAACTGAAAGGAGGAAAACAGGCTGTCACTTTTACTGGGGCAGGCACCAGAGGTACAGGCAGCTGCCTGTGCGTCAGCTTACGTGGTGATGACAGCAGGGAAGGTTTTCCTGTCATACATGGATGGGGGGTGGGAAGGATGCTGGCAATATTTTATTTGCCTAGGCCTTGGTTATTACTGTTTATTGCTTGTATTGCAATAGTCCCGTAGGACTTGATTGGGGAAATTCTGTGTGAGGCAGGGCATGTGTAAAACCTGGAAGGTGCATTTTCCACAGCGTTGTTCTACCCCTACGGAGCAAGTAATGGGGTTTTTTCCGTGCTTGTGGGAACAGAAGGGATCCTGTTGTGCCTGAAGCACACACCTGAGAAAGACACAAACCTAAGAGAAAGTAAAAGAGAAATTAAATAACAACAGCCATCAAGAAGCAGGTGTCCTACTCTGCTTTGATACACTAGATCACTGTGTAAACACAGACTCAGATCCAGGCAAGGCTGTTTCAGTCATTTCTTCCATGTTAGGTGTATTTTTTTTGTAAGCAGTTTGCCAGTTTTTCAGGCAATGATTTAAAAACACAGTATCTGCTTGAACCATACAGATATTAAAATGCCAACAGGGAAAAAAAAAAAAAGCTGTGCAAAGCTGTATTCAATAAATACAGTTAGCTTGCATGTAAAGAATTGTAACTGGTTGGGGTACACTATCAGCTGCACTATAGAGATTATGCCCTTAAACACTCGTAGGAGGAAGTGAAATAAATTTCTCTTCTTCAATTCTAGTGTCTTATTCTGCATGTTAACTGCTGAACTTCCACTGGAAAGGCCATTGTGATTCAGTGGCACTCATAAATAAGTGTAGTGCTTTAATCAATACCATTGTCTATAAGGAATTTTTTTTTTTAACTTTACATCAAGTATATTATCTCTCTTTTTTCAGGAGGACTTTGCAAAGAAACAGGTAGCAAATACAGTCACAAGGCAAGAGAGAAGCATGGTATGCATTCTGTGTTTGCTTTTACAGCTTACTTTACTTCCTAAATAAAAATAGAAAGACCCAGCCTTGCCGCAAATAGCACTGAAAAGCCTAAAACTGGCAGTTCAGTCTAGGAAATTGTTTCCTGCTCTCAACTTCCATGTAAATATTAAACAGTCCTGCTTACCTTTTGGGGGGTCTGTGTGTGCATATATGTGCATCCATATGTGTGTGTTTTTGTGTGCAAGAAAGAAAGACTATGAATCATCACTAACGCATGCTACTTGGCATGTTTTCAGAATGCATAGCAATCAGCAATGATTGCTTGAAATATAAGGAGATATGAATCTTTAGTTATTTCTTTGCTAGATGACTAAACCAAAAGCTCATCACCCTTTGGTTTACAAGATTTTTACCATTCTAAGAATTCACAGTTTTTTCATATTACATAAGAAGTACTGTCTAATATAAAGTGGATTTTTTCTTAAAGTGTAGCACTACATTTTTTGCATTAACATCAAATAACTATTTGACAAATCAATATTTCATTATTTTAATGTGCTATATAATAAGCAACAGAAAAGATGAAACAATATCTGAAAACCATTAAAATCACTGGTTTGTTTTTTATCATAGCTTGGTAAAATTTACTGTGACAACTGTAATTTTCCACTGAATGCTTGATACACATGTAATTCAAAATAACTGTCCTCAGGAAAGTGCCAGTGAAGTATTATATCTCTTTTTCAGTACTGTTTGTGCAATTCTAGAAGTCTTGTCTTCAATGGCTTACAAAACCATAAGCAAAAGAGAGCTCAAAAAAAAATTAAAAAGCCCCTAGAACTCTTTAATAAAGCACTGTACCCATTTTACCAAAGGTTATAGATATTTCTGGCGGAAAAAATGAGGTGTTCAGATTTCATATTCTGTAACTTACATGTTAATTCTAAACTGTTTTTAGTTATGAAAGCTTTGAATTTACGGGGTTCCAACTTAAATGCTATCACTGCATTCTTTTTTACGGAGATACCTTGCATAAAGTACAGAAATACATTTTACGTTTGGGAAATAGTAATCATTACAAGGCCAATTTGCATAACATTATATTAAGTAAAATGATTTAATTGGCAGAAATGTAAAGTTTCATAAAAGAAGGAAAAATGAGCGGACTTGCTGCACAATTATATATTGTCCACTGGTCAGATGACAGGAAGGAGAATGTAAATTAAAGCACAATGCAAATCATGCACTAAATGTATCAGCTGCTAATTTTTTCAGTTTTGGAGAAATCTAATGAGAAAAATGTCTACAAATAATTTCATTTCTTCCTAAAGCAAGTGATCTAAGACTCAGTCAAGTGCGGATTTTATTTACTGATGAGAAGAAAGGAACTGAGAGGCGTACCTGGGAATTTTCCAAACTCCTACGTAGATATCAAATATATACAAAATAAGAATGTGATCCTCTCTTATGTAAATCAGATAAGTGACATCCGACTCGGGGTGCGAAGCGGAAGAATACTTAAGTATATAAATATTGGTGAAACACCCTACCGGGCAGTATGCCTGGGAACCTGCCGGCGGAGCGGGGCGAGAAGCTCACTAGTGCCCTCGCAAGACGGTACTTGTCGCCCGTCTATTGCAAATACTTGGCAATAAGCCCCAGCTGACTACCGCAGGGCGCAGTGGGCAGGAATACACTGCGTAGAGAGGGAAGCGTGCCCCTTCTATCCATTGCCGCTGTTAAGCCAAATACGTGAGCTCTTGGCCTAAGACGGCCATTATCCACAGCTGCCATTATTAAGGTGTAAGTTTTTTTAAACATACCTTCCAGTGCTTGGCCGACCGGCCCTGCTGCGGCAGCAGTCAGCAGCATAAACCTGCCTGTCGCGTCTGTCCAGGCTGCTGCGTGGCTCCCGTTGCTGCCGCTTTCAATCTCCGTACAAACGGGCCGTGGGCGCGGGACGAATCAGGGGACGTGCAGGTTGGTGCAAGCTAGGTTGTTTTACAGTGAGCTGCTGTAAAATTAAGAACTATACTTCTCTGCCTCTACATGAAGGAGTTCATTTGGTGTAGTGCAGACGCTGAGCACCTGAAGGTGGTGTAAATGTACATTCCCAATAACTTAATGTACTCATTCATACACCTTTCTGACCTCAGAGTGCAGACATCACGCCAACAATATTTCTCTTGCACTCTAGTAAGCAGGCTGCATGCAAACCAAGGCAATGTGCAGATAAACCCTTTACAAGCTCCGCTACAAATTCATCACCTTTATTCATACCAGCACAGGCTTTTTAACATAGAGACTGTTTTATTAATTTTACACCTGAGAAGGGCGCACAAAATTGACATACTACAACTCTATTCCATTTCTCTGTTTCATAACTTTAGGTGGCAGCACCATAACAAAGACCTTTGCTGCCCATGATCACACAGATGCACGATGGCCAAAATCAGTGTCAGATGCAGCTCAAACTACAGAAGACTACAAAACGTGCAGCTTTGCATAATATTGTGCAGCCACAAGCCGCACTAATCGCAGTATTTGTGTTGTTTGGCTGTGAAGTGGCTTTTCTTTCAGCATCGCATAGACAACGGTGCTGTTGCTTTTGTGATTTTCTTTTTCCGTGAGGATGTCACCTTAAGCTGGCCTTGAACATGCGGGAGGATTATTCCTTCCAGTCTATTTCCCACTGAAGTGCATGCTGATTTTTCTTACTGATCTCAGAGGAAGGGCATTGAGCCATCTTTTCCTATTACCTCACAGCAGTTCTTCACTCTGTGGGCCGCAGTGTTGTAGCATGGCACTTTGAATTCCTCTGCGCTCCGGATCATACTTGTCACGGGAAATGATAGGGTGTGATTATTTTAGGCCTGTTCAGTGAAGTGCTTCCATGTCCTCAAATACAAGTCTATATGTGCACAGAATTAATACTATGAAAAAAATACAGCGTCCTCTATTAATTTTATCTTTTGGGTTTTCTTTTCCCACAAAACTTTTAGTGTTTACAAGGGGAATATATGGGGATGTTTCAAGCTTCTTAAGGAAGCAGACCTGTAGCCAGACTCACAGTTCAAGTGCGACTGAACATGCTACAGCAGACGGGAGAGACCCTGTGGCCGGGACCTCCGCGGGACACGCTGCCAGGTTCCCAGCCTGCTCCGGCGCCGGGCGCCGAGGCTGGAGCAGCGGGGCTGGCTCAGCCCGTGCAAGGTGGGGCCTGGGGGCACCTGACAGCAGCCGCGGTGCCTGTGAGGGGCTGTCAGGGAGCCGGGCTGCTCTCAGCAGGGCACGGCAGGAGGGCGAGGGGCAGGAGAGGCTGGGGCGGCTGTAGGGAAACCTTTCCCCAGCAGGAAAGCCAAGCGGTGGCACAGGCTGCCTGGGGGCTGTGCAGGCTCCCTCCCTCCCTGAGCAGCCTGGCCTGACCCCGTGGCTGATCCTGCTGGGAGCAGCCTCTGCTACTAGGCACCTCCCGAGCGATCTTCCCACCTGGATTATCCTGTGGCACTGTGGGCCTTTGAAATTAGTCCTCGCTCGCTCTTAACGACAGTGAGCCTATCCTTGGCATTAACAGAAAAACATTTAACCTTGTAATTTTATATTACAGCCTCTTATATTAAACGCACTTTCAACATTAACCATCTTGAAAGTGCTCAGGAAGCCTTTCAAGAGTGTGTTTGATGAAGCAGATCCCTAAGATGCACTTTTTTCTCCCTCCTGCTTGCCACAGCTACTGACTCTTTTTTCCATGTGAGAGCTGGCAGAAACAGATTTCTACACTTATTCCACTTTATGTTTACTTCGCTGCTACACGTTCCTCCTTCATATCTCCCACTAAAGATAAAGAAAAGGGGAAATGACAGCTTTTTCCTGAAAGATTGTCATTTGAAAGCTAATGTTTCACAGGGGTATGAGCAGGTTCTTCAGTAATGATAGCCCTTTGAGCCTACCACATGCTGCTGTGCCTGTAAATATCATCTTGGGGCTTTAGCATCCTGCAGCCCCAGCCATTTTACTTTTCTTTGCATTTTTATGATGGTTTTAATTAATTGGGGTCAATTATGCTTTTTGCTGTCTTGGTTAAAGAAAGTTTTCTGGCTACTATTTCATGTTAATTAACAGCTCCCCTGGGGATTTTCTGTATTTTAAGGCACTGTTCTGAAGTTCAGCGGAGTCAAGCTTGGATCCTTTGTTAAAGGCTAAACTTTGGAAAATCTGTTTGCTCTTTCATTGCTCTTTCTAGTAAACAGTTCAGTGGATAACATCTGGTAAGTATGTTTCTCATTTAACTCTTTAATCCTCCACTATTTTTTTTAAATCCTGACCACTTGCAATGAGCTATTAGTAGTCACATCAACTTTTAATATTTTATATTTGACAAATATAGATTTATGGTGTGGTGTGACATGATTTGTTATTAGAATCTCTGATAATGTAATTTCAGGCTAATGACACAACATTATAACATCATCATTGCCAAAATATATGTACTTTAGACTTTGGCTTCTGCATGTCCATAACTGCATTCATCCACTTTATTATTTTTTACAGGTTTCGTAATTCTTATATTTTTTTCTCTCTCCACCGACTTTTTTTAACAGTTTGTTACACCATATGACTGCCACATATTTTTCTGAAGCCTGCTATAATACTTGCGCTGACATAATTTTATTACCGTAAGTAGTAAGTCATCAATGATATGTGTCTCTGAATTGAGCTGGTAATAAGGGGCTCAGTGTGTCCTTCCCTGGCTGCCTCACTGGGATGACCTTAATGAGTGTTTGCAATGTGTCATCTTTTGCTGTGATTGCCGTGAATTTTTTCTTGTTATTTCTGAGACTGGATAATCTAAGAAATTTACTTATAACAGCCTATCATTTTCAAATACAATTGTCAAATGCTTTAGAAGCTTTCATCTTATCAGATGCCTCACCAATCTTTATTTCCCTGTTTAAATCCTATTATTGAATCATAGAGTATTATCAGGGGGAAAAAACCCCAGTCACTGTATTTTGGGAGACATGCCCATTTGCCTCTCCTTTTCTATGGATATTGTGAGTTTCTAATTTGCTTCTACAACAAGGAATATCTCAAAAAGAATGTCACATGTTTGATCACCCCAAGAACTCCAGTTAGAATCTGTTATCGTCTTTTCTTACATACCATAACTAATAGGATCTTCTGTTTTTACTAATTACTTCTAATGTAAAAGGATGTTTACACTGTGCTTGGAGCATCTTTCCCAAGACTAGAGAAATGCATCTGGGATGAGGAATCCCTGGACAGTTACTTGATATTCCACAGGGTCCACAGCCAGTTTTATTCTGCTACTAAAGATACACTGATAAAGATATACTATTTCTTTTGCTGCTTTTTCTCTTGACAACAAATTACTGCAAAATGTTTACATTGTTCTGCAGCTGTCACAAGGATTGTTCAGGTGCTGGACACTGTTAGCAGCTGTGCATACTCCCTGTTTTTGCTCTAGACTCTCTTCTGAAACGTCTTCCAGCTTTTCAAGCTCCTCCTCTGGAGGACAGTCTACTTACTGTAGTTGTGTCTTTTCTCTCTAGCATTTTATTTCTAGCCAATTTCTGTATCTTCTACCAGTCTTTTCCACACTTTGTATTCTTGATTTCAGTTACTGTATGATAACAAGTAAGTATAATTGAGATAAATATGAGGAATATGATGAAGTATGCCTGAATCATTATTTAAAGTTCAGTAAAAAAATTCTTTAGAGAATTCTCCTCCCTTCTGCAGTCTGGTGTGAAATCTGCATTTTTTTCAAAAGTAGCTTTTCCTAGATATGCAGTTATCCTTCAGATTACTGTCTATAATATCTCACTACTTGTCTTCTTGTCCTAATTTATTAAAAATTCCAGCAATATTCAAGAAAATCAGCAGTTTCTATGAGTCTTCTTTCTTCTTGGATCCAGCTTGTTAAAAGCTCTGTTACTTTTCCCCAGTATTTCACATTGTCAGTAAGTTTCAAGCCTTCTAATTATTTATTTTTTCATCCCAAAAGTCCTCTTGGAGGATCCCACTGCTGCTAGTGAACAGTGGTTGGGATTCCTCAGAGGTAGAGGGCCAAATCAGAATGTATATTAGGAAAGGCTTAATGGTATTCCATTCAAATAGGAGGGCAGTGCATGTGGGCCACTGCCAGCCTTCCCAAAATCTAGACAGGTGACAGAGCCTACGATGGCTCTGCAACAGCCTGTTCCTTACACACGCACTTCTCGTAGTGCTTTTAAGCTAGTTTGAGATCGTGGCTGTTCAGACTATGCCAAATGACTAGTTCAGGGCAAAATCAGGCCTTGGTCTTGGAAAGAAAATGATGCCAGTTGGCTCTTTGGGATTCACTGCTCCCACTGATTTCAAAGCTGACTCTGATTCTCCCGAGAACACACTCGTTACTGGAATGTCTGCCCGACACCGTGAGTGACCATTCTCCCTCTTACCGGACAATACTGTAAAATGCAAATATATACCTTAAGTTCACAGCCAGGGTGTTCCTTACGCAGGGACCTACCTTGTCATAGCCACATACCCCCTGCCTCCTGTGTCCTTATGCTATTTTTAATGATTTTGCTCACCTGGTGTCTACAGTGCTATATAAAATAGCCTTTTCCTCCTTCTCTGTCTTCCCCATCCCTCCTGTGCAGCCTCACGACTAAAATCATCTACATTACGTGCCTGAAGGAATGCATTTGGTGCCTGCATAGGGGCAGCCCTGTTTAGGAGTGTGAGGACACCCCGTCACTCCATTTAACATCCACAGAGTTTGCTGTCCTTCCAGAGACAACGTCCGGGGGGAAACAGTCCTCGCATCCTTTTAAGAAAATCTCTCTCATGACTTATTGCAAGGCCAGAGGGGTTTTGTAGAATGCCAGAAGTCTAGCTGAGGTTGCAGATGAAAGAGAATATAGATGCCATGTCCTTGCCTGGGGACTGCCCTAGGAAGTATATTGCAAGGCCATTATGTCCACATTATATCAAGGTTTCTACTGACATAATTGATCTTGCCTACTACATTATCTATCAGGCAGATGGTAGAGCTGCAGTAACAATAAATTATCTATCTGCACTACCACAACTATTTACTCTGCACGGCCACTCCATGGAACTACATATTTAGGTTATCTAGCTTTATTCAAAGTCTTCTCTAGCAGTTAAAACTTCTTGGGAAAAGAGATTCAGTCCAGTCTAAGGAAAATAATTTGGTTGGGGTCTGGCAAAGCATCCAAATCAGGCTATTAAAAAAGAAACTGACTGCCCAGCAAAATAGAGAGATTTCTAAAATAAATAAGGCAGTTTATTTTTACTCCCTCTGATTTGCTAGCTACTGGAAGAAAAAACATATTTTTCCTGACAGTTCTTTTTATTATGTAAACAACTCTTTGTAGGGGAAACAAATCCATGAACTTCAACTTAACTTCCTTAAGTGCCTGATATCATTAACGATATTGTTGGGATGATGAAGGATTAGTAAGTACATTGCCAGAGTAAGCAAAATGATCAGAAGCGAAGCAAAACAAAAACAGAATCACAGAAGTCAAGATATTTCAGCAGAGGTAACTAAAGGGGACATTATTACATCATGCATCACTGCTAGCATTTTGTCTAAAAATGATCTTAGTTGTTCATATGGGTCCATTTAACAATCCAGACTTAACCGTAAGAATAAATATAAACTAAAGATACAGCTGTGATAGATGCAGAGTGGAACAACAACATGGAAGACAGGGATAAGAAACAGTACCTAACAGCAGCAGATATAGGACGTCTACACTGTTAGAAACAGGGTGAAAGGACTGATTTGCCCTGTGACAGTGAGCAGAAAGCATCCGAGCAAAGCCTTGTCCAGGACCAGCTGGCACCCTGAATCATTTCTTTTAATTGCACTTGCCAGGACTTGATAGCACAGAGGAGAAGATGATCTGCGGTGCTATATGTTTTGCTGTCTAAGGCATATTTTTGTTTAAAGTTCCTTCTGCTGGAAATACATGTCTCATAAATACACCTCTCTTTCCATGCCACATACTATTTTCTCTTCTCTTACTACACAGGGTGAACATCTGGTACCATATTCGTGCCTTTCACACTTTATAGTGGTCCGTATTCAAACTACAGTCTAGTCCTACAGTAGAGTGGCAGATATCCAGATACACTATTTAATACTGAGTTAGGGTTTGGTCTATACATCCAGGACAATTGTTCTGCATGAATACTACTGTGGAAGAAGAAAGCTTTTCTGGCTTGCTGTATGCTTTCACATCTGTCAATAATTTTCTTAAGCAGTCTAGAGATGAAAGAGTGAGATGCTCACATTTTACAGACTGATAGTGTTATTTTATTGTTCTTTACAAGAAATTTCAGCTGAAGCTCCTGTGCTATTGCTGTAACTTGAGGCTTTTGCTCCATTTGATGTAGACTTGTCTGGGAGACTACATTTAAAGAACCAAAAAAACAGATCCTATGGAATGTGTTCTGCATCTGTTCTGTGAAACTGCCCAACCTAAGCAATGACAAGACGTTGCTAAGCACGTGGGAATAAGTAAAGGTGCCCTGACATTTCCTCTCTGCATTCTCATGTTTTCCAAATGACCAGAGAGAGGTACTTCTTCTATTTGGAGGTGCATTCTTGTAGCCAAGAATAAATTACAGTGGTCATCTCTGTTGGAGGAACAGTGGACAAGCTGCATGTTACATTGCAAGACAGGCCAAGTTTGGACTTCTTCCACCCTTAAAGCTTTTTGCTTGTTTGTTTGTTAAGACCAAAAGTAATGCAGCTACACTTACTGTGGGAGGTGAGTTAAAGAAGAGGAAGCAATTTCCACGTGGGTGGAACCTGCCCCCTTTGACCACCTAGGGTAGGGCATACCATTTACTGACACCAGAGCAGGAAACACTAAAGAAATAGTGTAATTATGATGTTTTGACCAGATTCCCAACACAGGTTTGTGAAACACACTCAGGTGCTATCTTTCGTATGACTTTGAAATGACTTGCTGAATGCAAAGCTAAATGTAAAGCGAATGAAAAAAGGGCTTCTGACATCCCAGAGTGCCCCATAAAAGTACAGCTGAACAGAACATCGACTTCCAGAGGCCTTTAATAAAAGCTCTCAGTTAAAGATTTCAGTCAGTATTCCTTAACCAGTGCACTCACAATCTTTTCTCTCCCTGTGATGTGAGGACATGTAGCATACAGGAGTCTCCACCGGGTAGTCCTGCAAACAGGAACTGTCTTGTGTAGCTCTAAAGCTATGAAGCTTACATTGACCCTTACCTACAGTATTTTCACTGATACCACTTCAAAGGCTATCTGCCTGCTGCTTATTTTAATCTCTCCATCACTGAATTTCACCTCTTCTCTTTTGCACCTACTCTTTGTATTTTCAACTGCATTTTACACATACCGAGAAACATACACAGCATACCAAGATTATATGACCAACTATACTTGTATCTATTGTATCTAGTGCATAGATTTTGATTTTTGAATCTGATTTTAGGCAAGGATTTTCAAATTAGCGTGATATTCTCAGTTACCTATTATTGTAATGTGCTCCAGGTCACCAGAGTTGCAATCACAGGCTGCAATTATAGGTTTAATGATTAGAATTACTTCTGTTATCAACTCAGTATCATGAGTGAGGCCATGATGCAATCAAAAGCCTTGTTACCAAACTTTCAGATCACCACTGAAAAGACTGTGTTTGAAAATGTGTTTCCCTTTTCCCAATGTTCGCTTTATTGTTTTATAAAAGAAGCAAATGAAAGTGAATGATCTGTCAGCTGATGTATTTCACGTACCTCGGATGTTTGGTCTAAGCTGTTTCAAAAGGGAGATGACACTTGCATGTGACCTCATAAAATACCTTCATGAAAATGTGAGTTTCTTGTGCAAAATGTGAGATCTACTTGCGATAGATAAAATCAAAAGCAACTGAGAAGGCAGTTAGTTTTTACAAACATTAAAACATCCAGACTCATGAGCTGACTTTGACAACCGAAATAGTACTTTAATGTATTTTTTCTGGATTATGATCTCTTCCACATCTTTTGCAAGTAACCACTAACAACAGAAAGAAGAATAGAGTACACAGAGATTTGCGAGGTCACGGAAAAGCAGCACCGTGCGATGCGGCACGCTGGCGGGCAGCGCAGCTGAGCAGCGGGCTGGCGTGTTGCTTGACAGCAGCCTGTGGCACCGACAAGACAGCAGCAGGGCAAGAGGAGAGGAGAAGTGGCAGCTTGCAAAGGGAAGGGTGACAGAAAAAAACACAAGTGAAGCTGCCACAAAGAGTTATTTTTAGCTGGCAAGACTTGGATATATTGCCATTTGACCTTTCAGCAGTTTATGACTGTACCCTGCACGGGGCTAGCCCACATGGAGACGGTGATGGGGGACGGAGGCTAGCCCCCGCAGGCAGCAGCACATGCCCCAGGAAAGCAGTATTTTTTTTCCCAGCATTTACATTTTCACTCTTTTTTTTTTTTTACTGACGTTACAGATCTGAATGGAAAGATGGGACTTTTTTCTCTTTCTCATTCCTCCTTCCAGCACGCTTACGCCGACAGTAGTGCCTGGATAGCCACAGGGTAAACTCAGCTGGTCTATCCGAGAAAAAACAAGAGAAAGGATCTTGCATGGTGGCTGTGTGGGCACACGACGACTCACGATAGCACCGGGGAGATGGGGAAGGTGGGGCAAAAGGCAAGATCATCACCTTCAGCAGCAGTGACAATTTATGTACACCCTCAAATTTTTTGTCGCATTTAGAAACATGCTGTGACTTTTCAAGTTTGCTAAACGTATGTAGGCTCATCTGAGCTTAATGGAAATTGGCTGGAGGCGGCCAGCAGTAGCATCGTCTGACACCTGCTACACTGCCAGCACTCACCAGTTTCTGAGCCACAACAAGAGAACTTTATTTGACAAGAACTCAGTGTGTGCATGTGTGTTGATAGTTCTTGTTAGGAGAAAGGATCACGAATCCACCATTAAAAGTGACTGCCTTATCAGGCATAAACGCCTGCGGAGCCATGGGCTTCTGCACACCAAATGCAGAATGCTGAACTCCCAAGTGCAGGTAGACTGCAAACATCCATCCAAGCACTGCAGTATTTATTAAATTCATTTGGAGTAGCAGTATTTCTGTCTAACTAGTAACACTTCACAATAACAAATGCAACCAAAATGCTCAAAAGGTGCCTCTCAGTAGTATCGGCTGGCATAATTGCATCTATGCCAGAGGCTTTGGGCTCTGCTAGTATACCTGTAGGTATTAGGTATACTATATTAATACATTAGGTAAAATGTATTTGCAAGCAATGAATGATGCTGGTGGAAGTATGTAGTTGCAGTCCAATCTGCAGCTTCCTAAGGTATTCTCTCTTCAAAATGGGACAAAACTATCTAAGCCACTTAGACTGACCTGGGTGATACTTCAAAAGCAAAGCTGCAGTCTGTATCAGTATTGGTCCTGCCCCAGTACTTTCCATCCTCTTGGAAGAAAAATACTACAGTGTAACTACCTCGATGGTAGTTGAAATTAGTTCCAATGCAGATTCCCAAACAGGTTGAATTAAGACTGAGTAAAGAAATATGGTTCTACTCATTATATGTATCATTGTCTACACTATTACTTTTTCAAAATGGAAGGTAATTATCCCCAAGTGAAAGGGAGAAAGAAGAAAAACACTTTCTGGTATTAACAGCATGTGAAAAAATGCACACTGACAGTTTTGTGATGTAGTAGTTACCTTGCAAAGTCAAACCCTCATTATTTCATGGTAGCTCATTTGTGTAGTTATAACCGAAAATAAAAGTGTATGTACAGGAGTTAGCATGAGACAGCTGGGATGGAATAGTATTTTGAGCTGTTTCCTCACATGGAAATAGTTCTTAACGGCGCTTCCTTACAGGGTATCTCCAGGCTGTGGAGAAAAAAAAAGTTTTAATGGATGAACATTATTATCCCCCAAATCCTGTGATTCTGAGAAGGAAATGATGTTATGGAAAGTATCTCTCTTTTGGCAAACATTGTAGAAAAGAGGCACTAAAGAACAACAGTCAGCTCTGCAGAGTGATTTTCATCAGACAGAATAAAGGTAGAATCACTGCTGCAAAGCATTTTGGACATGACTGCACACATTTTAGTTCTTATGTCAACAGAAAAATTGCAGATGAAGATTAAGCAACAAACAGGATGTTTCTGTCGCTGCTGCTGTTTCTCTAGTTTATGTAAGGACATTTCCAACCACCCAGTAGTGCCAAAAATATCTGAAATTAATCCTGTGTTTTTCAAGTCGCTCACTGTCAGTTTTTACAATGCAGTGAGTTATCGTGAATGACAGACAAATCCAAAGACTTTAAATAGAACAGGTAATGTCTGAAGCCCACAGGTTCAACAGATTAGGAGACAACATTATGCACTGTACATAATTGTTACACTGTTCCTACCTTCAGTACTGGATGGCTAAATCCTTCTCACTGTTTTTTTCAGGTGGCTTTTTTTCCCTTCCTCCCCCCCACCCTTTATCCGCAATCCTTAGCTGCCCAAGCAAACAAGTAAGATAGGATATTTTACTCACAGCTTTTGTGTTGCAAATAAAATTACAGTAAGGCACCTTCTAGAACGGAAATAGTCACAGACAGCTTTTGCCCTGGAGCCTCGCAGCGCCTCTGTGCATATGGAAAAATGCAGCATATCTAGCGTAGTCGCCAAGTCCCCAGTGGGAGGCTGGAGTTGCATTATTCCGGCCAGCTCCCCTGTCTCGCTCAGCCATTCTTTTTGCTTCAAGAAGGCCTGCCTCGGGAAAGAAGTGGGCTGGCAAACCAGGTCAGTGCATGCTTGCGTCAACTCTTCCCCACAACTCACCGGTTTCTGGTTTTGAGTTCAGGCACCCCCCAGCTTGTCCTGCATAGAGCTCTATTGCCACCCATAGTGGTATTTACCAACGTTGCTCATGAACCCCCTTATCTAATATACTGGCTTCTATATGAGCATGTAGGCATCTGTTCACATATGTTGCCAGCTGAGAAGGTGTTTTATTAATACTATTCTTTTGTATAAATAGCAAGATGTCTGTCTGCCCTCTGTTGTGAGGAACTGAGGCAGAAATACAGGAGAACAAACAGAATCATCACCTTCTTTTTCACTGCAGCCTTTGTTCGCGCATCTCCCAGCTCTCCTGTCTCCAACCTTGTTTCCCCCTGGCTCACAGTCCTCGGAGCTAGTCAGTTCTCCAGGCTCACGTGTGGTGCACTGAGACAGCAGCTTACCGGGTCATGGCTTCCAAGCTCCCAGCTCTGACTCCACTTAGGCAGCCTACGCCTCATGCTGACACCAGTGACTGTGCAGAGAGCCCGTTCAGGCGGTTCATCCAGCTTAACTGCTGGCTTCTGGATCAATCCCCTGAATATATGGCCAAGCACAGGGGTGGACAGGAAAGAAAAAACACACCTGGCCTGAATTCAATGTTTGTGAGCTGCCATGAAAGCAAATTCTGTACGAGGATATAGCTTTTGCAAAAAAAGATTATAAATCCAGCAGGATTTCAAGTTACTTAACGTTGGTTTTTGAAACCATGAGTCAAGTCACGGCACTTTGAATTAAAATGGTTAAAGCTGCTGGAGAACTACCCCTGCCAATTTGAATATGCTTGTTTGAGAACTGCCATCCTGGCAGCTTAAATTTGAACTTCTTGGAGCGGGGGATGATGACTTTTCTGGGTACACCACTTGTAACAGCAAGAAATGTAACTTGTTTTTACTTAAGAAAGGCTAATCCTAGAATAAAAGAGAAATGGTTTATGTAGGGATGCAAAAGAGATCGGACGTGCAGAGGAGTGGTACTTTCCATAGAATTTAATGGACTTTCCATACTACAGTGAGTCTGAGTCTACAGCTAGTCACTAAACATGTGATCATTCATGATCCCAAAAAGGAAACAGTGCAGTACATCAAAGAGTATTAAATGCAAGTAAGAAGCTCCCAGTCACATCATTGTTTAGGTCTGTAAATTCACAAATTGCAAACACTGGTCTGAAGAGACGCTGAGTTCCTCAGGTTTCTAATATAGAAGTGAAAGTGTTAATTTGGATTTAAGTATGCACATCAAATACTCAAGGTAGTCACGCATTAAATATGTAATGTGGCTATATCTACCTATTAGCCTGCAAAAGATTATGATAAAGACCTGCTATAAAAACTATCTTACTTTTTGCCTCAATCTTCGATATTCAGGCATTTCTCCTCTTATACTTGTTCTGTTGTTTAAGACTTTAGGCTTAAAAATCATACTTCCAGTATTTTTAAAGGAGTATTTAATGTCAGATTGTAGTTTGCTGGCCAGTAGTCAGAGAAGTTCCTGGTCTGTTAAGCTCTGGAACAACATGCATATAGCAAACTCTCTCTCTGTTCCAAAAAATGCTAGGGTTGAGCTGGCTTTTAATCCCTTCTGGTTTTGTTGGTAGTCCAACACAGCAATGTTCTGATAACAGGAACCCTCTATCTTCAAGCCTACAGGCAGACTTTTAGTCACAGGCAGTTTATCCTAACTTGATCTCATGCCAACATTTTACTTCAGTTTAAACTGCTCACTTTGCTCTTCAGATGTATATACACAGGGAAAAGCTATAGCGTGATCTCTCTGTTTGGCCTTAGTAGCTATTCCCTGCTACATTTGCCTATCCCCTTTGCAATAAAACTACTTCATCTCATTATCACATTTATTTTAGGCATCTATCTGCAGATCAGTTTTCTTCTTCTGTGTAGTCAGACCAGAATGGTTTACAATGGTTTACTTTTAAGCTTATGACTGAAGCCGATTATTCTTACCAGACCAGATAAAACCTCACTCTTTTGAGGACTCTCGTGGGAAGCTGTGAAGGCATATCTAAGCTCCTGTCAGTAGCACTGCATGGGCACTCTCTTCAATAAGGTGGAAGCAGTAAGGTGACTCTGGACTAAGTCATCAATACTCCTTCTCCTGTCTCCTACAACTGTGTTACTTCTCATAATCAGCTTAAATAAGCTCTTTGTAGTTTATACCAACTCATCTTGTGACAAGGCTTTCAGTTTAATAGAAAAGTTTACCCCCCACAATATTGGTCCTCCTGTCCTAATTTAGGTGACATATAATACTAGCAATAAATGACTTTATATTTTAAAATTTACATGGTGGTATTTTCCTTACCTTTTTTTTTTTTTTTTTTGTATTTATGCTGTGTAATTTTACAGCCAGCTTCAGAATCACTGGTCTCTGATTTTGAGTAAAATGCATTCTATCTGCTATACAAGAAAATTAATTCACTTGTAGCTTGAGCTACAAATAAAAAACCACAGTACAAAAATACAAAACCTAAAAGCAAAACCATCTTGACATTGTGCATGTATCTAGTACCAGCAGGCCTGAACTATAATGAATGACTCTGAAGTTTGTAAATATGTAAACACATTTTATTTTGCATGCAGAACAGAAAACAGGAAATTACACTTCCAGCCAACTTCTCTCCAGTCGCTAATTTCAGAAGAGGATCTGTTGCGTGGAGATTCACTAGTCACTATATTTCAGTAGATTTCTAAGGTAAACTGCAACAACCTCAAAGTTGAATTTAATTTTACTGTATAATACACTCCAGTATATTATTATAATATCTGACTTAATGAGCAGAGTATAACTTGCATCTAAATCCTACTCTATAGCTACAGCTTCTTTTATTTCTTAAAGGCAGGTGCTACTGAGGTTGGAAAAGACAGTTAGAACTTACCCATTACTTTACCATCCTCCCACTAGCATTGACTTGTGCTGCAGCCTCCCTCCTAGAGTTGTTTGAATTCTAAGAGTGTAAAAGGATACCTAAAGAACTGGGAAGGCCCAAACGTCTATTCTGAAGCACTTCAAATACCAATTTAAATGGTCATATACGTCATTACCGATCAGCAGTTAATTAAAAAAAAAAACCAAACATCAATTTCAATCTCCACTGTAACCGTCGCTGGCACCAGGAGACTGTTTCCTACAGGTCTACAAGCTGAGCAGGAGGCCAGCAGCTCCTTGGCTGGGTTTTCTCACACCTCGCGGTTCCACAGAGCAGCCGGCGACCACACAGGCCCCGAGCCAGGCTCCGGCCAGGCCCGCCGTCCCCCCCCCGCCCCACCCCAGGTACCGCTCGGACAGGCCGAGAGGCACGGGCTGTCCAAGGCATAGGCCAAGCTGCAATTCGCGCGGAAGGAGACGCTGCCGGGCAGCAGCGCCTGTCGCCAGACCCGGGCGCTGCGGTGGGCAAGGCCGAGGCCTGCCGGGAGGCGCTAGGCCCAGCCCCGTCGGCTCTGCCGCTGTGACAGGCGGGCTGCTAGCGCGGCTCCCGCCGCCTAGAGGCGCCGACACCCTTCCGGGTAAAGGCAGGGGCAGCTCCGCGCTGCCGGGGCCTCAGGCACGCACCACGCCGGCTGCCTCACCCTGCGGAGGCGGCGGGAAAGGCCTTAGAGGCAAGAGCACTCCCCGAGCAGCGCCGCACGCGCCACCGGCGCCCCCTGCCGGCCGCGCCGCACCCCAACACGCCGGGCGATCGGCTCCCCGCGCCCCGATTGGATGAGCGCCCTCCGCCAGGGCTCCCCGCGCCCCGATTGGACGAGCCCCCGCGAAGGGGCGACCCCCAGCGAGGGGCGGGGGCACCCCACGTGAGCGGAGACGGCAGCTTTTCCTGCCCGCCGGCACCATCTGGCGGCGGCCAGCGCGTCCGGCCGCCCCAGCATGGAGCGGGGCAGCGCCCCGGCCCCGGCCCGGAGCGAGGAGGATGAGGAGCGTGAGGGCTGCGCGGGCCTGTGGGAGCTGCCGGTGGAGCGCTGCGAGAGGCGGCCGGAGTGCGGGCGCTGCAGGTGACGCGCGGGGCAGCGCCGCTGAGGAGCCGTGGGGCCGGCGGGCCCGGCCGGCCTTCGCCCCGCCCCGGTCCTCGGGAGGCTGCGCTGAGGCCCCGGGGCGGTGCGTGGTGGCGGCGGCGACGGGGGGAGGCGCAGAGCTCGGGGCAGAGGGGGTTTGGTTGCTTAGCAACGGGCTAGAGCGGGGCTTTGTTCCTTAGCAGGGAAGAAGTCGCCCTCTTACACATCAGTAGCGGCTTCAGCTTAGCTGAAAGCGCCCGTGTCTCCGTGTGAGACCCGCTGCGTCTCCGTGGCAGCGTATGTACCTGCCTCACCGCGACGTACGTCCATGCGCAGGCAGCGGAGCTGGCGGTGGAGCCGAGTTTCGGGCCACGTGTCGGCCGTTTCACCTCAGGAAACCGCCTTCCCTGCGGCGGTGGGGGGCGGGCAGGTGGGGTGGGCTTGGCGGGGCGTACGGAGCCTGGCAACGAACTGGTGTAAAGTTTTATTTTTAATTCTTCAAGAAGTCAAGCTTCTCACCAGGCGTGTAAATTGGGCTGTACTGGTGTAGACCCCCAGGCCCCTCTTTCTAAGCACAGGCTGCCTCTGTGGCACCTGGACGAGGTGGGAAATGTTCCACGACATCTGCGGGAGGATGAGGCGGGAAGGGGAGGGTGCGGTGTCCTCCGAGTGCCACGCAGCGAAGTGCCTGAGACGTTATCACGGCTGCTCAGTCTTTGGTGCTTTATCAAAAGAAAACAAGAAACTAGCATCATCTAACTAGTTTACAGCTAATTTTGAAATCCATTCAAGCACTGGGGAATGGAAGGGTTAATATAACTTCATGTGAACTCGGGTATCTTTTTGAAGCAGGTAGTGACTTTTTGATCTTAGAGAAATATCTTGTAACCTGATTATATGTCTCTGTATGTATGTCCTTCTAATGGAGCAAGTTGTCACTGTGTCAGTTGTTCCTGAAAGGAAAAGTTTGTGCAAAACCGCCAAAGAAAAAATTTTCTAGTATCTGTATTGAGTTCATCTGTTTCTGTTGATTGGTGTTACAGAAACTGTTTTACTAACAAACAGTGTAGTTGTAGTCTCTTTAAAGTGTCAGAGTTCAGGAGCTTATTTTTGGTGAGGTTCCTGTGTATAAGAAATCATAAAAACAGGTATGTTTTATTTATTTAAAAATATGGATATTTTTATATATATAAGTCATAGCATTTGTAAATGTTAACTATTAACAAGAAAGTCATGGGCAATAGTTGGTGCCTAAAGATGAAAACCGAGCAGATGCACGATAGTCCCCCCTTTTGCTACTCTGTTTTTCTCCAGTGAGTTTTAGCTCAGGGGACTCCTTGAGCTAGATGTGGTTTTGTGTTGATTTAAGATGCCCTGGTAGATATTTTTTTTTTTTCTTCTATGAATTACTCTAGTCTCCCTTGAGCCCATGTCAAGTTCTTCTGTCTGCAACATCTGGCTGGCAAGAAGACACCTCAGACCTACAAACACTGGGTGGGAAGAATTACCTTTTTGTTTATTTTGGTTGTGGCTTCTACTGTCCTCTTTTGCACATAGTATTAAAGATGTGAGCAAGCCAGAGTTTTATACTTCGGATAATGTGTTTCGGCTTATTCTTATAAAGACCCTTCCTCATGCTGTGGCTAGTTTCCTAGTAACCTTTTGGTAAGGGACTTTGTTAAAAGCCTTTTGGAAAGTCAAAGTTGATTTTTGACAACTACAGCACCCTCAACCCCATGTTTGTTGAATCTTTCAGAGATTTTAAGTAGTTTTGCAAAAGCCGAATTTCCTTTTGCAAAAGCCGAATTTCCTTTTGCAAAAGCCATGCCAATTCTTCTCATGTAAATAATTTATTTCTGTAAGTGTTCACTAACCATATTTTTAATTATAGTTTCTGCTTACATTAACAGTTTTATTTGTTGCATTTTTTTTAATTGCTTCATGTTTGCCATTTCTAGTCCTGAGGTGCTAAGGAACTGCTGAATGAGAGTTAACCCACTGTCATTCCTTATTCAGCTATTTAACCTTGAGTTCTTTCAAAATGTCTGGGTGCTGCTTATTATTGTTTATTTTGTCCATGTGTTTCATAACTTCTGCTCTAGTTCCTTCCATTTTGGACAGATTCTCTGATGAGTCACACCCAAAAATGGTTTCCAGAACAGACATCTCCCTGTTTCCTTTCATAGTAAAACCTGGTGGAACGTATTCAGTCAGCTCCTCATCACCATGTAGTATTAGAGCTCTAAATGAATTACACTTGCTGTGAAGAGCATGGGTACAATGAGGACAGACACGGAAAGAAATGTAGGGGCAAAGAAACCAAGGAGGATAAAAAGGCCACAGAGCTGCTTGCTTTTTAAGAAACAAGGAAAGTAGCGATGTTTTCAAAACTAAAGTTTTGATGAATATTGTGATGCAAGACTGAATTGTGCAATTTTTGCGGTGTATCTTCTCCATCCTCTTCCTCAGGAATACAACTAAATTACGCTTGTCATTGAGCACAGCATTCTGTATCATGACTTGAAGTAAAAGTAAGTCAGTGACTGAGAGTACATAATGGGAAGGAATATTGTGAAACTTTGTTATTACCCTGAACATTATGGTGATGGTTGGGGGCAGGTATCTTTAACTGAACCCCTTATAGAGATTTTTACTGCAAAGCGCCTTGAAGAATTTGAGAGTGTTTGGAATCAGTGTTTATAATGGTGATGGTCTGATTTCAATACAAAAGCACAGAAGAATGGTTTCTCTTTAGCATCATCTGGTGATTCCTTATGGGGACTGACTTACAGTTTTGGCTTTTTTTTAAGATGGCAAAACAGCTGATGACAGCTTTCTAACAAGTACTCGATCAGTTAGGATGTGAAACAGAAAGGTGTGAGTAAGGTAGGTAAGTTTTCATTTTGGATTGTGTGAAAGACTTGAGTGTCCTGAAGGAAGAGAGTATTTCTAAGTATTACGTATTTGAGACTTTCTGTTGCCTATTGTCATTGTGGAGAAAATGCTAGCATTTGCAGGAGGTTATGGTGGAGAATTTAAATAAAATAATGCAATGAAATTTTACATTTTGAAGGTTGTTCTCTGTGTAAATGCTAGTTTAAAAAAAATTTTAGAAAATGATCCCACACATAGTTGGTGTTTGAGATGGTAAACCGCTGATGCAAATGAAGTATGTGCACTTGACTTTATGCCGGTTTATTCTTCAGGCTACAATTTAATATGTATTCTGTTTGTCTGCCAAAACCAAAAGGTCAGTGGTGATAAACTTTGAATCACTGATGGTTATTTGATCATGTCTTAAGGCTTTCTCAGCTGACTTAAATGTTCAGCTTGCTTTCAGAAGTTAAAGCCCCACACTCAAACATTTAAATTGGAGAATAAGCTCAATATAGTTTCCAAAATGAGCAGGCCCCACAACTGAAGTCATATAGGACAACAATTTGATTTTGTGGTGTGACGCTCTGAGAGCAATACAACATTTTGAAATAGTGACTTTGTGTGGGTCAGAGTTTGCTCTTTTCTAGATGCTTAGTGTGCTGCTAGGGAAAAAGCCTTTTGGGAAGTACAAAAGCAATAAATGTACAATGTCTTGTTACGACAGATCTTGACTGTGCATGTGCAGAATTTTACTATAGTAGGAGAACTTCTGAGGAATGTCTTCAGGAAAAACTAAGATTCTTAACTATAAGTATTTATGATCTATGGGCATTGCTAGGTCTGTTGCAGGCCATCACAAATCCCTACTGGCAACAGTCCTCTGTCTTGGCAGGTGTGCTGATTTCGGCTGGAATAGAGTAAATTTTCTTCATAGTAACTGGTATGGGGCTATGTTTTGGATTTGTGCTGAAAACAGTGTTGATAACACAGGGATGTTGTGGTTATTGCTGAACAGTGCTTACATAAAGTCAAGGCCTTTTCAGCCTCACACCACTCCACCAGCGAGAAGGCTGGGCGTGTACAAAAAGATGGGAGGGGACATAGCTGGGACAGCTGACTCCAACTGACCAAAATGATGTTCCATACCATATGATGTCATGCTCAGCATATAAAGCTGGGGGGAAGAAGAAGGAAGTGGGGGAACCTGAGCTGATCCTGCCTCTCTACTCTGCTCTCATGAGACCTCATCTGAAGTACTGCATCCAGCTCTGGAGCCCTCAGCACAGGAAAGACATGGATCTGTTGGAGTGTGTCCAGAGGAGGGCCACAAAAATGATCCGAGGGATGGAACAGCTCTCCTGTAAGGACAGGCTGAGAGACTTGGTCTTGTTCAGCCTGGAGAAGAGAAGGCTCTGGGGAGACCTTATTGCAGCCTTCCAGTACTTAAAGGGGGCTTGTAAGAAAGATGGGGGCAGACTTTTTATCAGGGCCCATTGTGACAGGGTCAGGAGTAATGGTTTTAAACTAGAAAAGGATAGATTTAGACTATATTTAAGGAAGAAATTTTTCCCAGTGAGGGTGGTGAAACACTGGCCCAGGTTGCCCAGAGAGGTGGTAGATGCCCCATCCTGGAACCATTCAAGGTCAGGTTGGACAGGGCTCTGGGCAAGCTGATCTAGGTGAAGATGTCCCTGCTCATTGCAGGGGGGTTGGACTAGATTACTTTTAAATGTCCCTTCCAACCCAAAGATTCTGTAATTCTATGAAATAAGGTGTTTCTGCAGAGTTTAGAAGGAGCTGAGTTTGTGCATCATCAGGACACAGAAAGGAAAAGGCTGAGGAGATGAAGCAAAAATGAGATGCATTCACATGCATGTTAAATTTGGCAGCAGCTAAAAGCCAGGTTGTGCCAGTAATTGTTTTCCTTCATTGGGAGAGTTGGGTTCACTGTGTGACTGGAAAGACTGTTACGGGATTTCAGGAGGGAGTTGCTGTATCTCATCATTTGGTATTAGTGTGTGTATGTATGGCCCTACTGTGAAGGAGACTTAAGTATCATCTAGTCTATGGGCATCTCTGTTATTTGTGGTTGGTGCAGCAGTGATAATAAGATCCTAGTGTCGTGGTTTAGCCCCAGCCGGCGACTAAGCCCCACACAGCCGCTCGCTCACTCCCCCACGGTGGGACGGGGGAGAATCAGAAGAGTAAAAGTGAGGAAATTCATGGTTTCAGATAAAGACAGTTTAATAGGGAAAGCAAAAGCTGCGCACGCAAGCAAAGCAAAACAAGGAATTAATTCACCACTCTCCATAGGCAGGCAGGTGTTCAGCCATCTCCAGGGAAGCAGGGCTGCATCATGCGTAATGGTTTCTTGGGAAGACAGACGCCATAATTCCGAACATCCCTCCACCCCTTCCTTCTTCTTCGTCCCAGCTTTATATACTGAGCATGATGTTATATGGTATGGAATATCCCTTTGGCCAGCCTGGGTCAGCTGTCCCAGCTGTGTCCCCTCCCAACTTCCCATGCACTCGCAGCCTTCTTGTTAGCCGGCCAGCACGAGAAGCTGGACTGTCCTTGAGTACTTAGCAACAACTCAAAACATCAGCACGTTATCAACATTTTCTCATCCCAAATCCAAAACATAGCCTCACACTAGCTTCTATGAAGAAAATGAACTCTACCCTGGCTGAAACCAGGACAACTAGTAATATAGCTCCTTCTCCAAATGCTGGTGAAAAGGAGCTGTATTATGCCATACTTCTGGGTCATTTTTTTTTTCCACTTCACAGGTTTTCTCTTTTGCTGTGTGAAGAGAAGTACCCACTTCCTATCAGAACATAACTGTCAATGACTAGTCTCACAGCCTGGCAGGGTTAGGGTTCATTGCTGTGGCTGTAGTATGATCACTCTGCATGTCACTGTTGCTTACATCAGAGTCATAGTATGGGTGAAGTTGGCAGAGACCACTTGATATCATCTAGTTCAGACCCCTGTTCAAGCAGGGACAGATAGAGCAGATTGCCTGGGACCATGTCTAGCTGGGATTTGAGTATCTCCAAAGATGGAGATTCCACAACCACTCTGGGAATCTCTTCCAGTGTTTGACCAGTAAAAAAGTGTTTTCCTGTGTTCAGGTGGAGTTTCATGTGTTTTACTTGTGCCCATTGCCTCTTGCCCTGATAGTGGGCACTGCTGAGAAGAGCCTGGCTCTTTTTTCTTCATTCCCTCCCATCAGGCATTTACACACATTGATAAGATCCTCCTGAGCCTTGTCTTTTTGAGGCTGAAGAGTCCCAGCTCTCAGCCTCTTTTCATATGAAGAATGTTCCAGTGCATTAGTCATCTTTGGCTGTGTGCTGGTCATGCTCCAGTAAGTTTGTCTGTCTTGTACTGGCAAACCCAGAACTGAGCCTGACACTCCCGATGTGGCCTGACCAGTGCTGAGTAGAGAGTAAGGATCACCTCCCTTGACCGCCAGGCAGTGTTCTCAGTGCAGCCGAGGATGCTGTTGGCTGCCTTTGTGGCAAGGACAGGGACACTTTGCTGGCTCATAATTAGCTTGTTGTCTGCCAGGTCCTTCTCTACAGACCTGTTTTCCAGCCATTGGGTCCCAAAACAGGTACTGGTGCCTGGGGTTATTCTTCCCCACATGTAGGACTTTGCATTTCCCTGTGTTGAAACTTCATGAGGTTCCTTGTCAGCCCATTTCTGTAGCCTGTCAAGGTCCTTCTTCTCAGAGTCCAATATTCCCTGGTGAGGTTCTTTTAGATATCCCGCAAGAGAAAGGCTGGAAGTTTAATAGTAGGTTTATTTATTTGAACATACCTGACATTACATGAATTTTGATTTAGCAGCGTGATACAGCAGTGTACTGAAATCACAACAGATTCACAATAAGGCAGTTGCAATCTACAGTGGATATTGGATCACGACAGAAATGTGTTTGCTGGTCTCTCTATGCTAGCCATCACTACACCATGTGTCCGAAGTTGCTGGGAAGGAATGCATAGGTTGAACCTAGCTCAAGCCCATTGTTCGCTTCAAAGATCATTTGGTGTTTGTTCAGCTTTTATACTATGCTGAGCTGAGCCTTAAAAATACTTTCTCCATGCTGGTCTGGCTGGATCAGGAAGATACCCACTCAACTGATAGAGCAGTTTGTCTAAAGCAAAGGCCACTCTCCAGCCCTCTTTGTGTTGAAATAAGTCCAGCTTTCTTTATGATAGTTGTGGTGACTTCCTATGTTGCTTTCTGAGCCTTTTCTTCAGAGGCTTCTTCATTTATTGGTCACACCTCTGGATGGCAGCACAGCCATGCACCTACCACTCCTTACAGTGAATCATCTGTGAACTTGATAAAGTTGCACTCTGAGCATCCAGGTCAGTAATGAAGAAGTTAAACAGTATTGGCCCCAGTATCAACAGCTGGCGTACTCCACTAGCGACTTGCCTCCAACTGGGCTTTGTCCCACTGGTCACAACCCTCTGCACCTGGATGTTCAGACAGTTCTCACTGTCGGCTTACCTAAGTGCTACTTTATCAGCTTCTCTGTTAGGGTGTTATAGGAGGCTGAGACACTGTTAGAAGCGTTACCAAAGTTGAGATAAACAGCATCCACTGCACTCCCCTCAACCACGAAGCTGTAGAAGGCCATCAGGTTGGTCAAACATGATTTTACCTTTGTAGGTCCATCTGACTACTCACAATCCCCTCCCTGTTCTTCATGTATATTTGGAAATGGTTTCCATGAGGATTTTCTTCACTACCTTACCAGGGATTAATATGAGGTTGACTGACCTGTAGTTTCCTGGTTCTTCTTGCCCTTCTTGCAGACAGGAATGACATTTGCTTTCTTTCAGTCTTCAGCAACCACTCTCCCACTATCCAGAGATAATCAGAATTGGCCTCACAATAGCAATCAGCCAGTTCCCTTAGCATGCATGGATGCAACCATCAGACCCTGTGGACTTCTGAACATCCAGTTTGTTTACGTGCTCCCTAACCTTGTCCTCCTCCATAAGTCTTTCTCGCTCCATACTTTCCCCTCTGGTTTCAAGGGCCTGGGATTCCCAAAGGCTGGTTTTACTGATAAAGACAGAGGCAAAAAAGGCATAGAGCACCTCAGCCTTTTCCCTGTTCTGTGTCACCAGTTCCCCTGCCCCTTTCAGCAGCAGGCTCATGTTTTCCGTAGCCACCTTTTTGCTGTTGATGTACTTGTAGAAGCCTTGCTTGTTGCCCTTCACATCCCTTACCAGATTAAACTCCAGGTCAGCCTCAGCCGTCCCTCCATGCTTGGACAGCAGCTCTGTATTCCTCCCGGGTCACCTGTCCCTGCTTCCATCTCTTGTATATTTCTCTGGTTTTTTTGAAGTCTGAATTTAGTCAGGAGCTCCTGACTCATCCGTGCAGGCTTCCTGCCATCTCTGCTGATTTCCTGCTTGTTGGGATGGGTCTTTCCTGAGCTTGGAGGAGGTCATCCTTGAATATGAGCCAACTCTCCTTGACTGCTTTTCTGTTCATGGCCACATCCCATGTGATTCTTCCAAGCAGATCCCTGAAGAGGCTGAAGTCTGCTCTCTGGAAATGCAAGGCAATGGTCCTACTTTTTGCTCCACTCTCTCTTAAGATCCTGAACTCAGCATCTTATGGTTATGCCAAGGCTGCCTCTCCTTTGTTTGTAAGTATCATATTCAGCAGAGCAACTTTCCTTGTGGGTTCCTCAATCACCCGTGCCAGGAATTTGTCATCAATGTACTCAGTCTCCTAGATTGCTTGAGCCCTGCTGTGTTGTCCTTCCAACAGATATCAGGATGGTTAAAGCTGTGCATGAGGATCAAGGCCTGTGAGTTTAAGGCTTCTTACAGTTGCTTGAGGAAAGCTTCATCTGCTTCTACTTGATCAGGAGGTCTAGAGTAGATATCCACTACAAAACACCTGTGATGGTGTGCCTGCTAATCTTGACCCATATGTTCTTAACTGACTCCTGACCTGTCCCAAGGCTGAGCTCCAGACATTTCAGCTGTTGTCTCACATAAAGGGCAACTTGCCCTCTTTGCCTTCCCAGGCTGTCCTTCCTAAAAAGCCCATATTACTCTGTCACAGCCTGCCAGTCATGTAAGATATCCCGCCATGTCTCCATGATCCCAGTGAGGGTGTAGCCCTATAACTGCACACAGACTTCTTTCTCTTCCTGACAGCAGGCCGAGGGAGGTTATCCTTCCTCTCTGCTCAGCACTGATGTTTGTTCCCACCCTGAGTCTAGAAGCATTTCAGAGAGGCACCCAAGCATGCCGATGCCTGCCCCAGTACAGGTTTAAGAGCCTTCCCCATTAGGCTGTTCTGCAAGCAGCTCCTTCACATGCCTGTCCTTACTTCATCTCTGGTTTTTTGGTTGCTGTATCCCTTCTGTTCCCATCACCGTAAGTTTTGCCTACCCAACTTCTTTACTTGTTTGTTGAGGAATCACTTCCTTCCCCATAATTTCTAGTTTAAGGCTCTCCCTGGCAATAGTTTGGCCAAAGGTAGTTTTACCCCATTTAGTCAATGCATCCCATTTCTTTCAAGTCGCTGTTGACCCTCAAGGAGGATCCTATGGTTGTAGAAACAAAAACCCTGCTGCTGACACTAGCTTCACAACCAGTTATTAACCTGCAGGGTCTCCCAAGTCCTTCTGACACCCCTCCACCTCAGCAGGATTGACAAGAACACCACCAGTTCCCTAGACTGCCACCTCCAGAGCTCTGTAGTCATGCTTGATACTTCTCATGTCACCCCAACAGTGTCATTGGTGCCTACATGGAAGAACAGCAGAGGGTAGTAGAGGGCCAGATGAGCCATGATCCCTTTTCCACAATATCCCAAATATGAGCCCCCAGCAAGCAGTAACCTTCCCTAGAAGGCAGATCGTGGCGGGGTTTCCATCCTCTGCAGCAGGGAATCTTCTGCTACTATCACTTCCTGCTTCCTTCTAGTGGTCCTGAGTGGGGCTGTCAGAGCTGCTCCATTGGACAGCAGTCCCAGCTTCCCATCAGCTATAAAGACAATGAACCTCTTGTGTAACTGCAAGTCACTGGGTGGGGCAGGAGCCTTCCTCCTAGTGTGAGAGGTCGCCACCTTCCAGTCTTCATTATAATAGGAGTCCTATCTTACCAGCTTCGTGCCCCTCTGTGACAGCTGAAGGTTCAGGGTCTCAGAAGGGAACCAGCTGATCTTTTTTAAGCTCTTTGATGCTGTGCAGGATGACTTCTTCCCACAGCTCTTTCACTTTTTGGCACAGCAGCTAGGGAACAGCTGCATACCTCCTGCAGGCTAGAAGACCACATGGCCTAGTGGTGGACCTCAAGCACTCCTTGCAGCCTGAGGCTTGCAGAGGTGTGTCCTCCTTCTGAAGCTCCTTCTGGTTCTTATAGTCTAATAGCAACGGGGTGGTTACTCCAGTGGTGCCTGAGAACCATGACCTGTGACCACTGTTGCTGAGAGCAATGTTCTAATCCAATTTAGATTAATTATCATAGAATATCTCAAGTTGGAAGGGACCTATAAAGATCAGGGAGTTCAACTCGCTGCTCCTTGAAGGATTACCTAAAACTAGACCATATGACTAGGAGGAGGCATCCAAATGCTTCTTGAACTCTGACAGTCTTGGTGCCGTGACTACTTCCTTGGGGAGCCTGTTCTAGTGACCAGCTGCTCTCTCAGTGAATATCCTCTCCCTAATGTCCAGTCTGAACTTCCCCTGACACAGCTTCATTCCATTTCCATGTGTCCTGTTGCTGGTCACCAGAGGGAGGAGATCAGCACCTCCTCCTCTGCTGCCCCCCTTGAGAAAGTTGTAAGCTTCGATGAGGGCAGTCTTCTCTTCTCCTAGCTGAACAAACCAATTAGCTGTTCTGCTGCTGAGTTTTCTGCTGGACAAGCTTTTAACAGCTTTCTGCTTGCTGTGGGTAGGGTTATCAGACTGGAGGTAGAAGGTGGAATTGTGGAAGCTTGGCTTGGATAAGCTCTTGAAAGAGCACCAAGATAACGTAGTACTACTAAATCAAAAGTATCCCCATTCAAAATAAATGAAAATTAAATATATATAACTTTCTCGTGAGATACAGAAGATAATAATGTAACCACTGATGATGAGCTGATATTAATATTGTAATTCTTGGCCATTTGACCAAAAGCTGGCAGAAAGAAGTAGTGATTTAAACAGAGAAGTTGGTCTTGGCGAAATTATAGGATAGTAATGAGACAATGGAAGATTAGAGATCTGCTGGAAGAGCACAAGTAGCTGGTAATAAAGTATAATTCTGAGATAAGGCAAACCCCTCTAGAAATATTAATCTTCTGTAAATGTGAAACTGTCTTTCCAGTTCTTAGTGGCAGTCAAAAGTAGCATTATGAAGATGCTATGTGTTGTAGTTTACATGACAGTATCTCAAGAGTGTCTGCAGCATCAGCATTTGCTGAGGAAGATATTTTGGTAGGTAGTATTCAGTATTTTGAAGATATGTCTAACAGAGCACGTGTGAAGCGTGATTATGCTGAAGACATGAAATCTTAGATTTGCCTTTGGATTTGTGTGGAGAGACCTCGACAGTGACACAACTCGAGTTTGCGGCTGGGGAAGAGGAGAGTCCCTAGCAGGGGAACACTGGTGAGAGGAATTATCTTTTTTAAAAGTGTTGTCTTCGGCTGTTGTTGTTCATAGCAAAGCAGGTAAATTATTCTGATACCTTCAGCTATACTGCAACACAGAAATTATTTACCTTTTTATGGATTTTTGGCCTATGGAACTGAATTTTATTTCTTGTGACTTTTTTCATTTATTACTTTTCGAAAAACATGGTGCATTTGCAATTCTCTTGTACCCTTGCGTTGGCCTAGTAATTGCATGTGTAAATTTTTCAGTGTTGTCCAAATGTGGGGAGGGAAATCCCTGAACGGGTGAATTGATGAGACTTTTGTAAACTAGTTTCAACACCCTTTTATTAATATTACTTTAAATGATCGTAGTTTACACACTAATTTCTGTGGCTTCTATAGGTTAGAATTATAAATATCAAGCTATACATTGGTCAGTGGGTTTCGGTTTGTTTTTGTTCTGTGTTTAGCAGTTACTGTATCAAGGGTAGTTTCTCATTCTGTTGTTTCTTTGGCCTTTGTTAGCAGTAATGAGTCGTGCCAGAAGTGTTGATGAATTAAAAATTTTAGTGACTTGAATGTTACTTCTTTCTACTGGGCTAAATTTCAAGGGCATTTATTCATTTCCTATTATATTGTGATCAGATTAATGAGTAGTGACCTTTTTAGGCCACTTACTTTGTGCTTGGCTGACTTGGTTAGCATCCATTTTGATCTGCTGGCATTAAAATTAAAAAAAAAAAAAAAAGGTATGTCAGACTGGCAACCTCCTTTTGACTATGGACAGCAATAGGTTAGTAGGAGCACAACCAGAGATGAGAACTGCAGCAGAGAATAATCTTGTTAATTAAAGCAACTCTAGTACCTTTGAACTGCTGCTTTTCTGTAATTACATCAAGTGCAACTTTGCCTTGGGGATGGTAGTGTATTGTAAGAGAAGCCAAAGATGTTTCAACATTGATCAAGGCTTCCCAATTTAATCATAAGGAATACTAAAAATACCATTGTTTCTTTCACAATAATTGCTATTGATTTTTATAAGCATAACACAAAGCAAAAACCTAAAAAAAAAAGTATTTTACTTTTCATACTGTGATGATTACAAAAGGAGGTGAGAGCTGAAGACTGTTATCCATACACCCAAATAAGAGTTGGTTTAAGTGCAACTAATTCTCTGATTTTTCTTGTGATTTCTGAGGCTTGCATCTGAGATTGGCATAGGTGAATTTCACCTGGAAAGTGTTGCTATGAAACAGAACAGTATTTCGTTTTGAGGAAAGCCAGCCCTAACATATCCCAGGGTTGTTGATGACATAAAAGAACTGTAGAGCTTGTCTGAACATCCCGTGACTGCTGTGGTCTTACTTCATGTAAATTCTTCTTCAGTTACCCCATGGGGTTTTTTTTGTTTTTTTTTTTTTTTCTTTTTTTTTCCCGCAGCCTAACTGAGTTTCATTTTTACAAAACCAAGTTTTCCTGTCACTTCAGGTGCACCATGCAAACCTTTCTCCCTTCTTGAATCTGTATGTCTAGAATTTCTTAGGGTTTGTTTTTCGGGTTTTTTTGTTTTTTTTTTTTAGTTCCTAAAGAAGGAATTACCAGGGTTATCTGCCTTCTTCCACCTCTAATTTTTCTGGCTGCCTTTCATTTATGAGTTGTTTTTCCAACACACATGTTGGTGTGTCTTCCATTTCAGTTGTGGAAGGTAGTTGTTGGAGTCTTCTCTCCTCCTTTTAGTGACTGTATTTCATTCCACCATCTGATCTCCCATCCAGGTTTACCCCTTGCAATGTACCTGTGTCACTTTCTCATTTTTTAAGTCAAACACTGTCTTCTAAGCACTGGATTCCATTTTCGCTGGGCTCTTTCATAGCTTTACCAGGATCGTACTTTTGTTCCACAAGCTCTGCTGAAATGTTTTTTGTCAAAGTCTGTAATGCTTTCTGCTTGGAACAAGTAATGTGACTTCAAACTCCTGGATATGCCGGCCTAGTAGTTGCCTGTGTTAGTGGAAGCATGTTGGGATCACCCTGCATGGCTCGACCTTAAGGAGAAGGAGCTGTGGCGTTGATATGCATGGCTCGACCTTAAGGAGAAGGAGCTGTGGCACTGAGAAGCTGGTAAACAGCTGGATATCTGCATGGCTCAGCCTTGAGGAGAAGGAGCTGTGATTAAACAACTAAGAAGAAGCGAGGAAAACAGGAACACCTGCAAGCAACAATCCTGACTGTGTGAGGGGCGTGTGGACAGCGCGTGATATTTTGTATATAGCCAATTGCAATAGTGTGTGTAACAAGTTGTAACCAATCATGAGTGTGTGCGCAGTGACTAAGCGAAAATTATGATATATATTGGAGTCAGACAAGACAATAAACGGCTTCGGAATATAACTCTCATAGAGTTGTGAAGTCCATCCTTCTCCCACAGAAGCATGGTTCTCCTTTGGCTTCTAAGACATAGTCCTCAGCTGTTTTTTTCCTCCATCTTTCTACATACCATTTCTGAGTTACACCAATGATGCCTGTCATTTCTGGTAAGAGCTTGTAAAATTCTTGTCCTCAGTTCTTAAAGCTATTAAATATCTATCACAATATTGAAGGCCTGCAAACTGCCTGTAACAGGTGTTTTTTG